>NC_081556.1:71366426-72033301 GCF_963082655.1 Stomoxys calcitrans
GGAAGATCAGTAGATTGGATGACGCTGACAGCGACCGGAACCATGCATAATTTGTACCAAACTCCGATTGTCTCGCAGACCTCAACAAGTTTGAAGGAGTTGTATCATACGGATTCAACAAGATGAGACTGAAGGTAGGAGTTGGTACGAATCAGGAGACGACTCAGCAGATTTTGCTGCAAACTTGTCTGAGGAACTGTTGACCATATCTCTAAAGTCTAGTGGATTGCAGGAGACTGAAAGCCACCCAGGAGGGGAAGGCGTCGAAACAGGGACGAATCGCCCACATAGCAAGTGTCAAGGGTCCTGAAAAAGTGTGGTTCCACTGCTCCTGGTTGAGCAAGGAAACTCATAATGACAAGATCGAACGAATGTTTTGAGGAGTAACTCCTAGTGGACTCAGAAGATGAGGCCAACTCAACAGTGGTGGAAATTCTTAATCCTGACTATGGTCCGTTTTCTGCCGGTAAATCTCCACCATTGTAAGGCCACTTCGGAGGCAACAAAAACCCTTCTAATGACAGAAGGATTTGTCGTTGTTCTTGTCCAGGAACCATGGATGTGAGGAGGAATAGTTCGTGGAAAGCCTTAAATTGCTTGTTGAAGCTGCTTCTGCAGGGCAAATGAACCTCATTGTAGGAAGTGGTGTTTATGCACATCACTTGATATGGGGAAGTTCGGATATCAACGAAAGGGGTGAGTTGCGAAAGCCGCAAATGCACCACACGGTTAGGACGACTTTAAAGGCCAAAACAGAATGAGCGCGCTGAGATTAATTCTTAAGCGTCGAGTTGAATAATGCATAACGACTTAAATCGTGCCTTATTCTATATTGCCATGCGATAAGTAGTGTAAGGCGTAAAAATAAAAAATTATTTAACTTTTGCGCGTTGCTTTTGTGGGTTTTGTTAGCAGAGTTACATTTTTTAACGCAACGCTCAAGAAAAACGATTCATTCTGTTTTGGACTTATGTCTGAACTAATAAAATAGCGAGCTGAGAAAGGCGCAGATCAAATTCTGGGTGGGATTCCGCAGCTCAGTGGTGGATATATCTGAGACTAAGGAAGCGAGACCTATTACTGAGGGATATATTCAGATGTCAGAGAATGTATGGGCCTTGTCTAGTGAGGTAACACTGGAACTATTCGTTGATACACATTTCCCTGTTCTAATAAACAACTTGGCGCCAGCAGAGGTTGTCACGGACATGCGTTCGTCGGAGGTTATTGGAGAAATTGTGGCTGAGTCGAAAATCCTATGGGCTATAAAAAGTATCGACTCCTTTAAGTCTCCAAGCCCTTATGATGTATCACCGGTTGACTGGCTCTTTGCCTTAGGCAGATATACTATGCTTGTCAGCATGTCATATATACTTGTGGGATGGAAGGGCACAAAGTTGATTTTATCGCAACCCATATCTTACCCGCTATTTTACAATAAAATATCTCCATGCTTACGCCAATAGGAGATTGGTTGTTTTAAATTTCGTTCACGGTAAATTTATTCTATTTTCCATAAGTAAGCAATTTTTCTCAATATATATGTAAAACTTCATCAAAATCGGTCCATATTTAGATATGTAGGGCACCTTAATCAATTTGACAAAAGTGCTGATGAAGTTACATGGTGTAACAAAAGACGCCAAAGAGTTATGAATAACAACACACACTTGCTCAACTTTTAAAAGTTCTTTGCTATGACATTCTTTGAATAGAATGCATTGAATATGATCTCGAGCTAGAAGATGTTCGAAAAATTCCAAACGAAACAAATTTGAGGACATGGAGGACAGTAGACGAGATATTTATAAATATTATTTTATTTTAATATATTATTATCCCTTTAGAGACAATATTGGCAAGTTTCTTAATTGAACCATGTTTTTAATTGTTTCTGTGTATAGCAGTAAAACGGTCTCCAAAAATCTTACTCCTAAAAATGTTTGATTATTTTGGATATAAAAAGTTGCCGACTTTCGATAAGCCAATTTACCCCCAAAATATGACCTTATATGACGGGAATAATATATTTCAACTAGTTTTATTCGTTTACTTTACGCCACTCGAGTTAGACTTTTTTGTCAGACAGCAGCTTCTCTTCTTTTTATATTCCTGAGAATTTTTCTACCCATTCATCGTTAAAATCCTTTTTACAGTATACATTTGCACATAGATGGCATTTATGGGCCCGAATGATCGGTTTATGGACCATATTTAAAACGGATTTAAAACGAGTTAAGCGGGCCGAATCTTATATAAACTCAACCATGAATCGCATTTGCCAAGTTTTTTGCCTAGTACTGCTTTTGTAGACAAACAAAGGATAACAATTGCTATGGTATTGAAGCAATATTAGGTTATGGACCGATTCAGATCATACTTGGCTTGGATGTTGGAGACCATAATAGATGCCATTGAGCAAAATTTCACACAAATCAGAGAAGAATTGCGGCTTATGGGGGCTCGAGAAGTAAAGTCTGGAGATCGGTTGATATGGCAGCCAAATGAGGTTAATGGAGGAGAAGTCGTTGTACAAAATTTCAACCAAATCGGATAAGAATTGCGCCCTTTCGAGGCTCAAGAAGTGTAATCGGGAGATCTGTTGATATGGGAGCTATATCAAGTTATGCGCCTATTTAGATCATACTTGGCAGAGTTGTTGGAAGCCAAAGCAAAACACTTCGTGCAAAAACACTTCACCCAAATCGGATAACAATTGCTCCCTCTGGAGGCGCAAGTCAAGAAGTCAAGATCCAAGATCGGTTTATATGACAGCTATACAAAAACCTGGTCCGATATGGTCCACTTACAATTCCAAACGACGTGCACCTACCAAACATATATTTAAACCAATCACGACAATATGGGACTCAAATGAAAGGTATTTAGGATAAGAAAGCGTATCTGATATCCAATTCTTGGTCCAAGCGCTAGGGGGACCACCCCAAGCCCCAAAACACCCCTAAATCGGACATATTTACCGACCATGGCAATATGGGACTCAAATGAAAGGTATTTGCGAGTAGAATACGAATCTAATATCAAAATGTGGGACCACGTTTCTGGGGGTCCACCCCTCCCCCAAAACACCCCCCAAACAGGACTTATTTACTGACCATACCAATATGGGGCTTAAATAAAAGGTATTTGAATGTAGAATACTAATCTGATATCCAAATATGGGACCAAGTGTTTGGGGGTCCGCCTCTCACCAAAAACATCCCCCAAAGGGGAAAAATTTACGACCATAGCAATATGGGGCTCAAATGAAAGGTCATTGGGTGTAAAGCACGAATTTGATATCAATATTCGGGAAAAGTGTCTATGGGGCCACCCCACCCCACAACACCACCCAAATAGGAAGTATTTTCTGTCTATTGCAATATGAGGGCCAAAACACCCCCAAGCCGGTCATGTTTGCCGACTATGGAAATGTGGGGCTCAAATGAAAGATTTGGGAGAAAACTACGAATCTGATATCAACATTCGGGACCAACTATCTAGCGGACGTCCCACCCCCATAACAACCATCAAATAGAACGTATTTGCTCACCATGACTATTTGGTTCTTAAAGAGAGTGGAGCTCGATATTGATAGTTTTTAGGGTCCATACCTCAAACCGGACATAAGCGCTGACTTTTGAAATAATGGGTTTAAATGAAAGCAATTTGAGATTAGAAAACTAATTTTAAATACAATTTTAAGGCCATTGACAATACGGGGTTTAAATAAATGATATTTGAGAGTAGAGCAAGATGCTGATACATTTTCAGAGTTAAGTGTTTGGGGTACCACCCCACTCCCGAAAACACGGACATATTTACCGATCATGTCCATGTGGGGCTCAAATGAAAGGTATTGGGGAGTAGAGCAAGAAATTGACACTTTCCGGACCAATATTCTTCTCTTCCCCAAAAAAGCCTCAATTATTTACTGACCATTCCAACATGTTGCTCAAATGAAAGTTATTTGAGAATAGAAAACTTATTTGATAACCAATTTTGAGCCCAAGTGTTTGGGGGACACCTCACCCCATAAACCACTCGCAATATGGGGTTTAAAAAAATGGTATTTGAGAGTAGAGCACGATGCTGATATATTTTCAGCGCTAAGTGTCTAAGGGACCACCGCACCGCCGAAAACACCCCTAAATCGGTCATTCATATTTACCGATCATAGCAATGTGGAGCTCAAATGAAAGGTATTTGGGAATGGAGCACAAAATTCAAACCCACTTTCTGGACCACGTTTCGGGGGGTCCACACCACCCTCTAAGCTCACAATGTACCACCCTGGGGGCCTTCTTAAATTGTATTCTTAAATTCAATGTGGCATTTTAGTAGCAAAAGGTACCATTTGGTTCGGAAAGTTCTCCCCGTGCCATATCAACGGCCCTATATGTCATGCCTGATTTTCTCTTTTACACAAAACATTTTACAACACTCTTTCATGCAGTCCTCTGTTAGCTTCGTTGTGTGACTTTGTCCAATAGCCTCCTCCTATTGTTCTTTACTGATGATACCAATTGAGGTGGTCGTAAACAATTAATATTTTGTGCCTCATACGCACTAACGCAAACGCAAACTGACAAATAGATGTGTGTAGCGGGTGAGTAGCCATTTGCTGCTGACTGTTGGAAGGTTGCAAACAATGGTTAATCGAAACGAACTTTTGTTGCCGGTAATTGTCTGCCCTTAACAATGGCTAATGCAATTTCGCAATACTTTTGTCACTTTGTGTTGACCGCCAGTCTGACTCCCAAACTTCCGGTACCAATGTCGTGCTGTTGTGACTTCGTTTGAGTGCAGCCAGTCAAGGGGATCAATTACCCGCCAGACACTTTAATCCTTCCTTATATTTGGTTAATCCACCTCAAAAGTAAATGTCCTACAGAGGTATTATTTACATGGGCACGTTTTCGCAAGCCCTCTCATGGCTGACAGAGCGCCCAGCTATTTCTGAGCAAACATGTTATTTGACGCTTCTCCTTCCTTTCTCTTATAGAAATTCCAAACGATTTCAATTGTTGATTTCAAAGAGGTTTACGTCGTTAAATGCTCAAAATATTTACACTGATAATCATTCGAAAGTAGTTAAAAAGTAGGCGCTTTTGTCTTTGTTGCACTAGACTCCCACATCAGAGGAAGGGGCGAATAGACGAGTTCAGCAACATTTGCTTTGAAAATTTGAGAATATCTAGCAGAATCGTATAACACTGACTGCGCCAAGAATACTATGCAGTGGCTAGACAAGGTCTTAAATTGACTTTTGCTGAAAGCATTGAGCAATTATGTATGAGACTAGTTAAAAAAAAAATAATAGTTTAATGTCTGACGCTCTGTTCGATTACAAAGGACATTTTTCACAAATCTAGTTTCATTTCTTGTTTGAATGGGGTGAAGCGATTTATTTTATCAAATTTTGTTATTGGCGTGAATAAGTTAACTACAAGATATGTTTGAAGGATGAATTTGGATATTTATCAGCCACGGATGCTTGTGGGTTTTTGTTTTGTCACTTAGAATGCTAAAAATAAATAAACCTATAGTCAAAGATTTAAACGATTTTTTATTTTATCTCGTTCTGTAACGATTACTAGTAAAACTAGTAAAAATCTGCTATTTGAGAAAGCACAGTGTTTCCAAATCGAAAAATATTGGAAACAATTTTGGAACTTTTAAACGGATACAGATATATACGCGAAACTTAACATAGCCAATAAATAGATGTTTTCCAATATGCAAAATTTGAGAACCTAATGGATCCAGAGGCTGATCCATGGGGCTTGAAAGTTGGTCAACTCGAGCAAGTCAAATTTTGAATTGCTTGCCAAATATTGTAGTTGTTTATGGGCCAATCGCTTCAATTTTTTCGAAGATAGAACTCGTAGGTTAGGTTAGGTTTAGGTGGCAGTCTGCCATCAGACTCACTTAGACGTTTTCGCCCATTGTGATTCCACAGGAACAGAAGAAGGAAGATACATTCTAGTTCCTACCGTTGAGCCATTCAGATCGAATTTAAAACCCCCAATAACTTGGGAATGTTCACATCTGCTAAATCAGACAGGTTCTCAAAGAAATTTGAAGCTAAAGTGGAACTCCTTCTGACTTCTAGTGCGGGACACACACACAAATGGTGTTCTATAGTCGTTTCTTCTTCGATGTCCTCACAGCTTCTGCAAAAGTCGTTGTTGGCAAGCTTCAGTCTATTAGACCTGTTATGATGGACACAATGACTGAAATACGTTCTCCAGGGATTTAATGGCTGCCTAGCTGTCTAAGAAGATGATATTTATGCCAATCGTCGGAATGACATTATATCTTAGCCATTCCTACACTTCCTTACACTTGATCTCCGCTTGACACACACTGAAGTGGTCGGGTAATCTCTTCGATATGAGCAGTTCTAGATCTTTAGAGAACACCCCACAGCCCATCTGGTCGTCTAGTTTGGAACCATCCGTATAGAAATTTATGTAACTTCTGTTACCAGGGATATCGTAGTTTCAATCGGTTCTATTAGTAATAGTGGTACAGTTCTACTTTCTTGCCCTTTGATTTAATTTATTCAAGTTCCTGTCCAGCAAAACACCAAGGTAATTTGCGCTTTCTGTAAATGGAACACTCTCTCCTCCCAAGAAGACAGGATCCACTGTAAGCAACTTGTATCTCCTGCCGAAAAAAAATACTTCTGTATTACACGGATTTATACGTAGACCACTTTCGGTAGCCCACTTCGCTGTCGTACGTAGAGCTTCCTGAAGTATATCTCTAGAGTGCTGGGAAACTTTCACCTAACCGCAATTGCCTCGTCATCGGCATAGGCGCATCTTTTAGTAAATGAGTTATTAATAAACTTTCTTATGGTAGAGTCGATGCATAGAAACTCCAACTCCTTTATGATTGACATCGGTTTTACCTTCAATGTCAAGAAATGCTACCAATGTATATACCTTGACAGCGAGAGAATCCTCTATGTAGCCGACTAGGTCGTAAAGGGCTGTTTCAGCGGATTTGCCTTTACTATATGCATGCTGCTGCTGAGACAGGAGATCTCCAGGGATTTTTGCCCTAAGATATGTTTCTATCAACCTCTCAAGAGTCTTCCACATAAAGGATGACAGATTAATAGGACGAAAGTCTTTCTCTTTCGTGTGGTAGGGGTTTCCTGCTTTCGGAATGAAAATGACCTTCGTGTCCCTCCATCACACAGGTACATGACATTCTGATACAAGCAGAGTATATTGGGTTGCCCAAAAAGTAATTGTCGGTAATATAGTCGGCGTTGACAATTTTTTTCAACGGCTTGTGACTCTGTAATTGCATTCTTTTTTCTGTCAGTTATCAGCTGTTACTTTTAGCTTGCTTTAGAAAAAAAGTGCGCGAAATTTTGTTTCCATTTGTTTGTTTGGCGTCAATTTTAATATGGGTACCACATGTATTGAAAGAAATTCATTTAACAAACCGAATCAACGCTTGTGATATGCACCTTAAACGCAATGAATTCGATCCGTTTTTAAAACGAATCGTAACTGGAGATGAAAAATGGATTGTTTACAATAACGTTAGTCGAAAACGATCATGGTCCAAGCATGGTGAACCAGCTCAAACCACTTCAAAGGCTGATATCCACCAAAAGAAGGTTATGCTGTCTGTTTGGTGGGATTGGAAGGGTGTGTGTTTGGTGGGATTTTGAGCTGCTTCCAAGGAACCAAACGATTAATTCGGATGTTTACTGTCAATAATTGGACAAATTTAATACAGCCATCAAGGAAAAGCGACCAGTATTGGTCAATCGTAAAGGTGTCATATTCCACCAGGACAACGCCAGACCGCACACATCTTTGGTCACTCGACAAAAACTGAGTGAGCTTGGCTGGGAACTTTTGATGCATCCACCATATAGCCCTGACCTTGCACCATCAGACTACCATTTATTTCGATCTTTGCAGAACTCCTTAAATGGTAAAACTTTCGGCAACGATGAGGCTATAAAATCGCACTTGGTTCAGTTTTTTGCAGATAAAGGCCAGAAGTTCTATGAGCTTGGAATACTAAATTTGCCAGAAAGATGGCAGAAGGTTATCGAACAAAATGGCAATTATATATTTGATTAAAGATCTTTCTAAGTTTTATTAAAAATGCATTTACTTTCTTTTAAAAAATCCGCAATTACTTTTTAGGCAACCCAATATATACCTAAGCCAGGGAACCTCTCAGACACAGCTTGTAAGTCAACCGGTAATACATCATCAGGGCCTGGCGACTTAAAGAAGTTGAAATTTCTTATCGCCCAATGGATTTTCGGCTCAGAGACAATTTCCCTAATAGCCTCTGACGAATGCATACCAGTGACAGGAGCAAAGCTACCTTTTTCTAAATTTACTTAGGTTACAATAAAATGCAAATTTGCCCATTTACATTAGGGAACAGGGGCAAACTTCTCACAAAGCAATAAGTGCTGTACGACTCTAAAGGGTGATTTTATAAGAGCTATAGGAAAGTTTTTCAAAAAAACACATAAACACATAAATGTTCGCCGAACTCGTCTTTCAATAAGTCCATTGTTATGCGTGCTGTGTGGAATGTGGCACCGTCTTGTTGAAACCAAATGTCATGTAAGTCAAGCTCTTGCATTTTGGCGAAAAAAATTGGATATTATCTTACGGTAGCGCTCACCATTCACAGCTACGTTACGATTCGCATCATCTTTGAAGAAGTACGGTTCAATGATACCACCAGCACATAAACCGCACGAAACTGTGACTTTTTCTGGATGTATTGCCAGCTCTTGCAACGCTTCTGGTTGATCTTCTCTCCAAAGTCGACAATTCTGCGTATTTTCGTATCAATTGAGTCAAAATTAACCTTCGTATTTTCATTGTTCATTGCGCGCGATGAACATTCTTAACAGAGCACGCATTTTGATAATAAAATTCAACAATTTGCAAGCGTTGTTCGTTTGAAAGACAACTCATGGTCAAATTATAGACCAAACTGAAGATATTTGACTGTTTATCCAGTGTTGCCAAAAAGATAATGACTATAAAATCATTCTTTAGTTTAAGCTTAACGATCGGAGTGTCGCAGTGTCACCTTTTGGAGAAAGGTTTTATTCATGACATGGTCGCCAGCATTAGGAGGGAGACAACAACCACCACTAAAATTTTTTTCAGATGTTCTCGCAAGGAACTTCCTCCCTATTTTACTTCCTGAGCCCCTAAAGGGGGCAATTTTTTCCGATTTCGCTGAAATTTTGCACAGTGACTTCTCGAACATCCAAACCAAGAATTGTCCGAATTGGGCCAAACCCTGATACAGCTCCAATGGCATAGCTTTTCTTATCAATTATCCTTTGTTTGCATATAAACATATAAAAAATAAAAAACATGACAAATGCGATAAAAAACATGACAAATGCGGAGAGTATATAAGATTCGTCCCGGCCGAACTTAACACGCTTTTACTAGTTTAACTAAACATAGTCAAAAAACTTAATTGGACAAAACATTAGCAACTATAACAAATTCCTCAATACCAATTGACTCCTACAAAATTTGTTCGGGCTGTGAAAGGCACATTTGTGTTTGTATTTTTAAATTTATTCCTTGTTCCTTTCGAGACGAGCTCAGTGATGGGAGATGCAAATGGAAAAGAAAAGCCAGAGATAGCAACACACACCAACCACTATGGGACGCATTTCGTCTTTGGTAAGAAGACTTTTCAAAAATTACCACATTAACCAAGCCCGACAGCCCTGCTTATTACCTGTACTTTTCCCAATGCATGTATTTTTGTGTAATGACAGACATTCTTTCTATGACAAATTACACTTCTTCCGTACTACACTGATTTTTGTTCATCTGTTGGAAGTTGTATTGATGGCTTCGAACGCTAAGACAACGGCAATGGCTCTCACTGTTGCTCCGTGTGCCCAGGTTCGAATCATGGCCGCTCCTTGTTTGATAGTGTTTCTTACAAAGGAATGCCTCATGTAAGGGGACATATATTATAGTTGCAAATTTTTGTGTAATTGATTTTTTGACAATGTTTAGAAAATTAAAGAAAAAAATCTAAATTGCAATAATTTTTTTAAGCATTGTGAAGTTCCTTATTACCTGTATGTTGCAATCCCTTACAAAATTTTATTTTTAAAAATTTTCTGGTGATTGCTAAACATCATTCTCCCAAAATGAAAAATTTTGGGTGAACTTGACGCCAATTCACCAAGTATATTGCACATTAAAAATGTGCTTTCAAGTTTTACCGACTACTGGTGTTTGTAAGGTTTATGTATATTCAAAGACCTATAGAAAAAATTCGCTTCTTTGTAGAACATTTTGATAAGCTACATTCTTACTTTATCCTATTAACGTGTATGTTGGCGTTGGAATTTTTAAAATTTTTTAATATATTTTTTATAAATAAGCAAAAAAAAATTTTGTTATTTTAAGCCAATTTGTTTTCGCTCCACAAAAAAACAAATTTTTTGAGCTCAAAAAAAAATTATCGACTTTCGACAAGCCAGTGTTCCCATAAAACATGACCTTAGGTAAGGACGCTTTCATGCATGGTGATACTATAAGATTAGGAGGAGGAAGGTGACTTCTAATTCCTATCCTTGAACTATCCAGATCTAGCCACATCTTCCAGATGCATTAGGTATACCATCAAATTCAGTGCATCAGTCCTCATTTCGGCAGTGATGTACAAACAAACTATCCTTTGGGCCCGGCTGAGTATTGACCAACACCATGTAGAATTAAAGGACCTACAACACACAACTTTGACCATTGGCGCTCTTGCAGTTGTATAGTGCAAGTGCAACGCTTTCAGTAAATGGAACATTCCCCACAAGGAGACGGATTTAAGCCTAGTGGAATTTAAGCGCAGACCACTTACGGCAGCCCACTTCGCCCAATTCCTGCAATATGTCACTAAGAGTGCTTGGAAACTTTCCCCTAACCGCCATAGAAATTCAACAATTAAAAGCGAGCAAAGTTTGGTCGGGCCGAATCTTGGGAACCCACCATCATGGATTCTGCTATAAATTTAAACAAAATAGATTTAGTTGAAGGTTACAATTTTATTCTACTTACCAAACTTCTGTCAAAGCATCAAAAACAAGGATGATCGAGAGACCGGTTAACATGGGTGCTATAACAAGTTCTTGACCGATTTGGACTGTACTCTGCACAATTCTTGGAAGTCATAACAAAACATCATGTGCAAAATTTGAGCCAAATGGGACAAAAATTGCGGCTCCCAAGGGCTCAAGAAGTCAAATCGGGAGAGCGGTCTATATGGGAGCTATTTCAGGTTTTAGATCGATTTGAGACGTACTTGACAAAGTTATTGAAATTCATAACAGATATCGATTTATATGGGAGCTATATCTAAATCTGAACCGATATGGCCGGTTTGCTATCCCCAACGATCTTCATCAATATTAAGTATCTGTGCAAAGTTTCAAGCGGCTAGCTCTACGCGTTCGACCGCTTTCGTGATTTCGACAGACGGACGGACGTGGCTAGATCGACTCAGAATGTCGAGACGATCTAGAATATATATACTTTATGAGGACCTAGATCAATATTTCAAGGTGTTACCAACGGAATGACTAAGTTAGTATACCCCCATCCTGGGTATAAAAAGGTGAAGGAATAAAGTTTTTATTTTTTGTCATTGGGGGTTTTTAAAATATTTATTTAATAAATCGTTAATAATCTGTTAATTCTTTGGTAATCATAAATGTTACCAGTAGCAACTTTTGCCGAAGCTATGAGGACATTGAAGAAGAAGAGACTAGAAAACATCTGCTGTGTGTGTGTCCCGCACTGGTAGTCAGAAGGAGTTCCACTTTAGGTTCTCATTACATTGAGAACATGCCTGATTTCGCGAATGTGAATATTCGCAAGTTATCGGGCTTTTTACAACGATCTGGATGGTTCAATGGTAGGAACTAGAAGGCATCTGTCTTCCTTCTCCTGTTTGTGTGAGTCTGATGGCAGATTGCCACTTAAACCCAAATAATTAAAAAAAAAATTACACTACTAATTACATGCTCGCAACACTGGCGGAAGTAGTAACAAGCTTCTTGGTTTCAAACTGTGGGAATGTATGTTTATACTCGAATACATTTGCCTTGCCTGTGAGATAGCTAACGGTTTTTGCCCAAGATATGAAAAATTTCTTTTACAATAGTCACCCTGTGAAAGTTGTCACATATTGGCCACACTTGTGGTTTGTGCATACGATTATTGTGTTTAACGTAGATAATTTATATACTAACAAAGAAATATTAAATATAGTTCGCACCTGGACTGTTGGTGGCGCTCATGAATATAGATAGATGAGAATACATACCGCAAGCAGAATTCTGTTCTCAATGGCATGCAGTTCGCGCAAAGAGGATTGAAATAACAGAGAAATTTGTGAGCTCTCAAAATTTTACATCAAATGTCAACATAGATAAGAATTTGAACTTCGCACATAGACTAGTTGGTGGCGGTTGTAAGTATAGATAAATAAGAAATATCTAAGAACATGTCGCAAACAGAATTCTGCCCTCAATGGTATGCCGAAACCCTATATACGTGCATTGCGCCATAGTTTCCTTCGCGGGAAAGGAATTAATGCATATTTAGAAAATGCGAACGACGCAAACTGTATGGTATTGAAAGCAGAATTCTGCTTGCGACATGTTCTTAGAAAATTCTCATTTATCGTTATTCACAAACGGAAACGATAATCGTATGCACAAACCACAAGATGTACAGTGTGGCCACGATAGCGCTCGCCATTCACAATAAAGTTACGATTCGCATCATCTTTGAAGATATATGGTCCAATGATGCCACCAGCCCATAAACCGCAACAAACTGTGACTTTTCATTGGCAGCTCTTGCAATGATTCTGTCTGGTCTTCATTCCAAAATCGACAATTCTGCTTATTTACGTATCCATTGAGCCAAAAATGAGCTTCGTCCTAAAATGGACGATAATATAAATTCAATGATTACAATAAAATTCAATAATTTGCAAGCGTTCTTCGGTTGTGAGACGAAATTACAGACCAACCTGAATATGTTTGACAGTGAAAGAAAACACAAAACATGTGTGAGCTGTTAAAACCAGTGTTGCCAATAAGATAATAGCAACAAAATTAACCCTTTATATAGTGCAGTACAATGAAATTTGTATGAAAATGACATCTATCCAGGGCAACGGAGTTCTAGAAAAATTACCAGTGCAGGCTTAAGTAGTGCATCGGGATTGCTATGACATGCTTCTCTCAAATTAGTGTGGCCACTTGCAGAAATACATCTATTGTGAATGGTAAAATAAAATTAAAACCATTTATTTATACAATTGCGCTGACAAATCTTGATAAATTTTCTTTGACTGCTATGTCCACACATGTTTTCCAAATTTTAGTTTTAAATTTTACAAATATTCTTACCTTTTTCCTCGTATTGTTTGGACGGGTTGGCAATGGCGTTACCATCTCATGACAAAACAAACTTGCACTGGAAACATTTTTAGCGTTTTATTTTTGCTCTTCACGGCTAGTCTGTCACGTACTAAAATAGAAAACAGAAATTGTTGGCATACACAACTTGCCAATACCTTTCGGTTGAATGCAGTTCATATTTCAAAAAGTTAAGATTGTGCAGCCGCACAGGCACTTAGCCCAAAATGTTTTATTATACACACCACCATATGATGGGGGTATACTAAGCAAGTCATTCCGTTTGTAACACATCGAAATAATCGTCTAAGACCCCATATAAATATATATATATTCTTGATCGTCTCGATGCTCTGAGTCGATCTAACCATGTCCGTCCGTCTGTCGAAATCACGATAGCGGTCGAACGCGTGATTTGAGCCTCTTTAAATTTTGCACAGATACCACATATTGATGTAGGTCGTTGGGGATTATAAATATTGGGTTGCCCAAAAAGTAATTGCGGATTTTTCATATAGTCGGCGTTGACAAATTTTTTCACAGCTTGTGACTCTGTAATTGCATTCTTTCTTCTGTCAGTTATCAGCTGTTACTTTTAGCTTGCTTTAGAAAAAAAGTGTAAAAAAAGTATATGTGATTAAAGTTCATTCTAAGTTTTATTAAAAATGCATTTACTTTCTTTTAAAAAATCTGCAATTACTTTTTGGCTTCTCGAGCCCTTAAAAGCAGCAATTGTCGTTCGATTTGACTGAGTTCCATCATTCGATTTTCTGTTAGGACTTCCAACAACTATGCCAAGTACAGTCAAAATCGGTCTATAACCTGATAGAACTCATATATAAACCGATGACCCGATTTGACTTCTTGAGCCCTTACAAGCCTCAATTTTTGTCTAATTTGGTTGAAATTTGCCTGCGGTGTTCTGTTACGACTTCCAACAACTGTAACTGAAATCAGTCTATAACCTGACATAGCTCCCATGTAAACCGGTCTCTCTATCATCCTTGTTCGGTTCCTAGAAGCTTACATTTTTGGCCGGTTTGACAGAAGTTTGTAAAAATTAAAATTATGCCCTTCAGCTAAATTTATTTTGTATGAATTTTTATCAGAAGATTCAGCCCGGCCAAACTTAGCACATTTATTATTTGTAAGATTTTTACCCATCTTCTTTAATTTATGCCCAATATTGTTGACATCGGGTTATATGTCCGTTCGGTGGGAATTGAAGGAGGGTCGATAGCTAGAAACTTGACTTTATATAGTCATTTCAGGTGCATACCATACTTACTGTTTAAAGCTTTTACATGTGAACGGAACAAGTGTTTACCCCACTGCAATATACCCTTCATTTGAATATCATATTGCCCGTGAATGCGGCGGTGGTTGGCGACATTTGCGAGGTACAATAATATGCATGGTCATTTAAAACATTTTCCCCAAAGAGGTGTCGCACTGCGGGACGCCGTTCGGACTCGGCTATAAACAAAGCTCCCATATCATTGAGCTTAAACTTTAATCGGAAAGCATTCATTGATATGTGAGAAGCTTGCTTCTGCTCGGTTCCTGGTGTTCTAAAAAAATAGGGTTATGAGAAGTGCTTTTTAGGAGAGGGATGGCAGCTCAGACATTTCGACTCAAATACGGATATTAAATTCGTGCTGCACTTCCAAATCCCCTTAATTTAAGCCCTTATTGCCATGGCCGGTAAATATGAACCGTTTGGAAGGTGTTTTAGGGCTGCGGCGGCCACCGGCACTTTTCACTGAAAATAGATATCAAATTTGTTCTTTATTCCCAACGGAAATGAAGTTCAGTTTAGGGGGTGCTTTAGGGCGTACCCCAAAACACTTGGCTTCAAAATTTGATATCAAATCCGTTTTCTACATTTAAATACCTTTCATTTGATTCACATATTTTCACAATAGGTCAAATATCCCATAAGACGTATCTTTAGAAGGAAAAGCGCCACCTAGACTTGAACGCTAATTTTAATGCCATATTCGTAATCTACTCCCAAATACCTTTTGTTTAAGTCCCCTATAGCCATGGTCGGCTAATATGTCCATTCGGAGGTATTTGGGGTGGGCGACCTCCCATTACTTGGACCTTATGTTTTATGTAATATTTGTAATCTACTGCCTAATGCTTTTCATTTGAGGAGTTTTGGGGTTTGGGGGGGGGGGGTCCGCTGGGTACTTGGATTTTGGATTTTGTATGCCAGATTCGAAATCCACCCCGGAATACCTTTAATTTGAGCCCAATATTGATACGAACGTCCAAAATGTCAGTTTGGGGGAGTTTTGATGTTGGAGCGGTCCGATGGGTACTTAGACTCAAATTTTAATACCATATTCGTATTCTACTCTCCAATACTTTTCAATTTATACCTGTATTGTCTCGATCGATCCACTTTTGATTTTGCGTTGTGTTTTTGGCATAAGGGGGAGGGTCCGTCCCCCGTCCGATATTAAAAAGCAATATAGCTTATGTTTCCTTCCAGACAACATACACAATATGCGAAAATTTCGAGAGAATCGGTTCTGCCGTTTTTCAGTCTATACAGAACAAACAGAGTCCCATATATGTCTGTGATTGGCTAATGTGCCCATTTTGGGCGTTTTTGTGTGGGTGTGGTGATGCCAGATTCGTTATTTACTACCGCATACTTTTGATACCCATATTGTCCGTATCGTCCCACTTTTTAATTATTCCACTCGTTTTTGGATATATATTTTCTGCAAAAAGCAATAGTTACATGTAGTTTTAACTTCCGCATAGAATGTCTAAATGAAAGAAACACCAGTATGGAAAGGCAAAAGTCGGGCAGTGCCAACTGCGCGCAAAAAATAATTGGTCTCACATAAAGAAAAATTTTGCCAAGTAAACTTCTTTTCCGAAAAAACGTTGGACTTCGTTTACAATAAAAGAACATTTCTTCCGGATAAATTCATGCAAGAGTTTGTGACAAATATAATGTTTTTGTACCCTGACAATACCTTTCATTCTTGATATATAGATCATGTTATTCGGGATTTCAGTCCGTTTTTCTTTATTTAAAAATTAAGTGAAGGGCAAGCTTATGTATAGGTATATTTTGTTATCCCCTTCACCATAGGATGTGGGTATACTAATTTCGTCATTCCGTTTGTAACTCCTCGAAATATTCGTCTAAGACCCCATAAAGTATATATATTCTTGATCGTCATGACATTTCAAATCGAACTAGCCATGTCCGATCGTCTGTCTGTCGAAAGCACGCTAACTTTCGAAGGAGTAAAGCTAGCCGCTTGAAATTTTGCTCAAATACTTTTTATTAGTGTAGGTCGGTTGGGATTGTAAATGGGCTACATCGGTCCACGTTTTGATATAGCTGCCATATAAACCGATCTGGGACCTTGAATTCTTGAGCCGCTAGAGGGCAGAATTCTTATCCGACTTGGCTTAAATTTTGTGTGAGGTGTTTTATTACGACTGTGCTGAGTATGGTTGAAATCGGTCCATAATCTGATATAGCTGCCATATAAACCGATATGGGGTCTTGACTTCTTGAGCCTCTAGAGGACGCAATTATTATCTGATTTGGCAGAAATTTTGCATGAGGTGTTTGGTTATGACTTTTAGCAACTATTCTAAGAATAGTTCAAATCGGTTCATAACCTGATATAGCTGCCATATAAACAGATCTGGGGTCTTGACTTCTTGAGCCACTAAATGGCGCAATTATTATCCGATTTAGCTGAAATTACAATGTACAAAGGCTTCTCTTATAAACTTTAGCATACGTGTCGAAAATGGCATGAATCGGTTTATAGCCTAATATAAACCAATCCCTTATAAACCAATCTCCTCATTTTACTTCTTCAGCCCCTAAAGTGCGCAATTCTTACTAGATTTGTCTGAAATTTCACACAATGACATCTACTATGGTTTCCAATATTCAGTTCCATTATGGTCAGAAATGAACCATAACTGGAATTTGTTCCAATAACATAGCAATTCTGTTTTTTATCCTTTGTTTGCCTAAAAAGGGATACCGTGGCAAGAGCTCGACAAAGACATGGCAGAATTTTTGCACTTAAGGCAAAATTTTAAAAAAATTCACTTTCCGAGCATACCATCCGCACTCTACTAGTCAAAACAAACAAGTAAAAGCGTGCTTAGTTCAGCCGGGCTGACTCTTGGGAACCCACCACCTGCTAAAAATTTATACAAAATAAATTAAGTTGAAGGGCATAATCTAATTCTACATAACAAACTTCTGTCAAACTAGCAAAAATTTATGCTTCTAGGAAGCGAACTAGGATGATCGAGAGACGGTTTTACATGCGAGCTATCTCAGGTTATAGCCTGATTTGGACCGTACTTGACACGGTTGTTGGAAGTCGTAACAGAACACCGCATGCAAAAATTTAACCAAACCAAAAATTGCGGGTTGTAAGGGCTCAAGAAAACAAATCGGGAGATCGGTCTATATGGGAGCTATATCAGGATATAGATCGATTTGGACCGTACTTGGCACAGATGTTGGAAGTCATAGCGGAACATTACATGCAAAATTTCAGCCAAAACAAACAAAAATAGCGGCTTCCAGGGGCTAAAGAAGTAAAATTTGCAATCCCAATGATCTAATACATCGATATAAAGTATCTGTGCAATATATAATGCGGCTAGCTGTACGCGTTCGACCTCTATCGTGATTTCGACAGAATGACGGACGTACGGACATGGCTGGATCGATTCAGAACATCGAGACGATCAACAATATATATACTTTAAGGGGTCTTAGACGAATATTTCGAGGTGTTACAAACGGAATGACTAGATTAGTATACCCGCATCCTATGGTGGGTATAAAAAGGAAAAATGTTGTGTGTGGGAATCTTAATACACCAGTGACGTGCACAAAACTGCAATTATTTGGAAGGCCGTGGGTCCGATTGGGATTTTTTGTATACGTACAAAGTAATGTGCAATATTGTGAGTATTGTTGCTATCACTGGTCTATACGCTCAAATACTCACTCTTTCTCTCTAGTAGGAGAGACACAAGATAATAATTATTGTGTCCGGTACACGAATAATCATTGGCAACCGTAACACTTTTGCAATGAAAAAGTTTTTGGTTTTACAACAAAAGAAAGGTCCTTTTATCGTAGGTGAAGTTGCTAAAGGGTTTACAATAAACAAAGTGAGTTAAGTTCAATAATGCTATGTTTATGGCTAACGTTATAGATAAATAAAACGTTTTTTCCGCTAATTGCTAAATGTTGGCAGCACTGACATACATACAAAATAATCGAATATCAACAAAATAATTCATTTTAATTTTAAATAAATTTTTCTCGGAGTTCATAGAAATGATTTTAATGAAATCCTAAGCAATTTTTGCATTCGAGAACGTTAAATCATTGAATAAACATGTAGTTTTCTGCCTCCTTTAGTTTTGTCATTCAGATTGAATGATGACACCACATGACTTAATAAACGGCGATAGGATTAGCTTAGCTAATCAGGGATAAAATTTTTTATAAATTAAAGGTGCAACAAACTGATTTAGGCAAGAAACCAGATATGTGCACTCAAAATAATTCTGATTTTCCTGGCAAAACGAGCAATACCTATTATGTAGTCTCCATGACTTTGATATAAAATTTGTTTGCAAATCGCTTGACATTGTAAAGCAACGATTTCTTCTATTGCGAAGTTGCCGTCTATTGTTCTACACAAAAATATATGTTTCCATTTCCACAGTTGAACTGTTATTGGCAATAAACCATTCAATACTTTGACATTTACATCAGCACACTTAGTCTTGGCGAGAATCAATGACATGACTCACTACACCACATATTTATTCGAAGACATTATATTTTACTATTTGCCAATAACAGTGGAATAAGAGTAGAATGCTTTAAGTGTTAAATGTAAGACGGGTTGATTAGTATGGACGAAAAACAAAAATAAAAATTGTATATCATAAACTTAATCTACATTGAATTCTAAGAAAATTCTCCGAAGAAACCATGTATTTAAAATAAAATTCTAATCCGCGTCTCTCGACTTGAAAAAAGCTATTATTTCTAGCATTTATGTTTTGCAGTCAAGGTACAGGTCGTATTTGTTATTCAATCATCACGAAATTTTACACATACTACTTTTTTAGACTAGCGACAAACGCTATGAATTTTGGTGAAAATCGGTACAGGTCTTTACTTTGAGGGATACCACTCTTTTTTTCAAAATTGAAAAATTTCCAAAATTCTTCTGCTACTGTGAAATTGGCAAAGATATCTCACATTTTTTATTGAAATTTGTGGTTGCTAATGGTTGCAGGAACTGACCCATCGGCGGTGACGTTTGGTAATAAAGTCAAATCTAAATTTTAAACAAAATTTCCTTATCTTTGCGAATATCTAAGCTTCAGTATTGTAATGAATTTTTTTCTTTTGCGCTTATTTTAATTTGCTCATGAACTATTGTAGTTTTAAATTACTTTTTTTTCCATAACACTGAAAACATTAAGCAATTATAATTTCTATATATGTATTTCAACAAAAATTAATATTGACCAATTTTTAGGAAGAATCATCTACACCTTCTGCTTAAAATATATCGCTATATTCTCCTTTGAACTTTATTAAAATTAATCGAAAATCCATTTTTGATGGAAATTATGTCCGGTAAAAATTACATCAAACTATTGCCGTATACGCTTATAATTTGCATTATGGAGATAAAATAAGAAAAGGTAGTCGAACTAAAATTGCAGTTGTAAACTTTTTTTCTTTCTTTGAAAAATGGTTCAAATACTTGATTAATCTAAACGTACCTTTAGTATCTGGAATTTTTCATTACTACTCAAAGACGAGTCGCACTGTGGCACGCCTTTCGGACTTGAATATAGAAAGGAGGTCACTTTCCATTGGGGTTAAATTTAAATCATACAGAGCTCATTGATATGCAAGAAGTTTGCCTTGTTCATTAATGAAATGGCCATGGTCAAATTTGCATTTGCAAGTATTCATAAAGTCATGCGAAAAAGTTCAAGGCCCTAACGGATCCGGGCGGTTTTTATTTCATTTGTGTCTCGATTTTCATTTTGGTGCATGTTTGATGTAATTTTTTTGTTTGATTTAATTGAAATATTTCCCTTGGGTTTGAACTTTGAAAATTGAAAATTTGTTATTTGAAATTTGTATCGAAATTTTGTCCTAAAAATATTAACGAAATCTCATTTCATTCAAAATATCGTCTTCTCAAAAAATTTCATAAAATTTTTTTCTTAATCTAAATTTAACATTCAATCTAATCTAAGATTTATTTTCAAATTTTAAAAGGATTCCTTTTTCAAGAAAAAATAACCGGTTTAAAAATCTTAAAAAATCAAACTGGTTTTTTGAAAAAAAAAATATAATTTTTCGAATAGTTTGAAAACCGGTTTAAAGGACAAGGTTTATTGACCACCCTATAAAATTTACAATTACTTGCCGCAGATTGTCCACATTCGATCATTTAGTTGAAAGTCAAAAAATGGACAAAAACTGAATTATTGGGTGCTATATGTCCTACAAAATAGGGAATTTACTAAAAAATGCCGATTTGGAAATTCAGTGTTTTTGCGAAAAAATTCGGGCAGTATTTATTGTTTGTTTTTTAAGGACACTTATCTATAATCTCCATTTATTTATTTTAAATATTAATTTTCGGTGTCAAAAATTGCAATTTTTTCATTAATTTGGAATGAATGTCAGAGAAGTGAATTTTTAAACTGAAAGAATATGAAAAGTCAATAATAGGGGTCCCATTCATTTTCTAATTAACAGTTAGATTAAAAGTATATGACAAATTTCATTCTTATAAAACAACAAAAAAAAAATTTTTTTTGGTTGGGTCGAAAATCTTAATCTGAACCGATTTTCACCAAAATTCATAACGTTTGTCTCTAGGCTAAAGTGATATGTGCAAAATTTTGTGATGATTGCATATAAACGTTAGAAATAAATGTTTTTTTTAAGTCGAAAGGGCGGATTAGGATTTCATTTTAGATACATGGTTTCTTCGGAGAATTTCATTAAATCCCGTCCCAATATACAGTCTTATTCACAAACATTTAAAACAGCTCTATAAACCATAAATAGATAAAATGCTCTTTTTATACTCACCACCGTAGGATAGGGGAGGCGACCGTAGGGCAGAGGTTAGCATGTCCGCCTATGACGCTGAACGCCTGGGTTCGATTCCTGGCAAGACCATCAGAAAAAATTTTCAGCGGTGGCTTTCCCCTCCCAGTGCTGGCAACATTTGTGAGGTACTATGCCATGTTAAACTTCTCTCCAAAGAGGTGTAGCACTGCGGCACGCCGTTCGGACTCGGCTAAAAAAAGGAGGCCCCTTATTATTGAGCTTAAACTTGAACCGGACTGCACTCATTGATATGTGAGAAGTTTGCCTCTGTTCCTTAGTGGAATGTTCATGGGCAAAATTTGCAATTTTACCGTAGGATAGGGGTATATTCAATTAGTCATTCCGTTTGCAACACATCGAAATATCATTTCCGACCCTACAAAGTATATATATTTCGGGTCGTTGTAAAATTCTAAGACGATTTAACGATGTCCGTGTGTCCGCCGTCGGTGTGATGCAATCACCCTACAGCCTTCAAAATTTGGCACGGATATGTCTTTTTGATGCATGCTGGTTAAGTTCTTGAACGGGCCAAATCGGACCATACTTGGATATAGCTGCTATATAGGTTAAGGCTTCTCAACATCTGACCCAGACATGGTTCAGTTTGGACTATTTTTGGATATAGCTGCTATATAGACCGATATGCCGGTAAAGGGTCTAATGCCCATAAATGCTTTATTTATTATCCGATTTCACTGAAATTTGAAACAGTGATTAGGTCAAGGTATCTCGATATCTGACCCAAATAATTCATATCGGACTATATTTAGATGTAGCTGCCATAAAGACAGATCTGCCGTTAAAGAGTCTGAAGCCCACAAAACCTTTATTTATTACCCGATTTCACTGAAATTTGAAACAGAGAGTTATTTTAAGCCTTCCGACATTTGACCTAAATATGTTTTAGATCAGACTATATTTAGATATAGCTGCCATATAGACCGATCTCCCGATAAAGGGTCTGAAGCCCATTAAAGCTTTATTTTTTAACCGATTTAGCTGAAATTTGAAACCATGAGTATTTTAAGGCCTCCTAACATAGGACCTAAATATGGCATTTATCGGACTATATTTAGCTATAGCTGTCATAACGACCGATCTTTTATATAGCTGCCAAAAAGACCAATATTTTGTTCTACAAAATTGAACAGTGACTAATATTTATTAAACCACTCAATGTCCGTGCCGAATTTGGGTGCTTAAGTTATCTAATTTTCACCGGATTGTGACGAAAGGGGGTTTACATATATACCCGAGGTGGTGGGTATCCACAGACGGTGTACAAATACTGTATGTCTCCGATTGCCGTCAGCCTCATCCAACCCATCTTCCAGTCGGTGGTTGAAAGATTATGATTACAGTCCCTTCATCTGCCTAGTATAGAATTAGGATCTGAGGTAATCCTTGGATTTGGAGAAGGAATAATTTCCTTCTTTACTAAATTCAGTGCTGCGCTTGGCCAGATCTCGCCAATCTTTTGTAGGGCGCAACGACACATATCAATTGAGCTTTGATCTTCGAAAGCAATTAATTTGTATCGGCCCCGATACCATCCTGCATCGTTACAAACTGGAGGAGGCCCAGGCAATTCCGCAAGGACGTCGGAGTATACAAATGACAGTCCATTCACTATCCTATTCCAATTGTACGTATTTACGGAGCTCTGTTCTCTTCCCTTGTCGACAACCACCATCACCAAGCTGCCCTCACGGAAAAAATTAAAAACATTGTTCAATTAAGAAATTTTGTACATGCAATGAAATCCGATTTTTTTTTTGTATCATGGCAAGTGATTGGTATAGAATGCATACGTTAAACATATTTTCAATTGTACGAATTAAATTGTTATTTAATAATACAAACTGTGATTATCTATTTCTGCGCTCTGTTGTGTCCTTTTTCAAACATATAAAGGGTGATTTTTTTGAGGTTAGGATTTTCATGCATTAGTATTTGACAGATCACGTGGGATTTCAGACATGGTGTCAAAGAGAAAGATGCTCAGTATGCTTTGACATTTCATCATGAATAGACTTACTAACGAGCAACGCTTGCAAATCATTGAATTTTATTACCAAAATCAGTGTTCGGTTCGAAATGTGTTCAAATTTTGACAAATTTTGTTCAGCGATGAGGCTCATTTCTGGTTGAATGGCTACGTAAATAAGCAAAATTGCCGCATTTGGAGTGAAGAGCAACCAGAAGCCGTTCAATAACTGCCCATGCATCCCGAAAAATGCACTGTTTGGTGTGGTTTGTACGCTGGTGGAATCATTGGACCGTATTTTTTCAAAGATGCTGTTGGACGCAACGTTACGGTGAATGAACACATTTCGAACCGAACACTGATTTTGGTAATAAAATTCAATGATTTGCAAGCGTTGCTCGTTAGTAAGTCTATTCATGATGAAATGTCAAAGCATACTGAGCATCTTTCTCTTTGACACCATGTCTGAAATCCCACGTGATCTGTCAAATACTAATGCATGAAAATCCTAACCTCAAAAAAATCACCCTTTATATGTTTGAAAAAGGACACAACAGAGCGCAGAAATAGATAATCACAGTTTGTATTATTAAATAACAATTTAATTCGTACAATTGAAAATATGTTTAACGTATGCATTCTATACCAATCACTTGCCATGATACAAAAAAAAATCGGATTTCAATATCAAAAATAATTAAAGCAATTAACAGTTTATTTGAAAATTTTTTTATAAGTCAATACCATGTTTAATAGGACAAATTTAGCTCCATATTTTTTCTGTGCTCCAAGTGACAGCAGCCTTTTGGCTGACTGTGGTGCCGTTTTCGAATCCCGTGCAGCGAATTGCCGAGCTCAATTAAAGGAGCCTCCTTCCTTATCGGGGAGAGCTTTACGATCATTCGCAGCTTGTATTTTTTCAACCTCTTAAAGAGAATATTTGGTTGCCGGAGGAGGCTGATGGCCATTCTATGCCTACTCCCGGATTCTCCATCTGCCCCTCTACTTTAAACAGACACAGATCATCAACCTCCTAATGGAAATTTTTGTCCAAAATAACTAGTACGAGTTACAAAACATTTTTGCGAAGCGAAACAACAAAACGTCTGCTCCACTCAACGGCCCAACATAATTTGTATAAAATTTAACTATTTGAAGTTTGGCTCAAAGTACGCGTTTTTTCTATTAATTTAATCTTTTTTTTATCATATGGAGAATTTAGTGAATGGGATTTCTGCCATAGATTATTTTATTTTTTAATTATTCTTATTGTGGAGGCCAACGCTTGGGTACAAATTTCGACAAGAAGATCGGAAAAATTGTTCAGCGGTAGTTATCCCCTCACTAATACTGGCTACATTTGCGAGGTATCCAGCCAAGTAAAACATATTATTCTTCATAACAGGGGAATTATGAGCCACAGTATGTATTTTTTACATGTCATTCAAGTATAACTGCAGTCTTCATATATTTTCAGATGCTGATCGCGTTTAACTTACGATTGAAAATACACTCTAAGACTACTTCTCTCCAATATTAACCGTCAAATGGACAAGGAAAATAGATTGATAACAATTGCATGGAAATAATAAATTCCATTCGGAACAATTACCATAAACTTGCTCTTGTGTTCAAAAATGGGTTCCCACATACTTCAATTGTCTATAAGACAATGCTATCATAAATATTAATACATTTTATACGTTAATGTTAATTTATTTATATTTACACGAGTATAAGTTTAAATAATTTGTTCAAACTAAAATTGGCCTGTACCAAATTACCCTTGGTTTCTTCAAGATATTCATTGAATCAACAAACAAGAGTTATTTAACAATATTAAGTTTTCTCAAAACAGCAGGGTTTGTTTGAGTCAGTTTTTTAAACGTTTATTGTTTCAACTCACAAATATTTATATGGACAAATGGGACTTCTCTCCTCCTACATTAAATTAGCTATTAGTATTAGTGTCAGTCCTTTGGATGTCACCGTAGCGCAGAGTGTCGGTGCTCGAATTGTAGATAGAACAACAGACAAATAATTTTCAGCAGTGGTTATCCTATTGCTGGTGATGTTTGTGGTTTACTATGCCATGTAAAAACTTCCCCCCCAAAGAGGTGGCGCTCTGTGGCACGCCGTTCGCACTCGGCTATGAAAAGGAGATCCCTTACCACTAATCTTAATATTTGAATCGGACAGCAATCATTTATATGTGAGAAGTTTTCCCCAGTTCCTTAACGGAATGTTCATTGGGCAAATATGTATTTTTATACCCACCACCGAAGGATGGAGGTATATTCATTTTGTCATTCCGTTTGCAACACATCGAAATATCCATTTCCGACCCTATAAAGTATATATATTCTTGATAAGTGTAAAAATTTAAGACGATCTGTTGAAATTACGCTACAGTCTTTAAAAATAGAGATATTGAGGTGAAATTTTGCACAGATTCTTTTTTGTCCATAAGCAGAATATGTTCGAAGATGGGCTATATCGGACTATATCTTGATATAGCTGCCATATAGACCGATCTGCCGATTTGGGGTTTTAGGCCCATAAAGGGCGATTTTGCCAAAATTTGGGACAGTGAGTTGTGTAAGGCCCTTCGACATCCTTCTTTAATTTGTCCCAGATCGGCCCAGATTTGGATATAGCTGCCATATAGCCCGATCTCTCGATTTAATGTCTTGGGCCCATAAAAGGCGCATTTATTGCCTGATGTCGACGAAATTTGGGACAGTTAGTTGTGTTAGGCCCTTCGACATTGTTCTTCAATTTGGCTCAGATCGGTCCAGATTTGGATATAGCTGCCACATAGACCGATCTCTCGAATTAAGGTTTTGGGGCCATAAAAAGCGTATTTATTGTCGGATTTCGCCGAAATCTGGGACAGTGAGTTGTGTTAGGCTTTTCGAAATATTTCTGCAACTAGGCCCAAATCGGTCCAGATTTGGATATAGCTGCCATATAGACCGATATCTCGATTTAAAGTCTTGGCTCCAGAAAAGGCGCATTTATAATCCGATTTCATTGAATTCGACATAGTGACTTATGTAAGGCTTTTCGACATCCGTGTCGTATATGGTTCAGATCGGTTTATTTTTAGATATTGCTACAAAAAGACCAATATATATGTTATACATAATTGGACAATGACTTGTACTTATTAGTATTTGGTCCAAATCGGAACATATTTCGATTTAGCTGCTATAGGGCATAAGGTATGCATTTTTCACCGGATTTTGACGAAAGGTGGTTTATACATATACTCGAGGTGGTGGGTATCCAAAGTTCGGCCCGGCTGAACTTAACGCCTTTTTACTTGTTCAGGCTGTTATTAGTTATCTGTCTTTCTTTTCCCAGCAGTAATTTGGTACCAAAAGAAAAACAAAATTCCAAATTGCAGAAGTGTGAAATTTTGTCATTGTCATCCTTTTTGCTTATTTTTACCCAAAATAAGAAAACTGTTTGTATACTTAAAAATTCAAAAATATGATACAATAGTTGGTAAAAGTTTGTTGAGTTCAGACACTGTTGTTTTAATGTAAAATTTACATTAAATTTGTAAATTGATGATCAATATTTACATGATAAATATTAGTGTTTTGCTGGACAGGATATTTAACTCCGATTTGGAAAGGGCAGGAAAGGCAACTTTAGCCCTATACACCTGCAAGAGAGCCATTGGCAAATTTTTGGGGTTTAAGCCATGTGTCATGCTCTGGGTATATACCACTGTTGTTACACCTAAAATGCTATATGGTGTAGTGGTTTGGTGGACGGCGCTTAAAAAGTCCATATACTGTTCGATACTTAGCGGGATCTAAAGGGTGACTTGTTTATGTTCACAGCCGCTCTGGCAACTGCATCATCTGATGAAAAGATTTTAAAGATACACCTTATGGCTCTGGACATAGTGGCTTGACAAGTTTTCTGCTGTAAGGTTGAGGAAGATTTGGCCATGCGGCGATTTCTGACACTGTGTTATCCTTGATACAATGCCCGATATTCCAAGCAGAAGGGATTACGCAATTCCTGATTGAATCGATTGGAACTAAGATATCCCTGGTTGTTGTTGTTGTAGCAGTGTGTAATAGCTGACCAGGTGGGCCTTGGGGTGTACACTAAATGCTGGGGTTGGTCATATCGAGAATGTTAACTGTTCTGCACGTGTATGGTCAGTGTCCAAGACTTGTAATTACAGATGTGGTGGAATGGCTAAGATATAACGTCACAACGATGATTGAAATAAATATTTTTTTATTCAAAAGCCATTCTCGATTGCCGCAGACATCTCAACGAAATGGCTGAACAGTTAAAAATTCACCTTGCAATTGTACATATAAGCTAAGTCATCAGTCAATTTCAATACAAAATCTCTGGTCTTAAGGAGTAAAGTCGATCTTTCAATTTACCTACAAGTTGAACAACACATTAACAACCATGATTCGAAATTTCAGCGGTAATGGTTATATATTCCTTATTTAGCTGATTTTGACATGGATGTTGAAAGTCATTCTGGTCCATTGTAATCACATCGTATGAGAATGGCCGTCTAGGGGCTAAATAAGTCAAATTATGAAACTACATCACTAAGATACATTTGGTTGCAGATGATATGGAGAAATTTGTTATTTTCTTGGGCAAAACCAAGAATTAGCTTACATTTTATTTTTGTTGCTCGCCATTGTTCAGAACATATTTATGTTACAAATCATCTTGTACCAAATTGTAGGAAACTTAAATAAATATATTGGATTTAGAGTGTTAAACCCAATATTAAATAAAATCCAATATAAAATAAAAGTGCTGCAAAGCAGAGAAATTTCGACTCGATTCCGGGAAAATTGTTCGACTCCGGCACCGGAGTCAACCCCTTGCATTTCAGTGGAAAGTATACACGAAATATCGTTAAATAATTAAAGTAAAAAAACAAAAAAAAAAACTCTAGGTTGGAAAAATTACGAAATTTAATACAACAGGCTAAGATAAAAATATCAACATTTTATTTATTTTTTCGACTGTTTTTGTAGGTGACCACTGTGGTCGGTTTTAATTTCTTACGTTATTTTTGCGGCTTGTTAGGGTCAGTCTTCTGTTGCAAGAGGTTAGAGAGTAAACATAGTCCAGTGATATTAATTTTTCGCTGCAATGTTTTACTCTTTACTTATTTTTTATTCATTTTAAATGTATCGTGATGTCCAGTTTTAAGTGAATTAAGAGAAAAATGCAAATGTAAACATATATTTCATTAAATAAACTCTTTAAAAGCCGGAAAACCCCGACGAAACGTCGAGAAGAGTTGAAATAAACTAACAACCCGCAAAAATCAAGTAAAACATTTTTTTTTTTTATTCAAAAAAAAAATTGGTTTTTTTTCTACGTTGTCCATAATTGGAGTCGACTCCTCAGCCCTGGTGGTGACATAACCGTCCACTTGGCTTTGCTGCGAACGCTTCTCTTCTTATTTGGCAGACAAATTAATATTCAGACTCCTCGAAGAGTTTTAAAAAAAGATCTAACAGACGAATGAAAAATCGAATTATCTACCGTTTATATGCGAGTGTCCAAATAACCAGACACAAATGAATTATTTTATAAACGATTAAGATAAAAAGTCTATACATTCATTTGTTCGTGGGTTTACTTCCAACTTGTGTTTTAAATTTGGCATGAAGAGGTTATTAAATGAAGATTTCATTTAAGAGACTAAAAGATTGCGAAATCGCTCTCACTACTATGGTAACCATATAGATATTTTTTTCCATATCACTAACTTGAACTGTGAAATCACTGTGGCTTGATTTTACTCTAAGGCGAATATGAGTTAATATTTTGATGAATTTGCCCTTTCGCTGTCAATCATGACTTAACAAAAATGGCAAACGTGTGGAGTGCCAAATAACAATTGATAAATTTGACTATTTGTTGATTTTTGATTGGTGTTATATGTGGTAGGATTTTCTATTTGGTTTTCTGTGTGAATTTTGCATTTTTTTGCCTGACTTTAAAGTATACCCACATACCCATATAAAACATAATGGATTAGAGCGGACCGAAAATAATTGATATAGTCTATCGTATTCAACGTACGTTATATCTTTTTTTTGTGACAATGTTAGATGATGAAATTACAATGTTTGTGCTAATATTACTGTTCGTTGTAATTCAAATGGAGGCCACCGTAGCGCAGAGGTTAGCATGTCCGCCTATCATTCTAAACGCCTGGCGAGACCATCAGAAAAAATTTTCAGCGGAGGTTTTCCCCTCCTAATGCTGGCAACATTTGTGAGGTACTATGCTATGTAAAACTTCTCTCGAAATAGATGTCGCACTGCGGCACGCCGTTCGTACTCGGCTATAAAAATGAGGCCCCTTATCACTGAGCTTAAAACTTAAATCAGACTGAACTCATTGATATGTGAGAAGTTTGCCCCAGTTCCTTAGTGGAATGTTCATGGGCAAAATTTGCATTTTGTAATTCAAATGTGCAACTGATTTCGTTCAAGTCTTCATAGAGATTTTTTAGTAAAAAAAGGAAAACTTTTTGTTGTAAAAACAGACATACTGCTGCAAATGGGAAAGCGGTATTGTTTGTTTTGCTAAAAACGGAAATATTTTCTGATATTTGTAGACGATCAAAAGTTGAAATTCGCTTTCAAACTTCACAAATACTAAAAAATATTTTATATTGATTCTTGTCTTTTAATTTGAAGGTAAAAAGTTAACAGTTTAAATCTTTTTCCTTCTCAAGAGAAAAAAATTGTTTCAAATCAACAGACAGTGTTTGTTGATATCAGAAAGCAGTTTTTCTAGGTTGGTATAACTTTAGATCCCAAACTTCCTAGTTTTACGCACATATCCTGTGTCATTGCGACGGTAATTCTATGTGACCTTTATAAACGCCGAAGTAAGTAGTTACTCTCAACTCGGTGGGCAGGAGCTGGGCATTTAGCACAGCATCCAGTGGACCGTGGATTTACACTGCTGTGGTTAAACCGATTCGCACCTATGCACAATGGTCGCTGCCATTGGCTAAAATTAAAAAAAAAAAACAGTAAGGAAAGGCGGAGCCAGCTATATAATACCCTACACCTACAATAATAATAATAAATTCGGGCAATATATAAATATATATATACATATGAGAGCTAAATCTGAACCGACTTTTAAACAGATCGTTTGAAAACTGTTGTTACTACGGCCATATACGTGCAAATCCGGCGATAAATATGTATGGGTGCTACATACAAATCTGAACCTATTTTGATGAAATCTTGCAGATATTTTAAGATCAGTAACAAAACAATCCGTGCCAAATTTTGTCCAGATCGGTTGAAATTTGTTTATACTACGGCCATTTAAGTGCAAATAGGGTGATACATATATATATGGGAGCTTTAACTAAATCTTAACCGATTTTTACCAAAATCAATAGCGTTCGTCCTAGGGCCAAACAATTGACATGTGCAAAATTTCGTGATGATTGGACAACAAATACATAGACGGACGCCTTCTCTGAGGATGGCACGATCCGCATCGCTTGGGCGCCGCTCCATAGCCAAGTTAGGGGGAATGAGAAAGCAGACGATTTAGCAGAGAAGGCCAGAGAACTGTTGTCAATAAACTTGGTTAACTCAAAGCCTTTCGGGTCGACGCAGTTCGAGTTACGGCGTGGACATGTAACACTGTGGAATAGCGAAACAGTCGGTAGGACGGCGAAAATCCTATGGGAAGATCCGAATCATGAGAAGACGAGGCTATTACTGAAAGGAAGTAAGAAGGAGGTCAGTATAGCTTTTGGCATCATAACAGTACACATGGGACTACGAACTCACTCCATGGATCTGACATAAAATGTTCACCAAACTCGCCTCTAAACAAGTCTATTGTTACGCATGCTGTGTGGCATGTGCCTCCGTCTTGTTGAAACCAGATGTCATGCAAGTCAAGCTCTAGCATTTGGGGCAAAAACAGTGGGATATCAACCCACGGTAGCGCTCACCATTCACAGTTACGTTACGATTCGCATCATCTTTGAAGAAATACGGTCAAAAGATGCCACCAGCCCATACATCGCACCGAACTGCGAGTTTTTCAGGATGCATTTTATTTGTTTGATCTCATTGTTTCTAGCTGATCTCCCTCCAAAATTGGCAATTCTGCTTTTTACGTACCTATTGAGCCAAAAATGAAATTCGTCCATAATACCATTTTGATAATAAAATTCAATCATTTGCAAGTGTTGTTCGTTTGTAAGACGATTCATGGTTAAATTATAGACCGAACTGAAGATGTTTGACAGTGAAACGAAACACGAAATGTGTCCGAGCTGTTTAAACGAGTGTTGCCAAAAAGATAACAGCTAAAAAGTCGGCCTTTACTCTTTAAACCTCTAGAGGGCACAATTCATTTCTGATTTTACTTTTCGTATGACCTTTAACAGATTTATCGGTTTAAAACCTGATAAAGTTCTTCCGAATATATCGATAACCGCTCTCCCGAATATATCGATAACCGCTCTCCCGAATATACTTCTTGAGCCCCTAGTCTGATTTGGCTGAAATTTTGCACAACGACTTCTCCTCTGACCTGCAACATAGGTGCTAAATTTTATCTGAACCTGAACTTCTTGAGCGCTTATAAGGCACAAGTTTTATCCGATTTGGCTGAAATTTGACAATGACTTCTTCCAAGTTTGGGCGGTATCGGTTCATAACCTGTTATTGCTCCAATAACATAGCAATTCGTATGCAATATTCTTTGTTTGCCTATAAAAAGATATGAGGCAAAGACTTTGACAAATAATATCGGTAGTGGAGGGATTCGGCCCGTCCGATCTTTTGCTTGTTTTCCAGTATTTTTTCATATATATACATGGTTCTAATCATAACATATGGGATTACTAATGAAAAATAATGTTTTTATCATTTAAATTATATAAAAAGTAAATTTTTCGAAATGAAAAACTGTGTCCCTAATTAAATGGCCTCCACTATATATGACACGAGATTCGCAATTTATCTTTCTGTTGCAGAGCTTGTGTGTTTTGCAAAATCTTAGGGCATCAATGGATTTCTATTGATTTCACCATCTCACGTAGGATAGTTTCTATTGACCTCTCTTTAATATAGGCATTGTTAGGCAACGCTCACTCCTAATATTATAAACTTAGCAATTCATGATGTGGACCAAGTTGCATGTGAAATAATCTCCGGCGGACTCCAATGGGTATTGGTATTCTCAAGCTAGAATCATGGCGCATAAATATATAGCCTACACTCTTTGCCTCGAACTATCACCAATAGGCAAATTCTATTAGAATATTCAATTATCTTGTATAGTGAGGTGGTGGACCATATGGGGTACAAAATTCCCTCCCACTGACAACAGTACAAACGCCCAAATAGTCGGAGCACCCAATTTTCTAAGGCTGTCCCTTATTAGACATGGTCTTATTTATTACCTCTTCTGACTGTTGCCATCGTTCCCCTTAAGAAAAAGGGACTTATCTATTCATTTTGATATAATATTTAGTATTTGTAAAGGTTTTAAACTTAAGAAACGGTCTACGTATGTAACTTAGAAAGATCAATATATGACTAGAGACAAAACAAAAGCAGAAAAAGGGTCGATAAAAACAAAAGTATTTCAGTTTTAATTCCTTTTTTTTCATGCAGTCTTGGAAATGGTATCGAGTACATGGTGACCCCCAATGCACATATATTGATTAAGTAGAGTTTTGAAATTCGTGTCCACTCTTTGCAGCATATACATCGGAATGTTGGCAATGGTATCGCGAATTTTCTATAAGTCGCGCTCCGTGGTCGATCGATATAAACCAGGGATTTCAAATAAAACATGTTTTGCTTGTTAACGCAGCCGGAAATGAGAAAGTGAGCCTCGTCATGGGAAAAACTACCGCGTCTTCAGGCAGGTTGTCAAGCAGCATTTTACATGCATTTTGACGGGCAACAAAATGATGATCCATTGATGTCCATTTCTGGGTTTAGCGACTCTTCCACACTCCGGAATAAGTTAACTCACGACAGAATCGAATTACGGCCAGGGACAAGTCAAGTCGAGTCGAAGATTTCAAAGCGAGTGCGGAAGGCAGGTTGAGTAGCAACAAGTTAGCGACCTTTAGAAAACAAGCTCTCGATGGCTAAGATCTACTGTTTAGAGCTAGCAAACTATCGATAATAGCAACATATATCGATATTTTACATATTTCTTATAGTAAACTATCTGTACCCAACCCGCTCTGCTACGCCTTCATTAGCACCACGCGAAAAATAAGTTTCTTACCTACCAGTACAATTTGTTTATCTACTACCAAATACCTTTTATTGAACCCTGTATAGCCACGATTGACAAATATTCACATTTTGGGAGTGTTTTGGGGGATAGGCACCCTCCTATCACTTGAAACGAATTTCTAATACCATATTTTTAATCTACTCCTGAATGCAATTTATTTGAGTCCCATATTTTCAAGATCGTCTAATACGCCTACTTGAAACGGTTTTGGTTTTGAGGCGGCCCCCTTGGTAATTACATCCAATTTTTAATATTCGATAATCATATTCATACTCTATTCCCGAATACCTTTCATTGGAGTCCTATATTGTCCTGATCGGTCCACTTTTTATTTTGGGCGATACTCTTTGGTCGACGTCGTAGTTATTTGGATCCAATTTTTGATTCCATATTCGTATTCTACTCCCGAAAATCTTTCATTTGAGTCCCATATTGTCCCGATCGCGCGGTTTTGAGCTTTGGACGGCTCCCTAGCTATTGGACCCAATTTTGGTTTTGAGCTTTGGACGGCTCCCTAGCTATTGGACACAATTTTAAATATCATATTTGTACTCTACTTCCAAATACCTTTCATTTAAGTCCCATATTGGCCCGATCGGCCCATTTTTGATATTGGGCGCTACTTTTGGGCCTGGGCGGCCTTTTTGGTGCATGGAAACAATTTTTAATGCCATATTTGTATTTAATTTAAAAATACCTTTCATTTGAGTCCCAATCGGTAAAAATGTCCTGATGGGGGGTTGTGAGGGGTGGGAAGAGCCCTCACACATCAAGGAATTAATTAGGTGGCCAGATTTCTACTGTACTCTCTTCCACTCTACCATATTGTCCAAAGCGGTAAAAGTGTCCTGTTGGGAGGTTTTTATGGGAGTGGGGGACCCCCCAACACACAGGGTGACATTTTTGGATACATTCAGTGTAGGATCGCTTATTTTTTTTCCATTTTGCAGAAAATTTAACTTTGCAGATACGAAAATTATCAATCGATATTCAGACAAAAAATAAAATATCGATCTCAACTGCTCTTAGACCAGAACATAACGGCAACTGACTAGAGAGAGAAACCAATTCCAGATGCGCCCCCTCTCTACCCTCTACCCACCTAATTCCTCGATCGGGAGTTTTTATACCTTACACCACCATTGACATTACTGGTGAATTTTATTTTCATTTCATAGAAATGGGTTCAGATTTAGATGTAGCTCTGATATATATAGAACCAATGCAAGCACATTTATTGACCAATCTTCCTAAAATTTTGTACAACGCTTTCCTCGACGACTGCCACAGTATCTTAGAAGTTTTCTCGAAATCGGTTCAGATTTAGATATGGCTCCTATACCGAGTTTGAGAAATATTGCAATAAAGTGCTCAATTATGAACCGATTCTATATAAATTTGGCTGGAAGGATTTTCTTATGACTCTTAGTATTACTTGTGAACTTCATAGAAATCGGTTCAGGGTTAGACATAGCTGCCATATGTGTATTTCGCCCGATTTTCCCTTTTAGAGCCACTACAAGCGCATTTATTGACCAAACTTGCCAAAATTTTGCACAACGCTTTCCTCGACGACTACCACAATATCAAAGAAGTTTGCTCGAAATCGGTTCAGATTTATACATAGCTCCCATATATAGGTTCGCTCGATTTTGGGTAATTTGTAATAATGTTGTCATTTGTCAACCGTTTGAACATATTTGCTTTGCCCGAAATTTGATACGGTTTATTTAATAACCCATCTGAAAACATCCGCCGAAGTCCATCAAAATTGGTTCAGAATAAGATATAGCTCCCACTTTGTACTTATAGGATAGGTATAGGGTACTATGCAGACGGCACCGCCCGACTTTTGTCTTCCCTTACTGGTATTATATTGGTCAAATAAAAAGTTATAGCCATTTAAAGGTTGAAGAAGGAGAAAGTGGTCAACTTTGATACCCTGTATTAAAGACTTCATGTATTAAATACTTAGGCCAACAACGCCATGTTTCTAAGTGCCTATGTCCTTGCGAACGTTGCGAAAGTTGAAAGTTGCGGACTTATATCCAATATTTGCGCCGTTTGGCCCAGTGCGATGTTTAGAGAAGGAGTACTGCGTGGAGAATTTTCAATCAGGAACCTCATCGATTAGATCAGATAGGGCACCAGATAGTCTGTCTCTTTCTGTAGTAACGCCAAAATATTCCATCAAATCTGGGTGATTTAAATGGGTAGAAGCTCCTCAAGGATTTCTTTACAATAAATTCCATAACAATAATCCTTCGATCCACCTCATTATTCCAGGATTCTGGTGTCGGAAAATCGTAAGGCACATAAACTGATGCCAGGTATGATGCATCTCCCCGTCTTATCACTGTTGCATCCGGCGTTGAAAACTCTGGGAATAATTAAAATGTTTATGATAGATAACGCAGGTCTGTGGCCAGTACCAGTGTTAGCATAGAATAATTGGTAGTTGATATGGTTCAGCCTAGAAACTTTGTTCCGTGTAGTCCATGGCTCCTGAATAAAGGCCATATGAATTTGGTCTTACTGATTGTCACCATCAGAGCGTGTGTAGCTGTCTCGCTCCGGTGGAGGTTTATATGGAGGGCCTCACTCATTGGTCCTCCAGTAAATGAGCTTCTTGGCAGTGGGTGATGATCTCATCGTCTGCTCCCAGTTCTTTGGTCAGCATTGAGTTGCCTGTCACTGTCTTCCTAGTCTTGCGAATCTTGAGAAAGTCGGTAATGGTTTCATCGTAGGATTCCTGTTCGTTAGGCTATGTTCAGTCTCTAGTCTCTGAATTGCCTGATGTTTTAATATTAGGATCTTTGCTTATCCTAGTTTTACCATTAATGTGAAAATTGGTGATGATCAAATCGTCGGTCCCTGTTCATTAGGCGGTATGAAGTCTGCTGCCACTGTACTATCTGACGTCCCACAATGAGGATTTTTCCTATCCTAGTCTTTCCAATCTTGAAAATGGCAACTTTACTCTTGTAGAACGCTATTCCTTTAGCCTTGCCAAACTTGACACGGGGACTTGATCAATGCCTACCACAAGGAGAGTTCCTTCCTCCTTCTCCTCCCTGTGGAAGACCTCCCATTTCACCCAAACCAAACATTGGTTTTAATTGCATAAGTAACCCATTATGTGCTTTGTCAAGAAGTTCCCTCTATACTCGCAGCTCATTATTTGTATGGATGGACCCTCTTCAGAGTGCCCCACATGTTCAAATATCCGCTCGTTAGCCAGATCCTTCACTTGTGGCCGATGGTCTATGTTTCTTTGCCACTCTGGTATAAGAGGGCTGCTCCTTATGTTTTCAGCGACCATTTTCACCTTCTGTGATGGCTTTGGCGTCCCTCTGGAAGTCACAGTTCTTCATGAAGACTCAGGGGCCGTGGCCGCTTCCTTCGTTCCTGTTCCGACTTTGTCTACCTCCACGGAATACTATCTGGAGTCTCCATTGGTCTTCCCAAAGTACTTGAATGCGGGGAAAACGTGTCTAATGCCACCACCGCAGCTGTTGAGTCTTTGGAGTCCATTTTGAGCCTACTCCTGAGAGGCTTTAAAAATTTTGCGTAGTTGGTGCTACCTATTCCGAGATACAGACATTTTTGCTTGAGGAGCGAAATGAAAATACTACCGCTTTACTCAACGGTTACTTTTTGTATCTGTGCACTAAATGCGCCATGGTTTTGCTTAGGAATAACATCAGGCTACTCGGTCCCTCAACCTATGACATTGGATAACTTGTCTCATTGAACTTTTGTACTACTCTTGTCTCTTGCCATCCATTTGATGCACGTTTTACTCTCTAACCATGCTGTGAATATGACGGCTAAATGGGGAGTTAGCCATGGGCGAAGTCCATACTTTATCATAAAATTAAGAAGCACTCACTGGAACAATATACCAATATGCCAAAAAATTGAGAATATCGATGACTCAGAGACCTTTTGGAACTTTTTCGTCGATATAAAAATGATTTGTTCACTCGTCATGTGACAGTGGATGGAACATGGTAACACCACCACAAACCGGAGTCAAAAAAAAAAAGAGTCATGGAGACCGTAGCTGATGAACCACAGCCAAAATCACGATAGTCATCATACCATCATGCGTTGTGGGTCTATTGGAAGAAAGAATTTGTTGAGAAAAACCCTATATGCAAAAGCAAGAGGTACTCTTTTATCAAGAGAATGTTCAGTGTCATAAATCACTTGCCACCATGGCTAAACTGCACGAACAACGTTTCGAATTCGTTTCGCACCACCCGTGTTGACCAGGTTTGGTCTCCAACGACAACTTCCAGTTTGCAAACCTGAGAAAATGCCCCAAGGAAAGAGATTTGTGTCCAATAGCGTGGTGATTGCTGAAGTTAAATTCTATTTTGGGAACAGAGAAAAATCGTACTACAAAAAATGCACTATAACGTTAGAGAAACGCTGCAATCATTGAATCGACCTCAAAGGAAACAATTTCGATAAATAAAGTAAAAATTTCATATATTTTCAAATATTTCATCAGGCCCTGCTGATTTAAATGGGGGAACATTTTTTCACTTCCCCGACAATTATGTCCATAGCACTTTACTAGAATCACTGACCGGGTACCTCTGTTCTTCTTATATGATGGTTTATAAATATATATGAGTTTCGGGGGCAAGTAAGTATTTCTGTTAGCAGAATAGTTTGTATTCCTGTTTCTACCACAGAATTAATCGATTTCTTAGCACACGAATTTCTTGGACTGATTTCTCATCTCGACGCGATTAACTCACTTCGAATGACCTTACTATATAATTATAGTAATTGTACTATATAGTAATTACTATGTATTTATAGTTTTGTCGAAGTTCGTCCATATAGTCTTCTTATTATTTCGAAAGTCAGAGCCAAACCGGTCGAGCAATCTTAAATCTTATATATCGAAGAGTCTGTAGTGTAGTGTTCCATAGAGACTATGCAGTCATCTGCTACATAAATTTTATTTTTCTGAACACATCATTATCATACATAATATATGATATCACTGTTTGTTTCCAATTTGTGCAACGAACTGAAAAATATTTAAAATATGCACCTCCACTGTATTTTCGTTACTGAGAAGCGATCCGCCCTAATACCTGCCTATCTTATTTATTAAATTCAATTTGTGTTTGTGTGTTGGTTTGTTTATTTGTTCCGTATAGACTCAAAAACGGCTGAACCGATTACTTTGAAATTTTCACAGATTGTGTAGGCTGGTCTGGAACGAAACATAGGCTATATAATTTTTTTGATATTGGGAGGGGGGCGGACCCTTCCCCTTATCTCAAAAGTACTACCTAAAAATAAAAGTGGACCGATCCGGACAATATAGGATTCAAATGAAAGGTATTCAAGAGTAGAGTACGAATTTTATAATAAAGGTTGGGTCCAAGTGCAAGGGGGGCCGCCCCAGCCCCAAAATCCCTTTAAATAGGTTTATTTGATGATTATGACAATATCTGCTCAAATGAAAGGTATTTGGGAGTAGATTACGAATATGGTCAGGAATTGGTAATAGGCTTTATAATTTCGATAAGGACAATATGGGTATCAAATGAAAAGTTTGTAGAAGTAGATATCGTATCTAGCATACAAATTCATGTAGAAGTATAAGGAGTCGGCCCACCCACACGAAAACGCCCAAAATGGGCACATTAGCCAATCACGGATATATGGGACTCGGTTTTTTGTTCCGTATAGACTGAAAAATGGCAGAACCGATTTTCTCGAAATTTTCGCATGTTGTGTAGGTTGGTCTGGAAGGAAACATAGGCTATATAATTCATGCCGAAAACATAACCCAAAATCAAATCGGGAGTAGAATATGAAATTTGTATCTAAGTACCCATCGGGCCGCCCCAACCACAAAACTGCCCCAAACCGACATATTGGCCATTCATTTCAATATGGGGCTCAAATGAAAGGTATTCGGGAGTAGATTTTAAATATGGCATACAAAATCAGATCGAAGTATAGAAGTCCGCCACCCCTCAAAAACGCCATTAGACCCATTATGACTATATGATACTTGGCTGAACCAATTTTCTTAAAATTTTCATAGTTTGTGTATGTTTATCTGTACTGGAAGGAAACATAGGTTTTATCATTTTAGATATCAGGGGAGGGGGACTCTCCCCCTTACCGCAAAAAGTGGTTCGATGGGCACAATAAGGGTATCAAATGAAAGGTATTGGAGACCAGAAAATGAATATGGTATTAACATTTGGGTACGAGTACCCAGGTGCCATCCCTCACCTAATGAGAACATGGCATTGTGCCTGGCAAATGTCGCCATCATTAAAAGGGGATAAACATCGCTTTGCCCGATGTTCTCGCCAGGATTCGAACGCGTTCAGGCTACAATGGCACGAATTCGACATCCGCATTCACGGAGAAGTATCCCCACCTTAAAAAGATATTAGGAAGTTAAAGAAGGCGCAGCGGAGCGGGCCCGGTTCGGCTAGTTCAATATAAAATGGCTAAAAATTTTATCTACAAAATTCACGAAACTACCAATGGCGCAAATTTTGACACTACGAATGGCATGTTCCATATACACACCAAAAATTTGTTGCGAAATGATACTTTGAAATCCATTAAGCTGCCGTCGAGATTTCTGTTTTTATAATTCATTTTTCTCCGAAGGGCAGATCATTTGGTTCTTACACCTAATATCCTGATCCTGTCTGTCCATTCAATGTATACAAATTGTGGTCATTTAACCCTTTTAGTGAAAACTCACTCCTCATTTCATAGTAATCCATGCAATTATTTTGAGGAAAAATTACCAATGACCACAGGGATCGTGGCTACATTATGTGCTTGCTACTCATATTCGCTGACTGCTCTGGGCTAGTGTTTCTGTGAAAGTGTTTTATTAGGGTGTGAATGGGCGACTTGGCTGACCATCCGCCCTGCTTTATGTTCTCCTTTTTATTGCTGGCTTCATTGATGATTTGCTGAACGTTGGGTTTTTTCCCGGTTCACTTTCAATTATGATTTATGAGTCTGCCTGCAATGTGAGCCAGACGGACATTCGAAGCCGCATTTAGCCTTTACCATTTGCCAATGGTGTTTGTGTGCGCCTGGGTTTATGGAAGGCGTTTATTTTTTGCCATGCTGCGAGGAGTTGCTTTTAATGATTTAATTTAAATTGGTTTTTGACATTTGGGATGACAGTAACAACTGAAACTGACTACCTGATTGATAATTGCAGTGCCCGCCTATCTACAACACAATAGCCGATGGTATAGCCATCGACCACAATTTATTGGATTTAGGTAGCATTTGGAGCGAATGATATTATTAAATGGATATCGGTACGTAACATAAATGGCTTGACGGAGTAGACTTTATATTAGCATTAAAGAAATAAAATTTTCCAATGCAATATAGCAAATGACATAGCAGTGTTCAATTTAGACGTTATGGTGACACCGTGCTTCATTGGGTTGCTTTTAAAATATGTGATTTATTGGGTTGCCCATAAAGTAATTGCGGATTTTTCATATAGTCGGCGTTGACAAATTTTTTCACAGCTTGTGACTCTGTAATTGCATTCTTTCTTCTGTCAGTTATCAGCTGTTACTTTTAGCTTGCTTTAGAAAAAAAGTGTAAAAAATGTATATTTGATTAGAGTCCATTCTAAGTTTTATTAAAAATGCATTTACTTTCTTTTAAAAAATCCGCAATTACGTATTTCGCGAATGAGATATGACATATGACTATGACAGTCTGCAATTTTCATGAATGAAGATCTGTCAATAGAACAAATATCATGTAGTTGTTCTTTCTAGTTTGACAGATACATCAGTGTAAAGATGGAAACACTTCGTATCAGCCACCATGTTATGTTGGGGAACAATATCCATTAGTTTTCAAATATTTCACTATCTAAAATTTGAACTTTTCAAGAAGCAACCGGAGGCAATTGATATCATGTTATTATGGATTTATATGCCACAAGTAGCACTGTTCGTTAAACATTATCTCTTAACTTGTAAACATTCGAACAAAATATTCCCGGCGTTTTTCTCATCAACGCATAATGTTCTAATGGGACCACCATAATAGCACATATCGCTAAAGGGCACAACAATAGATGATCATCATATTTCATAAGTGCCCAACCGACAATCCACATTCCTGCGGACAGACGTGCACCCATCAAGCATACACTCTGCTAATTTAGTTATGTTCAAATACAATTGAATTAGTAAATGCTCCGACGACGACGTTGAAGTACCCATTAGGTCATAGAACATTTTCAAAAGTCACGAACGAGTTCATCAACTTGAACTGGTTATGCTCTTGTGCATATAATGACAATTCTAAATCTTAGAGTAGCCCATTTGGAAGGCATTCCAACTAGAATGAGAATAACAACAGACATTATGGTGCATTCAGATGACCAGATAGCAAACCCTTTGGGATTGCAATGGAAAGACAACAAAAATTAATAATGGCATCGCATTAAACTCTACTTACTCCAAGGCACAATTGCATCTGACAACAATTTGTTCTTTGTTAGAGATTGAAGATCTCATAGCAGAGCAGCTGATATCAAATGGATTGCTATGGGAGCGATGGGTGACATGACAATGTTAAATTTATGTACCATTAAAATTGATAAGACCACAATGCACATACCTACAGTCAATTCCGTCCCACAAAAAATTCTTAAAGGCATAGCAACTTTTCTACAAAGTGTTCACAATCGGACAGTGTCTTGCGCTGGAATTTGATTAAGTGATCAATAAGAAGGTGCTGGTAAAACTTTTTCTAGAGGAAAAATTTCAATTACATTTTCTTCTAAAGACAAAGTTTCAATAAAATTTTTTCTAAAGAAAATATTTCTGTGATCATTTTTTTAAACAAAATTTTTCTTGAAACAAAATTTTTCTAAATGCAAAGTTTCGATTATAAGTTTATAGACATTATTTTAATAAAAATTTTTGTTTCAATACAAAATCCTTTCAAAGTCTAAATTTTATCGAAGATAATATTTCGATAAAACTTTTTCTAAACGCAAAAAATTTTATGGAATTTTTTCTAAAGACCAAACGAATAAACTTTTTTCTAGAGATAAAATATTTGAGTTTTGGTTTTAAATTTCATAATGTTTTATGTCTAAAAAAATTTGTTTGCAAATCTGGAAAATTTCAACTAATAATGAATTTGGTTGGTAAATAGTTACATTAGTAATATGAAATAAAAAACTATTACCAATAATAGGTAACCTTAGGTTAGGTTGAAAAGAGAGTGAGGATATCAATCCGCACCATGCCACTAAGAACATACACCTAAGCCTGTAATCGGTTTGTTGTGCGCTCTAAATACTAAAAAATAACCTCGAAAAGAAAATCTAAATAAGAAATTCCGTGCTACTTACAACATCCTTAATTGTTTTCCATACCACGCCTCTAAGTTGATTCATGTCTGGTAATGTGTCGCCACCTAAGTACCGCTGTCTGTTAGCCGCGAAAGCCGGGAAATGACACCGAAAATGCCCAAAGTCTCATCATCCTCCCCCCATGCCCTACACATGCTATTAATTGCCAAACCGGTTTTGCATAAGTGAGCTCGCAGTCCTATGTGTGTCATGATACCGAAAGCTATACTGACTGCTTACTACCTTTCAGTAACAGCCTCGTTTTCTCACGATCTCTCCATGGGATTATCGTCAATCTTACGACTTTTTTGTTGTTCCACAGTGTTACGTTCGTCGCTCACGCCCTTATGTCAAACTTTATGACCCCGAAAGGCTTCGGGTTAACCAAGTTTATTAACGGCAGTCCTCTGGCTACCACTGCCAAATCGTCTGCTCTTTTGTTCCCCTTACTCCGCTATGGCCTGGCACCCGAACAATGCAGATCTTGTCATCCTCAGAGAAGGCGTTAATCTCCTTCTTACTTTCCAAGACTGTTTGCGATTTTACAGTCCTGGTTGTTATTGCCTTTATGGCCAGTTAACTGTCCGTAAAGATGTTCATACTCAACGTCCTCGTGTTAACACAACAACAAGTCACGTATTATGTGATCGCCTGGATCTCCGCCCGTATTATGGTCAGATAGTCTAAAACAGATCTCAGTCCCTGGGTTGTCAATGTAGACCCTCGGGCTCTGTCCTCTAGCTTTGATCCATCCGTGTATCTGTGCCGCTGGCAGCAGTGTCTCGCACTCGACCTCAAGTGTTGTAAAATCCATTTCTCGATTTTACCGCAATTGTATGAGCTGCTCCCATCCTCAATCCATTCTCCCATCGCCTTAAGTCTCATACACTTAATCTGTATGTCAATGGGTGAGAAATCTAGAATAGTCTCCAGTGCCCTAGTTGGCATGGTTCTCATTGCTCCCCCTATGCAGGGACAACATGTTTTCTAAATCTGTTGTATTATCCTTACGTTGAACTTTTTCTCGTAGTCGACCAAACTATTGAGGCGGAAGTAAGTCTAATCACGCTTCTGTAGAGCCAGTGAACTATCCTCGGACTCAGGCCCCATTTCGAGCCTACGGTCCATGTACATAGTGTCCAACATCTGTGAATGTGACACTTCCAGCTTCCTGTTTAAGATCACTCTTAAGTATATAACCTTGTTAAGCATCAAAATCGGTCTACTGAGAAAACGTGGTGCATCAAATTGGGCTACCTTTGTCATTCTTGTAAACAGTCAGATTTAAGTCTTCTCTGGGTTGACATTGGGGCCCCTAAGTCCAGTTGTATGCCGTCTGCAGGACCGTTTAGGACCTTTTGGATATCTGATTCGAATCCTTACTCCTTATAAATATTATAACATCGTCTGCGTAGCAGACGGTTTCAATTCACTCCTCAGTCAGCATCCGTAATAGGTTATTTTATGAGCTCACCATAGGAGCGGGGACAAAATGCCCGCCTGTGGCGTGTCCTGTGCCACCTGCTCCCTTATATTTTCGTCATGGAACACACAATTTATGTACCTGTTACTTAGCATATGGTTTACCCAGTCTCTAGGACCGGGTCCATTCGATACTGGTCTAAGTATTAGATCAGTGTGTCGGTCAGCATATTATTAAACGACCCCTCGATGTCAATGCATACCGCCAATGTGTACGTTTTGGCATCGAAGGATTATACTGTTTTATGCACAACCTGCGCAGTCTCCACCAAACTTCCATTGACATATGTAGGCATGCTGTTCGTACTGGAGGATGCTGCTGTTCGCAGGATTTCCTACTCTTTATCATGGTATCCACAATACGTTCCATGGTTTTAAGTAGAAAAAGAACGTAAGGCTTGCAAGACTTGTGTATAAATACCACCCTTGCCTCCTGTCAGGCTTTCCAAGAATATGTAAGTCTTAGGTACGCTGTAAAAATAGTTGCCAGATGGGGCGCCAGATAGTCGGCCTCCTCTAATAAAGGTGGTTTCAACAAGACCGTGCCGCATGCCACACAGCACGGGTGACAATAGACTTATTGGGAGACGAGTTTGGTGAACATTTTATTTCACGTTCGGGACCGGTCAATTGGCCGCCTTGAACGTGCGATTTAACGGTTTTAGACTATTTTTTGTGGGGCTATATTAAAGCTCATGTCAATACAGACAAGCCTGCTTGAATTGACGCCTTGGAAGATACCGGCCGAAACGTTGGAAAGAGTATGCCAAAATTGGACTAAGCGGATGGACCATTTGAGGCGCAGTCGCGGCCAACATTTGCCTGAAATAATCTTCAAAAATTAAATTATATGGACCGTACTATTGATTCAAATAAAGATTTCATGCATTTTTCTGAAATTTATGTGTTGTATTTTTTTTTTTGAAAAACTTTCCTATAGCTCTTAAAAAATCACCCTTTATAAATTCCCTTAAGATAAGCCTTCGATCAACGTTATTATTCCAAGATTGTGGTGTCCCCGTCAGTGCCGTCGTAAACTGTGGAAAATAAGTTTTATCAAAAGCCTCAATATGTTCTCCGTTGTTTCTGCTCTCACTCCCTTGTCGTCTACTGAGGTGTCAGCTGGACATCGGGTTTTGAAAGAAACTTTTTCATCTGTTATAAAGTCTGCGGACCTCTTTCCCAATGTTGCGAATCTCCTCGGTCATTCATGGTTATTCTTGGGCTGATTTCCTTTCTCGAGGAGGACAGCTATCTTCGAAAGATCCCTCTATTGCAGTCGCAATCCTGTTGATATTGTCGTCAATGTCGTCTATGCTTGGACAATCTAGATTATCTTGTCCAAGTCTTCTTCTGATTAGTTTTTCGAATTTTGTCCAGTTGGATTTAAACTTTTTACGAAAGCTTATCTGCTTCGGCGCTGGCAGTGCTATTTTAAACCTAATGTAGCGATGGTCTGAGAAGGAGTGCTCCTTGAAGACCCTCCAATGCTGTATCTAATCGACTAGGTTTCCGATCATATTGTCACATCTAATATCTTTTCTGAAATACTACTAACAAAGGTGGAGTTGTTACCAATATTAAATGTTATTAATTAATACTGACTAAATTTCTCATTCCATTTAGGAACAAGGATCACTTCTCTCATATCTATGAGTGCAGTTCGATTAAAGTTTAAACTCGATGATATGGGGCCTCATTTCTAATGTCGAGTCCGAACGGCGTGCCACACATCGACACGATTTGATAGAGAAGTTTTAACATGGCAGGATACCTCAATAACCACTGATGAACAATTTTCTGATATTCGCACCGGGATTTGAATACAGGCTCGGCGTCATAGCGGACATGCTAACCTCTGCGCCACAATGGCCTCCCAATTATTAGTGTGTTATTATGTCATTAGTATTCAAAAATTTTGACATTGGTTTGTCCTTCATATTAATGTTGGTACTACCCCCCACGAACTGTGGTGAGAGTTTGCACCCTGTTAATACCTCATTTCCTGTATGTTTTACCTTCCTCACCAGCCGTTTCTGCTCCAACGTCGGTGACGGTGTCGGACAATCATAAGGCAAATAAAGTAATTCCAGATATGCTCCACAATCTCCCTCTGAAGACAATCTGTAATTCAAATATTTATGATAAATTACGCAAGTCCTCGGCCGAGTACCAGTATTAGCATAGAATAATTGGTAGTTGATATGGTTCAATCCAGAAACTTTGATCCGGGTCGTCCATGGCTCCAGAATTAAGGCAATATGCATCTTGTTTATTTTCTCCATCACAGCGTGAGTAGCTGTCTGTTCCAATGGAGGTTTATCTAGATGACCAGTGGTGCTCCAGTGGGCTTCTTGGGAGTGGATGGTGGTCTCATCGTCTGCTTCTTGTTCCTTAGGCTGCATTGAGTTTCTCGTCACTGCACTGCCTGATGTTTCAATATTAGGATATTTGCGTATACTTGTTTATTGAATCTTGAGAGAGTCGGTTATTGTTCCATCGTCGAGTCCCTGTTCGTTAGTCTCTCCGTCGATCTCATCGTTGTCTTCCTGCTCTTTAGGCTGCATGGAGTTGCCTGTAACTGCACTACCTGATGCTTCAATATTAGAATCTTCGCATTTACAAGTCGTTCGAATCTTGAGAGAGTCGGTTATAGTTACATCGTCGGGTTTCCGTTTATTAGACTGCATTGCGTTTCCTGTCACTGCACTGCCTGATGTCTTAATGTGAGAATCATTGCCTATTCTAGTATTTCGAATCTTGAGAGAGTCGGTGATGGTTCCATAGTCGGCCTCCTGTTTGTTAGGAGGTATTGAATCTCCTCCCACTGCACTGCCTGATGTGTCAATGTGAGAATCTTTGCCTGTCTTAGTCTTCCCAATCTTGAAAAAGGCATTTTTCCTGTAGAACGCCATTCCTTTAGTATTAGATAAACTTGTCATGAAGACTTGGTCAAAGCCCACCACAAAGAGAGTTCCTTCCTCCTTCTCCTCCCTATGGAAGACCACTCATTTCTCAGCGACCTAACCTTGGTTTTGTTTGCCTAGTAATCCCGACTAGCGTTCCGTCGCGAATTTGCTACCTCATCCCTTGTTGAAGACCGTTGCCTTTGTAAGCTAGGGGATGTCCATATTTCTCACCAGGTCTAGCTTTGCGCCCCAGGGAGTGTGGATACTACCTACGAGCTTGTTGACGATATCAGAACGAATATATATACGAAGTACTTTGTGTATGTACTTTTTAGGGTCAGAAATGGATATTTCGGTGAAAAAAATGTATGTTTTACCCAGGATTAAGTATAATAGGCAGCAATTTATACATATTTAAATCGAACAAGTAAAAAAACATTAAGTTTGGCTGAACCGAACCTTGGATACTCAATTCCTCGGGTATATAAGTAAACTATATTTCGTCATAATACGGTGAAAATGCATAATTTATGCACCCATATCGAAATATGGTCCAATTTGGACCAAACTCGGCACTGACATTGAGTAGTCTAATAAATACAAGTCACTGTTCAGTTTGTCTTTTCGGCAGCTATATCCAAATATAGACCGATCTGAACCATAGGATAAAGGATACGGATATCAAAAAGCCTAATATAAGTCACTGTGTCAAATTTCAGCGAAATCTGATAATAAATGCGCCATTTATCGGCAAATTGGTATATATCGCAGCTATATCCAAATCTGGACTGATCTGAACCAAATTGAAAGAAAAAAAATGTCGAAGGGCCTAACACAACTCACTGTGTCAATTTTCGGCGAAGTCGGACAATAAATGCGCCTTTAATGGGCACAAAAACTTAAATCGAGAGATCGGTCTATGTGACAGCTATATCCAAATCTGAATCAATCTGGGCCAATTTGAAGAAGGATATCGACTGGCCTAACATGTGCCTTTTATTGGCCTAAGACCTTAAATCAGCAGATCGACCTAAATGTGGGCTATATCAAGATATCGTCCGATATAGCTCATCTTTCAGCTCAATATCTCTATTTGTAAAGACTGTAGCGTGATTTCAACAAACAGACGGACGGACATAGCTAGATCGTCTTAGATTTTTACGACGATTAAGAATATATATACTTTATAGGGTCTGTAAAGGATATTTCGATGTATCGCAAACAATGAAAAGATGAATATACCCCCATTCTTCGGTGGTAGGTATGAAAATTGATTTTTTACCCTACACCACTACTCTGTTACAATATATTATAACCTAAACATACAATCATATCGATTCAATTTAGCTTCGAAATGTTCGTCTGCAATTTTAATTTGTGAACAAAGAACAGGTTGGAATTTTCTTCTTCAAATATGGCACAGGCATCTTTTTGGCCTAAAGGCTATTGAAATTGGAAGAAATCGGATCAGATTTGGATAAAGTTCTCACATGTACATATGTTCGTCCGATTTGGACTAACATTGTAATAATATGGTTATTTGTCAACCTATTCTCACAATACATGGAGGATTCTTATATGACACTCGACATTACTAATGAATGTGGTAGAAATTGGTTCAGATTAAGATATAGCCCCACATATATATATATATATATATATATATATATATATATATATCGTACGATTTTGACTTTTAGAGTCTTTGCAAGCGCATTTATCAATCGATCTTCTCAATATTTTCAGAACGCGTTTCTTTCTAACTCCCGTAATGCCTCCATTGGACGGGATTTCACATTTGTCATCCCGGCCTTAACCGGTGCTAGGTTTGTTTTTCACAGTTGAAAACAGATGTAATACTCGATTTTTTTTCTAAGATTTTGGTTTGAAAATTTATTCTGAAGCGCTGTATGCACCTCTGGTGTAATTTTTTTACCATAAGAAATGCATTGAAAATTTTCGGTTACGGTACGGGTACGCTTGCACGTATGCAGTTCGAACGAAATTTTCTTTACGTAACAGGGTGACATTATAGGCATTCGTGAATTTTTTTTTGCAACTACGAATGAAAATGTATGTTTTAATAGTTTCATGCAATATAAAATTATATTATTTGCAAATAAAAACGGGTAATAATGACACGTATGTACTTTATTAGCCAAAAATTATTAAAATTTGGCCAAAATTATAAATCGATGTTTGTCGCCATCTTGTATTCTACACAAATATTTTTCAGTGTTTGCATATATTTCATGGCTGCAACCGAGAATTTCGCTAGATGTGCATACTCAGCTTAACTATTTGCCAAGTTCGACAAAAGGGGGTACTCACGCATGGACGAGCAACACAAATGTTTTAGATGCCATGCCCTTCGCAGCGATGGACCGTTGTTGTGGTTGCTTCTTCAATACTATTTTTAGAACACATTCCGTGATGCACACTGTCACTATGACTGCAGATGATTATGTTTTCATTGTGGAACATAACAATTGTCTCCACGATGGTGCCCACTCATCCATGGCGGCATACACTGCACTGATGTGTGTATCGACATGCAGGCGGGCGGGCATTTGTTGCTTTCATTAACTTTGGTACATTGTGCTGCAGTATTTTACCGCACAAGGCACTGAATTCGAATTGAGCGTTTCTTCAATGCATTTCTTGGGAAACAAACCCCTTTTTCAAAAACAAATGCAATGCGGCGACGATTATGCACTTCTTCATATTCGCGTTTAGAGCTTTCTTGGAGTATAAACACCAAATGGGAAGGCTGCGTTGTATACGATATGAACGATTTCATTCTTCGAATGAAGATTTTATAATATTTTTTCTTAATTTTACTCACATCATATTTTGAAAAACAACCAAGACCGATAAGAAAAAAAAATGGGCTAATGTGGTAGTTATCAATCAGACTCACTTACACTTTGTGAGTTAAACCGGCAAGATTTTGGAAGTAGAACAACCAACCATTTGCTTAAAATAAGAAAGTTTTAACTTGTTGCATTCTTAGCAAGCGTTTTCTGCTGTTTTTAGAATATTAACGATTTCAAATAACAGTGGGCAAAATAACACGAAATTTGTGATTCTAAATAATAGAAAATAGCAACAACAGTTTTTGGCTGCTGATAATGGGGAAACAGGTAATACAGCACATTGTTCGCTGTGCTATCGAATGGAGCATGTTGTTTTATCAACAAACCACATTTGCTACGATAGCAAACAAATTATTCGGCTATTAAAACATACATAGTTTGTTGTTTTACAAAAATCAAAAAATGTCTTTAAAAGAGTAGTATATTACCATAAATTTTTGTTTTAATGTGTAATAAATTCAACCGTGGTAAGGATCTTTACGTATTAAGATTGCTGAAGTCTTCTACACAAAAATGGCCTATCAAATCATACATCTTGATAACTTTTTTGGTAAGCGTACATAATCAATCGATTACATACATCAAAAATAATTCAGGTTAGGTGGCAGTCTGCCATCAGACACACTTAGACGCTTTCATCCATTGTGATACCACAGAAACAGGAGAAGGAAGACGCATTCTAGTTCCTACCGTTGAACCATCCAGATCGCTTTAAAAAGCCCAGTAACTTGCGAATGTTCACATTCGCTTAATCAGATAAGTTCTCAAAGAAATGGGAAAATAAAGTGGAACTCCTTCTGACTATCAATGCAGGACACACAAATAGCCGATGTTCTATAGTCTCTTCTTCCTCGACGTCCTTACAGCTTCTGCAAAAGTCGTTACTGGCAACCTTCAGTCTGTCAGCATGTTTTCATATCAGGCAATGACCTGTCATGATGAACACAATGACAGACACGTCCGTTGTAGTCAGCGGCAGTAAAGCGGTAGACCTTGTCAACTCTACACCTGGCCACATAATTTTGGAATGCCCACAATCCCCCCTTTGTGCACATTTATCATCCATTACTCTTCGGGCCTGATTCTAAAGACATAGCTTACATGTTGCTAGAGGCACACCCACAGATTCCAGTTCCCCTGGAATGTGTAAGCTTGTTCCTAGTCTCGCAAGCCCGTCTGCTCTAAAACTCTCTGGGATATCTCCGTGTCCCGGCACCTAGAACAGGTGAATTCGGAATGGTTCATCCATCTCGTTGAGAGATCTGCGACAGTCGAGGGCGGGTTTTGAATTCCAAAATACGTTCTACAGTGATTTAATGGCTGCCTGACTGTCTGAGAAGATATTTATGCCAGTTGTCGCTATGACATAATATCATAGCGATTCCACGTTAACTACAAGGATCTCCGCTTGATACACACAACAGTAGTCCGGTAACCTTCTCGATATGACCAGTTCTAGTTTTTAAGAGTACACCCCAAAGCCTGGGGTGGAACCATCCGTATAGAAGTCTATGTAAATTCAATGAAAAGGGATATCGTAGTTCCAATTGATTCTATCAGGAATAGTGGTAGAGTACTTTTTATCAAAAAGTGGCTCAGGTAGGGTGTAATCCACACTGCCTAGAACATCGTATATTGCATCAATGTCCGTAGCCGCCACATCACCAAACAGAAAGCTCTTTTAGCATCACAGCAGTGATCGCAGCATGAGTGCGGCTGTGATGTACAAACAAGTTATCCATTGGATCTGGTTGAGCATTGAACAGTAGGTGGTCTTTTGAAGCGCCGTCCACCAGACCACAACACCATATATCATTATGGGTCTAACAACTGCAGTATATACCCAGTGCATGACACGCGGTTAAAACCCCCCAACTTTTGCCAATAGCACTCTTGCAGGGGTAAAGGGCATGAGTTGCCTTTCTTGTCCTTCCATAATGATAGATTTGAAGTTCAATTTCCTGACCAGTAAAACACCCAGGTATTTTGCGCTTTCGGTAAATGGATCATTATCTCCTCTCAAGGAGACATGTGTCTCTTTAGGTAACTTGCATCTTCTTCTGAGAAGAACTACTGCTGTCTTGAACGGATTTACACCAAGACCACTTTCGGTAGCCACTTTGCTGTTGCAAGCAGAGCTTCCAGAAGTATATCTCCAAGATGATTGGAAACTTTCCCCAAACCGCAATAGCCACGTCATCAGCATACGCGACCACTTTAGGTGCATTTCAAACTATTGTGTGCTGTGAACACTTACGACTGGTTTAACCGATGAAATTTGTCATATTTTCTTCTTTTTGACCTTAGGTTATTTGTACACTCCTTCTAACAATTATAAATTAAGCAGTAGCCGATTTTAGCAAACAACAGAATTTTCAGCAGTAAAAATGCAAACATTTACAATAGTTATGACAGCAGAACTACAGCTGTAATAGCAGCAAATTTAACTACTAACAGCAGGCTTTTTTTATGAGTGCACATATAAACATACACTTTGGACAATTTTGCAAATTGAGGTTGAAAGGCGAACACATAAACTTAGTTGAATTTTAAAGAATTATCAAAATTTTAGAATACTAGATAACAATACTCTACTTGCCTTTAAAATGAAGTATGAAAAGCAACTACCATATGAAAAGATCAGCAAATATTTGTTTTTGTAGCAGCCAACATTTCTGTTTTTTTAATTTCTATACTAATTTATGCGATAATGATATTTATTCTATATGGAAATCTAAGTTTGCAAGTAGAAACAAATTTCAGGATTGTCACGTCAGCAAAACCCAACACAAGAAATACGGCATTCAGTGGAGATGTTTCAGAAATTTCCCATATTAAATAACTAGATGAACTCATTCAAAAGGTTTCTCTCCCGTATTATGAATCTTCCACTTGAAACGATTGTTTTATTCGAATTGGGGATTTGTCTCAAAGTCGCCAGCAGTACATAGTTGACGGAAGTTAATGATTCATTGTTTCTGTTTATTGTGCTCCCCTTTTGCAATAAGACAAAAGATGCAAAACCCTGTTTTGAGTGCTCAACGATAATCCATTAATTGCAATCATCAGAGTCCGCAATGGACGTAATTTCGCTTGTATTCGATCCAAGCAGGATTGTTTATCTGCAAAGTGTAATCACTTTGAAGTGTTTTCGCCTACATGAAGCAATCTGCATTTGCCTCCTTGGGCAAAGTTTAGTATTCCATGTTGGATTTACCACAGTAGGCCGCATAAGAGAAGTGAAATGCTTCCGTTTGTGGCAGTCACGTAGTTGACGTTTCGGTGTAGTTGACGTTGTTTGTTCGCACCAAGTCAAGTAACGATTGCACAGTCAGTGTGGTCTCCCTCCCCGTACCACAGTGTCACCATTAGATTCTAAGTTAATGGTTTTAAATCGACTTGGGCTTTTGAATGGGTAGTAGATTTGTCTAAAATACCAATATTTGTTCATTTGTTTAGACCGTATTTGTCGATACCGTCGATGCAGGTGTTTCACATCGTTTAAAAATGGCTTAGTAAACCACATGGATGGTTCTGGCGACAATTGGCCGTAATAGTGGGTAATGACAGGTATGTCATGAGTACGTGACTGTAATGAAAGTTGAGAGAGCTTTTCATATCCGAAAATAATAAATTAGTTCGACATTAACTGTTTATTGGTCTAGGTTTGTAATGGTAGCTTACGAAATTTTCGAAGCCCTCATTTTGGGACGTGCAAATATTAGAACGTATGGTAAAAAAAGTCACTTGTTTATTTGTACATCATCACAAAAAAGCGCCCTCACTCTTTTTTAAAAAGCGAAACCAGATATTTGAGACTGAGTTGCAATACTCTATTAATGAAACGGTTTCATTTTCAGTTTGTTTACAGGTACGAGGTCAATTGTAGATATCAACAGAACAATTAACGAAGATTCAGCGTAAGTATAAACTCAAAACTAGGTTCCCCAAATTGAGATAAAGACTAAATTAATCCAAAAGGGTCATGACATGGCGCCTATGAATTGTTTCCCTCTTTTGGTTTACACAATTTCTCATTCCACCCATATGTAATTGAACTAAAATCTGGTTAAAATTTTTCATAAGTAAAAGCGTGCTAAGTTCGACCGGGCTTAATCTTGCGAACCGACCACCATGGATTCGGCTTAAAATTTATACAAAATAAATTTAGTTGAAGGCCATAATCATATTCTATATACCAAACTTCTGCCAAACCAGCAAAAATTAAAGCTTCTAGGAACCGATGAACGAGAGAACGGTTTACATGGGAGCTATATCACGTTATAGACTGATTTAGACCGTATTTGGCACAATTGTTGGAAGTCGTAATACAAATCTGCATGCAAAATTTCAGCCAAATCGGACAAATATTGCGGCTTGTATAAGCTCAAGAAGGCAAATCGAGAGATCGGTTTATATGGGAGCTTTAGCAGGTTATAGGCCGATTTGTACCATACTTGGCTCAGTTGTTGGAAGCCTTAATATAACATTACATGCAATATTTCATTCAAATCGGACTAATGCGGCTTCCAGGGACTCAAGAAGTAAACGCGGGAGAACGGTTTGTATGAAAGCTATATCTAAATTTTAATCGCTACGGCCCATTTACAATGCACAACGACCTACATCAATATTAAGTATGTATCTGTGCAAAATTTCAAGCGGCTAGCTTTACGCGTTCGCCCGCTATCGTGATTTCGAATGACGAATGTAACGACGAACGGACATGGCTATACCGACTTAGAACGTCGAGACGATCAAGAATATATGTACTTTAAGGGGCCTTAGACGAACATTTCGAGGTGTTACTCCTGTTAAAACTTGGAGCAATTCCTATATCATTGTCCGGCTTCCGCGGCTTACAGAGCCCGGCACTTTGGTGGTAACACAATACCACACATGAACTTTGGACTGTGGTATGGAAAACAATTAAGGATTTTATATGCAGCACGGAATTCCTAACTAAGATTTTCTTTTTCGAGGTTACTATTTAGCATTTATAGCGCACAGCAAGCCGATTAGTGGCATGGGGCGGAATAATATCCGATCCTTCTTTTCAACCTAACCTATTACTTTTTTTGATTGAAGAGAGAGAGAAACATTTCCATATAGTAAAGCGTTTTCTCCACTTTGAATGCATTTTAATACGAAAAAGTAATTTTCCCAAGGACAATCCCCAACAACAAATCTTTCGTTTGAAAAATTGAAATAATATGTATGCTTACTCAGAAGGTCTATAATCGGTAATCGCTTTTTATCTGTCATGATATCTATAACTTACCAGCACAACTTTCCTCTGATATTCTAAGCAGAACATCTGATTTGCACATAATCTCTCAATACAACTGTAAAATCTGATATAGATGGTACAGATTTAGTTCATTTGCAACTTTATTGAAATTGTAAAGGTAATATAACAAAACATAAGACCAAACACTCCTCCCCAAAATAATTCACAATCTTTGTTGCGAGTCCTTACCTAAGTTAAAATTTTCATCCCCATTAAAAAAATCTCCAATTTGGAAAGAAATCCCCGATTTGGAGAGAAATATCCAATTTGAAGAGAAATTCCCATGTAACGACTACTGCAGAAGTTGTGAGGACGCCGAAGAAGATGAGACAATAGAACACCTGCTGGATCTCTGCTTAAAATTGTCTTTTGTTTGTGAACTTGTCTAAATTGACAGATGTGAACATTAGGCTTTTTAAAGCGATCTGGGTGGTTAGGTAGGAACTAAATAGGAGGCATCTTCATGTTCCTGTTTCTGTAGTATTACAATCGACGAAACCGTCTTAGCGAGTGCAGTGAAGATGACCTAATTTTACCGGAATGGGAGTAATATTTTTGAACCCGAGCGGTTTTCAATGTCAAGATCTGCTCCGCTCCGACAAAATAAAAATCTTTTAAAAACGCATGTTTATGGGGGTATATTCATTTCGTTTGCCCACACCGAAATATAAATTTCCGACCCAACAATGTATACATGATCTTGATCTTTGTAAATTCTAATGCGATTTAATTATGTCGGTGTGTCTGTCCGTCCGTCTCTTCATCTTTGTGTCTATGTGTTGTAATCACGCTACAGTCTTCAAAAACTTCGATATTGAGCTGAAATTTGACATAGATTCGTATATCTTCCTTACGCAGGTTCTTCGGTAGGTTCATCTAAGCTCCTCGGCATACTTGCCAAATCTACTATTTGGCGATCCTACTATATTCAGGTCATATACACCGATCTTCTGATATAGGGCTTTGAGGCATAACATATACACCGATCTGTCAATTTAGGGTCTTAATCCCATAACAGGCGCATTTGATACCAGTTTTCGCTGAAAGTTTAAACTGGGATATAGGAATCTAAACCGAATGTGATCCTAATTGGTCCATATTTGAATATAGTGATGCACATAGTGGATAATAAATTTATATATGGTGGTGGGTATTCAAAGTACGGCACGGCCGTACTAAATACGTTTTTACTTGTTTTGGTTTAAGAACTTGTAGTTTTGGTGAAAGTTAATAGGATCAGGCAAGGAATGGCTTCCGGGGTATGCTTAAGAATTATTATCGGATAATCCGTTTTTATATGGGAGCAACATCAGGTTAGAGACGGACTCAGACCATACCTGGCATGTATTTACAGCCAAATTTAATAAGAATTGCTCGCAATAGAGGCTTAGGGGAAAAAATCGGGACAATGGCGTTTTATCAGGTTATAGACCGGTTCAGACCATATTTTGCAAAGATGTTGGAGGTAAGAGATATCATGCAAAATTTCATCCAAATCAGATAAGAATTATGCCCTCAAGGGGATCAAAAAGTACAATCGGGAGATCGGTTTATATGGGAGCTAAATACGGTTATGGACCGATTGAGACTATGCTTGACAAGAAGTTTGAAGGTCATAAAAGAAACCGGGTTGCAAAATTTCAGCCAAATCGAATGGGAATTGCGTCCTCTTAAATCTCATGAAGTCAATTCGGGATAACGTTTTATATGGGGGCTTTATAAAGATATTGTTCGCGATCAAGAATACATTTAATCGGAATTAATATTGCTTTATGTTGCTGAAGCGGAAAAATGGTACCCGATTCGGATCCCTGGTTAAAACCAGTAAGGAAAGGCAAAAGTCCGATTTGAATTCGATCCGATTTTCACCAAACTTCTTCGATATTGTGGTAGGCATAGAGGAAAGCTTTGTGCACAATTTTGGCAAGATTGGTCAATTAATGCGCTTGCAGTCTTTGAGTGTAAGGTGATTAACTCATTCTCTGTGAATGACACAATCCGTATCGTTTGGGTTCCGGGTCATAGCGGAGTAAGGGGGAATGAAATAACATGCGATTTTACAGTGAAGGCCTTTCGGGCCGACGCAGTCCGAGTTAAAGGCGTGCTCGATGAACGCTATGGAACAGCGAAGCGGTCGGTAGGACGGCGAAAATCCTATGTGGAGTTCCGGATCGTGAGAAGACGAGGCTATTACTGAAAGAAAGAAAGAAGGAAGTCAGTATAGCTTTCGGTATCATAACGGTACACATAGGACTACAAACTCACTTATGCAAAATCGGTGCGGCAAGTGATAACATGTGTAGGGGATGTGGGGATGATGATGAGACGTCGGAGCATTTCCTATGTCTTTCCCGGCTAATAGACACCGGTACTTAGGTGGGGACGCAATACCAGACATGGACCAACTTAGGGGCGTGGTATAGAAAATAATTAAGGATTTTGTAAGAAGCACGGAATTCCTAACTTAGAGTTCTTTTGTATTTGAGCAGTTCGCAGGATGTCCTATTCTTTATCATGGCTATTTCAACCTAACCTAACCTAGTTTGTTATTTAAAATATTAAGCGATTAAATACGAAAGAAAGAAGAAATTGTAAAATATGCCTCTAGAAGTGAATCAATCGATGGTTTGAGAAAAACCATAAATAAGATAACATCTAAAAAACATTGGCTTCAATAAGGAGTGCAAGAGTAGGCACACTTAAATGTAAATGGTTTAATATATGAAGAAGTTACATATACATTTCTTCCACCGAATTTCAAATTCTTAATTCAGCCTATGGATCAAGGCTCAATCAAATACCGTAAATTAAACGTCCACCACATGTTTTAATCTTGGAAACTCCTAATTGTATTAACCTATTAACGACGAATCGGTTGTAAAACACTCAAGAATATAGTTGTCTTAGACTACTACTAGCGCGAGATAGGAAAGAAATGTGGATTAGTGTTAAGTGGACGAATGAAACTAATTAAAACAAGTAAGAGCGTGCTAAGTTCGGACCGGCCGAATCTTATATACCCTCCACCATGGATAGTATTTGTTCACTTCTTTGCGCGTTATATCTATTTAGGCAAACAAAGCAAAATCCGTAAATGAATTGAATGCTAAACACACGTTGTACAAAATTTCAGCCAAATTGGATGAGAATTGCGACCTCTAGCGGCTCATGAAGTCAAGATCCAAGTTCGTTTTATAAAGCACCTATATCAAAATATGGACCGATTTGGCCCATTTACCATCCCAACCGACCTACACTAATAAAAAGTATTTGCGCAAAATTCTAAGCGTCTAGCTTTGCTCCTTTGAACATTAGCGTGCTTTCGACAGACAGACGGACGGAAGGACATTGCTAGATCGACTTAAAATGCATGACGATCAAGAAATTATATACTTTATGGGTTCTTAACGCATATTTCGAGGTGCTACAAACATAATGACCAAATTAGTATACCCCATCCTATGGTGGAGGGTATACAAATTTTACCCGTCCTATAAAGTCATGTCTTGGGAGGAAATTGGCTTGTCAATAGTCTCCACTTTTTTTGCCCAAAAAATCAAACAAAAAATTTCTCAAATTTTTAGCAATGGTGAAAGTTTCACCATTTAAATGGTGAAAGTTTCCACTTTTGACAGCCACTGCTACTTCTAACAGCAGGTGCGATCAAAGTCATTCAAATCCACTTTTCTTCGCCAAATGGTCATAATATATTAAGAAAATGATTTCTTGTTGTTGTAAAAACATAGTGACATCAATAAGCTTTCTCCATCAACCTCCGTCGTTGGCCAAAGCCTTGGCTTGATTCCACGATATATGGGTTAATTCCAACTCTCTCTTCGCACAGCGGGAGTTCCCTTCCTCGCTGACCTTGTGGGTCCCAGTCTAGGACATTCTTCGCTATATCATCGCGCGGTCGGCGTATATTATCCAGCCAAGTCCATTTTCTCTTCCGGATTTCTACATCGAGGGGGGAAGTGGTTGTTCTTATTTGCAATTCTTCATTTGAAATACGGTTTGGCCAGAAAATTCGAAGTATTTGTCGTAGGCAGCGATTTATGTAAACTTGGACATTACGGATAGTCGCTTGTGTCAAGCTCCAAGTTTTACAACCATTTAATAAAATAGAATTTACACTACTGTTGAAGATCCTGACTTTTGTGTTATGTGAGATGTTACTGCATCTCCAAACATTGTTGAATTTAAGAATGGCGCTTCTAGCCTTGTTGACACGCACGCGTTGTCTGTCTCTGATCCTCCATCCTTTGTTATTTCGCTGCCAAAATATGATAAGTTGTCAACGCCTTCAATGATACGCTCGTTTATAGTGGGCGACGTCAGATTCGATATTCCTATCCTCATCAATTTGGTATTTGCTTTGTTTATTCTCAGGCCTACTTTGGCAGCATTTTCATTCAATCGTTCCAGTTGTGCCTATATGTGCTATATGCGCAGGAAGTTAATGTGATCGGCACATGAACGTCCTGGCCGAAAACCTGCCTGTTCCATCGTCAAAATGCTGTAAAGTGCAGGCGAAATACGCTGCAGAAGAAGGCTTGCCATCACTTTATTTATTGCGTAAACCCCCTCCAGTTCTTACACCTTCTTTGGGATTGTAACCATGATCCCTTTCCTCCGTCCGTGGGCACAGCGTTGGTATCCCAGGCCTCCATGATTATGGGGGTGATTTAAGTTACACTTGATTTTGCACAAAGCAGAGGGTTGCGTAGACGCTTCCGGTGTTTTATTTTCTCTATGGTTTCCATCCTTAACCATGATTTTTGGGATCGTCGAGCAATACCTATGATAGAGGTGCCGTCTCCGTATACCTATGATAGAGGTGCCGTCTCCGTATATGCTGTGTTGTGTTGGCCCATGTATGGGTGTTATTTTGCAGCTTCTCCGTTAATTTTGCCTCGTATTCCCACGCTGTTTAAGGATGTTCAACTTTGTGCTTTTTGTTTGAGTCCTTTCACTACGGCTGGGCGTAGACGTAGAGTGGCCACTAAGAGCATGTGGTCACTATCGATGTCGGCTCCTCGACTAATTTTCACATCCAACATTGCGGGTGTTTCCATCTGCTGATTCCGAAGTATATATGTGTGTATCTGTTTGTGGGGGAATTTTGTGCCTTCAATAAAGAGCCGGTTTCTTGCGCAGAAATCAATCAATCTGACGCCATTGTCATTCCTGGTATCGCCAAGTCCTTGCATTCCCATAATTGATTGTAGATTATTGTTGTTGTTGTCTACCTTGGCATTAAAATCTCCCATAAAAAGTTTAATATCTCCTTTTGGTAGAGAGCGTGTAACTTCGTCGAGTTGGGAATAGAATTGATCATTTGTTTCTTCGTCATCGATTCGGTTGGCGCGTAGCATTGTACAATGGATATTTTGCGAAATTTCGATTTAATATTGCAGTCATGATGCGTTCAGATATAGCATTATATGATCGAGGAGCTCGCCTTGCTTTCGGCAACAGGAAAAAATCGACCCCATTTAGTCAGTGGATTTCATTGCCTGAATAAATAAAGTGATAGCCATATTGAAGATCCGTAGTTCCGGATTTCGGCCATCGTACTTCACTTAAGCCGAGGATGTCTAGGTTGTAATATGACATCTCGATCTGGACTTGGAAAAGTCTTGATGCTTCTGAGAGAGTTCTGACGTTCCATGTTCTAATCATAAACCGTGCTCTAAATCAATACGTCGTCATCGGGTGGTTGCCAGTTCCATTATTTCTTGTTGATTCTTATAGATGGATAGCGGATAGGGCCATCGCATCGGCACCTCGTGCTAGGGCTGCCAGCGACCCTCTAGACGGGGCTTTCTTGATGGTGAATCTTCTGAATATCTGCGAGCGCTAACGTTGGCTATTTCCTTGTCTTATACGCTGCCCACCCTACTGCACGGACTTATCGTGATCGTATTCGTGCAAGCGGGATACTGAGCGGGACTGATGAGTTTTCCCCAATCCACCACCTGGGGAGGCGTTTGATGAGAGAAGAGAGCTCTAATTAATAAATATATGAAATTTCTTTAAAATCGGCAAGGAAATCGAAGGTCAGACGTTAATAGAAATCAATAAAAATACATAAATATTGAAATTTAAGATAAAACCTCTATTAACCGTGTTTTCGATTTGCCGTTCTAAGCTCGGTAACGAGCGAACCGTATAATCGAGTTCAACTGTACATACGCCTTAATTTTTCAGATAATTGCAAAGGATAAAACTTTCATAGTATGTATCAGTACTGGAATTGTTGGAAGTAGTCTAGCGACACACAGTGGTAGAAAATGAAAAAAAGCTATTAAAAATTTGCCGTGTGAAAACAAATTCTGCCCGCATTTTTTTACGAAAATCCCCAAAATACCCCTTTCGGGCACAGATGGTTTCAAAATCAGTATTTTATAGTAAACTTGCTGTGGAACCTATAAATATTGTTAGGCGCAAACATTTTTTTGCATCGGCTTAGGGGACATTTGGAGTAAGGAAACATGTGCCAAATTGGGGATCTGGGCTTGGATAATATGAACTCGAGAGGTTTTCCAATTTTTTGTTATAAAAAATTGCATATTTTGAAGTGCATAAAGGACATGTATAAATTGGCATATCTTGTTTAAATTGCACTTAAACAGCAACTACAATATGTCCGCTTTACAAGATATTTAGGCAATTTTTTCAATAATGACTAATCAATGAAAATATTTTTTTTTTGACAAAAAAGGCAAAAAATAAAAACACATTTTTTGACTTCCAAGCTGCATAACTTTTAACTGAATAGTCAGATGAGGACACTTTTAGCGGCAAAGTTGTTGTAAATTTTGTCACAAAAATCATTTATAGAAACGAAAATGGAATTACAAATGCTTTCGTGAATTTCAAAAAACAAAGCCAATCTCGGCCAAAATTTCATCAAATCCCCGAAACCATTGGAGATATTGTACACTCCAAGGGGACTTTTTGTAGGGATTTTTGAGCACTATCCAACAAAAGCAGAATTTTGAAAATCGGATCACAAATGAATTGGCAGCGCGGAACAACTTTTCGAAATGCCGAGGTGACTAACTGTGGGGGCCTACCAAACGGCGCTCGGACCACTTAGGACCTTGAAACAGCTTAGCTCTAACCATTTTAAAATCCTCACACGTCATATTTTTTTCCATTTTTTTTTATTTTCTCCCACTGTGCAACATGCAATATATTGTTTTCTGGCATAGGAGTCAAAACATCACTAATAACGAATGCTAAACGGACACGATGAGGAACCGCTGCTGATTGAAAAACATGCTAAATGCGCATCACTGCACTAAAGTCATAGTTTCTCCCCTCGGTCCTGTGAAATCACAATGACCTATGTTTAGTTCTGTAATACAAAAAGTTGCGAGGACGAATTTGTGGCACATACAAACAAATTTTATTTAACGATAATCCAAAACGTTTGTCAGAAAATGCTATATCTAATGGCCTCTATTGCGAACCACTTAAGGCTTTATCAAGTGTTATAATATATATGTATGTACGTCAAAATAATTGAAATTGATATAATGTATTAATTTCATCATCACCATTTCCATAATGGAGGCAATTCATGTAATTTTCACTCTGATTGCATTTCAATTTGAAAACGCTCGCGTATGTGCAACCTCTTTCATAGCCTCTTAACAGCCTAACTGAGCACAGTCACAGTCAAATTTACTCCTACAGAGTTTTACCGAAAAATGTAAAACCTTTTCTCAAATAAAATTTTATTACAACAATATAGGGGGCCTGTTCTTGGTTTCACTTTTTTTTTGCCGTCGAGAAACAACTTGATATTTGAACGTCAAGGAAATATTATAAAACAAAACAAATTTTCCTCCATAAGATTTAAAATTTGACTATTGGTTTGCTTGATATTGTCAAATTGCTGCTTTTGAAACAACAAACGTTAACCCAAGAGCCCAAAAACTTTGTATGTAAACTTCTGCATCCCACTCTAAGCTGCGTTTGAATTTCTCTTAAGGTGCTATTACACGTAGATGTCTTATGACATGCCACTTTTTACATTCAAATGTAATTAAAATATTTGTCAAAATTGTCACACCTGTATGTTATTTTCGTATGACATAATCTAAAAATTTGAGCAAAAGCTGATTTTTGTATGCCTAAAAATTGTTGTGGGAAAGCTGCTTAAATCATAAATTTGTAAAAACAATTTAATTTGGCCATTCGACTGACAACAAAAACGGCTGATTTCTTTGTGTTTTTGTCAGAAGGTATAGAGCAAGCTCTAATCGAAAAAAATTACATGTGCTATTTTGAAATGTGATTTTCATATGTTAGTTTCGCTTGTATCACTCGAGATGTACAACTCAGCATGTGCTAAATTTGACACGTCATAAGACAACTAGATGCCGTGTAATAGAGCCTTTAGACTGAGTAGGCATACAGCGGTCAAAAAAAGTATTCATCATTAGCAAAATTGATAATAAATTCACTTATTTTGGGTAATTGAAGAAAATTTAAAGTAAACAAATAATGCAGTTTTATGCAATAGTTTATTTTTCGTAATATGTTTTAAAATAAATTCAAAAAATAAATTTAATTAGCGCAAAAAATGCAATTTTATATAATAACACCAAAAACAGAACAAAAAAAGTATTCATCATTGATGTGCTATCATCAAAGTCAAATTCAAATATTATTTGGGAATCCCCCTTTTCTGTTTTATTTAGTAAAGGAGGCTTTGCCCTTGACAGCAAATATTTAATTTCATTGAAAATATAGTTTTTGTCAAAATGGGTCGTAAGCAAAACGAGGTTTCTGATGAGGTAAAAGTTTTGATAATAAAACACCACAGGAATGGTTTAACTCAAAAAACTATCAGTGAAATATTAAATAGACCACGATCTACTATACAATCCATCATCAGAAAGTGGACAGAAACGAAAACTGTTGACAATAAACGAAGATCTGGTCGACCAAAAGCACTTTCAGTTGGAGATGTGCGTTGGCTAGTGCGGCAAGTTCAGAAAACTCCGAAGACAAATGCGACCATTCTTCGTAAAAACACTATGGAATATTTAGGGAAGGAAGTTACTACACAAACAATTCGAAATACACTCAAAAGGCATAGTTACAGAGGAAGAACTGCACGTAAGAAGCCCTTTATAAATAAAATAAACCGAATGAAAAGGCTAAACTTCGCAAAAATGTATGTAAAACAGCCCGAATCATTTTGGAAAACAGTCATTTTTGCAGACGAGAGCAAGTTTAATCTTTTTGGGTGCGATGGAAAGGTCATAGTGTACAGAAAACCAAATACAGAGCTTGAAGAACGAAACACAGTTGCTACTGTAAAACATGGTGGAGGTGGTTTAATGGTTTGGGGGTGTATGGCGGCTTCAGGAGCGGGAAATCTTGAAATTATTAATGGAGTAATGGATCATAAGTATTACATTGACATTTTAAAGAGGAATTTAAAAGATAGTGCTGTAAAACTTGGGCTTGGTAATAACTTTCAATATTATCAAGATAATGACCCCAAACATTCTGCTTTAAATACCAAGATGTGGATGCTGTATAACTGCCCCAAAGTCATTAAAACTCCTCCTCAAAGTCCCGACTTGAACCCAATTGAACATCTTTGGGAACATCTCGAACGCAAATTGAGAACGCGCAATTTTTCGAGCAAGAGTCAAATGCAACAGGTGATAATGGAGGAATGGACTAATATAGACCAAAATATAACCGCTAAATTAGTCCAATCGATGTCAAACCGTTTAAAAGAAGTTATAAGACGCGGTGGTCGAATAACAAAGTATTAATTTTTTTAAATTATGTTATTTATTTTTTTGTTTTTTTGCAATGATGAATACTTTTTTTGTTTAATTTTTTGTGTTCAGCTGTAAAATGGCCCTTTTTGTTCCAATAAATACTATTTTTTTCTTTAAAAACAATGAAATTGTGTACATATATATCACACAAGCACTACTGCATCATTAGTTTAATATGTTTTTATTCCAATTGTCTTTTGTAGACTTATTAAAAAAAAAACATTGAATGATGAATACTTTTTTTGACCGCTGTACATGTAAACAAATTGACGATCCTCATCATGAGAGCCATCTTACCTCTTTCCAAACTTTTGCTACATTATAATCAGAGCAACCACGAGTAACAACAATGTATTCGTGCTATCGCCACAGTTGAGAGCGCCGTTTTATGTTGTGCTTCATTCATAGACATAGGGTGTTGCTTACAACCACTCTGATGGCGCGTTTCCAAAGTACATATCCCATAGAGTGTCTACTCACGCCGTTCTATGTAGATCTGGATCTGACTTCTTTGGACCATGTTGTCGGTTGGCATGTGCTACTGATTCCCTCGTCCACTGGGATATAATATGTGCAATAGCGTCCAAGTGTAATATGTTAAGTGCACTAGTGGAGGACATGGTAGCCAGTACGCAAAGTTCAAATTGAGGCAAAAAACACGATATTGGCATGCGTGAGTACATGTACTTAGCCGCCACCATATTTGCCCACACACACGAGCACGATTTTATCCTTAAATACCAAATACTGCAGAGAATGCAGTGAATGCATGATAGCAAAGATGGTGGGTGTGAGTATGCGTAAGTTTTGTTTAAATTATTGTGGTTGCAGCGCCGACGATAGTATATAAGCTAATGACCCGTATTATCGAATGCACATAAGTTGCATGCCCATCAAATCCATCCATCCCGTAATTAAAGAACAGCAGTGTGCATGCTTATGAACGGCAGCTAAAACTGCAGTCGCGTTTTCATGTGTGTGTCTGTACTTATTGTATACCATAGGGTGTATCGAATGGTTATAATTTGTATGCGTTCTCGTCGACGGAAACCGGAATCCAATATTAAAGCCAACGTCCAACTTTTAGTAGGTCGGACATATCGCACATTAAAAAATGGTACCTAGCGAACATCGATCAATAGAGTGGCTACGCCAGGCTCCACTAGCTGACAAGCTATTGCGATGCAATGGTTCTGGCGAAGACATCATCACAAAACTTATTGAAGCCTTAAAATAGGTTTATTTGACAGTTCTATAAAGGAAATCTGTCAAATAAACCTATTTCAAATCTACATTAAGTTTTGTGAATACCGGTGTTAGTGTCTGGCCTTTAGAGGAAATGTTTTACAAAAATGTATCGAAATTCAATTTGTTGCGGAAAATTCCATCAACATTTATAAAGAATATTTTATTGAATATTTGTCTTTATAGAGAAATTTAATTTAAATTTGCTCCTTGGTCATTTGAGAAAATTTGTCTTAAACAATTTGTTAAAAAGTTTTACATGGCAATTTGAAGAAAAATTGTTTATAATAGATTTGATCGAAATTTTGTCTTAAGAGAAAATTTAATCTTTTCAAAATATTTGATAAAAATCTTTTCTTCAGAAAAAATTAAGCGACATTTCTATTTTCTAGAAAACATTTTATTTGCTCCTGATCAAAGCGTAGCCAACACGCAGTGATGTTTTGATCAAATTCTGCCAGTACCAGCACTTCATTGGACATGGTCAAGAAGGAGGATATCCCTTCTGCACTAATTGTGTGCGTATATTTACCAAGGAATGCTTCAGATCCCGAATACCTATATGGAAGATCGAACTGAAGACAAGCAGTATTCTAACTAAACTCACGCTACTTAAAACACCTACAAGTCTTAAGAAGATGTGTTCTTCGAATTCAGCAAGGTAAGGCTCGAGTGCAATTGTCCAGCGTCCAAAGGAAAAGTGGTATGACTGCTTTTTCAATTTAATGAACTGAATGCGTAAGCAAACTCATCATTATAACATCTAACGAGTTTTGTGCGGAGAAGTCTTGGCGGAGACTAACGCGGAAATTTTGAAGAATGGTCGAATTCTGAATCTCGAGTATTGTAAATCCGCCTCGGCGACTTTGATGTTCTTCCCGATGGTAGAAGGAGTTGAGATTTTTCTTACCCAGGAAGCATCAACTAATGGGCGTGGACCAAGAATTGCGCGATTTGAACTACTTAATGGTGCGGGGAATGGGAGACAAACAATGTGTATTCTTGCAAGGAGTAGTGTTAATATGTATCTTTCTTCGTCGTTAAGCACAAACGATTTAGTGCCAGACAGCCTAGAGGTTTCCAAATCAAACTACTTACAAGTTTTCCTCTATATGGCAAAATATTCATAGTATCCCATTTTCAAACCTAAAATTGATTGCATAAGCCGCTTCTGCAGGAAAGAACAACCTCGGTAGTGATGATTATGGACATCACAATATATGAGGATTGATTTGAAATGATTTTAAACGAATGAACTATTGTATATATCCAATATGTCATTAACTTCAGCTTTTGTTAAAATACTACCGAAGTGGTCCTTCGGATAAACAGAAGGAAGACAGATCGGGATAAGTTTCGGCACGTATTATATAGTGTTATCCCTTGTTGGCCTGGGAAGGAAGTGGAAATTGTGCCCCACATTGATCTACACTACACTGACAAGAAGATAAAGTTCCTTTTAAATTCTTATTTCTTAGAGGACTTGTCTGAATTAGTGGTATAAGACTGTTTAAAGCCATCTGGCTGGTTCAACGGTAGCACCGTGTGCATAAGGTTTGACTTTTTTACAACCTCATATCTCTGTAGGAGGCCACCGTAGCGCAGAGGTTAGCATTTCCGCCTATGACGCTGAACGCCTGGGTTCGAAACCTAAAATCAGAAAAAATGTTCAAAGGTGGTTTTCCCCTCCTAATGCTGGCAACATTTGTGAGGTACTATGCCATGTAAAACTTCTCTCCAAAGAGGTGTCGCACTGCGGCACGCCGTGCGTACTCGAATATAAAAAGGAGGCTCCTTATCATTGAGCTTAAAACTTGAATCGGACTGCACTCATTGATATGGGAGAACTTTGCCACTGTTCCTTAGTGGAATATTCATGGGCAAAATTTGCATTTGCATATCGCTGTATCATATTTGGATGAGCTTACATTTAACATTAAATAAAATCTTCCTTATAAGGTGATTGTATGAAAAAAACCTCAAGCACAAAATGATTTTAAAATTTTTATTGCAGCATTTTGAGCTATTTTTTCAAGTCATTGTAAGCAGTTATATAATTAAAGACTAGTTTTAGACCCACATTTATAAAACGTTATATACACACAAAAAATGATTCGTTTCACATAAAAGAAATTGTCGCCAAGTAAACTTTTTTTCTAAAAAAATTAAATTATGTTTACGATAAAAGTACATGTTTTTTTACAACAAATTCTTATAAGAATTTGTGAAAAAAATATAGTTATTTGTATTTGTGGCAAATATAGTTATTATTCGGGGTTCCAACTAGTTTTTCTTAACTTATAAATTAATTTAACGTCATGCTTATGTATATTCTTTTTAATTTTAAAACAGATTGTGCATATTGAAAAGTCTACCAAGTTCAATTTAATGTTGTAACATATTTCTAACTCAAACTTTTACCAATCATAAGCAGATCTAAATTGGTAATTCAAACTCTTTCAGAGTATATTTGGATTTATTTCGATGTTATGATATACAATTATATTAAAATCTCCAATTTCGCTCTAAAGATTTTTCTCATTAGACGTACCTACGGCGAAACTTTAAAAATTGTCAATTTCGGAGTTTACAAGTGATGGGTGCACTATTTATTCATCACTGGTCAATACATTTAAATACTCACACTCTCCCACTCTCTAGTTACAGAGGCATAACATAATAATTATTGGCCCGGTAAACGAATAATCGTTTCCGGCTTCTAAACACTTTTGTCATTAAAGAGTTTTTGGGTTTACAACAAAAGAGAGGTACTTTTATCGTAAGCAAAGCAGCTAAACGGCTTACAATGAACAAAGTTAGTTAGATTCAATAATGCTACGTTTATGGCTACCGTTTGATATGCTGAGGCGAAACATTTCATAGTTACAATAAAAAAAACTTTGTAATAAAAGTATTTTGTTTCCTTAATTTCAGTTTTACCATTGCTTAAGGCTGCTTTTAATTGGTCATGATTTCTCTTAAAATCCTGCCCAAAGAAGTGCTTGATGTTTGGTGATTTAGTCGACCCATGAAGCTGATGGCAATACCAAGAACGCGATCCAGAGCACGGTGCTGGCAATTGATGAACTTGGATGGGAGGTGACCTTTCTCATCGAACATTTGCTGCAGTCGAACTACAACGTCTGTCTTTTTGGCGGTATTCATGCTTGTTGAATCAGCAACAATCATCACAATTGATGCCTATAGAATGAGCTCATCTGATACCTTCTGGAGTCCTTCTGAAATAATGTTCTCGAGATGTACGTCGTCAAAGTGCTTGCTCCACTTCTCCGTGCTTGTCAAGCAGTCCTTCACCCGAGTGGTTTTCTTTTAGATAGCGTTGTGGATTCCTGGCTGACATCGGTTTTCAATGCCCCCAGAGAAAAACTGATGGCACACCGTTGCTGGCCATTGGGACGACAGCGTTGAGCATTTCATTGTATTGTCTGTTATATATCTATGGAAATGGTGATCCATTCTTTGAGTATTCTTACTTTTAGAATACCATGAAAAACGAACCCCATACCCATTATTGCCTCCATCAGGTCTTATGGCCTTTAAAATATAATGAGGTCAAGTCAAATAAGAAACTTGACCCTCAGTTTACCTTAAAGGCTATAAATCCTGATGGAGCCAACATAATGGGTATGGGTTGCTTTTTCTTGGTATGCTGTGGTTCCTAAAAGTAAGAATACTCAAAGAATGGATCACCATATTTTCATTGTATTTTGTGGTTCTTAAACGTAAGAAAACTCAAAGTATAGATCACCATTTCCATACAACGGAGAAAGTTCATGCACTCCCATCACCCTAATAGGGATATATTCTTAGTATCAGCATGAACATTAAAGAGGCTTATTGATTAGGTTAGGATTAGGAGAACTATAACTGTTGAGAATACTTTAATATTATCTTTAAAAATATAAATAATCAAAAATATAAATAGACTCTTTGTCCGCCCTTGTATACGTAAGAATGTAACATAATTTTGTTGGTGCTGCATTTGTTTTCGTTAATCACATGTTGAGGTAGGTAATGCTGCAAATTGGAAACCAACCCACAAAAACAATACTGATAAGGCATCCGAAAGCGGAACAGTGGCTGGATGGGTGACGGCGTAAGACTGACGGACGGCTTTTATTGAGTCTCCTTACTGATGCCCTCCTCAACGATTGCTGTCTGTCTGCCTGTCAAGCAAAGCAACTCAACCGTGTTTAAATCCGGGGTTGGTTTTCCATTAACTTTATTTTGGTGGAGTTATTTATTTGAATGGTGAATTTGTTTATGAGTGTGTGTGTGTGCGCGCGTATGTTTCCTTTCGAGACTCCTACAGACATCAAATCACATGAATGCACACTTATGCGTTTTTATATTTGGGGTGAATGCGGACCCACATTGGAATTGTTTACTCGTCGTTATGTGCACACATAAGTTGTATCAATTATGCTTATAAAAACCCAAACAAATGACGAAAAGAATAGAAAAAAGTTCAAGACAGACGATGCGGAGGAAAGCCATAAAGTGTTCAAGTTTTCATTATTTATTTACTCAGTTTCGGGCAAAAACGATATTCGAATATAAATGAATTTCTTTTGAAAAAGAAAACGAACGATTTTCCGAAGACTCCCTCTCAATTGGGGATTACTTATGTGTTTGATATTATTCTCACTCACCAACTCTCTATCGGTCTCCGTTACAAGCACAGAACGTGGTTTGTGTCAAAAGTTATGCATTTGATTGTGTTCGGAGTTGAATGGATGCACACACGCAGAGCGCTATGGCTGCTATTGTCGGCGCCGCTTATACTTTGAAATATGGATATTTCCATAGATCTGTCTGTGTTTGGCACAAGTGTTTGGTAAAAAGATTGGACTAGAGTTGGTTAGTTCCTGATGGAACTAGTTCATTGGAACCTATCCAAGTAAGGAACTGCTGGAACTAGTTCCATCTCATTGTTTCTAATAGTTCCATAGTTCCTTTTTATTTGATGTACACTTTTCTTCTTCTTCCTTTTGTTAATTTTTAGACCAGCTGATAGACTGGCCACATTTTTCAGCTTCATACAACAACTAAATAAAAAAAAAAACGTTTTTATCTCATTTTAAGGTTCAAAACTTATTTAAAGGTTCAAAACAAAATACAAAGTTTTGTTTGCTATGAAGGAAAGAAACAGGGGATCCCAAACGAAAGAAGAACTACGAAAAGGAACTAGTTCCTTTTGTGGAACGCAACTAAAAGGAGCGATCCCTAAAAGGAAATAAAATGGCCACCTCTAGATTGGACCCAACAATATGATAAAGTAGTTCTGCAGTGATAGAAAGTTCGAATATAAAAAGGGAATCCAAAAGAAGTTGTAAATTACGTATGGTTCATGGCTATGAGATTGAAGGTGCTTAGCTGAATGAAATGTGATTTTAATCTTGAGTTTAACACCCCATCTTTGTTGTAGAAACTGGATGCTTTTGTTGAAACCAATAGCCCAAATTCCTGAAAAGACAAATTTTTTTCTGTGTCATCTAAAATGCGTTAATTTCGTCCCCTTGTATTTTAAAACCCTGCTGGTGTTATAATGGGGGATACCTACTTCAAAGTACATGTCTTAAAGCCACAAAATCTGTTCCTAACTCCAAAAAGTCGAAAATTGGGTATGGACCAATATAGCATTAAGCCGACGATGTATTTTAATTAAATTGAATAAAACCAAATTAAGCATTTCATAATAATAAGAATTTATTGCAGGAGGGTATATATTGGGTATATAGCATTTATTTTGTTTTTCGGTTTTTTTCCAAAGGCAGATAAACTAGTGAATTTGAAAAATGAATTGCGCCTAGAAGCAGCTGTAGAAGTCAAATTATAACTTTATCAGATGCAATATATATTCTTATTATCTGGTGGTAGATATAATTGAATATGGGACCAGATATAATTATATCTGCTAATTAACCATATCTGGCCTTGAATGTTATTATATCGATTTAAATAAATATTTCATGCATTTTATGATTTTTGTTTTTTTCTTTTTTTTAATTTTCACTTTTCGATGTGGCTATATTTTTTGGTTTGGCCGGTCCAAAATGCGATGGTTTGACCCAATCTGTGAGGGCTCGTATTGTCATGGTGAACAATGATCGTTTTCTCTGGTTCGTTTTTCGAATTTCTCCCACGACTTCAGGTTCTCCAGTTTCTCCAGCAGAACAATCGCCACATGACCAGTTTAACTGAGGAAATAGGTGACCATTTGCTTCAAAGTACTTCTTCCACGAACAACTTTCGTTGGATTTGGCTTGACTTCGAAGATCCACACCGTCGATTGTTGTTTTGTTTCGGGTTCATACGCATAGATCCACGATTCGGCACCTGTGGCAATCTTATAAAAGTATTTTGTAGCACCGCGATCGTATTTTTATACGTACCACCGATGGATGGCGTATATTCATTTTGTCATTCCGTTTGCAACACATCGAAATATCTATTTCCGACCCTATAAAGTATTGTATATATTCTTGATCAACGTAAAAATCTAAGACAATCTAGCCATGTCCGTCCGTCTGTCTGTTGAAATCACTCTACAGTCTTTAAAAATAGAGATATCGAGCTGAAACTTAACACAGATTCTTTTTCCTCAAAAGCAGGTTAAGTTCGAAGATGAGCTATATCGGACTATATCTTGATTGAGCAGATTTAGGGCCTTAGGTCCATAAAAACCACATTTATTATCCTCCCATTGAGCATATTTATAGTCTTAGGCCCATAAAAGCCACATTTATTATCCGATTTTCCTAAAATTTGGGATAGTGAGTTGTGATAGGCCAGTCGATATCCTTTTATTTATTCCCCGATTTCGCCGAAATTTGGTACAGTGAGTAAAGTTAGGCCCCTCGACATATTTCTTTGATTTGACTCAGATAGGTTAAGATTTTAATATACCTGCCATATAGACAGATCTCTCGATTTAAGGTTTTTGCCCCATAAAAGGCGCATTTATTTTCCGATTTCGCCGAAATTTGGGACAGTGAGTTGCGTTAGTCTCTTCGACAACTTTCCGCAATTTGGCTCAGGTTGGTCCAGATTTGGATATAGCTGCCATATAGACCGATCTCTCGATTTAAAATCTTGGGCTCACAAAAAGCACATATATAATCCGATTTCACGGATATTTGAAATAGTGACTAAGGTTAGACTTTTCGACATTCGTGTCGTATATGGTTAAGATCGGTATTATTTTGTTCTACAAAATTGAACAATGACTTATACTTTTCACACCACTCAATGTGCGTGTTAAATTTGGTCCAAATCGCACCATATTTCGATATAGCTGCTACGGGGGCATAAATTATGAATTTTTCATCGGATTATGATGAAAAGTGGTTTACATATCTACCCGAGGGGTTGGGTATCCAAAGTTCGGCTGGCCGAACTTAATGCCCTTTTACTTGTTTCAATATTTCTTTGCACCAATCGACACGAGCCTTTTTTTAAGCGGTAGTCAAATTGTACGAAGTCCAACGGGAATGAACCTTTTTTACGATAAGGTGTTCATGGAATATCGAAAGTATGCTTGTGGAAGAAATGCCGAAGGATGCTTCTTTCTCACGGTTTGTCACATGACGATATTGCATTATAAGTTCTCGCACGGCATCAATGTTTTCTGGTCACGGAATTCGACTTTGAGCGAGCGTCGGCCATGTTGTAGAATGGTGGTTCATCGCCATACAAAGATTTAATTCATCCATGCACTCTTGTCGTGAACACACCACGTATGAAAATGTTTACGAACTAATTCAATATCTCTGTCAAATAATTTTTTCAAGTCACTGTAAATAACACGTTCTGAGTACAATTATGCTTGAAAATATCAATCTTTCCAATGGTAATGCCAGACTGCACGTGGCAATACTTAATGTTGCCTAGGGCAGAAATTTATATAGCAGTCCTCGTAATGTACTTCCAGAATGCATAATATTACAAATATATTTAGTATTTTGAATTACATTTGCACCTTCCGTCATTTTATGTTTGTTTATTATTTCTAGTCCAAAGTTATTTGTTCCATGCACGCTTTTTACTAAAAATACATTATGAGATTCAAAAGGAAATGCAGATGTTGGCCATAAAGGAACCCAGCGCCTCACATATACACATAGATATAGTAATTGAAGTACATTGTGCCTCCTACATAGGTAGCCATATAATGAGAGCATATGTTAAACAAAAAGAAATCATAGTGAATTTTCTTCTAATATAAAGTTTTTGTAGTAAATCATTGAGGAAAATAACTTATAATATTCAATGCTGATAGAATTCATGTGGCAAATTGTTAGTGTTGGTATTAAACAAATCAGAATTCAATAATACATATCTGAAAATCAGAAATTGATCGTGTCATTTTTGAGAAAGATTGTAGTGGTCGTTGACATAGGAAATGTCATTTCTCGTTTTTCGGATACTGAAAATAGGGTACTTAATTTTCAAAGACGCTAGATCTCAACGAAATTTTGTTTACACTCTTATAATCTAAAAACATAAATTTGGTATTCTAGGGGGGCCGCCCCACCCCCAAAGTCCGACAATTCGATATATACACCAATCAAGACAATATGGAACTCAAATGAAAGTAATTTAAGAGTAGAAATCGAATATGATGTCCAAATGTGATGTCGAGTTTTTGGGCAGTTGCTCAGCTCCAAAAAACACCAGCCAAATCGGACATATTTAAATGGACGGTCTTTGGGAGATGAGCTCAGAATTGATATCCTCTTTTGGGACCAAGTGTCTGGGGGTCCGACCCATCCCCACAACCCGCCCAAAATGGATATATTCCGATCAGCACAATATGGGGCTCAAATGAAAGATATTTGAAAAAAGAGAACGAATCTGTTATCTACTTTTGGGAATAAGTGTCAGGTGAGCCGCCTCTCCCCCATAACACTACCCAAATAGGACTTAATACTGAACATGGCAATATAAAGATCCAAAATAGGTATTTGGGGGAAGAGTAAGAGTTTTACATCCCACTTGGGACGAAATGTCTGGAAGGGTCATCCCACTCCCAAAAAATCCCTACAAATAATTCATTTACCAACCATGACAATGTAGGGCTCCAATAACAGGTGTTAGAGAGCAGAAGAAGGCGACGCGGAGCGGGCCCGGTACTGCAAGAATTTTAAAAATAGGCATGTTTTCAAGGAAATCGCATAAATTCGACCGGGCCGATCTTTAAATAACCACTACGTACCTGGATGCCTCTAAAACAGCCAATCAGCTATACTCGAGCTGCATAGTTATATTAAAAGCGCCTTACAAATGTTTGGTCTGAGACCTCTATACCTTTTTTGAGCTTTGCCTTTCTGACCTAATACTATCATCCAAAATTGTAATTTCCCACCAGAAACTGTTCCACAGAGCTATTAGCTTTGTTTACATGGTGATTATTACTAAGAAGTAAATCGGCCTTTGATTATTTCTATAGGGTTTCAAGGAGTCAAACCGCGGGTTTGGAAGGAACGCACAAAATTTCAGCTGTATGATACATGCGCAAAAACACAAACTTTCAAAATTGTCGTACTATACAAAAGTGAAAATATCGACGGATGCTGCAAAATGAGCAAATATAGGACAAAGTTTTATCATATTGTTAATTTGTTTTAATTTTTAAGGCTATCCATTGAAAAACTATCGTTTGGCTTATAAATTATGGAGTGGGTTTTCCAATGATTTTTATTAAAAAAAGAGAACATTTCAACCAACATTAAAAACTATCGATATTGACGCCAAAGTCGAACTAACGATAATGCCATCGATAGTTTGCCAGCTTAAGCTTCTGCACGTATGTGCACCAAAGGTATCGATGGCAAATTATCAATAGCACTTTCGATGGTTTACACTTTTCTTTTTTCGATAGTTTTTAGCATTACCGATAGTATCGGAAAAATTTAGTTTTTTGTTGCAAAAATGCAAAATTATCCATCAACATTCCACTCAAGAACTCAAAAGTTAGCGTGCTTTGGACAAACAGACAGAGGGACGGATATGGCTTAAACGGCTTGGAATGTCAAGACAATCAAGAATATATATACATTGTTAGTTCTCAGATAAATATTTCGATATGTTACAAACGGAATGAAGAAATTAGTTTACCCCCATCCTATGGTGGAGGATAAAACAAGTAAAAGCGTGCTAAGTTCGGCCGGGCCGAATCTTATATACCCTCCACCATGGATCGCATTTGTCGAGTTCTTTTCCCGGCATCTCTTTTAAGGCAAAAAAGGATATAAGAAAAGATTTGATCAGCTATTAGAGCGATATCAAGATATGGTCCGGTTCGGACCACAATTAAATTGTATGTTGGAGACCTGTGTAAAATTTCAGCCAATTCGTATAAGAATAGAGAGAACGATTTATATGTGATCTGTATCGGACCGATTCAGACCAATATAAACACGTTTGTTGATGGTCATGAGAGGATCCGTCGTACAAAATTTCAGGCATATCGGATAATAATTGCAACCTCTAGGGGTCAAGAAGTCAAGATCCCAGATCGGTTTATATGACAGCTATATCAGGTTATGAACCGATTTGAACCTTATTTGACACAGTTGTTGAAAGTAAAAATAAAATACGTCATGCAAAATTTCAGCCAATTCGGATAGGAATTGCGCCCTCTAGAAGCTCAAATCCCCAGATCTGTTTATATGACAGCTATATCAGGTTATGGACCGATTTCAACCATACTTGGCACAGTTGTTGGATATCATAACGAAATACTTCGTGCAAAAATTCATTCAAATCGGATAAGAATTGTGCCCTCTAGAGGCTCAAGAGGTCAAGACCCCAGATCGGTTTATATGGCAGCTATATCAGGTTATGGACCGATTTAAACCATACTTGGCACAGTTGTTGGGTATCATAACAAAACACGTCGTGCGAAATTTCATTCCATTCGGATAAGAATTGCGCCCTCTAGAGGCTCAAGAAGTCAAGACCCAAGATCGGTTTATATGGCAGCTATATCAGGTTATAGACCGATTTAAACCATACTTGGCACAGTTGTTGGATATAATAACAAAACACGTCGTGCAAAATTTAATTTCAATCGGATAAGAATTGCGCCCTCTAGAGGCTCAAGAAGTCAAGACCCAAGATCGGTTTATATGGCAGCTATATCAGGTTATGGACCGATTTGAACCATACTGGGCACAGTTATTGGATATCATAACAAAACACGTCGTGCAAAATTTCATTCTGATCGGATAAGAATTGCGCACGCTAGAGCCTCAAGAAGTGAAGACCCAAGATCGGTTTATATGGCAGCTATATCAGGTTATGAACCGATTTAAACCATACTTGGCACAGTTGTTGGGTATCGTAACAAAACACGTCGTGCGAAATTTCATTCCATTCGGATAAGAATTGCGCCCTCTAGAGGCTCAAGAAATCAAGACCCAAGATCGGTTTATATGACAGCTATATCAAAACATGGACCGATATGGCCCTTTTACAATACCAACCGACCTACACTAATAAGAAGTATTTGTGCAAAATTTTAAGCGGCTAGCTGTACTCCTTCGGAAGTTAGCGTGCTTTCGACAGACAGACGGACGGACGGACATGGCTAGATCGACATAAAATGTCACGACGATCAAGAATATATATACTTTATGGGGTCTCAGACGAATATTTCGAGTAGTTACAAACAGAATGACGAAATTAGTATACCCCCCATCTTATGGTGGAGGGTATAAAAAGGACCGTATATGTTGAGTACCAGGTATCTAGTTGATGTTCGTAGCTCGTCCCGGTCGAATGTAATCGTTGTTTCGTGTTTTCTTTGGAATTATAATATAATATTGTATAATATCGACAGTTTTAAAGAAAAAAATCGAAACAATCGAATGGACCGAATATCGTTAGTTTGCCAGCTCTAAAAAAGGTCTACACAATAGATCTATGTACCGATTTGCATCAATTGATATCAAATGACACTAATAAATTTTTTACCAATTGGTTTATGTACTGTCCTTATTCCGTCAGACTAATCGTCAGTATGAGATACAAATATTTGGAGTTGAATACATTTCCATTAGTATACAAACCAAATCATAAACACTTGCTGTAATGTATATTCGAGTATAATATTCACCCTTTGTTGATGCAGCACTTCTAACTTTGATTTAAATGTGCAATGATACGTAGCCATCCAAATTTGTGTTTTTCCAATTGGATCTCTTATTTGGTCAGCCACTAGGAAAAAATCGAAATCATACACTTCTATCGCTCCTTTGATTGATATCTGTGGAAAGCTTCGACAAAACAAAGCAGTGAACATAAACATGGACGTGTTTATGTTTCGACATATAATTTACCCTCCTTGAAGTGTTTCCCAAATGTTATGAAACATGAATACACAGACCGGCTATGTGAAAGTAATGCTCTCACGGAGCAGCCCATAAGCTCAACCACTCTCTCGTCGTCGACGTTTGGTGCTCCATAAAACTATCTGTTGCTGTGTAAATGCAGCATACATATTGTAGAACTCAAAGACTTTGCACAGTGGGATGCATTATAAAAATCGGAAATTGTGGAACCCCTTTAATTTGGGCAAAGTACTCCATGATTGCTATAAAATAAGACAATTTGTTAGAAGAAGGAAATTAGTAATTGTTTTTGCTAAAGCAAGTATTGGTTTCCACTGTTTTAGATGTTAAAAATGTTACACAAACGTTTGCACCAATAACTGAGAAAAAACTTTTAACTGTATTTCCAAAATTGCATATAAGCCTATGAATGTTGTATTAAGGTATTGCGGGGATACTTATCTGATATCTAAGAGTGTTGTTCGAATCAAGTTTAAACTCAATGATACTGCGTGCGGATCGACAGCAACGTTTGGAGAAGTTTAACTTGGCTGAATACCTCATAAGTTGGTATGTTCTCACTAAGTGTCTCAACCAATAGGGTTTGCTAACATCACCACGGGTTAGCCAAGTTTATTCACAACAGTGCTCTGGCCTTCACTGCCAAATCGTCTGCTTTCTCATTTCCAATTACATCCGCTATGGCCCGGAGCCTAAATGATGTGGATCGTGCCATCTTCAGAGAAGGCGTTTAGAAGGGGATTGCCTTCTTACATTCCATGACCTTACCGTCCTGGTTGTTATTGCTCTTATGGCAATTTTACTGTCCGTAAAGATGTTCATACTCGACGTCCTCGTGATAAGACAACACCACCTCACGCATTCCGTGTTTGCCCTATCTCTGCCTGCAGGTTCGTTTTATGGTCAGGCAGTCTAAAACAGATCTCAGTCCCTGGATTCTCAATGTAAACCCTCTCCTCTAGCTTTGATCCATCCGTATGACATTCCAGATGGCAATGCTAGGGTTTCGTAAATCCAAGACTGTGCCGCTGGCGGCAGTGCCTCAAGTGTCGTCTCAGATATATTCGATCGGAAACCTCTTCCATTCCTTCAAGGTTCGCTATCGTCGTCTCGTTTACACCGCGATGATATGAGCTTCTACTATCCTCAATCCATTCTCCCATCGCTTTAAGTCTCATAGCCGCAGTGGCTACTTCGCACTTAATCTGTATGCCTATGGGTCGAATATCTAGAATAGTCTCCAGTGCTCTAGAGGGCTGGGCCTCAACGTTCCGCCTATGCCAAGACAACATGTTCTCTGACCCTGTTGTATGGTCCTTATGATGCACTTTTTCTCCATAGCAGTCCACCAAACTACTAAGGCGTAAGTAAGTATCGGTCTAATCACGCTCCTGTAGAGCCAATGGTCTATCTTCGGATTCAGGCCCTATTTCGAGCCTACGGCCCGTTTACATTGTGATCAACGTCTTTGAGCCTTCTCAGTACGCTCCTGAATGTGACACTTCAAATTCAGTTTGCTGTCCAAGATCACACCTAGATATTTGACCTTATCTGATATCGAAATGGTTCTATTTAGGAAGCGTGGTGCGTCAAATTGGCAAACCTGCGTCTTCCTCGTGAACAGGCAGATTTCAGTCTTCTCTGGGTTAATATTGAGACCCCTAGGTCTAGCCCAGTCGTGTGCCATCTTCAAGATCTTTGGCCATTCTGCTTAGCTGGCTCGGATCCTAACTCCTTAGAAGTATTATAACATCGTCTGCGTAGCAGGCCGGTTAAATTTTCTCCGTAATAGGTAATTTATGGTAGTCATCCATAGGAGTGGCGATAAAATGGCCACCACATTGTGCCACATTCTCTCTCATATTTATGTCATGGTATCCACAATTTATCCACCTGCTCCTTAGCATATGCTTTATCCAGTCTCTAAGGACCCGATCCACCTGGTACTGGGCTAAGGATTCGATCAGTTTGTCGGTCAGCATATTGTTAAACGCCCCCTCGATGTCAATGCCAATGTGAACATGTTGGCATCGAAGGATTTTACTGTTGTATGCATAACCTCGTGCTGGGCAGTCTCCACCAAACTTCCATTGATATAGGCATGCTGTTTGCATCTGAGCAGTTCGCTAGATGTACTACTCTTTATCAAGATATCCACAAAACGTTCCATGGTTTTGAGTACAAAGGACGTTGATGTCGCATAACTTGTCTTGCTGGGCTTGGGTATAAATACTACCCTTGCCTTCTGCCAGGCTTTCGGAGTATATGCAAGTCCCAGGCACGCTGTGAAGATATTGGCCAGGTGGGGTGCCAAATAGTCTTGCTCCTACTGAAGTCACGCGCAAGTATTCCATCAGGTCTGGGTGCCTTATATGGTTTGAAGCTCCTCAAGGATTATTTTGCCATACATTCTGAAATGAAAAACCTTCGATCAACATGATGATTCCAAGATTCCGATGTCTCCGTGAGTCCCGTCGTATCTTGTCGGAAATGGGTTTTCATTAAAAGCCTAGCATGTCCTTCGCTGTCTCCGCTCTCACTCCTTGTCTTCTACTAACATTTCAGTTTGGACGTTGATTTTCGAGATAAACTTTTTTTATCTTGGCGCCGTCATTAACGCTTTCGACCTGTTCACAGAAATGCTTTTTGGAGGCACGTTTTGCCGCTCTGGTAATTCTATTGCATTCCTTGACCGTGTGTAATACACATCCCAATATACTGCCGCTTTTTTTACGACGTGCTCTATCAAAAAGTCGGTGGACCTCTTCCCCAATATCATCCAGGTTTTTTCTTGGGCTGATGTCATTTCCGAAGAGAACAACTATCTTCTCAAGACCCCACCAGTGCAGCCGAAATCCTGTTGACATTGTCGTCAATGTCCTTTATGCTTGGACAATCTAAATTATCTTATCCAAGTCTTCTTCTCAGTAGTCTTCCGAATTTTGGTCAGTTGGCTATCAACTTAAATATAACGGAGGCTTATCGGATTCGGCTCTGGCCGTGCGATTCTAAACCTAATGTAGCGATGGTCAGAGAATGAGTGTTCCATGGAGACCCTCCAATCCTGTACCTCATTGATTAGATTTTCCGAACCTATCGTCACATCTTAAACCTCCTCCCTAATCCTATTAATAAAGGTAGCGGTGTTACCAATATTAAGTGTTATTAGTGTTCGTACTACCCCACGACATATGGTGAAAGTTCGCATCACACCCTATTAGTACCTCGTTTCCTATATGTTTTGCTTTCCTCACCAACCGTTGCAGCTCTGACTTGAGTGGCTGTGTCGGAGAGTCGAAAGGCAAATAAAGTGATGCCAGGTATGCTCCACCGTTTACCTGTCTCATCACTGTTGCATCCGACGTTGACAACTCTGGGGAGAACATGTTATTTAAATTTCCATAACAAATAACGCAGGTCATCTGACGAGTACCAGTGATAGCATGGAATAATTGTTGGTTAATACGGTACAATCCAGAAACTTTGTTCCGGGTTGTCCATGGCTCCTGAAGTAAGGCAATGTGAATCTTGCCCTAGCTGATTTTCTCCATCAGAGCGTGTGTAGCCGTTTCGCTCCTGTGGAGGTTTATCTGGATAACCGCCTTCAGTAAATGGATTTCACAATTATTATACTAGCATATTTTAGGTTCAACCATATAAAAAAAATAACTTAGACAATGACGACTATATTATTTTGTAAACTATTGACAATATTCTGAAATTTTGTAGTTTTTTGTTGTTTTACATATTCAAAAATTATTTTCCATAAAATAAATTGCAATATATATTATTACCATGACCATGGTATTATCGCACCAGCAATTTAACACATAAAATCATATAATCAAATTTAATATATGAAGTCAAAAGGTTTATGTTCTGTCGAAACCATACAACTGTAATACGATTTAGTGAAAAATCCTACTAAAGTGAAACTTCAAGGAAACAACCTGTCATTTTTGATGTTATTCAATGGTTTTGAAATCGCTTGAATGAATAATAACTTATTTTGTTTTAAAGTTTCTACACCCCAAAACTGGCTTTTATATGAATTTTAAATCGGATAAGCAAAAAAAAAAGATTTTGATGGGAAATCATATGGAAATTTAAAATTCGCATCGTAAATACAATTCGCAAAAACATGTATTGATAAATCGCTAATTATTGTATCTGATTTTTAAAATGTTTTACTGAGCATTGCTCTTTTCAACTAAAGTTATTTCATTCACATTGGTACCTTGACTTCAAAACTCTCTTAAACTTATACTTATATTGCATAGCAGGAAACTAATTTCACTTATCCGAACTACGCTAAAATTTCTTATCTGCTTTCGACTGTGTATGAAACCTAAATTCGTTTTGGCTAATCATTAAAACCTGTTTTAATGACTCAATAATCTGTTTTCCCTTAAATCCGGCTGTAATTAGCAGTGTAGACGGGGTTTAACCCTATTTTTTGCAGGTAGCTCAATATCAAAAACTCCCAATCCCAATTTTAAAGTACCGTGGAATAATTGTTGGAGTACAGTAGTTTCGATTTATCTGACAATTAAAAAAGTTAATTTCTTCTCAATTTTGAATTCAAATAGCGGAGTAACTGGGAACTGCCGTCAATAAACTTGATTAACCCGAAGCCTTTCGGATCGACGTAGACCGATTTAAGGGCGAGGGCGACGAATGCGCATGCAACATTGTGGAACAGCGAAACGGTCGGTAGGACGGCGAAAATCCTATCAGGAGCATCCAGATCGTGAGAAGACGAGGCTATTACTGAAAGGAAAGCAAGAAGGAGGTCAGTATAGCAATTGGTTTCATAATGGGACACAAAGGAATACGAGCTCACTTATGTAAAATCATTGTGGCAAGTGATAGCATGTGTAGAGCATGCAGGGAAGATGATGAGACGTTGGAGCATTTCCATTGCCATTGTCCGGCTTTCGCGTCTAGCAGATACCGGCACTTAGGTGGAGACAGAATACGAGACATGAACCAACTTATGAGAGTGGTATTGAAAACAATTAATGATTTTGTAAGTAACTTAACATTTTCTTTTTAGAGGTTAGTTTATAGTTTTTAGAGCGCACAACAAGCCGGTTACTGGCTTAGGTATATGTCCATAGTGTCATGGGGCGGATTAATATCTGCACCCTCTTTTCAACCTAACCTAACCCTGTGGAACCGCGAAACGGTCGATAGGACGGCGAAAATCCTATGGGGAGATCCATATCGTGAGAAGACGAGGCTATTGCTGTAAGGAAGTAGGATGGAGGTCAGTATTAGAGATGGCAAAATATCGATTACACTGTGGATATTTAATTTTTTGACTGAATATCAATTGATATATTTCCGATGGATATTATTGCAAAAGTAAATTTTTTGCAAAACAACAAAAATAAGCAATCCGACACTGAATGTATCCCTTAAGATACATTGCGCCTATAGAGGGTGCAATTTTTTTATCCGATTAGGCTTGCATTTTGTACAATGCTTTCTCTCATGATTTCCAACTGACTTATTAATCTTGGTTTTATTTGGTCTATGCACTGATATTGCTTCTATATAAATCGATTTCCTGATTTTTATCCCCTTCACCATAGGATGGAGGTATACTAATTTCGTCATTCTGTTTGTAACTCCTCGAAATATACTCTAAGATCCCATAAAGTATATATGTTCTTGATCGTCATGATATTTTAAGTCGATCTAGCCATGTCCGTCCGTCTGTCTGTCGAAAGCACGCTTACTTTTGAAGGAGTAAAGCTATCCGCTTGAAATTTTGGACAAATACTTCTTATAAGGTTGGGTTGGCATTGTAAATGGGCCATACCGGTCCATGTTTTGATATAGCTGCCATATAAACCGATCTTGGATCTTGACTTCTTGAGCATCAGATGTTTTGTTATGACTTCTAACAACTGTGCCAAATATGGTCCAAATCGGTCCATAACCTGATATAAACCGATCTGGGATCTAGAATTCTTGAGCCTCAAGAGGGCGTAATTATTATCTAATTTGGCTGAAATTTTGAACAACGGCTTATCCCATGACCTTCAATATACGCGTCAAATATGGTCTGAATTGGTCTTCAGCCCGATAGAGCTCCCCTATAAACCGATCTCTCTATTTTATTTTGGAGCCCCTAAAAGGCCCAATTCTTATTCGATTTCGCTAAAATTTTACACATATGCTTCTACTGTGGTCTCCAACACTCAATTCAATTAGCATAGCAATTCTTTTCTTTTATCCTTTGTTTGTCTTTAAAGAGATACCGGGAAAGAACTCGACAAATGCGATCAATGGTGGAGGGTATATAAGATTCGGCCCGGCCAAACTTAGCACGCTTTTACTTGTTACTTCTCTTTTTCGTTTGAAATATAGGTGATGGGAAATTAACGATAGTATCGATACTATCGATATTTATAATTAAAACTATCGAAAATATCGAATGTTTCGATTATCGATAGTATAGCAGGCAGCTCTAGTCAGTATAGCTTTCGGTATCCGCACTCCCTTTTCAACATAACCTAACCTAATCCAATTCAAATTCAAACGGCCAATCGTTTAAGTGCAAATATTTTTAACCAACAATATTTGAAAGTTGCGATAGTTTTGATTTACCTGACAATCCCTAGGGTTAAGTTGAATAGAGGGTGCGGATTAATATATTTTTTAATCTCTTTTGTAAAGTAAATTTCTTTAAAAATTTTTTAAATCGTTGAAGGTCTATTTTATTTAACGGCTACCAATATTTGGAATGATATCACCTTTTTCACTATGAGTTTTTATTTACCAGCCACAATAAAAAAAAAACTAGAAATAAGTCTTGCGAAGGCTGTCAATTTTTTTTTCGTGCGAAATAGAAGAAATCTGGGCTTCTTTTTAATACATTTAAAAAATTAAGAAAGACGTGATTGAATATTACGCTTAAGTATCAATTTTGTGGTAGGTAGCCGAAGCAACAACAGTAATATTTGACCGTTAAACACTTTACGATACACAAAATGAGTGCAAAACATATTTTAGCGTGTTAGTCAAAACTACTGTATCACCATTTTCATTGGGGCCGTTGCCAAAGAAACATTCGCTCTGAACTGGTTTTGTTTCTCATGCATTCGCAAATAATGTAATACAATGTCTATATTGATCGTTCTATGCTGATCAATCCGATTGGAAGATATCTTAAAAATATGAAATATGAAACTGAATTTTATACTTAAGAGCCTATTGTGTGGAAGCTAAACGAATTTGAAAACTTCGATTTTTTGCCGTTAAACACATAAAATATGATACGAATTCCGATATGGTGCAAAACCTGAGTTCAAAACTTGCAATGACATCTAAGTCGAAATTGCTGTATATTTTAAACCATCGCAATTACAAATATATACTATTTAAAGAACCATCCCACTGTGCATGATAAAAACACTCGCATCCGTGTGTGTGCAAGCAAGCAGGCCGCACATCCACCAACACACTGGCACTTTGCCATGCCATCCAGACAACCGGCTATGTGGCGGCATCGGCAATGGGCAACGGTAAAGAGCAATATAAGCGCAGCTTAGGGCCCTTTCTGTCGCTGACAAGGCGATTGGTCTTTATTTTGATTTCGGTTGCCGGCGAAGCAAGAAGCAGTAGCGCTATAGTGCGGAAACGGGCGGGTGCGCGTGTGACGAAAGACGACAACTAACTACAATCACTACTCCATGCAGAACGCAACAGCAACGAAAAAAAAAATAAGAACAAGATAAATCTATATTAATAACATTGTACACACACACAAACGCACACAGCGTGTGGAAAAGGCATCTGAAAGATACGCCAGCTAAATAGGAGTGAATATTAACACAAATAACACAGCAGCAAAACACATCGAGCAGCAGTAGTTGCGTTCTACGGCGACATATAACAACAACAACAACGACGATACTTAATAAAATACCCAACTAAATTGTAAAATAAGAATATAATAATCCACATCCGATTCGAGTTTGAGAAAAGCAAAAAAAGCAAAAATAATTCCATATCATACGACAAATACGCGAAACAAAGAACGACCCGGTGCCGATCGAGTAGACGCAGAAACGCATCAAAAGTGTTTTCCATATCCAAATGTGACAAAGTGATGAAGAGTGCAACATGGAAGGCAAAACATCGTTCCTTCCACGGCGACAACAACAACAAATGTAGCCCCAACAAGTGAATTGGATAGTGCGCGATAAATAATTGAAGAAGCAAGAAACCCCAGGAGGGGAAAATAAGTGTGCTGATCAGAAAAGAAAAAATTCAAGAGTTCTAAAGTCCAGTGCAAAGCATACATACATCGCAACAAGGCAGTCACTTAGCCAACCAATCAGTGGGGATAGAAAGTGAAATAGAAAGTAAATTAAATAAAAATACACATATACACACGCACAAGTTCATACATAACAAATAAATAAATATAAATAAGCACATATACAGCTATCCGTCCCTTGAGGACTGTTTGCATTCCTTATCGTTAAGCAAACTCTAACGCATACAATTGCCCAGTTAGAAATCAATCAATGGCAATGTCTTCCCAAATATTGCCAGTGCAGTGTCTAGTGTTAAGTGCCCTCTTTGGGAGTTTATTAACCCCCGTTCTCTGCTTTAACTTTGCCCCCAAGCCACAAGTGGTCATAGGAGCGCCACAGCTGAAGTTCTTCAAGTCTCACGTGAGGAGCTCCTACTTTGGATATGCCATGGTTATACGCCCCACCAGGTAAGCATTGAAAACGGCCATGTTGATAAGTGTTTTATTTGTTTGTTAAACCCCCTCCATAAACTGAAACTTCAGTTCAATTAGCGCCAATGATAACTCCCTGTTTCGGTTACCTAGTTTGCATTCAAACAAAGTATTTAACATGTCGTAAAATTCAAATAAATCCATTAGCAAGACAATTGTACTTGAAGCAGCAAAAGAACGCCTTAAACAAATTTTTATCACTGCGGGAAATGTGTCTGAGACATTGGTTGACACTCAGAGTTAAGTGTAGACAACAGACACCACCTACATTCAATGTATTTTCCCCCAAAGCATAGGAAAAATATCAAATAGGTTGATGCATTTTAAAAAGCTCTTACCAAGAGCGTTTCTGCATTCAGTTGAAGTCATCTTGACGCTTAAGGCCCGGATTCCAGTCCTCAAACTTGAATCGGACAGCATGCATTGATATCATAGAAGAAACCTCCTTGTTCCTTTATGTAATGTTCATGGCCGATTTTTTAATATATGCCACATCTTTAGAAATGTTGTTTTAAATTTAGCTATTATCTGCCCTATTCTGAATAACTGTTCCCTGGGAGTTTTTCCCTACACCCTAACAAATTCCTGGGAGTTTTTCCCTACTTTATAACAAATTCCTGGGAGGTTTTTTCCTACTAACCTTTCCATTATTCTAAATAAATGTCGAAAAGGGGAAATATCTCCCAGGAAAAGAAGTAGGGTTCTGAATCGAAAGAAAGGGAGAACCTGGGAAAATTTTCCCAAAAAATTGAAAGGGAGTTAGGAGGAAAAATTATATTATTTAATTGTTTTTATAAAAATACTTTTCTACTATTGGGTTGCCCAAAAAGTAATTGCTGATTTTTTAAAAGAAAGTAAATGCATTTTTAATAAAGCTTAAAATGAACTTTAATCAAATATACTTTTTTTACACTTTTTTTCTAAAGCAAGCTAAAAGTAACAGCTGATAACTGACAGAAGAAAGAATGCAATTACAGAGTCACAAGCTGTGAAAAAATTTGTCAACGCCGACTATATAAAAAAACGCAATTACTTTTTGGGCAAGTTTTATTAAAAATGCATTTATTTTCTTTTAAAAAATCCGCAATTACTTTTTGGGCAACCCAATAAAAGGAGGTCCCTTATAATTGAGCTTGAAGCCGAATCAGGCAGCACTTGTTGATATGCAAGAAAACCCTCAATGCAATGTTGATAGGCAAATGTGCAACATTGCACTTCAGACCATCAATTAAACGAAAATACGTGGTGTAGCAGGAAAAAAATCCATAAAAGTAGACCTTTAGATAAGGCAGCGTTTCAGGCAAACGCATGACGACGAAGTACTTCTCACTTAAGTAGTTCTGTCCATTCAGCCACCTAAACTTTTTTTTGGCAAGGGAAAACGCAAACATGCAGGAGGTGTGCCACGCATGCAACCAGGGACGGCACGACACAATTATATATATGTCCACCGGACCACTCTGAAAGAATCGCATTTTAGCCAATGATTGTTGGATTAAGACGGAAAGTTGTTATCACAACAAAGAAATATCTTGAGACGCTGTAGCCCATAGTTGTAAAGTAAAGCATTAAAAAAGCAACACTAAACATGTTTGCAAACTTCTTTATTAATCTTTAGTATAACTTCTTTTTGCTTACTCTTCCATTCAATGTTCTTTCTTCCAAAATATAATAGTCAAGATAATACAGTTGCTTTCGAAAAGTCGATATCCCCTCTTCCAAATTTTTTTCTCTCCCCATTCAATCAGAATAGGAGGATTTTATTTAAGGGAGAAATTAAATCCCTGGGAGTTTATTGCCAGGGAGTTTTCGGTATTGGGCTGTATATGTTTTTGATATTAGTAGGTTTGAAGTTACAAGATCAGATCGAAATGTTTGCGAAAACACAAGTCACATTAATCCCAAGGGGATTAGTTCTTCCTCGGAACTGATTTCCCACTAGTTCAAAAGAAAACTTTGAAAATGGTATATAAACAATCGGTTTCTTCTAAATACGTAAAAAGAAAAGTGTAGATGATTGGTGCATTTAATCCAGGTAACTTGAGCTATAAATGGTCGGTATCTTTATAGAGCAACAATGGAATTCGAATGGGGTGTTCAAATGATAATTGAACAATCCATGCTAAGCATTATTTTATTTAGAACGTATTAAAGTTGCACTTAAAACCATCTAATAATTTTAAATCTGGGTATTACGAGCTATTTCCATATCCACATCTATTTTGACGAAATTTTGCAGAAATGTCGATCGGTAACAAAGCAATCTGTAACTAACTTGCAGATCGTTTGAAAATTGTCGTTATTACAACAACCCACCTTCCACCATAGACTGGAGGTATACTAATTTCGTCATTCTATTTGTAACACCTCGAAATATGCGTCTAAGACCTCATAAAGTATATATTCTTGATTGTCATGACATTTTAAGTCGATTTAGCCATGTCCGTCCGTCCGTGTGTCTGTCGAAAGCACGCTAACTTTCGAAGAAGTAAAGCAAGGCGCTTGAAATTTTGCACAAATTCTTTTTATTATGAATGAATTTGGCGAAAATTTAAAATGTTTGTCAACAAAAGTTGTATGCTTGTGTTAATATTGCCTCTTGAGAAATAAAGCCCTTAATGATTTAACTTGAATAAATTTGAATATTCCAAAATATTTGAAAGTTTGATTAACTTAAATTTCACTTTTAACTGATCATGATTAATCGATTCATTAACAAAACAAATAGTTAACCGCATTGACCATTTTTATTCAGATTGTGCAAATTGTAATGGCCGTAAATTAAGTTTAGTCGATGTACACTCAAAGAAAAAAGTTTGCTAAAAATAGCAAACACTGTCTGTTGAATATATGTAGTTAATTTTGCTGTTATTATAGCAGTAGTTCTGCTATTATATCAGTATTTCTGCGATTTCAGAGCAGCAAGCTTTAATTTAGAAACAAAAGGCCTACACATTAGAAGAGCAATAACAAATAATGCGAGCGAGCTCAGCCACATTTCGATATGAATACCAATGGATGGATCAGGTAGCTTCTTTACACTAATATTTCAAAAATTAAAATCATCTCTTTCAACAAAATTTCTTTAAAAAAAAGCCTAAAGTAATCAAAACAAGTAACAGGCAAACATACAAAATTTCATATATTTTCCAGCAGGTTTTTGTACTTAAAACAGCAGATTTTGTTTGCTGATTTATTTGACCGAAATGTTTGCGAAAGCAGCCCCGCAAACATGCAGGAGGTGTGCCACGCATGCAACCAGGGACGGCACGACACAATTATATATATGTCCACCGGACCACTCTGAAAGAATCGCATTTTAGCCAATGATTGTTGGATTAAGACGGAAAGTTGTTATCACAACAAAGAAATATCTTGAGACGCTGTAGCCCATAGTTGTAAAGTAAAGCATTAAAAAAGCAACACTAAACATGTTTGCAAACTTCTTTATTAATCTTTAGTATAACTTCTTTTTGCTTACTCTTCCATTCAATGTTCTTTCTTCCAAAATATAATAGTCAAGATAATACAGTTGCTTTCGAAAAGTCGATATCCCCTCTTCCAAATTTTTTTCTCTCCCCATTCAATCAGAATAGGAGGATTTTATTTAAGGGAGAAATTAAATCCCTGGGAGTTTATTGCCAGGGAATTTTCGGTATTGGGCTGTATATGTTTTTGATATTAGTAGGTTTGAAGTTACAAGATCAGATCGAAATGTTTGCGAAAACACAAGTCACATTAATCCCAAGGGGATTAGTTCTTCCTCGGAACTGATTTCCCACTAGTTCAAAAGAAAACTTTGAAAATGGTATATAAACAATCGGTTTCTTCTAAATACGTAAAAAGAAAAGTGTAGATGATTGGTGCATTTAATCCAGGTAACTTGAGCTATAAATGGTCGGTATCTTTATAGAGCAACAATGGAATTCGAATGGGGTGTTCAAATGATAATTGAACAATCCATGCTAAGCATTATTTTATTTAGAACGTATTAAAGTTGCACTTAAAACCATCTAATAATTTTAAATCTGGGTATTACGAGCTATTTCCATATCCACATCTATTTTGACGAAATTTTGCAGAAATGTCGATCGGTAACAAAGCAATCTGTAACTAACTTGCAGATCGTTTGAAAATTGTCGTTATTACAACAACCCACCTTCCACCATAGACTGGAGGTATACTAATTTCGTCATTCTATTTGTAACACCTCGAAATATGCGTCTAAGACCTCATAAAGTATATATTCTTGATTGTCATGACATTTTAAGTCGATTTAGCCATGACGGCCGTCCGTTTGCTAAAAATAGCAAACACTGTCTGTTGAATATATGTAGTTAATTTTGCTGTTATTATAGCAGTAGTTCTGCTATTATATCAGTATTTCTGCGATTTCAGAGCAGCAAGCTTTAATTTAGAAACAAAAGGCCTACACATTAGAAGAGCAATAACAAATAATGCGAGCGAGCTCAGCCACATTTCGATATGAATACCAATGGATGGATCAGGTAGCTTCTTTACACTAATATTTCAAAAATTAAAATCATCTCTTTCAACAAAATTTCTTTAAAAAAAAGCCTAAAGTAATCAAAACAAGTAACAGGCAAACATACAAAATTTCATATATTTTTCCAGCAGGTTTTTGTACTTAAAACAGCAGATTTTGTTTGCTGATTTATTTGACCGAAATGTTTGCGAAAGCAGCCCCCTTATGTTTGTTGAAACAGCAGCAATGTCTGCTTTCCGATTTTCATCAGGCAAAAACTGCTGTTTAAACAATATCAAATTTGTTTCGAATAACAAATTTGGTTGAGTGTACACTATGCAGCAAAATGGTTGGAATTTAATTGTTTTACAGAAACAACTCAAAGTCAATAATATATTAAAATATTATTTCAAACATATGAGAATGGTTTAATTTACGGGACAGACTATGGTAGCCTTAGTACAAATCACAGTCTAAAATATCAGTGAAATCAGATAATAAATTGGCTTTTTGGGGCTTTAGTCCCAAAATCAAACTATCTAATTTCAGCGCAATATGTCAATATTTAAAGGCTATGGAGTGTTTACCACACACAGACGGTCAGATGAACATCGTTTAAGAATAAATAAATTTTTATTTTGATTTCTTGGTTTGTCTGGTTTGGTATTGGTAGATTCTGCACCCAGAAAAATTTGCCAGCTGATATCAGCAAACACTGTCTGCTGATATCAAATTAAAAATTTTAAACTATTGAATAAATCTAATTTAAATTTTTGGACTTCTAAACAACTATTGGGACATTTGCAATATATTAATAAAATTTTGATAATTTTAGGCGTTAATTTTTTGTTTAAATCGTAAATATATTGGTAGTAGTTTTTTTCTCTGCTGTTATTTAAATTCATTAAAAAATTTGGAAATTGTGGAAATTTGAAAAACAAATACTTTATATTCTTGTAGAACTGAAAAATAAGATGAATTAAATTTTTTTTATTTATAACACTTTTTAACATATTTTAACTTTAAAATTCGAAAACAGCAGAAAATGATTGCTGGTTTAGCAACAAACTACTGCAAATGCAAATTTTGCACACGAACATTCCACTAAGGAACAGTGGTAACAAACTACTGCTGACCCATTTTCAGCAGACTCTCTGCTGTTACAGTAAACATTGTTTTTACTAAAAAATTTCTCTGGTGTGCCTTTTTCTTTGAAAACCAATAGAAATTGACAAGTGCGATTCGGTTAGTTCTAAGTTTGCATGACCATCATCAGTGTTCGAACTTGGAAGATTAAACTGTTTTAGATATGATTAAACTGCTGATAATTTTAATGTAACTTGTTCCTGATTAAAGTTTGCTTTTTTTATTTTCAAAATTAGTTTAATATAGAAACAAGTAAAAGCGTGCTAAGTTCGGCCGGGCCGAATCTTAGTTCTTTGCGTGGTATCTCTTCTTAGGCAAAAAAGGATATAAGAAAAGATTTGCTCTGCTATTAGAGCGATATCAAGGTATGGTCCGGTTTCGACCACAATAAAATTATATGCTGGAGACCTGTGTAAAATGTCAGCCAATTCGAATAAGAATTTACATTGGAGCTGTATCCGGCTATAGACCGATTCAGACCATAATACATACGTATGTTGATGAGGCTCTAGAGGCTCAAGAAGTCAAGATCCCAGATCAGTTTATATGACAGCTATATCAGGTTATGAACCGATTTGAACCTTGTTTGGCACAGTTGTTGAAAGTCATAATAAAATACGTCATACCAAATTTCAGCCAAATCGGATAGAAATTGCGCCCTCTAGAAGGTCAAGAAGTCAAGACCCCAGATATATTAATATGACAGCTATATCAGGTTACAAACCGATTTGAACCGTACTTGGCACAGTTGTTGGACATTATAACAAAACACGTCGTGCAAAATTTCATTCCAATCGGATAAGAATTGCACACTCTAGAGACTCAAGAAGTCAAGACCCAAGATCGGTTTATATGGCAGCTATATCAAAACATGGACCGATATGGCCCATTTACAATCTCAACCGACCTACACTAACAAGAAGTATTTGTGCAAAATGTCAATCGTTTAGCTTTACTCCTTCGAAAGTTAGCGTGCTTTCGACAGACAGACGGACGGACGGACAGACGGACGGACATGGCTAGATCGACATAAAATGTCACAACGATCGAGTATATATATACTTTATGGGGTCTCAGACGAATATTTCGAGTAGTTACAAACAGAATGACGAAATTAGTATACCCCCATCCTATGGTTGAGGGTATAACAATGTCCAATTATTTTACTGGATTCCGATAAAATCAATAGGTAATAATTTAGTTTTTTCTTTTTAAGTCATATCTTCACAGTAATACTCGTAATGTAGCTATTTCAACAGATTTGGCAAAACGCATGAGAAAATCGATGACACATTTAATGATGCAAAAACAAGGGTAACAAATTTGCAGGCTTGTATTACAAAAACTGCACTTTTTAATAACAAATTTACCTCCATCTATGTAGTTGATATTTGAGCCGAAGGATATGGTCGGTCAGTCAGTCAACGCAATTTAACCCCCGAAGCAACATATCCGGTGTGCATAAACTATGGTGCCATATATAGACCATGCAATTGAGTGCTCACACTCCCACCCTAAGGCGGAGGGTGTACTATGAATTTAAAACATCCCTCTGTTTTGGTTTCGGGCATATAAAATTGGAACCACAGTGCTGTGCCATGTGTTGCTGGGGATACCGAAAACTAAGAACTTTTTTGGTGCACGTTCATGCTCCCTTTTGAAATAAACAAACAATGCAAACGGGAACCGCCGTTGCCACCACCACCACGGGTATCGCCGCCAACACCACCATGTCTGATTGCCAAAGGAAAAAATGTTGCCCAAATACTTAGACTGCTAGTCAGTATGGCAGTCGAAACTCTTCATGTTGGCTTCCCATAAAGACAATCCACAATCCATTAACAAACGAAATTTTTAAATAAATATTCACTTTTCTTGTTGAAATTTGGAGAATACCGGCCGGTTGGCGGACAGGCTTGAGGCCTGCCTGCTGGCATTATGGCGCGGTGGAACCATCGATTGGCCACAAATGCCCTTCTCTTTTTCTCGAGGAAAAATAACAACAATAACAATGCAATTAATTGTTTTTAAATTTGATTACACTTTATTGCGACATGCGTTGGTAGTGGCTCCGTTCGTCCGCTTGTTGTTTATCTTTTGATGTTCTGCCGGGTGATTCTTGCCTTTTCTGCCTTAATTTTCCATTTTTTTATTCAATTAACGTTGCATACGCTTGCCAAGGGGTGTCCACGAGGGACTGAGGAGCGGTGGTGTACTTTTGCTGAATTAACATTAATAAACATAATTAACCACACCAAATACGCTGGTGTGTGCTTTCATGAAACCTCCAATTAATTATAATAAATAAAAAAACCTATTGAAAAAAACAGATTGCAAAAAATCTGTCACTTTATGTGAATGAAATCATGGTGAAAAGCTTTCAAATAGAAAAAAAAAACAACCACTTGCGGAAGTTGTTAAACATGTAGACAATTTTACTATATGACCACGGGTACAACTGCTATGCTGTTGTATCTGCTGTGCTGCAAACAACAAAGAGAATTAAAAAAAAATAATAATAATACAGATAATAATAACGTTGAAAAAGTCACCTCTCCCAGCTATGTGATTTACTTACAACTATTTATATTGTGTACAGAATGTATTGAAAAAATATATGTTTGTATTATAAATGCAAAGGTTAGGGATGTCGGGTGAACCCATCTGAAGATGCTATCATATTGGTTACCCGGAAAATATTTGCAAAAATATGGAAACTAAACCGCTTCTTCCATTCTGTTGATATTCATTCTAAAAGTATATTCATCAAATATTTGATCCATCTTGTTTTGTTATAATTGCCCAAAATATGTAAAATTCGTACATTCTTGATTTTGTATGTGAATACACAAGACACAATTATTTTACACAGTTGGTTTGTTCAAAAACAAATCAAAAAGCGTTAACCATTATATCAAAAAAGGCTTTTTATTTGTTCTTCTTTCGATAGCAGGATTGCATCCTGTCAACCAGGCTATTTTTAATTTTTATTAGACTCCGTATTAGAAGCAACTAATGCTGAGGCACCCTATGGCATACGCTGGGGTATTAACGACTTCCTCGGAGACATCGACTACGCGGATGATATATGTCACTTTACACACCGCTTCGAGCACATAAAGGCTTAACTATAACGACAGAATGAAAATGCTGTCAAAGTAGGCCTGAGGATTAACATAGCAAAGACCAAATTGATGAGGATAGAAACATCAAATCTGACATCGCTCACTATAAACGACCATATCATTGAAGATGTTGACAACTTATCATATTTTGGCAGCAAAATATCAAATGATGGGGGATCAGAGACAGACATACGCGTACGTGTCATCAAGGCTAGAAGCGCTATTCTTAAATTCAACAAAGTTTGGAGATGCAGTAACATCTCACATAATACAAAAGTCAGTAGTGTGAAATCTATTTTATTACATGGTTATACAACTTGGAGCTTGACACAAGCGACTACCCGTAAAGTCCAAATTTTCCATAAATTGCTGCCTACGACAAATACTTCGAATTTTCTGGCCAAACCGTATTGCAAAAATAAGAATTGCAAATAAGAACAAACACTTCCCCTGTCGATGTAGAAATCCGGGAGAGAAAATGGACTTGGATGGGTCGTATCCTACTCCGACAGTGCGATGATATAGCGAGAAGTGTCCTAGACTGGAAACCGCACGGACAGCGAGGGAGGGGACGACCGAAAAACACATTGATCCGCTGTACGCAAACAGAGTTGGAATCAACGTATATATCGTGGAATCAAGCCATGGCTATTACTATTGGCCATATGTTATTGTAATATATTTAATATGCTCCAATTGTTAATAAAGGACATGTATACATTCGATAGCATGTAAAATGTATGTTTATTTGTTGATCTTACCAGTTTTTTGTTAAATCAAACAAGGAAACACAAATTTGAAATGCAATCAAATGTAGGGCAAATAAAAGCCTTTTTTTCTAATGATTAACGCTTTTTAATTTATTTTTAAACAAACAAAATGTGTAAAATAAAAGTGTCTAATGGGAATACAAAATCAAGAATTTTAGAATTTGACACATTTTGTACAAAATTAACAAAACAAGATGGATCAAATATTTGATTAATCTAAAAGTACCTTAAGAGTCATACAGCTCGACTCGGTTTCCCTTCTTGAAGAAAAATAATGTATTGGGTTGTCCAAAAAGTAATTGTCGGTAATATAGTAGTAATATAGTCGGCGTTGACAAATTTTTTCAACGGCATTATTGCATAATTGCATTATTTCTTCAGTCAGTTATCAGCTGTTACTTTTAGCTTGCTTTAAAAAAAAAGTGCGCGAAATTTTGTTTACATTTGTTTGTTTGGCGTCAATTTTAATATGGGTACCACGTGCATTGATAGAAATTCATTTAACAAACCGAATCAACGCTTGTGATATGCACCTTAAACGCAATGAATTCGATCCGTTTTTAAAACGAATCATAACTGGAGATGAAAAATGGATTGTTTACAACAACGTTAGTCGAAAACGATCATGGTCCAACCAGCTCAAACCACTTCAATAGCTGATATCCACCAAAAGAAGGTTATGCTGTCTGTTTGGTGGGATTGGAAGGGTGTGGTATATTTTGAGCTGCTTCCAAGGAACCAAACGATTAATTCGGATGTTTACTGTCAACAATTGGACAAATTGAATACAGCCATTAAGGAGAAGCGACCAGAATTGGTCAATCGTAAAGGTGTCATATTCCACCAGGTCAACGCTAGACCGCACACATCTTTGGTCACTCGCCAAAAACTGAGTGAGCTTGGCCACCATATAGCCCTGACCTTGCACCATCAGACTACCATTTATTTCGATCTTTGCAGAACTCCTTAAATGGCAAAACTTTCGGCAATGATGAGGCTATAAAATCGCACTTGGTTCAGTTTTTTGCAGATAAAGGCCAGAAGTTCTATGAGCGTGGAATACTAAATTTGCCAGGAAGATGGCAAAAGGTTATCGAACAAAATGGCAATTATATATTTGATTAAAGTTCATTCTAAGTTTTATTAAAAATGCATCTACTTTCTTTTAAAAAATCCGCAATTACTTTTTAGGCAACCCAATAAATGAATACAAAACAAGTAAAAATGCGTTATGTTCGGCCGAGCCGAACTTTGAGTACCCACCACCTCGGGTATATATGTTTACATATATTCGTTAGCACATTTCATCATGATCCGGTGAAAAATGTATAATTTATGCCCCCATAGCAGCGAAATATGGTCCAATGTAGACCAAATTCGACACTGATATTGAGAGGTCTAATAAGTACAGGTCATTGTTCAATTTTGTAGGACATAATAGTGGTCTTTTTGGTAGCCATGGCCAAATATAGATCGATCTAAACCATATACTACAAGGATGTTGAAAAGCCTAACATAAGTCACTTTTTCCAATTTCACCGAAAATGGATTATAAATGTGCTTTTTATGGAGCCAAGACTTTAAATAGAGAGATCGATCTATATGGCAGCTATATCAGGTTATGAACCGATTTTTACCAAACTCAGCACATTTATTGGAAGTCATAATAAAACACCTCATACAAAATTACAGCCAAATCGGATAAGAATTGCGCCTTCTAAAAGCTCAAGAGGTGAAGACCCAAGATCGGTTAATATGGCAGCTATATCAGGCTATGAACTGATTTTGACCATACTTCGCAAAGTTGTTGGAACTGATATCAAAACACTACGTGCAAAATTTCAGTCAAATTGGAGGAGAATTACGCACTCTAGAGGCTCAAGAAGTCAAGACCCAACATCGGTTTATATGGCAGCTATATCAAAACATGGACCGATTTGGCCCATTTACAATCCCAACCGACATACGTAAGAAGTATTTGTGCAAAATTTCAAGCGGCTAGCTTTACTCCTTGAAAAGTGCGTGTTTTCGACAGACAGACGGACGGACGGACATGGCTAGTTCGACTTAAAATGTCTCGACGATCAAGAATATATATACTTTATGGGGTCTTAGACGCATATTTCGAGGTGTTACAAACAGAATGACGAAATTAGTATACCCCCATCCTATGGTAAAGGGTATAAACATTTTTTCTTAAAAGAAAATCAAAAAATCTAAAAATTTTAATTGTTTGTCTAAATCTAAATCCTTCGATAAATTTTTTAATCAATTTTTTATTGATTAAATATCATTAAAATGTTAACTTTATCTTTTTTTGTGATTTTGTAATCTTATAATTTTTTTTTAACAAAATAAGATTATATTACATTTTGGTCTTTAAAGAGAATTTCATTAAAATTTGATTCAAATTTTATCTTATAAAAAACATCATTTAGTTTAGTCTTTAAAAAATCCTTATTAAGATGTTGTAGTAAGAAAAATAATGTTGAGGCTCAAGCCTGGGCACAGTTTTATCTTGGGACAATTTGTTGGAAAAAAAATCACTGAAATTTTATCCTAAAAAAATATTTCATCGAAATTTAGTTGAAAAAAGATAATTAAAATTTTTTCTTAATTTTCGAGGTATTATATACAGAAAGTGCATTAAGTTTTGTTTTAAGTGAAATTTTGTCTTTTTTTTCTGAAATTTGAAATGAGGCTGAAATTAAGCACAACGACTAATCAGAAATGTATGCCATGTACGTCAGAGTTTCTCACAGACCATCGTTGTTGCCAGTCATTGCAAAATATTACCTACACAATTTCAGATGAATGGATCAAAACTTGCGCCCTGTAAAGGTAAAGAAGTCAAAGTCAAATTGTCATTTAAATTCTAAGCGACTAACATCATCCAGAAGAATTGTGCAAAATTGTTATAGGTTAGCTTTACTCGACGGAAGGCCATTGCTTATTCTGTTACTAAATGTCATGACGATCAAAATATGCACACTTGTATACTTTATAGGGCTTTGTTGCACACGAAATGAAGAAATTAGAATACCTATAAAAAGAAATATGTCGCTATAATTGTAAACCTCAAGCTGCTGTAGTTTCCAATAGATGACTTCTACTTTGATTTTACAAAGTTTTCTTCACATTTTACTAATCACTAGATCAACACATTGGGATCTATTTCTTTGATCAAATGTTAAAATTTGATGTATTAAACAGTTCTTTTGAAAAAAAATTATCTTCATCCACCTAAACCAAATTTTATGGATATATGTGATGACTACACTCAGAGTAATTTGTTGGTGAAAACAGAAAAAATGTTTGCTGTAAAAGCAAAAAGACTGCTAAAAATAGGTCAGCAGTAGTTTTTTGCAATAATTTGAATTTTTTGAAAAATTTTCTATGCATTCATTCAAAAGTTAAAAAATGTTTAATTTGATATTAACAGACAGAGTTTGCTGATATCGGCAGACCAATTCAGTTTGTTATATATTTTTCTTAAATACAGAAAAAATTAAAGCCAAAATTGAGAGTTGTCTTGCAAACGAAAGATCTCAGTTCCAAAATTTAAGTTCACAGGAAAGAGTGTATATTTGTGTATTTCTTCATTTGACACAAGTCTCACCACAAGACATAAAGGGGTCAGTGCACGCCAAACATCAACTTTCATCCTGAAAAAGACGATTTAGATTTATGCATGTAATTGTTTTCCTTTCTATAGAACACAACTTGTCGAATGTCATCATGCTGACCGTTGACATGTCTGTTAGATCTGTACCAAGCAGAAAACGTTGTCCGCATGTTCCGATCAATTGAATTGATTTAAGAAACGAATCTTCCATATACACAGTGTATGCACCACATAAACATGATGCTCATCATGGGCCCTTTGAGTTTTCATCTCCCCCATATGTAGCCGATTTACACTCCATCTATCTTAACGAGGGGGGATGAAATATCCAAGAAATTTTTAAATATTTTCCAACTTGGGACAAACAATAAACAAGGCAGCCACGTTGTTTTTATTGCCTCTGACACAACTCATGTTCCATCAAATCGACAAACACATATGCACTTGGATGCATGACAAGCACACGCATGTTTTATAGTCCCATACATCCCATCTGTGTGTTTTTTGTTTGGTTGTTAAACTCCAGTGTCTGGTGACGCCTAGTCGGTGCATCGTGTCAACTTTTGGAGGGGAAGAATATTCAGACAAACGTGGACAAATCGATTTTGGGGAATATGAAAAGAATTGCCCTCAAATTGGTGGAGTTTAACCGAAAATAATTCCGTGGATTTCCAATAGGGAAATTTAAATTTGAAATGAGTCCAACGCATTAGCAGACCCTTCAGCAGATGCCATTTCATAAATCAGAAATGCATGCCTATATGTACGTATGCGTTTATGTGTGCATATCGATATGTATAAATAAATAATGTTTGGGTAAAGTTAGAAGAAATATTTATTTTTTGTATTCATAGGGAAAAACATTGTTGCTGGACCCAAATTCTTCTGCACATAACATCCAGCATTTTTATGTAATGTCTTTTGAAAATATTTGTTTTTTGTCTTGGATTTAGTGAACAAAGGTGCAACACAAATTTCACTAGAAAAAAATAATAGCGAAGTGTACCGTCATTCTCGTTGCAACTCTTTAAAATATTGCACAAAACTCCATAAAGTAACTACACTGTGCATATGTGTAGTTACTTTATGGAAACCACAAAAAGGATAATGAGAAGTCAAGCAACAAACGGATAAGAATTCCAACCCCTAGGCGCTCAGGAAGTAAAATCGATGAAAAGATTTATGTGGGAGCTATGGGCCGATTCAGATTTTACTTAGCATGGATTTTAGGTTATAGCAGAAATCGTTGTGTGAATCAGATTGGGAATTGCTTACTCCGTTTGAAAGCTTTATGTCTAGTAGGTCTACCAGAAATCCGCAAATAGTAATTCCACTTATTAGGAATTCTATTAATATGAAGTCGTTTGCAGTTAGTTTTGCTCGTTGCTGAAATTATTTGCCTCTATCCCTACGCATTTTCTCTCAGAGTAACGGTGCCCATTAATTACAATTCACATTTCAATATACGTTCATTTTTCCATAGTCGGCAAACATGATCGGTTTGGGGCGGCCAGTCACTGACTTGAAAATATATATCAGATTCATCATGTACTCTAAAATAATTCTTATTTGATCCCTATATTGCAATTGTCAGCAAATACGTCGTATTTGCGTGGTGTTATGGGAGTGGGGTGGATCCATAGACACTTTTTCCCCAATATTGATATCAGATTCGTGCTTTATTCCAAAAGACCTTCCATTAGAGTCCCATATTGCTATGATCGTAAATATATCCTCTTTCGTATTCTACACTCAAAAAAGCTTTAATTTGAGCCCCATATTGCCATGGTCAGTAAATAAGTCCTGTTTGGGGGTGTTTTGTGAAAGGGGTGGACCCCCAGAAACTTGGTCCAACATTTTGATATCAGATTTGTATTCTACTCGCAAATACCTTTCATTTGAGTCCCATATTGCCATGGTCGGTAAATATGTCCGATTTAGGGGTGTTTTGGGGGTTGAGATAGCCCCCAAACACTTGATCCGACAATTGGATATCAGACACGTTTTCTAATCTTAAATACCTTTCACTTGCGTCCCATATTGTCCTGATTGTTCTATTTATATATTTGGTAGGTTTTGGGGTAAAGGCGGCCCCCCTTCGGAAATTTGGAAAAAAGAAAATTTTTGTTTTCAGGTTATAATAAGCGAACACACAAAATTTCGCTTACATCGCACCACCCATCTCCGAAATCTGTCCCTTCTGAAAATTAGTGTAAGGGGCAGGGTCATGAATAATATGAAGGTTAAGTTACTTAGCTGAAACTGAAAGTGGAAAGGCACCATAAACGTTATGGTTGCCAAAATGTTTGGATTAAAATTAACGCAAATAGGAGAACACATAAACAAAAAATGAACGTAAAAAGAGAAAAAGCTGACATTATCAATGGCCAGTACAATCAAAAATAAAAAAAAAATATATCGGCTTATAGCTTTCCCCGACGTTTTTTCAGGGATTCCTGCTTGGGGCTCTAAACGTATAATAGAGAAATCGGTTTAAAGAAGGATTTCTGCAATATTTCTAGCGGTAGGCTTTACTTGTTCGTGAGTTAGCGTGCTCTCAGACATAGGTATTGACACGGCTTAAACGACGTTAAATGTCCGGACTATCAATAATATATAAACTTCATGGAGTCTCAGACCAATACGGAATAAGATGTTAGTATACCCCTATCCTGCGGTGAAGGGCTTAAAAATATATTGGATTTTTATATAAATCTCAATCGATATCCAGACTATTTAAGGCGAAAAGTGATTTAATTAAAAATACTCAAGGTTAACATTTCTTACAATGAAAACGAGCAAACCATATATTCAGTGGAAGAATTCTAAGAATAGTTTCCTAGAACCATGTGTCTTTTTAACAAGTAAAAATGTGCTAAGTTCGGCCGGGCCGAATCTTATATACCCTCCACCATGGATTGCATTTGTCGAGTTTTTTGTGCGGTATCTCTTTTAAGGCAAACAAAGAATAATGACTAAGAACTGTTATGTAAGTGGAGCTATATCAAGTTATAGTCTGATTCGGACCATAAGTGAATTGAATGCTGCAGAAATCATTGTGTAATATTCAGTCCATTCGGATAAGAATTGCGCCTTGTAGGGGCTCAAGAAGTAAAATCGGAAGATCGGTTTATATGGGAGCTGTATCAAGCTATGGATCGATTTAGACCATATAAGACTCGTATGCTGTGCCAAATCGGATGAGAATTGCGCCCTGTAGTGGCTAAAGAAATAAAATTCCAATATCGGTTTGCATGGCAGCTATACCACGTTATTCACCGATTCGCACATACTAAGCGCAGTTGTTGAAAATCGTAACAAACTATCTCATGCAAAATTTCAGCCAAATCGGATGAGAATTGCGCCCTCCAGCGGCTCAAGAAGTCAAGGTCCAAGATCAGCTTATAAGGCAGCTATATCAGGTTATGAACCGAGTAAGACCATGCTTAGCATAGTTGTTGGAAGTAATACCAAAACACCGCGTGCAAAATTTCAGTCAAATCGGACGAGAATTGTGCCCTATAGAGGCTCAAGAAATCAAGACTCAACATCGGTTTAAATGGGAGCTATACCAGATTATGCACCGATTTTCGCCATACTAAGCACAGTTGTTGGAAGTCATACCAAAACACCGTGTTCAAAATTTTTGTCAAATCTGACGAGAATTGCGCCCTCTAGAGGCTCAAGAAGTCGAGACTCAAGATCGGTTTATATGACAGCTATATCAAAACGTTGACCGATTTGGCCCATTTACAATCCCAACCGACCTACACTAATAAAAATTATTTGTGCAAAATTTCAAGCGCCTAGCTTTCATCCTTTGAAAGTTAGCGTGCTTTCGACAGACAGACGGGCGGACATGGCTAGATCGACTAAGAATGTCATGACCATCAAAAATATATATACTTAATGGTGTCTTAAATGCCTATTTCGAGGTGTTACAAACAGAATGATGAAATTAGTATACCCCCATTCTATGGTGGAGGGTATAAAAATCCAATTATCGGTTTTTAGCAGTTTCGTTACTGTTTGATTGAACACTTAAAAATAAAACGGCTGAAGCCAAACAAAACTACTAACTGATGTTGGTATGATATGAGATAGGACTAAGTTTTGTGAAATTCATACTATAAGTGTGCGAAAAATATTAAAAACTACTTAATGCCAATCCATCAGTAAACCAAAGGGCTAAGGAAACTTTATCTGCCTTTATCTTAAATTAATTAAATGGTAATCAGTGTAATTAGTTTGCTGATAGCAGCAAACACTGTATGCTGATGTCAAATTATACATTTTTACTTTTTGAAGGAAACTATTCAGCATTTTTATACCCTCCACCATAGGATGAAGGTATACTATTTCGCCATTCCGTTTGAACCACCTCGAAAAATGCGTCTAAGACCCCATAAAGTGTATGTTTATTAAGCCGATCTAGCCATGTCCGTCCGTCTTTCTGCCTGTCGAAAGCACGTTTACTTTCGAAGGAGTAAAGCAAAGCGCATATATTTTTGTACAAGTACAATACTTCTTATTTGTGTAGGTCTGTTAGGATTGTAAATGGGCCAAAACCAATCTTGGATCTTGACTTCTTAAGGACGCAATTCTTATTCGATTTGGCTGAATTTTTTTCATGTAATATTTTGATATCACTTCAAACTATTGTGCTAAGTACGGTTAAAATCGGTTCAAAACCTCATAAAGCTGCCAATAAACCGATCTCCCGATTACATTCCTTGAGCCTCTAGAGAGCGAAATCCTTATCCGATTGGTATGAAATTTTCACATATCGTTTTGCCAAGTATGGTCTGAATCAGTATATAACCTGATATAGCCGCCATATAAACCGATATCCCTATTACACTTCTTGGGTTTCTGAAGGGCGCAGTTTTATATCCAATTTGGTTGAAATTTTGATATGTCGTTTTGGTATAACATTCAACAAATGGTCCTGGAAGTCGCTTGTGTCAAGCTCCAAGTTGTACAGCTAAATAATAAAATAGATTTCACACTACTGTTGAAGATTCAGACTTTTGTATTATGTGAGATGTCACTGCATCTCCCTAAACTTTATTGAATAAAAGAAATGCACTTCTATCCTTTTTGATACGTTAGCGGATGTCTGCTTCCGAACTTCCGTCCAGGTAATTTTGCTGTCAAGATAGCAAAATTTGTCACCTTCTTCAATGACATGGCCGTTTATAGTGAGCTGTGTCCGTTTTTTTGTTCCTATCCTTATCAAGCGCTCCAATTTTGATTTTGTGTGCTCAAAGTAATGTGCAAAGAGGCAAATATCATCCGTGTAGTCGATGTATTCAAGAAAGTCGTTTATACCTCAACGAATACCATAGGGTGCCTCAGCATATGTCACCTCCAAGACGAAATCGCCTTTTATGGGCCCGCTCTATAAGACTCTATATGGCAGCTATATCCAAATGCAGACCGATCTGTACTATATAGGAAACGGATATCAGAAAGCCTAACACAGGTCCTTGTGCAAAATTTCGGCCAAATCGGGTAATAAAGGCGCGTTTTATGGGCACAAGACCTTAGATCAGGAGATCGGTCTACATGGCAGCTATGTCGAACCACAAGCCGATGAGGGCCATATTCAATACTGATGTTGAAGGGTCTAGGTTAGGATAGGTTTAAGTAGCAGTGACAGTGTCAGATATCAGACTCACTTAGACGTTTTCGTTCATTGTGATACCACAGGAACAGAAGAAGGAAGATCCCTTCAAGTACAGTTGAAGCATCCAGATCGCTTTAAAAAGCCCAACAACTTGCGAATCTTCACATCCGTTAAATCAGACAGGTTCTCAAAGAAATGAGACACACACACACAAGAGGTGTTCTATAATCTCTTCTTCTTCGATGTCCTCACAGCTTCTGCAAAATTCGTTGCTGGCAACCTTGTTTTCCGATTAGACAGTGACCTGCCATGACGGACAAATTGACAGAGACGTCTTTTCTAGCCTGTGACAACAAAGCGGTATACCTCTTCAAGTCTAGATTAGGCCACATAGTTTTGGAATGCTCACAGACCCTCTTTGTGACCATCTATCATTCGTTGTCTTTCGAGGCTAGTCCTGAAAACTTATCTTATACAAAGGTAATATCTAGTACCTTCTGCCTGTTCCTGGTAATAAAGGTCGGTTTATCCCCTTTATTACAAATCGCCATATTGCAACTTATAATATATTCGATAAGCAGCTCCCCCCTTTCGTTGACATCCGAATTTCCCTATATCTGGTGATGTGCATTAGCTTTTCTTCCCTGCAGAAGCGACTTCAACCAGGAACTTAAGATCTGAAGGCGACATCTCTGAATCGTGTGCCATATATAAGAAAGCCAGCCAGTAATGAGATTGTTTATTTCAAGGCTGGCTACTACTAAATCTTTAGTGCTTAGCGACGGAAGAAGAAAAACATTTAGACTACTCTTTGCAAGAATACATTCTCTGTGTCTCCCATTCCCCGTATCCTTGGGTAGTTTAAATCCCAAAATTCTCAGTCAACGAACCATTCCTCCACACACCCATGGTTCCTGGATAAGAACCGCATCAAATCCCCCAGGCACCATTAGGATCTAACTGGCAACTTTATAGTATTTAAAGCTCACACCAAGCCGAATACTGGCTAAGGTGTATGCCAATAGTGGCATGGGGCGAACTTGACAAATGCGATCCATGATGGAGGGTATATAAGATTCGGCTCGGCCGAACTTAGCAGGCTTTTACTTGTTTCCCCGTAACATCCCTTTTATAATTAACCAGCACTCAATTTCAGCAAACAACAGACTTTTCAGCAGTCAGCCTGCTGCTCTGGAATTGTAGAACCACTGATGTAATAGCAGAACTACTGGTATAATAGTAGCAAAACTAAAAATTCAGCAGACAGTGGTTGCTATTTACAGCAAATTTTTTTTCTATGAGTTTTCTTTTATGGGTCCAAGACCTTAACCCATTTTGGGTTAACTAAAACCGAGATTTCTGCGAAGCTAGACACAGCAAAAAGTACTGGTTGATACTTTGTAAATATATAGAATGATTTCTGTGATTTAATATCCACCACTCTCCTAAGAACATCCGAGCTCCCACCATCCCCTCATAAAACTATAAACTGTCCAAAAGGACATGTTTTGAATTAAATATTACAATTGTGATATCACTTCAATTTGATAAACTGATTATATATATATATATATATATATATATATATATATATATATATATATATATATATATATATATATATATATATATATATATATATATATATATATATATATATATATATATATATATATATATATATATATATATATATATATATATATATATATATATATATATATATATATATATATATATATATATATATATATATATATTTATTTATTACAATACTGCACTACAGACAGTTTATCAAATTGAAGTGATATCACAATTCCTATCTCATATCATACCAACAAATGCGATCCATGATGGAGGGTATATAAGATTCGGCTCGGCCGAACTTAGCAGGCTTTTACTTGTTTCCCCGTAACATCCCTTTTATAATTAAGCAGCACTCAATTTCAGCAAACAACAGACTTTTCAGCAGTCAGCCTGCTGCTCTGAAATTGCAGAACTACTGATGTAATAGCAGAACTACTGGTATAATAGTAGCAAAACTAAAATTTCAGCAGACAGTGGTTGCTATTTACAGTAAATTTTTTTTCTATGAGTTTTCTTTTATGGGTCCAAGACCTTAACCAATTTTGGGTTAACCGAGATTTCTGCGAAGCTAGACACAGCAAAAAGTACTGGTTGATACTTTGTAAATATATAGAATGATTTCTGTGATTTAATATCCACCACTCTCCTAAGAACATCCGAGCTCCCACCATCCCCTCATAAAACTATAAACTGCCCAAAAGGACAAGTTTTGAATTAAATATTACAATTGTGATATCACTTCAATTTGATAAACTGTCTGTAGTGCAGTATTGTAATATATATATATATATATATATATATATATATATATATATATATATATATATATATATATATATATATATATATATTGTTATTATTAGTTTTACGCGTATGCAATGGCCCAAGGGGTAGAAAACAACCCACGCCATATCTCGGAAACCAATTGAGATAACTCAAAGATGTATATCAAAAATCATGCAAAAATTCCAACGGGTAGCGGGCCGAAATGGGTTAAATCGGGAGATTGGTATAAATGGCAGCTAATCCAAATATAGACCGATCTGAACCACATAGGGAACGGATGTCGGAAACCCTAGCATAGATCCTTGTGCCAAATATCAGCGAATTCAGCGCAGTTTGTGAGCCCAAGACCCGTAAATCTAAAAAAAAGATATAGTCCGATAAGAATCTGTGCAAAGTTTTAGCAAATTATCTTAATTTTTAAAGCCTGTAGCGTGATATCAACAGACAGAGGGACGGACGGACTAAGCTAGGTCGTCTTAGATTTTTACGACGATCAAGAATATATAAATACTTTATAGGGTCGGAAATGGATATATCGATGAGTTGCAAACGGAATGACAAAATGAATATACCCCCATCCTTCGGTGGTGGGTATTAAAAGAGCGTCGGTAATAGGATGCACCCCTGCTTCACTCCTTTATCGATCCCGAAAAAACTGCTCTCTTTTCCATTGCATCTCACTGAAATCGCAACCTAATTAGCGTCGCGATCTCTTCTGGGATGCCGTTGCCATTATTCAACAGGGTACTCCACGTTGAGCTTCACGAAACTCCTTCCTGATATTACAGAGTAAAATGGGCCAAGCATGCGGCAATACTTATCTACCATATTTGGTACTAAAATTCAATGTTTTTTAAAATAAATTTTTTTGACAAAACTTTATTCGCTTTTTTTAGAAAAAGCTAAATTTGTAGAAACCTTGTTGTACCCTTCGTTTGATATCGGTGGGATGAAATCTTTTACGATTAGGTAACATTTGGAATTGTTATGCTAATCGCTATGTGGCACCGTATTATTATTGCAGTTTAAGCTCAATAATAAGGGACCCTTTTTATAGTCCGAACGGCGTACCGCAGTGCGACACCTCTCTGGAGAGAAGTTTTACATGGCATAGTACTTCATAAATGTTACCAGCTTTAGGAGGGGGAAACCACCGCAGAATTTTTTTTCTGATGGTCTCGCCAGGATTCGAACCCAGGCGCTCAGCGTTATAGGCGGACATGCTAACCTCTGCGCTACGGTGTCCTCCCTTAAACCTAGCATAAACTTGAATCGGACTGCACTCATTGATACGTGAGAAGTTTGGCCCTGTTCCTTAGTGGAATGTTCATGGGCAAAAATTTGCAATTTTTTCCTTGTTGCATTATTGTGTGGTGAAGGGATAGTTTTTAGCAAATTTATCGAAATTTGTCTTTAAGCTAAATTCCATCAACATTTTGCTTATAAATAAATTTTTACTGAATTTTGGTCATTTTTGGAAATTTTATTGAAGACTCTGGCGAGAACATCAAACAAATTTTCAGCGGTGGTTATCCCCTCCTCACAAATGTCGCCAGCTACATTTGTGAGGTACTTTGCTATGTGAAAACTTCTCAACAAAGAGGTACCGCACTGTGGCACGTCGTTCGGTCTCGGCTATCAAAAGGAGGCCCCTTATCATTGAGCTTAAATTTGAATCGGACACCACTCATAGATATGTGAGAAGTTTGCCCCTGTTCCTTAATGGAATATTCATGGACAAATTTGCATTTGCATAGAAAATTTAATAATTATTTCCTTAAAATATGTTATAGCGTTTTTTGTTGGAGTAAGTTTTAAAAATTTATTTAAAAAGAAGTAAAAAGGCTTTATGTTCGGTCGGGCCGAACTTTGGTACCCACCACCTCGGATATATATGTAAATTAACTTTCAACAAAATCCGGTGAAGAAAGCATAATTTATGCCCCCATTGCAGCTTTATCGAAATACGGTCTGATTTGTACCAAATTCGACACGGATATTGAGATGTATAATAAGTACAAGTCATTGTTCAATATTGTAGAACAAAATATTGGGTTTTTTGGTACCCATATCCAAATATAGACCGATCTGAACCATATACGACACGGATGTCGAAAAGCCTAACATAAATCATAGTGTCAAATTTCAGCGAAATCGGATTATAAATGCGTCTTTTATCAGCCCAAGACCTTAAATAGAGAGATCGGACTATATGGCAGCTATGTCCATATCTGGACCGATCTGGACCAAATTGCAAAAATATTGCAAGGGAATTTGGGACAACTCATTGTCCCAAATTTTGGCAAAATGGGGCAATAATTGCGCCTCTTATGAGCCCAAGACCTTAAATCAAGAGATCGGTCTATATGGCATCTATATCCAAATTTGGACCGATCTGGGCCAAATTAAAGTGGGATGTCGAGTGGCCTAACACAACTCACTGTCCCAAATTTCGGATAATAAATGTGGCTTTTATGGGCCTAAGACTCTAAATCGGCGAGTCGGTCTATATGGGGGCTATATCAAGATATAGTCCGATATAGCCCATCTTCGAACTTAACCTGCTTATGGAAAAAAAATCTGTGCAAAGTTTCAGCTCAATATCTCTATTTTTAAAGGCTGTAGGGTGATTTCAAAAGACAGAAGGAGAGACGGACGGGCATGGCTAGATCGCCTTAGAATTTTACGCTGAATGAGAATATATATACTTTATAGGGTCGGAAATGGATATATCGATGTGTTGCAAACGGAATGACTAAATGATTATACCCCCATCCTTCGGTGGTGGGTATAAAAATTGAGATTAAAATTTGAATCGGCCAGAACTAATTGAAACATTAGAAGTCACTTTATGGAATGTTCAGGGGCAATTTTCAAATGTAGATTAAAAAAAATTGCCTTAGAAAAAACTTGTTTAAGAAAAATTTCATCAAAATTTGTAAGTAAATAGGATCATTATTTTATCTTAAGGGGATTTTTTATTGAAATTTTGCCTCAGGATAAATTTTCCTTTCAATTTTCCCTTTCAGAAAATTTCACTGAAATTTTGGCATTTCAGAAAATTCCATTGAATTTTTGTCCTTAGAGAACATTTCATTCAAAATTTCGTCTTCTTAGAAACGCCTGTTTATTTGTAGCCTTTTTAGTTTAACATTTTGCAATGTCCTGTTTTAGTCGTTATTGAATTAAAATATCCTTTGCCATTCCGAGCGCGTGTCCCACTATTTTCCGTCGTAGATATCACACGACCATTCAAATATAATCTATAAGCGCATATTTCAAGCAAATTTCTGGTACATTGAATTTTAGCAGCATTTGAGAATAAACATTGAAGAAATATGATTTTGAATCCAAAATCCACAGTCCATCCATATATTTGAAAAAATTGAATGACAGAATTTCTGCCATCAAAGTTTGATGACCTCTAAAAGAGAAAAAAGATTTCAAAACAAACGGTGAACTGTGATAGATGGTCTCCGTCTACACGTATCAACACGAAACGAAATGTGTTAATTTTTTTTACGATTTTTTTATCGGTAGCCACAAAAAAAATTTGGTGTACTTTGCTTTGTTCAAATCTGCAGAATGCGAAAAATAAAAAAGAGAGCAATGGGGAAATGTTTTTCACTGTCAACATCGCCAAGAAATTGTTTCAGAAAGAACTTCCGTTAAAATAATATTTCACGACTGTCAATGATGGATGCAACGACTTATCCATGAGACGCGGTAGTGGAAACTTCTTTGGCCCAGAGTGGCGGTGAATCATGCATTTGGTACGAGGACTGCAATCTGCAGTGCAAGTTGATCCACTTATACTTTGCCAAAGTTTCCGATAACACAAGAGTTTTTCTGTAGGGAAACATGCAGAACTTCACATATCCGTCCGTCCTTTTATAGTATGTGAGTGCGTAGATAGTTTTGGAAGATTATGGAATAACAGAGTGCCAAAAGATGTCAGCCCTTATGATTTAAAGCGGCCACACAAAGAACTGCTTTCGAAATACGAGGCGATGACTCAAAATCTTATTTTTGGACAAAACCAAATACAAACCGGTCGTGTATGTTTGCTGAGAAAGTGCGGGCACTTGGAAGTGGCACCGTTCGTTGATTTTAACCTCTTCGATTCTCAATGGCTGTTGTTTGAGGATGAGATTGGTTTTGCTTTGTTCACAAAACAAAAGACATGAACACAAAGCCTTGCCGGGCTACTCGTGCCATAATTACTTGCGGTGGTCAGAAAATGCCAAAAGTGAAGCAAAATCGCCTCATTGAGTCAACAAACAATTGTGATTTTTGCAAGCAACAACCACCTCTGCTGTACGAGGTTTGTATGGAATGTCGAACGGGAGCTGATTGAGGCCAGCCGAGAGATAAGGCGTATAATATTTTCCTACGTTTAGGACAAAATTATTTCGAGATACTTTGGCAAAATCCTAAAAGAAAAACGTTCTTCACTCACCCTTGGTGACAACAGACTTAACTATATGTATCTAAAGCTGCGTTCATATTAGTCAAATATTTGATCCAATTTGTTTTATCATATTTGAACAAATAATGTAAAATTCCTACATTCCTGATTAGATAAATTTTTTTTTGTCCAAAAACAAATCAAATAGCGTCAACCATTAGATCTAAACATGCCATACATACACGATGAATGATTGGGCTTGCCAACACTAACCAATCTCAACCAAAAAGCCAAAAAGGCATTTATTCTTCAGAACTCGGTTGCCGACTCGATCCAACCATGCCTGCGAATGTTCGTAGATGACCAAAAAGTATATATGTTATGTATATATTACTAGCTGGACCGGGCCCGCTCCGCTGCGCCTTCTTTTACTTTATATGGAACAACATTTTCCTTGGAATACTTATTTTCGGCAATGAAAGAGCTTTTAGTGAAATACCATGCTACGAAAATAGTATATCGCTTGACAAACAGTTTGACAATATAATTATCTGAAACCCATATGATCTTTATTAGTCTACGAATTTAAGTTTGAATGTAAGGTGTACTCTTTTCTTAAAATACTTTATTTCAGCCCGATATTCTCATGATGTCTGATTAAGGGGTGTTTTCGGGGGTGATGTGGTCCCCCAGACACTTGGCCTTGTAGAAAGAATTTCATAGCTGTTAAGGAATTGTCGAACTCATAAGAAGCATATAATTCTTTGGCACTATGTGAAGTCGAAAATTGATCATTTAAAAAGCGTTGAAGCTAAACATTTGTCGAGCGTAGCTCTTCCTTTTCATTGCAAGCTATCTTAGATAATTAAGCTGGTCTCTAAAGAGAAATAAACCAAAAAAGATAAATCTTAAGTGAATGAGTATGCCTTAAAATAGTATATAGTATAATTTAACAAGTAAAAGAGTTCTAAGTTCGGTCGGGCCGAATCTTATATGCTCTCCACCATTGATCGCTTTGTCAAGTTCTTTGCCCGGTTATGGACAGATTCGGGGTGTACTTGGTTTGGATGTTGAAGACCATAGTAAAGGTATTGTAAAATATCAGCAAAATCTTATAAGAATTGCGCCCTATAGGGTCTTAAGAAATGTAATCGTGAGATCGGTTTATATGGAAGCTATGCCAGGTTTTGAAGCGATTCGAACCATACTTAACATAGAAAAAGTCATGTTATAAAATTTCAACCAAATCGGATAAGAATTGCGCCCTTTAAAGGCTCAAGAAGTCAAGTTCCAAGATAAGTTTATATGGGAGCTATATCGACATATGAAACGATATGCCCATTTACACTCCCAACCGACCTTTTCTAATAGCAAGTATTTGTACAACCTATTGTGAAGGGTATAAATAGGACGTTTTTCTTTTTATGGTGGAAAAATAAATCCTTTTGCATTTTTATTGAAATAAGAAAATTTTAGATATTATCCCGTTGTCATACCAATGCGTAAAGGCGAAACACTACAAAAACCTCAATGATAACATAAAACTTTTATTCAAATTTTAATATGAAATGAGGGAATTTCCTTCTGAATGAAATCAGCAAAATCTAATTTCTAAAAAGATAGTGGTGAAAAACATCGAAATATTGATTATAATACTTGCGACAAGCGAACATACTTACAGCCGTTATGCGACACCAAAGGCCAGCAGACCTATAAGCCTTACGTTGTTTCTACTCAAAACCATGGAACGTATATAGGACATCCAGCGAACTGCTCAAATACAAACAGCATGCCTATGTCAAGGGAAGGTCGGTGGAAGCTGCTCTGCATGAAGTTGTGCATAGAATAGAAGTAACCTTTGATGCCAAGACGTACACATTGGAGGTATGCATTGACGTCGAGGCTTTTATCGATGGTCCTTAGACCAGTACCGGGTAGTTTGAACTTGACCTATGGGTCTCAATGTTAACCCAGAGAAGACTGAAATCTGCTTGTTCACAAGAAAGACGAAGGTGGTCCAATTTGATGCACTATGTGTCCTCAATAGAACGATTTCGACATCTGACAAGATCAAATACTTAGTTGAGGTTAGGTTAGGTTGAAAATAGGGTGCAGATATAAATCCGCCCCATGCCACTGTGGACATACACCTAAGCCAGTAATCGGCTTGTTGTGCACTCAAAAAACTATAAAGTAACCTCTAAAAAGAAAATGTTATGTTAGGAATTCCGTGCTACTTACAAAATCCTTAATTGTTTTCAATACCATTCCCCTAAGTTGGTTCATGTATGGTATTGTATCTCCACCTAAGAAAACCGGGCAATAACATAGGAAATGCTCCAACGCTTCATCATATTCCCCACATGGCATCATTTGCTTCACATGGCATCACTTGCTGCAGCGAATTTGCATAAGTGAGCTATAGTCCTATGTGTCCCGATATGATACCGAAAGCTATATTGAACTCCTTCTTACTTCCTTTCAGAAATAGCCTCGTCTTCGCACGATCCGGATAACCCCATAGGATTTTCGCCGTCCTACCGACCATTTTACTGCTGGTATGGAAAACAATTAGTAGCTCGAAATTCGTAACTTAGATTTTCTTTTTCAAGGTTACTTTTTAATATTAAGAGCACACAACAAGCCGATTACTGGCTTATGTGTATGTCCATAGTGGCATGGGGCGGATTAATATCCGCTTCTTTTTTTCGACCTTAGCTACAGCCTTTACTTACATTCCTTCCCTCGAAAATACACACACGTTTTTGTGCATTAAATTAAACCGAAATTTTAAATGTTTCCATATGATTTTGTCTGAGTACTCACATGAACGACATGACTCACTAAAGACGTCGCCGTCGTTGTTGTCTCTGTTGTAAAGATTTTGTAAAGTATTCCCCTCTTTTGTTAAAAAGCTAAAGAGCCAGACTGCTTTTGGCTGACAAAGCGAACATGTTAGTTGAAGTTGCAGCATAGCTACGACACTGAATGTACTGCATCTCTTTGTTGTCGTAGCAATAAAAATGTGAATCTTAAATAAAGGGTGATTTTTTTGAGGTTAGGATTTTCATGCATTAGTATTTGACAGATCACGTGGGATTTCAGACATGGTGTCAAAGAGAAAGATGCTCAGTATGCTTTGACATTTCATCATGAATAGACTTACTAACGAGCAACGCTTGCAAATCATTGAATTTTATTACCAAAATCAGTGTTCGGTTCGAAATGTGTTCATTCACCGTAACGTTGCGTCCAACAGCATCTTTGAAAAAATACGGTCCAATGATTCCACCAGCGTACAAACCACACCAAACAGTGCATTTTTCGGGATGCATGGGCAGTTCTTGAACGGCTTCTGGTTGCTCTTCACTCCAAATGCGGCAATTTTGCTTATTTCCGTAGCCATTCAACCAGAAATGAGCCTCATCGCTGAACAAAATTTGTCAAAATTTGAACACATTTCGAACCGAACACTGATTTTGGTAATAAAATTCAATGATTTGCAAGCGTTGCTCGTTAGTAAGTCTATTCATGATGAAATGTCAAAGCATACTGAGCATCTTTCTCTTTGACACCATGTCTGAAATCCCACGTGATCTGTCAAATACTAATGCATGAAAATCCTAACCTCAAAAAAATCACCCTTTACAACACCAATCATGAGCAATCGTCAGCCAGTCAGTACAGAAAAAAGTTTCGATCTTTAATAAGCTTTAAATATGCGCCAAAAGATGAGGGGATAGACAGCTGAACGGACAAATAGACGGGCGTTGCATTCAATTATTATTATTTTTTTTTTTCTTTTTGTTTGCGTCGTTTTTATCTCGCGTTAATGGACTTATCTTGCCTAGCTCCATTCGCCATCTCTATGTATAGCTGCTACAAAGAACTCCTAGAAGTTATTAAATTTTCAGTTGAGATGTTGGAGACATTGGACCTTGAAATGTCTGAGGTTATTGGTCATGGCAAGAGATTTTTTTCATTAATTAATTTTCTTCGACAAGTCAAGCTTACGAATAGCAAATTAATTGAAAGCTGTTTGGAAGACCAGCAAATATTTTGTAGCATAAAATGATTCAATTGTCAAGTTGATGTTAGGTTATAGTGGCAGTTTAAAATCAGACTCACCTGGACATAGTTGTCCATTGTGATACCACTGTAGCGCCAGGCCGTGGTAGTCCGCTCTCCCTATCAACTAAGCAACATGGTAGCGCAATGACCAGTTTAACTGGCCTCTAAAATTGGAGACTGTCATGAAAAGCTTGAAACTTTACAAAATTACCAGAAAATTTTTTGGATGTGTTTATTTTATTGCCCCACCAATGTAATTTTTGATTTTCAACCTAGTAAGAGTTCTCTTCGATTAGGTACGGATATCGCTGAGGCAACGGTATTCAAACTCGGCTAGGAAATGGAGCTCAATTATAATTAAACTTAAACTTTTCTGTTCAGAGACAATGAAGGCGGAAAAAGAAAAATGTTCAAGTTGCACAGACTATTCATGATTTATATTACTTACATACATACCAACATGCATACAATAAATTCCGTCAATGTTTTTTCCATATATGTCCAAGCCAGGCGAGTTTTATTGAAAGGGGTTCGGGATACCCACCACCGAAGGATAGGGGTATATTAATTTTGTCATTCCGTTTGCAACACATCGAAATAGCCATTTCCCACCTTATAAAGTATATATATATTCTTGATCGTCGTAAAAATATAAGACGATCTAGCCCTGTCCGTCTTTCTGTTGACATCACGTTACAGTCTTTAAAAATAGAGACAATGATCTGATACTTTACTCAGATTCTTTTTGTCCATAAACAGGTTAAGTTCGGTATATATGGGGGCTATATCAAGAAATAGCTCGGTGTAGCCTCCATTTATACGGATCTCCCAATTTAAGGTCTCTGAAATTTGGCACATAGGCTATATAACCCCAAAAGTACTACCCAAATATAAAAGTGAACCAATCGGGACAATATGGGATTCAAATGAAAGGTATTCCAGAGTAGAGTACGAATTTCATAATAAAAGTTGGGTCCAAGTACCTGGGGGGTCGCCCCAGCTCCAAAACCCCTTAAAATAGGTTTATTTGACGATCATGACAATATGCGTCTCAAATAAAAGGTATTTGGGAGTAGATTACGAAAATGGCAGGAAATAAAAAATAGGCTTTATAATTTATTGATAACGGAAGGGGGCGCACCCTCCACCTTTACCCCAAAATCAAGATTGGACCGATAAGGACAATATGGGTATCAAATGAAAAGTATGCGGGAGCAAATAACGAATCTGGCATACAAATTCATGTCGAAGTGTAGGGGTCACCCCACCCCCACAAAAACGCCCAAAATGGGCACATTAGCCAATCACGGATATATGGCACTTCAAATTTGCCGGCCATGGCAATATGGGGCTCAAATTAAAGGGATTTGGAAGTGCAGCACGAATTTGATAACCATATTTGAGTCGAAATGTCTGAGGTGCCATCTTTCCCCTAAAAATCACTTCTCATTACTCTAATATTTAAAAACACCAAGAACCGAGCAGGGGCAAACTTCTCACACATCGATAAGTGCTTTCCGAATCAAGTTTAACATCAATGTTTAAATATTTTTATAGCCGAGTCCGAACGGCGTCCCGCAGTGCGACACCTCTTTGGGGAAAATTTTTTAAATGACCATGCATGGCATTGTACCTAGCAAATGTCGCTAACATTAAGGGGGATAACTACCGCTTTGTCCGATGTTCTCGCCAGGATTCGAACGCCTTCAGCGTCATAGGCTACAATGGCTCGAGTTCGATATCCACATTCAGGGCGAAGTGTCTATACTCTAAAAAGATATAAGAGAATTAAAGAAGGCGCATCGAAGCGGGCCCGGTTCGGCTAGTCTGCCATATAGACCGATCTCCCGAATTAAGGTATTGGGCCCGTAAAAGACGCATTTATTATCCCATTTTGCTGAAATTTAGTACAGTGAACTATGCTAGGTTTTTCGATATCCATACCCTATATGGTTGAGATTGGACTATATTTGGATACAGCTGCATATAGACCGATCTCCCGATTTAAGATCTTCGATCCATAAAAAGTGTATTTGTTACTCGATTTCGCTGAAATTTGACGCAATATATTGTGTAAAGCTCTTGGACATTCGTTCCCAGTATGGACAAGATCAGGCTGTATTTGGATATAGCTGCCATATAGAACGATATCCCGATTTAAGGTCTTGGACAAGTGACCTATGTTAGTCCTTTCGACATCCGTGGGTTAATATTGTTCTCATCGGTTTATATTTGGATATAGTTGCCATATAAACCAATCTGCCGATTTAAGTCTTTGGGCCTCTAAAAAAAAAATTATTATCCAATTTCGCTGAAATTTGACACAGTGTACTGTATAAGGCCCTTCGACATCCGCGTTCAATATGGCTATACTATATTTGAATATAGCTGCCTTAGAGCCCGATCTCCAGATTTAAGATCTTACACGTTTCGCTGAAATTTGGTATAGTGCCCTTTGTTAGATTTTTCGACATCCGTGCCACATATGTTTTAGATCGATCTATATTTCGATATAGCTGCATAAAATACCAATATTTCGCTTAAAAAACTTGAACAGTGAATTTTATTTACTAGACCACTCGACGTGCCTAGTTTTGTCCAAATCAGACCCTATTTCTATAAAGTTGCTATGGATTGGGTATCCCAATGCATTTTGCTTGTTCTTTGTATGAAAACCACGAAGGAGGTAATAAGTGTTTTTTTTGGAGTTGCTTACAAAGTTGGGTAAAACGACTGAATGCCGGATATTGTAAAGAGTTTAATATAATGATTGAATAATTAGCTGAATATTTCGAAATGACAAAGCTGATGGCAATTTTTTTTATAATTTAAGTATGATAATAATATACAAAAATCTTTAGAAGACCATTTAACACAGAAGAAATTGTTTAGAGGACCAATTAGCACTCAAAAGCAAATGATTTCAATCAAACTTCTTTCAACGAAAATTGTTTCGCGTATACAAACTACTACTGAAAATACTTTATTATGTTCCCAATATGTCTCTATAAATCTGGTAGCTGACAAGGTGTTACTTTGCTACATCCAAAGAATTACTTTTTAATGAGGCCTTTTTGAAATATTTTAAAGATGGCGAGGGTAAAAGATAAATTTGTACGTCATTTCACGAATGGAAATAGATGAGAAACATTGGATTTGTTTCCAAGTCCAATGCCATCACTAATTGTTTTTCCACCTCTGACATAGATGAGATAAATGAAAATTTTCTAATAATTAATACTGTGGCACCTGTCACCAATCTTTATTCGTATATTTCTACAGCACAAGTTCTAAAAGTTTTCCCACCACAAAGTCTGACGCAATTAGATCATGTAACACACATTTTTAACAACATCCTTACAAAGTCAACGTTCCCAACAGACTGAAAATTGGCAAAAATTTTAAACAATGTGTATTGTGGCCCCATAGAGGCCTAGGGTCTTCACTCCGATTTTGATTCTCGAATTCCTACTCTACACGGAAAAAATAAAATATTTGGAATATCTTTGCGACAAACTAATCTGTTTCATTGGGGAAGTACTATTTTAATAGTAACTGTGCAACACTTCATCCACTGTTGAACGTTAGTTGTGTATTGGCCATATTTTGATGTTAAAGTCACTCGGTTGCAGTAAAACTTTTATGACTCTCTTACGCAAAAATTTAAAACTTCTTTAAAGCCGAAAAAGCTTCGTTTACAGCAAAACACTATTTGTTACACGAAAATATGTTTCCTTTGGTATTTATACCCACCACCACCGGATAACACCTCGAAATATTCGTCTAAGACCCCGTAAAGTATATATATTCTTGATCGTCTCGACGTTTTAAGTCATTCTAGCTATGTCCGTCCATCTGTCGAAATCGTGATACCCAATTGAAATTTTGAACAAATACTTAATACTCATGTCGTTCGTTGGGGGTTGCAAATAGGGCATATCGATTCAGATTCGATTTATCGAAATATTCGTCTAAGACCCCGTAAAGTACATATATTCTTGATGTCCGCCCGTCTGACGAAATCACGATAGCCAATTGAAATTTTGAACAGATACTTAATATTGATGTCGGTCGTTGGGGATTACAAATGGGCTATATTGGTTCAGATTTAGACATAGCTCCCTTATAAACCGATCTCCAGATTTGACTTTTTAACCCTTACAAGCCGCAATTTTGCCCAATTTGGCTGAAATTGAGAACATAGTGTTCTGTTAAGACTTTACAACTGTGTCAAATACGGTTCAAATCGGTATATAACCTGATATTGCTCCCATATAAACCCATCTCCCGATTTGACCTCTTGAGCCATTACAAGCCGCAATTTTGGTTCGATTTGCCTGAAATTTTGCATGCGGTGTTCTGTTACGACTTTCAACAACTGTGTCAAATACGTTCCAATTTGATACCTAACCTGATATAGCTCCCATATAAACCGGTTTCCAAAATTGATGTCTTGATCCCTTACAAGCCGCAATTTTTATCTTATTTGGATGAAATTTTGCATGCGGTATTCTGTTTCGACTTGCAACAATTGTGTCAAATAACCTGATGTAGCTCTCATGTTCATGTTCCTAGAAGCCATCTTTGTTCGGTTCCTAGAAGCTTTAATTTTTGCTGGTTTGACAGAAGTTTGGTATGTAGATTAAAATTATGCCCTTCAACTAAATTTATTTTGTATAAATTTGTAGCAGAATCAATGGTGGTGGTGGGTGGTGGATTCCCAAGATTTGGCCCGGCGGAACTTAGCTCGCTTTTACTTTTTTTTAAGTATCTTGCGTCGCTTCCATTGGCAGGGAGTGTAGCTAAAAAAGACTCATTTTAGTTTTTATACCCTCCATCATAGGATGGGGTACACGAATTCCATCATTCTGTTTGTAACACATTGAAAAATTTATCTGAGACCCAAAGGAATTTATATTCTTCATCGTCTTGATATTCTAAGTCGATTAATGTCCGTCCGAAATCTGTCGAAAGTGTGCTAGGCGCTTCAAATATTGCACAATTATTTCCTTCTAATGGAGGTCAGTTGGGATTGTAAATATGACATATTGGTCCATGTTTTGATATGGCAGCTCCATATTAACCGATCATGGATCTTGACTTCTTGAGCTTCTAGTGGGCGCAATTATTATTCGATGTGGCTGAAATTTTGGATACGGAATTCCGAACTTAGATTTTCTTTTTCGAGGTTACTTTTTTTTTTGTATTTAGAGCGCACAACATGCCGATTACTGACTTTGGTGTATGTCCATAGAGGCATGGGGCGGATTAATATCTGCACCCTATTTTTCAACCCAACCTATTCGTCAGAAATTCTTCCTTACTTATATAAAAGTTCGTTTATGGCTAATGAATTATTTTGTTGTATGTATATACATTTTCAATATAATTCATTTGAATTCGCGTACCATACCTTGTTAGAAATTCCATGATACTTTACCCCATATTTGGATCCCCGATTCGTAATCTAGTCTCAAACACCTTTTGTTTGAGTCATTTATTTTCTCTATCACCTACCACGACCCTTCGTCCTTTGCATATTATTATAGGAGAACAAACCAAATATCGAAATTGTGGTTTTTTATACCCTACACCACTACTGTGTAGAGTATAAAAAACGGGGTATTATAACTTAGTGAATTTGTTTGTAACACCCAAAAGGAAGAGAGATAAGTATATCGATCGACTCAGAATCACTTTCTGATTCGATTTAGCTATGTCCGTCTGTCTGTCCGTCCATGTTAAATTTTGTACAAAGTACAGGTCGCAGTTTTCATCCGATCGTCTTCAAATTTGGTACCGGCATGTTTTTTGGCCTAGAGACGAAACCTAATGAAATCGCCTCAGATCTGGATATAGTCCGATTTTCACTAATAATGCAATAAAATGGTCATTTACTAACCAATTCTCTCGAAATTTGGCACGAAGGATTTTTTACGACATTATTGGTGAATTTCATGGAAATCGGTTCAGATTTAGATATAGCTCTCATATATATACATATCGCCCGATTTTCACTCCTAGAGTCACTGCAATCGCATTTATTGACCAATCTTGCCAAAATATTACACAACGCTTTTCTCGACGACTACCACAATATACATAGAGTTTGGTCAAAATTGGTTCAGATTTAGATATAGCTCCCATATATATGTTCGTCCGATTAGTAGTAATATTGCCTTTTGTTAACCGATTCCCTCGAAATTTGGCACGAAGGATTTTTTAAGACTCTCGGCATTACTGGTGAATTTCATGGAAATAGGATCAGATTTAGATATAGCTCTGATATATATATATCGCCCGATTTTCACTCCTAGAGCCACTGCAATCGCATTTATTGACCAATCTTGCCAACATATTGCACAACGCTTTCCTCGAAGACTACCACAATATTCATAGAGTTTGGTCAAAATCGGTTCAGATTTAGATAAAGCTCTCATGTATATTTCGCCCGATTTTCACTCCTAGGGCCACTGCAATCGAATTTATTGACCAATCTTGTGCAATATCAACTCTTTCCTCGACGACTATCAAAATTGGTTCAGATTTAGATATAGCTCACATATATATGCTCGTCAGATTTGCAGTAATATTGCAATAAAATGGTCTTTGTTAACCGAATCCCTCGAAATTAGGCAGGAAAGATTTTCTCTTGACTCTCGACATTACTTGTGAATTTCATGAATCGGTTTAGATTTAGATATAGTTCTCATATTGTATACCGCCCGACTTTAATTTCTAGAGTCACAGCAAGCGCATTTATTGATCCATCTTGCCATAATTGTGCAAAACGCTTTCCTCGACGCGTGCTACAGTATCTGAAGAATTTGCTCGAAACCGGTTCAGATTTTGGTATATATATATATATAAAAATATTGCACTAAAGTGCTCATTTTTGTAGACCGATTCTTTCGAAATTTTGCCGGAATGATTTTCTTATGAATCTCAATAAAGTTGGTGAATTTCATAGAAATCGTCCCAGATTTAGATATAGCTGCCATATATGTATATCGCTAGATTTTCACCCCAAGAGCCACTGAAAGCGCATTGTTTGACCAATATTGCCAAAATTTTGCACAGAGCTTTCCTCGACGACTACCACATTATCTGAGAAGTTTGCTTGAAACCTTTCCAAAATTCGATATAGGTCCTACATATATATATATGTTCGTCAGATTTTGGGTTATTTGCCATAATTTTGTCATTCGTCAACCGTAGTTATTACAGTTTGAACGTATTTGCTCGCCGAGGTCCATCATTTTAGGGTAGATGTAGGGTATTATACAATCGGCACCGCCCGACTTTTGCCCTTCCTTACCGGTTTTTAAGTACGAAATGGGAGGGTCACCTTCAGATACCAATGTATAGAGTAGTCAATTGGGCTTTGTAAAGGTGTTGGGACGTTGTAGGACATTGTTGTGGTATACCTCTGTCACTCTCCAACCGAAAAATTTTAACTGTTATATTTTTATCTTATTGAGGGACCTGCGACAGTTCAGGGCGATTCTTGATATTGCCCTTCTATAGACTTATATTTGAATGTTGTATTCAAGGTTGATATGGAACATCATCCAGTGCACACATTGTCTTAAACTTGCTGTTGCTGTTGTGGTGGCTCTAAATCAGAGGTGCACAAAATTAAAATTTTCTTTACGCTAGCGTTGATGTCAATTCACAAATATTTTTGACATCAGTTGTTGTTGAAACAGCAACGAATGAACACACGCATGGGCGTACGCTTCATTTTTCTGTTTTCAATCTTAAAAGTTATTTAATTTTCATTATATTATGTTTACTTAAAAAAAAACTTCATTGGTTCTTTCAAACTTTTCATACCCTCCATCATAGGATGGGGGTATACTAATTTCGTGATTCTGTTTGTAACACCTCGAAATATGCGTCGAAGACCACATAAAGTATATAAATTCTTGATCGTCGTGACATTTTAAGTCGAACTAGCTATGTGCGTCCGTCTGTCTGTCGAAAGCACGCTAACTTTTGAAGGAGTAGAGCCAGCCGCTTGAAATTTTGCACAAATACTTCTTATTAGTGTAGGTCGGTTGGGATTGTAAATGGGCCACATCGGTCCATGTTTTGATATAGCTGCCATATAAACCGATTTTGGGTCTTGACTTCTTGAGCCTCTAGAGGGCGCAATTCTCGTTCGATTTGGCTGAAATTTTGCACATAGTATTTTGATATTACTTCCAACGCTGAGTATGGTTCAAATCCGTCCATAACCAGATATAGCTGCTATATAAACCGATCTTGGGTCTTGACTTCTTGAGCTTTTAGAGGCGCAATTCCTATCCGATTTGGCTGTAATTTTGCACGTGGTGTTTTGGTATCACTTCCAACATTTATGCGAAGTATGGTCCAAATCGGTCCATACCCTGATATAGCTGCCATGTAAACCGATCTGGGATCTTGAGTTCATGAGCCTCTAGAGAGCGCAATTCTCATCTTATTTGTCACAGATTTTGTACAACGGCTTCTCCCATGGTTTTCAACATACGTGTGCAATATGGTTTGAATCGATCTATAGCTTGACACAGCTCCCATATAAACCGATCTCCCGATTTTGCTTCTTGAGCCCTGAATCGGACTATAACTTGATATAGCTCCACCTCCTCCTCCGTCCATATTCATTATTCTTTGTTTGCCTAAAAAGATACTGCGCAAAGAACTCGACAGATGCGATCCATGGTGGAGGGTGTATAAGATTCGGCCCGCCCGAACTTACCACGCTCTTACTTGTTAAATTTCAGTCATGTAGAGAACTAAAAAATTTTAGAGAGTAAGTCGCGCATTTCTTCTCTGTTCTAAAACATTCAGCGTATCTCCAATTTATTTTAGTTTTTATCTTCTTTCAAAATACTTCACTTTAATTTTATGGATTATGATTTGAATACACATATAAAAAAATTACTTCATATCCACACACTATGATTTGAAGTAGTCAGGTGACACCAACCTCCAGCATTAGGAAGGGAAAACCACCGCTGAAAATTTTTTCTGATGGTCCCGCCAGGATTCGAACCCAGGCGTTTAGCATCATAGGCGGACATTCTAACCTCTGCGCTACGGTGGCCAGAAATCAGTAATGCAAACAATATTAAGTCATTAAGTTCTTTCCCTAACTTCTGGTGATTTGTCTCTACTATTTTCGGTAAAAAGTTTATGAAATGGCTCAGCGAGAATGTATATGGGAGTCAATTGGATTCCTCCAATGACAAGCCCATGTTAAATTTGCCAGTCTTTGACATTAAAAGTGGATTGCCCGGGTTCTTAGCCGTATTTCCAGTACGAGGATTGCGGGTGTCGATTACAACCAGGCGACGCCACTCTAACCTAACTTCCAATTACTTTGGCATTAGCATTTCTACTGTTTCATTATAAGTCTCATTTCTTAACGGGCCTGCTTAATTTGACTTGAACATTTGAGTGTAGTAGTTTTATGTTTTAATTTTCTTGGAATTTTCTTGGCTCGTCCCCATTTCATTGTGTTTTTTCATCACATTGATTCAATAAATACAATTCTAAAGAATGTTCCTCTCATACTGGGAGTCTGGTGATGGGTCAAAAGTCATACATATATGCATATCTGCAGATCATATGGGAAAATAAAGTATGTTGTGTATTAGAGTGTGAGTTGGGTTTTTAGAAACCTGTGTAATGTTGCGAATTCACTTAGTTAAGAATACATTTTAAAATTAAAGCACTAGAATAGAAGCATGAAGTTTGAATATTTGCTGCAATTGCTTAAAGAAATTCTATATAATACAAGTGAAAATATCAAAAAGGTGCATTATCGTATAAAAAATTTATAAAAAATCTGGTGATATTGGAGTATTTCTATAACTTTTTCTACCTCTTTGTTTTTCTATTCGAATAAATCATTCTTTCCAATTAATCAAGCTCAACGACCACGAAAATATTATTAGGAAGCGGCGATTGTTTAAGAAAGAGTTTAAGAAAGCAAGCTGCCAGCTTCAGACAATCGGGACAAAGATATCACACCGTTGGCAGATATTTCTGGGGGTGGTATGCCCGGGGTGGTATGCCCGGGGTGGTATGCCCGGGGTGGTATGCCCGGGGTGGTATGCCCGGGGTGGTATGCCCGGGGTGGTATGCCCGGGGTGGTATGTCCGGGGTGGTATGCCCGTCATCAGAACCTCAGAACCGTTCGTCTGACCGGCCCACAGTCGTATGTCGTATTTTAGATTATTTCCATCAAGTCTCTGTGAAATCCATGAACACCAATCAACAACAAACTATTCATGGCAAGTCAGTTTAGTTCAGCAATATCTTCCCATTCAACTCCAAAACCAATGCTTACTCTATCTTCATTATAAGAAGATGTGGCTACGCGGTACGCTTTGCGGACTTGAGTCATATAAAAGAACTAGCTGAACCGAGCCCGCTCCGTTGCGCCTTCTTTTACTTTATATGGACCAAAATTATCCTTTGAATATTTATTTTCGGCAATTAAAGAGCTTTCAGTGAAATATCATGCAACGAAAATAGTATATCGCTTGACTAACAGTTTTACAATATAAGTGCCTTTATCTTAATTCCGTATGATCTTTATTGGACCACAAATTCGCTCGGAGGATTTAATGCCATTAATCGGCGTCCCCCAAACACTTTGCCCCAAAATTGGTTTTCAAATTAGTTTTCTAATCTGAAATACCTTCCATTTAAGCCATATATTGGCATGGTCGGCAAATTTTTACCCTTTGGGGGGTTTTTGAGGAAAGAACCGTGCCCCAAATATATGGTCCCGCATTTGGATATTCCTATTCTACTCCCAAATACCTTTATTTGAGCCCCATATTGCGATGGTCAGTAAATACTTTCTACATGGGTGGTGTTTTGGGGGCGGTGTGGCCCCATTGACATTTTCCCGAATTTTGATATCAGATTCGAGCTTTACTTCAAAAGACTTTTCATTTGAGCCCCAAATTGCTATGGTCGTAAATTTGTCCTCTTTGGAGGGTGTTCTCGGGGGTGGGCGGCCCCCGAACGCTTGGTACCATATTTGAATATCAGATTTGTATTCTACACTCAAATATCTTTTATTTAAGCCCCATATTACCATGGTCAGTAAATAAGTCCTGTTTGGGGGGTGTTTTGGGGAAGGGGTGGACCCCCAGAAATTTGGATATCAGATTCGTATTTTACTCGCAAATACCTTTCATTTGAGTTCTATATTGCCATGGTCGGTAAATATGTCACACTTGGTCCGACAATTGGATATCAGATACGTTTTCTAATCTTATATACCTTTCCTTTGAGTCCCATATTGTAGTGATTGGTGTATATATATATTTGGTAGGTAGGTTTTTCGGCCTAGAAACGAAGCCTATTAAAATTGGAAACAAGTAAAAAGGCGTTAAGTTCGGCCGGGCCGAACTTTGTATACCCACCACCTCGGGTATATATGTAAACCACCTTTCATCAAAATTCGGTGAAAATTTCATACCTTATACTCATATACCTCATACCGATCTGAACTATATACGACACGGATGTCGAAAAGCCGAACATAAGTCACTGTGTCAAATTTCAGTGAAATCGGATTATAAATGCGCCTTTTATGGGGCTAAGACTTTAAATCGAGATATCGGTCTACATGGCAGCTATATCCAAATCTGGACCGATTTGGGCCAAGTTGCATAAACATGTCGAGGAGCCTAACACTAAGCACTGTCCCAAATTTCGGTGAAATCGGTCAATAAATGCCTATTTTATGGGCCCTAAAACTTAAATCCAGAGATCGATCTATATGGCAGCTATATTCAAATCTGGACCGATCTGGGCAAAATTAAAGAAGGACGTCGGAGAGCCTAACCAAACTCACTGTCTCAAATTTCAGCGACATCGGACAATAAATGCGTCTTTTATGGCCCCAAAACCTAAAACCTAGATATCGGTCTATATGGCAGCTATATCCAAATCTGGACCGATCTGTGCGATATTGCAGAAGTATGTCAAGGGGCTTAACTTAACTCACTGTTCCAAATTTCGGGGATATCGGGCAATAAATGAGTATTTTATGGGCCCAAGACATTAAATCGAGAGATCGGGATATATGGCAGCTATATCCAAATTTGAACCGATCTGAACCAAATTGAAGAAATATGTCAAAGGGCCTAACACATCTCACCGTCCCAAATTTCAGCAAAATCGGATAATGAATGTGGCTATTATGGGCCTTACACCATAAATCGGAGGATCGATCTATATGGCAGCTATATCCAAATCTGGACCGATCTGAGCCAAAATAACCAAGGATGTCGATGGGCCTTACACAATTCACTGCCCCGAATTTCATCAAAATCGGATAATAAATGTGGCTTTTGTGGGCCTAAGACCCTAAACCGGAGGATCGGTTTGGCAGCTATATCCAAATCTGAACCGATCTGGACCAAATTAAAGAAACATGTCAAAGGGCCTAAGACAACTCACTGACCCAAATTTCAGCGAAATCGGACCATAAATGTGGCTTTTATGGGACTTAGACCCTAAATCGGAGCTATATCCAAATCTGGACCGATCTGAGCCAAATTGACGAAGGGTGTCGAAGGGCCTAACACAAGTCACTGTCCCAAATTTCAACATAATCGGATAATAAATGTGGCTTTTATGGGCCTAAGACCCTAAATCGGCGGATCGGTCTATATGGGGGCTATATCAAGATATAGTCCGATATAGCCCATCTTCGAACTTAACCTGCTCATGGACAAAAAAAGAATATGTGCAAAATTTCAGCTCAATATCTCTATTTTTAAAGACTGTAGCGTGATTTCAACTGACAGACGGACAGACGGATGGACATGGCTAGATCGTCTTAGATTTTTACGCTGATCAAGAATATATATACTTTATAGGGTCGGAAATCGATATTTCGATGTGTTGCAAACGGAATGACAAAATGTACCCCCATCCTTCGGTGGTGGGTATAAAAATCGGTTCAGATTTGGATATAGCTCCCATATACATGTTCGTCCGATTTGCAGTAATACAGCAATAAAATGGTCATTTGTTAACCGATTCTCTCGAAATTTGTTAGGAAAGATTTTCTTATGACTCTCGATATTACTGGTAAATTTCATAGAAATCGGTTCAGATTTGGATATAGCTCACATATATATGTTCGTCCGATTTGCAGTAATACAGCAATAAAAAGATAATTTGTTAACCGCTTCTCTCGAAATTTGGCAGGAAGGATTTTCTTATGACTCTCGATATTATTTGTGAATTTCACGGCAATCGGTTCAGATTTAGATAAAGCTCTGATATATATATATATATATATATATATATATATATATATCGCCCGATTTCCACTCCTAGATCCACTGCCAGCGCATTTATTGACCAATCTTTCCAAAATTTTTTACAACGCTTTCCTCGACGACTTCCACAATAAAGTTTGGTCGAAATCGCTTCAGATTGACAGGTTCCCATGTATATGTGTGGAGGCCACCGTAGCGTAGAGGTTAGCCTGGGTTCGAATCCTGGCGACACCATCAGAAGAACTTTTCAACGGTGGTTTTTCGCTCCTAGCGCTGGAAATATATGTGAGGTACTATGCCATGTAAAACTTCTCTCCAAAGAGGTGTCGCACTGCGTCATCCCGTTCGAACTCGGCTATACAAAGGAGGCTCCTTATCATTGAGCTTAAAACTTGAATCGGACTGCACTCATTGATATGTGAGAAGTTTGCCCCTGTTCCTTAGTGGAATGTTCATGTGCATTATTCCCATGTATATGTTCGTCAGATTTTGGGCAATTTGTTGTCATTTATCAACCGTAGTTGTTACATTTTGAACATATTTGCTTTGCACGAAATTTGATACATGAATTTTAATAACCTATCTGAATACATCCGCCGAGGTCCATCAAATTTGGTTCAGAATTAGATATAGCCCCCTTTTTGAATTTATAGGGTAGTTGTAGGGTATTATAAAGACGGCACCGCCCGACTTTTGCCTTTCCTTACTGGTTTTAATTCAATCAATGGAAGGGCATTTATTACTCAAAATATTATTTCCAATTCACTATTATATGCATGTGGAGTCAATATTTACGAATGAAAAATGATTTTTTATTGAAACTCTTTTTCTGGCTGTTTCGCTGGCGAAATTTTTCATATTATATTTGTTTGTATAAAAGTATAACTCGTTAAACATGAATTCTATGGTAATTGGTGAGGATTCTGCATTTAAGTAGTCAAAAAGTAATTGTTTATTTTTGAGTCTCGTATACCACAACAAAATACATTTCGTATGTCTCAACAACATATACAGGTATAATTAACCACCATACCTTAATGTCATTGAGTGAGTGAGTTTTCAAGATCACCCCATATGTGATCACAGTCGAGTATGTATATTCACTTACCATTTAGATCATAAGTAATTGTATCACAATACACACTTTGTACATCAGTATGTAAGATTGAAAGAAATTGTAGTCGAGATTGGGCTTTTTCGATTTGGAGTGTTCAGTTTTGTTATTTTAACACGAATAGGTTTGTATGACATCAGCAAGATTGTATTCTTGTACAATTAATGTACAGACTTTGAATCACACTTTCAAAAAATTGAAATAATAATGCCGTGTTTGAGTGTCTGCAGTGCTAATTTAGAAAAAATATCAGAATGTGTGTCAAGTGCTGGCTTCAAATTTGCTATGAGGACGTACCGCAGGTTAATTTCCAAGAGAACAAGAAACAATTTGTGTGTTGAAATTAAAGAAATGAATTAAATTATGCATGAAATTGTGGCAAATGTAATTACGGACTTTCAGAGAGAAACTCAACAAACAACGACAAACACATGCGTGTTCATATTTATGTACAGAACTGTTGTACCTTTGAGCATCAGTTCAAGCTAATGATATGAATTTACGCAACATTAACGCTCAGCTAAATAGCACACAACACATATTCTAATAAGTCACCATATTTAGTTAATCACAAAATTAAAAGGTCATTTGGTTACAGCCTATAAATTTATCCGAAGTTTTTGGCCCTAAGAGGTTAGACCAGTTTAATGAAGGTAAAAACTATTTTTCATTTAATTATAAATAAATGCCATTAAAATGAGCTACAGAGCCGGGAGCCACGACAATCATGTGGACATTAACAGAGCGATGGTATTGAACAATAATGTTTACGCAAGGATCTGTTGACCAGGCAATTTCTTTCAATAATCGAATATTCCTTCCTAACATAATTCTCATGTTCAGTCACATTCTCTTCGGAGGGACAAAAATAGTCAAAAACAAGTTCTTTAAATAACTTTTTTAAATAAACAATACAAAAATTTCGGACAAATCGAGTAATAATTGCCCCCTCCAGAGGTTCAAAACGTCAAACTGGGAAGTCGGTTTATATGACAGATACATCAGGCTATATACCGATTTAGACCATACTTGGAACAGTAGTTGGAAGTCATACCAAAACGACATATTCAAAATTTCAACCGTATTGGATAAGAATTGCGCCCTCTAGAAGCCCATGAAGTCTAATCGGGAGATCGGTTTATATGGCGGCTATATCAGGTTATGGACTGATTTAGACTATACTTGACAAAGTTGTTGGAAATCAAAATAAAACACTTCATTAAAAAAATTCGGCCAAATCGGATAAGACTTGCGCTCTCTAGAAGCTCAAGAATTCAAGACCCAAGATCGGTTTATATGCCAGCTAGGCCGATTAAGGCCATACATGGCACAGTTTTTGGAAAAGATGCCAAAACACTGCGTGCAAAGATCGGTTTATATGGCAGCTATGTCAAAACATGGACCGATTTGGCCCATTTACAATCCCAACCGACTTACACAAATAAGAAGTATTTGTGCAAAATTTCAAGCGGCTAGTTTTACTACTTCGAAAGTGAGCGTGTTTCGACAGACAGACGGACGGACATGGCTTGATCGATTTGAAATGTCATGACGATCAAGAATATATATACTTCAAGAATATATATATACTTTTTGATGCATATTTCGAGGTGTTACAAGCGGAATGACGAAATTAGTATATCCCCATCCTATGGTGGGGGGTATAACAAGTATTTTACATCAGCAGTCACCGTTTGTTGACAACAAAAACAAATCATTTCTTTGATTGTACATAAATACCAAATGCTTCGATTTGTATTTACGAGTAAACAGAATATACTTTTAGGAAATTTTTCAGAAGATATTATTGGATCCCCCACACCCATATATATATTTTCTAAACGTATATGTTAATTATCAGTGAGACAAATGCTCTATACATTTTATTAATGCTACGTGTTTTCTTACATTAGGTAAAGGTATCTTCAGATTAACCAAATATTTCACGCAACTTATTTTATCGTTTTTGGCCAATACATTAGAAACATTTATTTATCAAAAAGAAGTAAAAAGGCGTTAAGTTCCGCCGGGCCGCACTTTGGATACCCACCACCTCGGGTTTAAGTAAACCACTTTTTCGCCAAAATCCGGTGAAAAATGCATGGCAGCTATACCGAAATATATTCCGATTTGGACCAAATACTAAAAAGTACAAGTCGTTGTTCAATTGTGTATTATAAATTGTAGCTATATCTGAAAATAAAACGACACGGATGTCTAAAAACCTAACATAAGTCACTGTGTCAAATTTCAGTGAAATCGGATTATTAATGTTCATTTTATGGGGCCAAGACTTTAAATCAAAATATCGGTCTATATGGCAGCTATATCCAATTCTTGGCCGATTTGAGCCAAGTTTCAGAAAAATTTTGAAAAGCCTAACACAACTTACTGTGCCAAATTTCGGCGAAATCGGACAATAACAGCGGCACCAAAACCTTAAATCGAAAGATCGGTCTATATGGTAGCTATATCTTAATCTGGATCGATTTGAGCCAAATCGAAGAAGAATGTCGAAGGGCCTAACACAACTCACTGTCACAAATTTCGACGACATCGGACAATAAATGCCCTTTTATGGGTCCAAAACCTTAAATAAACCGATTTTGGATCTTGACTTCTTGAGCCACTACAGGGCGCAATTTTTATCCGATTTAGTTCAAATTTTGCACGACGTGTTTCGTCATGACTTCCAACAACTGCGCCAAGCATGGTTCAAATCGGGCCATAACCTGATAATGCTGCCATATTAACCCATCTTGAATCTTGACTTCCTTAGCCACTAGAGGACGCAATTCTTATCCTATTTGGCTGAAATTTTGCATAACGTGTTTCGTTATGACTGTCAACAACTGTGCAAAGTATGGTTCAAATCGGCCAATAACCTGATATAGCTGCCATATAAACCGATCTGGGATCTTGACTTCTTGAGCCTCTATAGGGCGCAAATATTGTCTGATTTGGGTGATTTTTGACAACGGTTTATCCCATGACCTTGAACATACGTATAAAATATGGTCTGAATCGGTCTATACCCTAATACAGCTCCCCTATAAAAGGATCTCCCTATTTTACTTTACTTTAGATCTCCCCTATTTACACCGGAAAAAGAATTCGACAAATGCGATCCACGGTGGAGGGTATATAAGATTCGGCCAGGCCGAACTTAGCACGCTTTTACTTGTTTTGGTTTGTTATTACTCACGCATGTATCCATGGGATCGTACTTCAAACAAAGTTGTTTCACTAGACCACATACATACATTTCTATAGATGTCTGATTAAATACTTCTAACTATTTAAAAACTGGTTTGGGGAAATTGTACATTTTAGATGGCTTATAGCAAAATTTCGGAGCTTTCTTTCGAGTTCAATTATTTGAGTCGCCTGCCGATGACTCATTTGCTTTGTATTGAATGAAGTAAATAATAACTTATTTTCCCCGTTTGCCTTAGTTCTTTATGCCCTAACGTTTCAAGCTTTTTTTCTCACCTCATTATTTCGCTAAACGAAGAAATTATGACCTGAAATGTGGTGAGCAAAACCCGTTTAATTGAAATCACACACTCATCTGCAACTTTCATTTTGCCATTGCAAATCAAATAGTCAAAATTGTTTATCATTTGTCATTGGCATAGTTTTTATTTAGCTGTCTTTCCATTTGGCCCCTGGCTAAGCCTTCAGCATTTGTATAAGACTTAATTCAAATTTTGTCTGTTGAATGGGGATGTAATAGAAGCGCAAGCAGTACCTCGTCATCCTGATTGCAATCAAGACTCACTTTCTCCCAATGGCTGTACTTCCGAGTAGTAATTTTTTTTGGCAATCTTTCATTTTTAATTTTAATTGAAATTTCTCAGGAGTGATGCTGTTTCCTTCACCCAAAATACAGTATCTTGTTTGCACTACTATAACTGTTACAATTTCTATTTCTACTGTTCTACGAGTATGTCTTTAAAAGCTTTAGAATTACTAGATACATAATTTATATGTCGGTTTGCTTTTGCGCAAACGAAGGCCGTTGATATTAAAAGGACCAAGTGGAAAATTGTTTAAGAACTCAAACAAGTGAGAACGCGTTAAGTTCGGACTGGACTAATATTATATACACTTCCATTTCCGTCTTCTTGTCTATCAATATTAGTTTGCCATCAAAGTACATATTGACGTTTTCAAAGAAATCAGATAGAAATCATATTAGATTTTGATATAGTCCGCACATACAATAAATATGTTCGGCCGATGGGGACTGATATTACAATATTATAGAGTTCTGTTAGCCTACATTTTCAAAATTTCAAAAAATGGGAATATCTTAAGATTTTTGAAGTTGCTGGTGAATGTTCTAAAACTCGATTAAAATTTTGGATTTAGCTCTCATATTCAAAGATCTCTCGAGTTTCTGGTCATATCTACCCCATTTCTCAAAATTTTGAGCAATGATTTTCTCTGTATTTTCTACTTTGCGTAATGAATTGGGTTGGAGTCGCAATAGTAAGCATGATTTTATTCGAAATATACTTAAATAACGCCTCTAACAAAACACGGTGATTCTCTTACACAACATCATGGGAAGGATTGGATATATTAACGCTCAATATAGTCATGCAAGTTTTTCTAATGAAAGATTTGGAAAATGTTTGGATCGAATGAGAGTCCAATTTAATGCAAACCATAAAGAAATCATTAATTTTGTCAATTCCAAATGAAAGGTACAAGACTTCCTAACACCCCTAAATATTTATTTGTTGATTTTTTTTCGTAAGATACATCGTCCAACATTAGCCCGTCCTTATTTGTTTTTAATTTAAAATTTGCTATTTTTAAAGGTAAGTAACCACATTTTTGAACTTCTTAACACGACACCCGGTATCCCACCTGTTCAAATACCAATAAAATTTTGTATTGCTCAGATCTAAAATTTAAAAGTTATGGGATTTTGATTTATATTTCCATTAGATTGCCCCTATCATATGTGCTCCAGACTAGATCATATTCTTATGTATGTAGAAACAACTTCTCACGTTGCATTCTTAATAATGTATGTGAGCTCGTTTTACATCAGATTCAGCTGCAGTTTGGTTGGTCGCGTTTTGCTGTCTAACATTTCAAATTATTATTTTAGCGACCATTAAGCATATACAGTGGTCGTATTTGAAGATTCCATAAAAACTGTACTGGTGGCCGCCGTGGCGCAGTGGTTAGCATGTCCGCCTATGACGCCGAACGCCATTTGTGAAGAATCCTGCCATTTTAAAACTTCTCTACCAAGTGGTGTTGCTATGCGGCGGCATACCTTTTGGAGGGAAGGAGGCTCCTTATCATGGAGCGTAAACTTTAATCGGACTACACCCATTGATATGAAGAGATGTATCCCCTGTTCCTTAATAGAATGTTTATGGGAAATTTAATTAGTAAAAACTGTACTACTTTATATAAACATTTTAATGGTTCGGTTCCCAGCCGAACTCATCAACGCTGCAATAAGCGGCTGCTAGCAATTAGAGAAAATGGTTATGTTTTTAAGCTTAACATAGTTTAAGCTTGTATAATTTTTTTTTTTTCAAATCTTATAGGTGTTTTAGTAGCCACAACGTAATCGTTGTTTATGTTTGCGGTAAGAAATGCTGTGTTCGCTTGCCGTAATCATTGTAATTGGTTTTTGTTTACAAAGTTTGTTCAGCCAATCGCTTTCGTGTTCCCCAAGTATCACTTTGAGGAGTAAAGCGATCGATTGGCCATTCGTAATAAATATGTTTAAAGAAAATTTATCTTTTAATTGCATACCCGTTACGAGGAAGTCATTCGTCGCTGACCAGACGACTAGGGGTCATTATCAATCACACAATGATGGTTTTGTTTTCTTCTTTGAGCGATTTTTCTTATAAAATGCGAAAATAAAATTGGCTTGCCAAAAAGATGGATAAACAAACGGAGATAATCACACGAACTTTATGGCCTTAATCATTTGCGGCCATCATGAACAGGGGCTTTTGTCTTATTTTTCACACATTGGAACAATGCTATTGAGGTCAACTTCAGGGGCGATCCCCCATAGATTTTACATAATTTCTTTACTTGTGCCTTTTGTTTTGGCCAATCAAAACATTCGTCAACAATTAAAACCAGAGTCAACTAAATGGTCAGACACACGCTCACACTGATGTGAATTTGTGTCGGATATTTTAAATATAACGTCACCCAACCTACTGCAGAATAAAGAAGAAGCAGCAGAAGATGTCGGTGATTCATGCCAAGTTCCCGGTACGCGTGCATGAGAAATCTGGCAAAAAGCAAAATAAAAGCAAACACAGCAATACAAAAAAAAGCCAAGAGAGACTGCGGCACTTGTAAACAAAAGCAATAAACCCCAAACACCCATCACTTCTCGGCTGCCTGTCTTCAAGATTGAACAGCTGTGGCTTTTTGGTTTGTGTCTTTTGGGGAGGGCGGGTGAGGGTGGACGACGATCATGGGATTGAGTGAGGGCTTAAATCTCATTTGGTCTCGTGTGAGTGTGAATAATAACCTCAAGTGACACAATCGAATATCAGTCAATCGGGAGCCACTACGAGTGTGCATGTGTGCGCTGAGAGTACCGTAAAAACGGCCGGTGTTACCGGTTTTTTGAGCTTTGGCTGTAACAAGAAGCCCAGTCTCTGTGAAGTGTTAGTCACGCATTTATACTTGTTACTCATACGACCGAGAGCTCTTACACTGAGAGTGAGAGACAACCAACGACCTGACAGTCATGTCTACGGTCAAACGGTGTGAGCATATGGCTCAGCATCTTTAGTCTGTTTTACGCGATTCATGGGTTGGGTTTGTCTAGAACGCTTGGCGGATTAAAACCACCACTAACGGTCAGCGGTAAAATTCGAACAAAGTTATTGAACACGCTTAACCGTGCTTGTAATTGTTTTTTGTTTGTGTATGCGTGTTGTCGTGTTAGCGAGTGCTTCAGTTGTGTAACAAAACGCTAAGATCATAAAATTAAACCAATGAAGAAATTGAAAATGGGGCCGCCAAAAACCCGCTCACTATTGTTAATTGGTACCGCGAGTGTGTTCCTAGCGCTGTTGTGCAACAGCAGTGTAAAGTGTTATAACTTGTCGCCCAAACCAAATGCCATCATCAACGATCCTCAGATGCCAACGTTTATGCCAAAACATGAGGCATCCTATTTTGGATTTACAGTGAATTTAAGAAAACTTGGGTGAGTCCCAGTCACATCATGGGCCAATGACGAAGTTATTACTGGTTTCTGATAAGTGTCGAGCTACAGCTGGAATTAGTCATAACAAATGTAGATATTTAACTTGAGCTTAGTCAGCAGAAAGCGTGGCTTAAGCAGCAAATGTCACAAATGGGGGATGGAATGTGGCACAATGCTTTATTCTAGGCCCTATACGCCCCATTGAATGTGTTTACGAATTAATTATAAATATGGAATAGACATCGTCCTTTTCGCAAGAGTATATAACCGGATTGCCTATAGCTCAGTTGCCTGAGGCGTAGCACTTGTTTTTTCTTGAAAGGAGCGTGTTTTGAGTATTAATCAGTGAGACGTTCATAAATATCGTTTTTAAACAGTTTTTGAATCCATAATTTAACGCTGAACAAAAGTGAATTTTCACCGTCAATCATTAAGAATGGACAAAATTTGTCACCATATTGTTTTAACGTTTTCTTGCTGCAGTATGTGACTGAATTTCACGACATTTTCGTGCTTTAGTCACTCACATATATATGTGAAAAATTATTATCTTAAGATTTTAAAGTGGCAAATGGTTTCGAGCTGCACTTTGTTTTAATTAATTAATTTAATTAATATTTTCGCAACCCAGAGCAAGCCAACAAATCAAATTTATTCTCAACAACGAAGTTTGTATATATTTTGTTGAGCGCTAAACATTACAAAATATTTGGTGGTGGGTCATAGCTTTGCTATTTAACAAACACATTTGTTGAATAGCACCAAAATTGGTATGTCGTCAATTAAAAAAAAAATTCCCTTGGCACGCAACAAATAACTCAAAAAACAAATTTGTTGAAAATACTTACAACTTTAAAGTTTTCTCTGTCAAGTACCAATGGACACACTTCAACAACTGAAATTTAATTAAATCAATGACCAAAATTCTTGAACATCAACTCTTTTCACATACAAGTAGATAGTTGAATTTTTCTTGCATTGATTTTTTGTGTGTAGGGAATTTATCATATTGTTGGCTATTAAAAAAATACCTCGTGTTTTTTATACCCTACACCACAACTGTGGAGTAGGGTATTACAACTTTGTACATTTGTTTGCAACACTGAGAAGGAGACGATCTAGACCCATTGTTAAGTACACCGATTGGCTTAGAATTACTTCCTGATTCGATTTAGCTATGTCCATCCGTCTGTCTGTCTGTCCATGTATTCTTATAATCAAGGACAGGTCGCATTTGTTGTCAGATTACCATCAAATATTGCATATGCAATTTCTTTGGCTCGAGAACAAACACTATTGATTTTGGAAAAAATCGGTCCAGATTTAGATGTAGCTCCCACATATGTCTTTTTTCCGATGTGAGCTATTATGTCTGTAGCAGCCACAGTTTTGGTCCAATGTTTACAAAACTTTGCACGAGGTGTTTGATTTGACGTTTCGATTTGTCCGCAAAATTTCTTCCAAATCGGTCTAGTTTTAAATATAGCTCCCATATATATCTTTCATCCCATCTTATTAGTAAGGCTGTAATAGCCACAATTTTAGTACGATATTTACAAAGTTTCATCATTTCATCAAAATCGGTCCACATTTATATATAGCTCCTATATATATCTTTCATCCGGTGTGAGCTATTATGTCAGTAGCAGCCGCAGTTTTGGTCCCATCTTTACAAAATTTTGCACGAGGTGTTTGATTTAACGTCTCAACTTTTTCACAAAATTTCATCAAAATAGGTTAATTTTTAGATACAGCTCCCATATATATCTTTCATCCGATATGATTTTATTCCTATCTTTACAAAATTTTGCACGAGGTGTTTGATTTAAGGTTCGTTCATTTCATAAAAATTGGTCCAGGTTAACAAATATCGAGGGGCGCCCCGGTAGCCGAGATGGTAGCGTTCTAGGATTACCAGTGGGTCGTGGGTTCGATTCCCGCCAGAAGCCTTGGTCTGTCGCTACTGTGGTATCACAACGGATTTAAATTTATCTAAGTGAGTCTGTATAGGACTGCCACTCTTACCTAATCTAACATATAGCTTCCATATACATCTTTCATCAGATATGCACTTTTATGGCAATAGTAGTCATATATTGTTGGGATTGTTATGAAATTTTACTACTCTCGCATTTGCTTAATAGTAGTAGGTAGACTCGGTGGTGTAGGGTATTATATATAATTGGCTCCGCCCGACTTTTGCCTTTCCATATAGGATGGGGGTATACTAATTTCGTCATTCTGTCTGTACCTTCTTGAAATATTCATCTAAGACCCCATTAAGAATATATATTCTTGATCGTCATAACATTTTAGGTCGAACTAGTCATGTCCGTCCGTCTGTCCTTCCGTCTCACTGTCGAATGCACGCTAACTTTCAAAGGGGTAAAGCTAGGCGCTTGAAATTTTGCAGCTCGAGCTGTTAAAGTGGTATCCTTATGAAATTTGGATTGGAGTAACGTAGTGGAATGAACTTTTATATGAGGTCATGTTTTGGGAACAATTGGCTTGTCGAAAGTCGGCAATTTGTATATCGAAAAAATCAAGCAAAAATTTTTCTCAAAATTCTTAGCAGTGAGATTTCTGAAAACCGTTTAAGTATCTTGTTGATAGGTTTTGTACTAATTTATGGCTATTAGCTTACTACTTGTGACGGCAGTTGCGATTTTATGTCAAAGTCATTAAAATCCACTTTTCTTTTTTTTTTGTAAAAACATTGGAAATAAAAATAATAAATATTTTTTTTTAGTTTTCCTAATAATGAATAAATGAAATTTCATCAAAGTTGGACAAGGGAATCGAGAGTTAAGTTAAGTTTAATTGAAAAGCTTACTGTCATACAGTTTAGAGAATTGATTAATAATTTATTTTACGTTAAAAATTTTAGTAAGAAAATGCATGAGTGTGAAAGGTGGAATGAGTTGGTCTAATTTGACCGAGGAAATCAACATCACTAGAGATGAAAGGTTTTTATTGATTGATGGAATTGCCAGACAACAGATTGGATTTGATCACGTCTATAATCATCAGTACAATAGTGCTGCTCTCCATTCTCCCGTCTGTCGGGCCTACAATTCTTAGCATGTTATTTTGTAGCCTTGAATTTAAATCTAGCATGCAATCTATTGGTGTCATCGCAAGCTGATGTGACCCCTGGCAAATGCCAACATCGCGATCCTTGCAGCCCGCCCCCAAAACGTTTAACTCAACACTCTTGCTGAGACTCTTTAAAGGGTGTTTGTTAGTTTGCTTTTCTCTTTGAAATAGAAGCAAGAAATGAAAACACATTTGTTGAAGCTGGTTAATCCAACAACAAAATCAAACCATTTTTGTGACCAAACTAAAGAAGTGCAAAAACGAATTAAATCTGCATCCTAATTTGGAATATGGAAACTTAGTTTTGCTACCACAAGCTTATCCCTTCAGTCGATGTATATCTTTTTATGTGTCAACACTGCTTTTTATTTCACAGTGATTTCATTGTTATTTTCTTCGAATTGGCTGGCTTTTTTACAGCTTCATAATGTGATGGTTCATATACATCAACAATGTTGATGACTTCGAAGCCGCTGTTGTTGTTCCCCACTTTTTTTTCCAAAGATTCTTTAAATTTTTTAAAGAAAACATGTGGTCGCTACCACCTTTCGATTATCTTGTTAAAAATTTCGGCGAATTAGCTTAAATATTTTGATGATGATTTCTTTATTTTTAGTTAACATTCCAAACAATTTTTATTTTGCGTTTATTTTAATTTTTTCTCTACTTGTTTTATGATTTCACCATAATATTGTCCAGATTAAGATAAATAACAGTTTGCTTAAGGTAATAAAATATATCTTTTGCTCTCTCTTCTACTTAATTTACTTTTTTTTGGAATTTTTCGACAAAAAATCTGGAAAAGATTGCAATTTCCTGAAAGCTAAAATTCAGATTAAACATTTAAAAGCATGCTATTGCAATCTATTTTGTTGATACACTCTAAACTATTTTCACAATGATAATAATAGGCACGAAGATGCCGGTGAAATTAGTTTGTCCCTAAATTTACCAATAATGCATGGATCTTATAAAACAAAAATGTTTGACTTCCAACAGATGAACAAAATCATGTGTAGTACGGAAGAAGTGTAATTTGTCACAGAAAGAATGTCTGTCATTACACAAAAATTAATGCATTGGGAAAAGCACAGCTAATAAGCAGGGTTGTCGAGCTTGGTTAATGTGGTAATTGTATCACAATTCTTAGCATTTATTAATACGATTCGCTATTAATACGATTCAAATACAACATACCAACGCACGGGCCTTGAAGCCATCACACCTAATATGGTTGAAAAGTCTTCTAACCAAGGACGAAACGCATCCCATAGTGGTTGGTGAGTGTTGCTATCTTTGGTTTTCCTTTTCCATTTTGCATATCCGAACATTGAGCTCGTCTCGAAAGAGAAACAAACATAAATACTTCGTTCGAAAACTGCCTTGGCCAAAATTCCAAAAAAAAAATAAATAAATAAGTCTAAAATCGCCTGAGGTCAGAAGGCCACACCACATTTCACATCTATTCTAAATTGAAACAAAAAGCTGTTGATCTAAGCTGCAAAGAAAACTGTAAAAATTTGCTTAGAAAAAATGCAAAAATTCAAAAGTTGTGAAGTTTGAATTTTTTTTTAATGTGTCACTGAGCCACAATTCACAATTTCCTATGAGAGCCAAAGTTGCTCAATATTGAATGATAGACTAAGATCCTGGAGCACTTTAAATCAGCTTTAAAAAACGTTTTTTCGGGTTCTTAAATGTTTTTATTTTTATTTTGCATTCAGAAAAAGTCACAGTTTGGTTCGGTTTATGGGCTGGTGGTATCATTGGAACGTACTTCTTCAAAGATGATGCGAATCATAACGTAACTGTGAATGGTGGGCGCTGTCGTGAGATGATATCCAATTTTTTTTTTATCCAATATGCAAAAGTTTGACTTGGTTTGTAAGTCTGTAATATTTAAGTTAAAGTGTGATTTGTTAAAAGCTAAAGGAAAGTTTTTCAAAAAAAAAAAAAAAAAAAAAAAACAAACAAAATCCAGAAAACTGTATGAAATCTTAATTTGAATCGATAGTACGGTTCATATAATTTCATGGAAATGTAGACCGTGATAGCGCCTAAAATTGTCCATCCGCTTAGTCTAATTTTGACATACTCTTTCCAACATTTCGTCCGGTATTTCACAAATAAATGCTTCAATTTTGTCTTTCAATCCCTCAATTGAAGCGGGCATATCTGTATAGACATGAGTTTTACCATTGCCCCATAATTCCATGAAATAATCTTCAAACATGAAATTATATGGACCGTGCTATCGATTCAAATAAAGATTTCATGCAGTTGGTTTTTTTGGTGTGTTTTTTTTTTATTGGAAAACTTTTCTATAGTTCTTAAAAAATCAAACTTTAATTAAAGTATTTCAGTCTTACAAACCAAGTATTTTATATTATTTTTAGATACTTTTGTCTAGAGATCCAATTTTAATGAAATGCAAATTGACAAAATATTGAATTGAGCTTGGAGAAAAAATTTTGTTCAAAAAAATTTTTTTTTTTTTGAAATTTCATTAAAATATTGCTTTTGAAAGAAATTTAATGCAATATTTTCTTTAGAATTTTGTTTGAAATACTGACTTTGAAAGAATTTTGTTTGAAATACTGACTTTGGAAGAATTTTTATCGAAAATTTTTCTAAGGAAAATATATTTTTTTAAATGAAATGTTGTTTTTAAATTGTCATTGAAATTTGGTTGGTAAGAAAAATGTTATTGAAATTTTGCCAGCAGAGTTTGATTGTCATTGATATGCATCCGTCGGAGAATATTGGCGTAATTCTGTTTGAGTCTAAAATCCTTTGGGTGACAAAGAGTTTTGACTCCCAGGCCCTGATGATGTTGTATTACAAACAGTGTCCGACAGACTAACACAGGCGAAGGCATTTCCTTTTATTCGTTAGTCACCCTTTATACTGAAGATTCTAGATAGGTTGATAGAAACATATCTTAGGGCAAAGATCCCTAGAGATTGCTTGTCTAGGCAACAGCATGCATATTGTGAGGGCAAGGCCATTGAAACAGCCTTTCACGACCAAGTAGTCTACATAAAAGGTTCCTTCACTGTCAAGGAATATACAAATGAAAAATTTGCCAGCAAACATTCCATTAAAGAACAGGGGCAAACTTCTCACATATTAATGAGTGCTGTCCGATCCAAGTTTATGCTCAACAATAAAGGGCCTCCTTTTTATAGCCGGGTCCGAACGGCATGCTGCTGTGCGCAACCTCTTTGAGGAGACATTTTTACATGACTGCCGTACCATTTTTTTTCAAATGGTTCCTCAAAAATGTCGCCAGCATTAGGAGAGGATAACCACCACCGAACATCTTTTCTGATGTTCTCGCCAGAATTCGAAGGAGGCGTTCAGCGTCATAGGAATATAGCTCATCAAGGAATATAGAATGGTAGCGTTTCTGGAATATACAATGCTAGCATTTCTGGACATTGAGGGTGCTTTCAATAATGAAAAACCGATGTCAATAATGAATGAGCTGAAGATTCTAGGCATCAATACTACCGCAAGAAAGTTTATTATTGACTTACTTACTAAAAGATCCATTACGGCAGGCTTAGGATATGAAAATCTGAAAAGATGGGATCAGCGGAGGTGTACTGTGTCTACTACTCTGGAATATTGCAATATATTATTGTTTCTGGAAGAAAAAGATGTAGATGTGGACACGTATGCTCAGCACTGTTAGAGATATACTTCCGGAAGTTGTAAGTCTGACAGCGAAGCGGTCTTTCGAACGTGGTCTAGGCGTACATAGTAGTTCTTCTCAGCAGGTGATACAAGTTATCTACAGTGGCACCAGTCTCCTGTTACCTACAGTGGCAACTGATCCTTGGGAGGAGAGAATGTTCCATTTACTGAGACCTGGGTGTTTTGCAGGACAAGAAATTGAACTTCAAATCAAACATTTTGGAAAGTGCTAAAAGGACAACTCTTGCTCTATACACCTGCAAGTAAGAAACTGTGCTTCGTCATGGCTTCGTCGGTGGCTCTCATATAGACCGATCTCAGAATGAAAATTTTTCAGCCATAAATCTCGTATTTATTCCCCGGTTTTGCTGAAATGAACTACAGTGAGCTATGTTAAATCTTGTTTGGATATATTTAGATCAGTGCAACTGGCCAAAAATCTGATATAGCTCTCATATTAACTAAACTCTAGATTTCACAAATTTTTAAATGAGAATTTTTTATGGGTATCAACATGCAGTTCCAATACCTCCAGTTCTTTAAACTAATCTTAGCTAAGGAATGCCACTTATAATCTTTGAAGCTGATTATTATACCCCATCACCGAAGGATGGGATATATTCATGTTGTCATTCCGTTTGCAACACATCGAAATATCCATTTGAGTCTCTATAAAGTGAATATGTATATTCTTGATTCTAGCCATGTCCGTCCGTCTATATGTTGAAATCGCGCTACAGTCTATAAAATTAGACAAATTGAGCGGAAACCTTGCACAAATTCTCTGTTTATGAACAAACAGGCTAAGTTCGTAGATGGCTATATCGAACTATATCTTAATATAAAGCCCCCATAACGACCGATCTGCCGGTTTAATGTCCTGCACATTAAAGCCACATTTATTATCCGATTTCGCTGAAATTTTAGGCGGTGGGTTGTGTTGGGCTTCTCAACATTCTAATCTCATACGGCCAAGATCGGTCTAGATTTGGATGTAAATTTTGCAAATTTTGCCCATGAACATTCCACTAAGAAACAGGGACAAACTTCTCACATATCAATGAGTGCAGTCCGATTCAAGTTTAAGCCTCCTTCTTATAGCCGAGTCCGCACGGCGTGCCGCAGTGCGACACCTCTTGGAGAGAAGTTTTACATGGCATTGTACCTCACAAATGTTGCCAGCATTAGGAGGGGAAAAGCACCGCTGAAATTTTTTTTCTGATGGTCTCGCCAGGATACGAACCCTGGCTTTCAGCGTCAAAGACGGACATGCTAACCTCTGCGCTACGGTGGCCTCCCTAGATTTGGATGTAGCTGCTATATATAACGATCTCCCGATCTAAGGTTTTAGACCCATAAAAGGTGAATTAATTAACCAATTTCACTGAAATTTAGCACGATGAGTTCTGTAAGGGCTTACGACATTAGTTTCAAGATCGGGCTATATTTGGATATAGCTGTTATGTATGCCGATCTCCCGATTGAAGTTCTTCGGACCATTAAAGCACGTCTATTACTCTATTTCGCCGAAATTTGATATTGTGGGCTGATCAAAATGGCCGAGATCGGTCTCTACTTAGATATAGCTGCGATATAGACCAATCTTGCGATTTAAGGTCTTGGCCCTATATAAGGCGCTCTTCGACATACTCGCCCTACATGGTTCAGATCGGTCTATATAAGCTGCTTTATACATATAGCGATCTCCCAATAAAAGTTCTCATACCCATAAAAGTTGAATTTTTTAACCGATGAATTTGGTACAAAGAGTTGTGTTAGGCCCTTACATCGCTTTCCTGCATATGGTGGAGATCGGACTATATTCAGATATAGCTACTATTGGTTCATAAACGATCCATTTTTCATCGTACTATTACGAAATGTGGTTAATATATATAAACATAAAAAATCGAGGTGATGGGCATCCAAAGTTCGACCCGTCCGAACTAAATGCCTTTTTTCCTTGTTTTTTATTTCCAAAAGTCAAGTTGTGCCCTTAACTCAACAATGAAGCTTCTTTAAGGCATAACTATAATATATATAGTAAAGTATTTCTAATATACTGCCCCGAATTTTTGGAGTTAAGAAAAATGATATTCTTACGGATATTTGTAATGTGGCAGAAAATGTTTTCAATATGCGAAAAATCTCGGTTTCCAACTCTGTATTGCCTGTATATTTCAGATATACTTAGGATGTCTCTTCCCTGTTTTGGTGTATCAATTACAAAAGTCCCCATTGAAAAAAAGTTCGAAATAGATATTAAGATCAGTTTAAAATATGTATACTGTCACAAGTGTGATTGGAAATAGAACCGCGCGAACACATAGCTTCCCAAACCACTAATACGCATTCATGTGATTATGGCTAGCGAAATGCTATATTGATCATCATTGAAATTATTTATAAATACGTCATGAGTACGTTGGAAAGCAAAATAAGGGTTGTTTTGAATAAAAGCGACATTCAGATACCTCACAAATCTTCAATATTTTTCGAAATTAAAACAACAGCAAGAATAACTAACAAGGACCTCCTGGTAAATTATCAGTAGTGTAGGGTTATTATACCCTGCACCATAGGATAGGGGTATACTAACTTCGTCATTATGTTTGTAACTACTTGAAATATTCGTCTGAGACTCTATAAAGTATATATATTCTTGATCGTCATGACATTTTAAGTCGATCTAGCCATGTCCGTTCATCTGTCCATCCGTCCGTCTATCTGTCGAAAGTACGGTAACTTTCGAAGGAATAAAGCTAGCCGATTGAAATTTTGCGCAAATACTTCTTATAAGTGTAGGTCGGTTGGGATTGTAAATGGGCGATATCGGTCCATGTTTTGTTATAGCTGCCTTATAAACCGACCTTGGATCTTGACTTCTTGAGCCTCTAGAGGACGCAATTCTTATCCGATTGCAAAGAATGTTTTAAATTAGTCGATAACCTGATATAGCTGACATATAAACCGATCTGGGATCTTGACTTCTGAGCCTCTAGAGGTCGCAATTTTTATCCGATTTGCCTGAAATTTTGTACGACCGATTCTCTCATGACCATCAACATACGTGTTTATTATGGTCTGAATCGGTCTATAGCCCGATACAGCTTCCATATAAATCAATCTCTTTATTTTACTTCTTGAGCCCCCAAAGGGCGCAATTCTTATTCAAATTGGCTGAAATTTTACACAGGTCTCCAACATTTAATTTTATTGTGGTCCGATTCTGACCATAACTTGACATCAGAGCAAATCTTTTCTTTTATCCTTTTAATACCCACCGCAATAGAATGGGGGTATACTAATCTAGTCATTCCGTTTGTAATATCTCGAAATATTGATCTGCGACCCCATAAAGTACATATATTCTGGATTCTCTCGATATTCTGATTCCATCTAGCCATGTCCGTCTGTCGAAATCACCATAGCGTTCGAATGCGTAAAGCTACCTGCTTGAAATTTTGCACAGATACTGAATGTTGAAATAGGTCTTTGGGGAATGCAAATGGACCATATCGGTTCAGATTTGGATATAGCTCCCATGTAAACCAATTTCCCGATTTAACTCCATGAGTCCCGGGAATGCACAATTTTTGTCCAATGTGGCTGAAATTTTGCACATTGTGTTCTCTTATGACTTCCAATAAATGTGTTAAAATCGGTTTCGATCTCCCGATTTGATTTCTTGAGCCCCTATAAGCCTCAATTTTCATCCGATTTGGCTTGAATTTTGCACATAGTGTTGTCTTATTATTTTTACAACTGTGCCAAACAACGTCCAAATCGGTCTATTATTTGATATAGCTCCCATATAAACCGATCTCGCGATTTGATTTCTTGGGCCCCTGAAAGCCACAATTTATGTCCGATTAGGCTGAAATTTTTATGCGGTGTACTGTTTTGACTTTTAACAACTGTGCCAAGTACGGTCCAAATCGATCTACCTGATATAGCTCCCATATAAACCGGTCTCTCGATTATCCTTCTTCGGTTCCTAGAAGCTTTAATTTTGCTGGTTTGGCAGAGGTTTGGTTTGTAGCATAAAATTATGCCTTTCTACTAAATTTTGTTTGTATAAATTTTAAGCAGAATCCCGACCGAACTTAGCACCCTTTTACTTGTTTTGCCTAAGAAGAGATGCCGGGAAAAGAACTTGACAAATTGCGATCCATGGTGGAGGGTATATAAGATTCGGCCCGGCCGAACATAGCACGCTCTTACTTGTTTTTCATATAGGGTTATTGCATTCATATTAGGACAATTATAAAATAATGAAATTTTCTTTATATTCTTGCAGTATAATCGTTGGAGCGCCGCGGGCTCAATCAACTCTGGAATCCCAAAGGCATATCAATGAAACTGGCGCCATTTACCGATGTTCCTTTAAGGGCACCCCCAATTGTCGCCCGTATGTGTTCGAAAAACGTGGCAATATAAATATTGAGCACAGCGAGTATTCCTATGACTCGGAGAAACGAGACTACCAGTGGCTGGGAGCAGCCATGGATGGCGGTACCGAGGACACTGACAAGCTGATTGTGTGTGCCCCCAGGTTTCTGACACCTTCAATTTCCGATTACTTGATGCATGGCAAGTGCTATTGGATCAATAACACCTTGTCCGATATGCCCAGTGATGTGATACCGATATCACCATTACGAGGGGTACATGATCAGATCAGAGATTATGAAGATGGCGAGAGGGTTTACTACTACATGTTGGCTGAACAAGGTCTTAGTGTTCACGTAACTCCCGACAACGAGCAATTTCTTATTGGTGCTCCTGGTATTCATACGTGGAAGGGCTCAGTGATACGCTATCGAAGAAAGGAATTGAATGATGAGCCGAGTCTTAGTCGTCGGGACACGAGTGGTTCTCCACGCATTCCTAGGCAAACTCGAGTGATTTATGAGACTGATATTCCAAATCCGAGGAACTTCAAGCAGCCCAGTGATTCCTACTTTGGTTATTCAGTTAGTTCGGGCTACTTTGATTCCAATAACCGCAAAAGGCTTATGTATGTGGGCTCGGCTCCACAGGCCGATGAACAGTCGGGAGAGGTAAGTGCAATATTTCTTAGTTTTATATGCGATTGCCTCTGTATTACATTCCTCCTCTTGTAGGCTTACGTATTTGACTATGTAACTAAATACAAAATAACGAAACACTATGTTTGCCGCGGACTCCAATTTGGAGAATATTTCGGCTATGCTGTATTAGCGGAGGACATAAATGGAGATGGCCTGACCGATGTTATTGTGTCAGCACCACAATACACTATCAGTGGTTACTTTGATGATGGTGCCATCTATGTTTTCATCAACCAAGGCAGAGTAAGAAAGAAGGCATTTGTTTTACATGGCATTAGCACTAATCTTTAATTCTTATTTCAGTTTAATTTTGAACGCAAGTTGCTTACTTCTCCGATCCATGGCAAGGCCAGGTTTGGAACGACTCTTACAAAACTGGGTGACATTAATAGCGATGGCTTCAACGACATTGCAGTGGGGGCTCCGTTTGCTGGAGATGGCGCCGTATTTGTTTATATGGGCAGTGCCAATGGCTTACGCGAGCAACCCAGCCAGCGTTTGGACTATCCAAAGGTCAACGAATCTCCCTACGGCTCAGCTATGTTTGGTCATGGTCTGTCAAAGGGTTCCGACATTGACGACAACGGCTTCAATGATTTTGCTATAGGGGCTCCAAATGCCGAGACAGTCTTTGTTTACCATTCTTATCCGGTGGTTACAATTAAGGCCACAATTTCCTCCCAAACACGAGAAATAAAACCAGGACAGACATCGTTCCCAGTGACAGTTTGCTACAGCATTGCCACAAATTCGCATAAGGTGAGGGCGCAGGATTTGGCCTTGCATGTCATTATAGATCCCCAAGTGAAGAGAGTGCGAATAGCGTCGACAAACAGCAATGAATTACAGTTTAACGCCACAGCTTCGACTCAGATGCAATGCCGAGTTCTGGAATGCAATGTGCGTTTTAGTGAGGCCGATATCTTCAAGCCAGTTGAGTTGGAGCTGCATTATCAGCTGGTCCATGGAATACCCGATTCCGAAGGTATGTGTATGAAATTTAATCACTCTGCATTAGAGTATCCAAATGTTTTACCTGCTCTGCAGTGTTCTGTGAAACTTGCGCCGCGGTGGATCCCGTTGAGCCGAAGATATACTCTGAAAAAATCATCTTCAGCACAGGTTGCGCTACAGAAATTTGCGTAGCTGATTTGCAAGTAACCAGTAAATTGGAGTAAGTTTGCAGAGAGATTTTGCCCGAACTTGTTCATAAATTTCGTCTTCTTCCTGTTTATTCTTTAGTCGCACATTCGTTTTGGGAAGCAGTCGAACTTTCAAGGTTACCTACGAAGTCATAAACAGAGGTGAGACTGCCTACTTACCCCAAATCAATATCACCTCCTCGAATCGCATGCCATTCGCCAAGATACCTTCGAATTGCAAGCACAACAACCAGGATTCTATGCTCCTGTGTGATCTCAACCAAGGTCAACCAATGCAGGAAGGCTCTTCAGATGCAATCACCATTATCTACGATACCAGCAGCATATCGGGTGAGAACATGCAAGTAATGGCCAAAGTTTTTAGTACCGGCAAGGAGTCAACGGCTAGCGATAACGTTGCTGCTGACATTATAATGCTCACGGAATTTACTGAAATTGCCGCTGTTGGGTAAGTAAGAAGAGGATTTTGTCTCAGCCCTTTTTTTAACGGTCCGCATCCTCACTACAGAGAACCAAGAACAAAACACATAAATTTGGAGGAAATTTCGAACACGGCCGAAGTTATCAATTTTTATGAGGTAAGTCATAGTGGTAATTTTCAGTAACTTAAAGTCCGTTTTGTATATTCCATGTTATACAAACTGAAGCTGGACGCTCCAAGCGTCTCTTTTACAAAACAGCAAACAAATGTTTTAGTCGCATACTAGACTCATTGAATTGGCCTATAGGGTAGGATATATAGGTCAATACAGCTTGCGATACTTCGCAATTATTCAAAATGCAGGATCTCACGAAGTAAGGAGCTTTAAAAGCAAACACTGTTTCTTTCAAACGACAAGAAAAAAATCGAGTCACACTACTTTTAGTAAAGATTGATCAAATGTTGGGGTTACTAGGGCTGTATAATGAAAATCGGGCGATACATATATACTAAAATCTTATTCGATTTTAACCAAATTCCGTAGTAAAAATGCTTTAGTTTAGCTAACCCATAACATAGATATAGATTTTATGACAACGTTGTTAAGATTTGTGAACCCATGAAGTTTTTCCGGGGACACGCTCTTTATCGGGTAAGGATATTGAGGCTACCTAAAGTACCCACTATTTTAAATTTTGTCAGTATTGGGTAATAACAGTGGCTTTAATGAGCTCTTGTTTGAATTTCTTCGAAATACGTTAAAATATGACACTTTTATGGACTCAAGACTCTTAAACGGAAGATTGATCCATATGTCATCAAAATCACAATATGATCCGATCCCGACCATACACCACACGGATATCAAGAAATCATATAAAACTTTTCAACATGTTAAATTTCTTAACGAAAGAAACGTTGGGACTTTGTTTACGATAAAATTGCAAGAATTTGTGACGAATACAAAGAATGAATATTTCTTGGTGGCGCAAAAATTTTGCAAACAATCTATGAGCTGTAGAAATCGTTGTTGCCTCCAGCCAATCATCATATCGTGTTACAACTCGTATTATGCTGTAAACGAAGAATTTTTGGCTTAAAAGAGGTTTTGAATTTTTGCGTAAAAGAGCCACCCTTTACCACAGACGAAGTTGATTAAAGTTTTACCATAACTGAATTGACTTAAACATCAACATGTGGCAAATTTTTGACGAATGTTCAATGGTGGGGGAAAATGTTGCAGAGTTAGTATTCAAAAGACAAATAAAGACATTGCAAACGTTTATTTTTTTGCGTGTATGGGTTCGAGACCTTAAGTCGAGAGATGTGCAAAATTTTAGCTCGACATCTTCATTTTTAAAGGCTCTACCGGAAGGATTTTCATAAGATAATGTAATTGTCAAATTTACATTAGGATTTCTTTCAATTTCAATTGACAAAAAATGTACAACATTCTGTTAAGGAACAGGAAATACTTCTCTCATATCAATGAGCGTAGTCCGTTTAAGATTAAGCTGAATGATAAGGGTCCCCTTCTTCATACCGAGTCCCAACGGCGATCCGCTAAGCGATATCAATTCGTAGAGAAGTTTAATTAGGCTGGATACCTCAGAAAAGTTGCCAGGCCAACAACTTGCGAATGCTCACATCCGCTTAATCAGCCAAGTTCGCAAAGAAATGAGAACCTAAATTGGAACTTCATCTGACTACCAGTGCGGGACACACATACAGCAGATGTTCTATAGTCTCTTGCAACGTTTTCCGATCAGGCAGTAAACTGTCATGACGGACAAAATGTCTAAGAAGCCTGTTCTAGCCGACAGCAAAGCGGTAAACCTCTTCAGGTCTAGATAAGACCACAATACTTTGTAGTGTTCACAGCCCCCCTTGTGAACATTTGTCATTCGTTGCCCTTCGGGCCTGATCCTGAAAACTATGATTACGTGTCGTCTGCTCTACTATATCCTGGGATATTTTTGCGGCCTGGCACCCAGAACAGGTGAATTTTGAACTGTTCAGCCATCTCGTATGCGGCAGTCGAGGGTGATTTTTGTGTGCAGAAATACGTTATCCAGGGATTTAATGGCTGCCTGGCTGTCTGAGAAGATATTTATGCCAATCTTCGTTATGACGTTATTTCCATTACGTCACAACAACTTAACTTCTATTACCAGGGATATCGTAGTTCCAATCGGTTCTATCTGCAATAGTGGTGAAGTACTTTTTATCAAAAAGCGGTTCAGACAATGTGAATTCCGGATTTTCTGAGCCTTTTTAGCTCGCCCTTTATTAGCTCAGCCCAACCTGATCTATGGTCCACCATGGCTGTCGCTGTGTACCCCTTGTTGACACAAGCGAGTCGTTCATGATTCTGTTGACCATTATGTCGTTTTGTCAGTTTCCACTTCCTTTCAGGTCTAGAGTGATAAGTCGTGCAGAATAACTATAATAAGATGAGTATCTTTTACAGTTGTGGTAAAGGCCTCGTAAAATCGATTTTCTGATGTCTCCATATGCAAAAATCAATCTCATAAAAAAGGAATTTCTCATCCGATTTCCATGAAATTTGAAGCGGTGTATGTTATTAGCCCGGTACAACAGGTCAAGTTTCAAATGACGACCAAACAAATTTCCGAGAGGCCAACTGATAAACATCTTGGAAAGGCCAAGAAACGCAAATCTTGCCCTGTACACCTTTTGCAGGCCATTGGCTAAATTTGGGGATTAAAACCGTGTGCGAAATATTGGCTGTATACTGCAGGTGTTAGACCTGTAATGCTATATCGTGTTGTGCGCTGGCAAGCGTCGCTTAAAAATTCCACCCGCAAACAATACTCAGTCGGTCCCAAAAGCTGGTTGTTGGTATCAAAGCGGCACTAAGGAAAACACTATCTGATGAATTGACTTAAATGACTTAGGAGGAGGCCCGAAGCGCAACGAAAGGCAGATGGTCACAAAGCGCGAGTTGTGGACCCTCCAAGACTTGAAGAGTTATACGGCCTTGCTGTCGTTGCCTAAAACAGAGGCTTCAGTTATAGTGTTTATTTGTGGTTTTTTAAGGACACTTTTGTGGGCAAAATTCCAAAAGAATTATTGAGATACATTTATTAACTTTTCGTATTCAGAAAAATTGTAAATCTTGTCACCAATCCAAATGAAAATCGAACTACAAATGACTTCGTAAATCGCAAAATTCAAAGCCAATCTCGGCAAAAATTTCAAAACTTAAAAATTAAAAGTCGAATATTCCCAAACCCAGTAGATTTATCGCGAACCTCAGGAGGACTTTAGATAGATATTGCAAACCTCAAGAGGATTTTTAGATTGTAGGAATTTTTTTTAACACAATCCAGAAGAAAAAGAATCGAACCACAAACGAACAATTTTTCGAAATGCCGAGGTGACCAAATTAAGAGGCGACCAGACTACATAGGGCCTTGAAATTTTGCACATCTCGATAACATCTCTGCTCTAACCATTTCAATCAGTTATCTTTATCCGTTCTCATATGGCATATTTTTTACTCTATCCCACTGCGCCTCGTCTAGCCGTTTTTAAGAACTTTAATGGTATTTTTTAACTGTCCACTGTCAACAAGCAAAAAATTTAATTGATTTTTTTTCTTCCCTCTATCCGATTAATTTTTCCCTTTGAAACATTTACGAGTTATCTCTCTTTTGATTTACTTTCAGATCAAGAGCAATGGACCCAGCACAGTTCGTGCTATACAACTTGTTTTCGATATACCCGTGGCCTATACAATTCCTGGCACCTCTAAAACCATACCCATTATTGATATGAGCAACATCACGATGCACGCAAAGTATGATTCGCAAATAAAGGACGTGACCTTCTATCAAAACAATACCCAGATACTTATGAACGCAATAGAGAAAATGTCCAGTTTCTCCAGCCAATTCACAAAGAAAGTCATGACCGAAAGCAGCAGTTCACATTTTAAGACAATGGAAGTGCATCAGGGAGGCGAGTTCACCGTAAAGGAAGAGTCTTTCGGAGGTATGGCAATGATGAGTTAGAGCCTTAGACGTTTCAATTTAAAATCGGGTATTTTGTTTTACAATTTTTCAGAATCTGTAATGGCTTCCACCATGTCCAGCGGAAGAAGACGTAGGGAGGCTGCCGCATTGACAGCAAATAAGGAACAATACGCCTTAATTGCCAACACCAAATCGTATGACTTGCTGAGCGAGGACTTAAAGGGCACTCTGCCAGTCAATCGAACAATTGTTTTTAATTGCAACGACCCGGCAATGACTTTGTGTGTTCGCGCTGTAATTCCCCTTTATGATTTCAAGCCGAACAAACCCGTCACTGTGACCATGAAATATCATGTTGACCTGCAGGAGGTAAATCAGATTTTAATAGAACCATGGGAGTTCTTTGTAATATTGGTTGGGGTAAGCGTTCAGAAGCCCACCGACCCCACAGGGTCGACCTTGGCCGTAATCAAAAAGATCGAGTACAACATCATATCCAAGCATCAGCTTTATGGCACTCCGATATGGGTCATCATTCTGGCCATTATTGGCGGTCTGTTGGCCTTGGCCCTCATAACCTATGGCATGTACAAAGCTGGATTCTTCAAGCGTGCCACCAAGGAGGAAATGGACAAATTGGTGCACCAGGCCCAACTGTCGAACGATGGAGTCACCGAAGCATCAAACTTAAACTCGGAGCACAACTGATGTCTCAAGTATCAGGAAACAATATCAGCCATTATCCTTGTGATCTTGTCTCGAGTCCAAAAAAGCTGTGAATACACCTCCCGCCAATTTTGCTTCATGAAAATGGCAAAACTTGTTTTAGTTTCCTTTATTTTTTTTTTTTTGTTTAATTTTGTTTATTAATTTGTTTGAAACAAATGTTAAAGTGCGTATAAACATGAGCAGAAACACCAACAGGCAACCCATTGGCGAGTAGGTTGACAATCAACAATGCAGCTCGCCGTGAGGGTGGGTCGCTTAGTAGGTTAAGAACGATTTCGATACCAAATGTTACTATTTTGTGTGTGCATATAATTAAGTTAATTTATTTGTTTTAGGTTTCTACCCCTGTAGTTTGTTTAACCTTATGTGTATTTTCTATGTTTTATTTTTTTTTTACTATTTTTAGTCTCCTGCATAGAACTGTGTGCAGAAGTAAGTTAATATTTTAGTTGCCATGTGTAAATAACATTTTAAGAAAGGACAAAGACACACTCCATTGTGAATTTGTTGTGTATTTTTACTTGTAAATTTTATTGAACGATAAGTCGCTGCATTTCGTATTTTTTTATTCAAAAAAAAAAAAAAACACAAAAAGCGACGATATGCAAGCCAGTAATTTTAAGATTTTATAAGTATTACTTTTTATATGAGATATAAATAAAAACCCAATACAATAAAAATTACAACATAGTCGTTAGTATTTAGAGAAGTCAAATCGGAACTACCTCAACAAGTAAACGTAGACCTTAGTCAACAGTGCTCTGAAAGGATGTACAACTATCAGACTTGTAAAAAATATACGCCAAAACTTCCTTTAGTGCATATAAGGGTAGCAAAAAAAAAAAATAATGTAAAATAAGTGTTGTTAGACCACATACGAGCCTTTCATTCTCATTTAGCACGTCTGAAGGCGGCGGCTGTTCTTTAATCCTACATACAAAGAAATAACATTGCTTTTGGAGCTATATCAAGTTATAGTCCGATTCGGACCAGAAATGAATTGAATGCAGAACATTGTGTAACATTTCAGTCCATTCGGATAAGAATTGCACCTTGTAGGGGCTCAAGAAGCAAAATCGACAGATCGGTTGATATGGGAGCTGTATCAAGCTATAGATCGATTCAGACCATATTGCACACGTATATTGAAGGCCATGAGAGAAGCCGTTGTACAAAATTTGTGCTAAATCGGATGAGAATTGCTGTCTCTAGAAGCCCAAGAAGGCAAGATGTCAGATCGGTTAATATGGCAGCAATATCAGGTTATGTACCGATTTGCAACATACTTCGCACAAATGTTGGAAGTGATACCAAAACATCACGTGCAAAATAACAGCCAAATCGGATATGAATTGCACCTTCTAAAAGCTCAAGAAGTCAAGGCCTAAGATCGGTTTATATGGCAGCCATATCAGGTCATGAACCGATTTTGACCAAACTCAGCACAGTTGTTGAAAGTCATACCAAAACACCTTATACAAAATTACAGCCAAATCGGACAAGAATTGCGCCATCTAAAAGCTCAAGAAGTTGTTGAGAGTCATAACAGAACACTAAATGCAAAATTTCAGCCAAATCGGATAAAAATCGCGGCTTGTAAGGGCTCAAGAATTCAAATCGGGAGATCGGTTTATATAGAGGGTATATCATGTTCTTGACCGATTTAAACCGTACTTGGCACAGTTGTTAGAAATTATATTAGAACTCTGTTTCCAAAATTTCAGCCAAATCGGACAAAAATTCTGACTTCCATGGGCTGCAGAAGTCAAATCGGGAAATCGGTTTATATGGGAGCTACATCAGATTCTTGACCGATTTAGACCGTACATGGCTCAATTGTTGGAAGTCTTTACAGAATACTATGTGCAAATTTCAGCCAAATTGGAAAAAAATTGTGGATTTCATGGGCTAAAGAAAACAAATCGGTAGATCGGTTTTTATGGGAGCTATATAAGTTTCTTAAACGATTTTGGCAGCACTCGGCTCGGTTATTGGGAGTCATTACAGAATACTATGTGCAGAATTTCAGCCAAATCGGATTAAAATTGAGGCTTCCAGGGGCTCAAGAAGTCAAATCGGAAGACCGGTTTTATGGGAGCTATATATCGAAATCTGAACCGATATGGCCCATTTCCAATTCCCAACGACCCACATCAATATAAAGTATCTGTGCAGAATCTCAAGCGTCTAACTTTACGCGTTCGACCGCTATCGTGGTTTCCACAAACAGACCGACGGACATGGCTAGTTCGAATCAGGTTTTCGAGACGATCAAGAATATATATACTTTATGGGGGCCTATATTAATGCTTTGGGGTGTTACAAAGGGAATGACTAGATTAGTATACCCCCATCCTATGGTGATGGGAATAAAAATGTCTTTGAAATGATTTGGTAGTTTGTCTGAAAAACTTTTCCAAAGAATAATTAGTAATATTTAATTACAAATTATTTTAATTACATCAGCAATGAAATGAAAAATTTTAAGGACCCGGAAACACAATTTTAAACTCTGAAATAATCACCCAGATTAATTTACATTACAAAATAATTATTTGAAATAAAACCAATTCGTTTTTTTCTTGGAATTCCACAATTCATAACACAGTATTTAAGGCAACTGATATGGAGCTCGTAGTGATTAACAGACGAAAACTTCAGTAGAAATTTGTTAGTTCTGTTGGTTTTGACCGTAGATTTGAGCGCAGTGAGTTATTATTTAAAACATTTAAAAAATTTTTAAATCTTTTTACAATTAAAAGATTTTGCAAATGAACATTTCCTTATTTGTTATGAACGAAAATCTTTAATGAGATTCGACGAGTCAAATTGCATATTTACAACAATGTGGGTGTTAAGTTTGTGTTTCACAGTGAAATACCCATGTTTTTCGCGATTACTTTTTTGAAAAACTACAAAAATATCACTGATAACATAATACTTTTATTAAAATTGTATCATCAACAATGGGAATGAACTAATGAAAACTCGTAAAAAATAATAGTTTTCACTGTGAAAACTTCCCCACTTTAAGTGAGGAAGTGTTAAAATAATATTAGTCAGCAGACATTTATCTATGAGAGCAAGTTTTATATAACACTTATGCTAGACGCTGGGTCCTTTGACATCTATTGGTGGACAAAGAAAATAAAACGATTTTCGATCGCTTTTAATAAAATTCAAAGAAGAAATTAGCAACATCATTTAAGCAGAATGTAGATGGTTCTTTGCAAAAATTGGTCAAAATTTATTTTTTGAAATATTTAACAAAATATTGTGTATAACAAAATATTGATCTTTTTAGTAGCTATATCTAAAAATAAACCGCTCTGAACCATATACGACACGGATGTCGAAAAGCTTAATATAACTTTGTTAAATTTCATTGAAATCGGATTATAATTGCGCCTTTTATGTAGCCAAAACTTTAAATCGCGATATCGGTCCGAATCTGGACCGATCTGGGCCAAATAGAAGAAGAATGTCGAAGGTCCTAACACAACTCAATGTACCAAATTTTGACGACATCGGACAATAAATGCGCCTTTTATGGGCCCAAAGCCTTAAATCGAGAGATCGGTCTATATCCAAATCTGGACCGAAATAGGCCAAATTGACGAAGGATGTCGAAGGGCCTAACACAACTCACTGCCCAAAATTTTGGCAAAATCGGATAATAAATGTGGCTTTTATGAGCCTAAGATCCTAAATCGGCGGATCTGTCTATATGGGGGCTATATGAAGATATAGTCCGATATAGCCCATCTTCGAACTCAATCTGCTTATGGACAAAAAATTAATCTGTGCAAAATTTCAGCTCAACATCTCCATTTTTAAAACTGTAGCGTGATTTCAACTGACAGACGGATATTTCGATGTGTTGTAAACGAAATGACAAAATGATTATACCCCCATCCTTCGGTGGTGGGTATAAAAATGAGCGCAAGTGAAAAAATTTCATCAATATACTGACGCCGAAACTTTCACAATAAAACTAAGATATTCACAGATCGGCCTATAAATACTACAAAATTCAGCTTTGACGTTATGACCAAATGTTACAGCCTGCACCCAAAAGCGACCACAATTTTCAACAAGTAAAAGCGTGCTAAGTTCGGCCGGGCCGAATCTTATATACCCTACACCATGGATCGCATTTGTCAAGTTCTGTTCTCGGCATCTCTTCTTAGGCAAAAAAGGATATAAGAAAATATTTGCTCTGCTATTAGAGCGATATCAAGATATGGTTCGATTCGGACTACAATTAAATTATATGTTGGAGACCTGTGTAAAATGTCAGCCAATTCGAATAAGAATTGCGCCCTTTGGGGGCTCAAGAGGTAAAATAGAGAGACGAATTATATGGGAGCTGTATCAGGCTATACGCCGATTCAGACCATTATAAACACGTATGTTGATGGTCATGAGAAGATCAGTCGTACAAAATTTCAGGCAAATCGTATAATAATTGCGCCCTCTAGAGGCTCAAGAAGTCAAGACCCAAGATCTGTTTATATGACAGCTATATCAGGTTATGGACCGATTTGAACCATACTTGGCACAGTTGTTGGATATTATAACAGAACACGTCGTGCACAATTTCATTCCAATCTGATAAGAATTGCGCACTCTAGAAGCTCAAGAAATCAAGACCCCAGATCGGTTTATATGGCAGCTATATCAAAACATGGACCAATATGGCCCATTTACAATGCCAATCGACCTACACTAATAAGAAGTATTTGTGCTAAATTTCCAGCGGCTAGCTTTACTCCTTCGGAAGTTAGCGTGCTTGACAGATGGACGGACGGACATGGCTAGATCGACATAAAATTTCGCGACGATCAAGAATATATATACTTTATGGGGTCTCAGACGAATATTTCGAGTAGTTACGAACAGAATGACGAAATTAGTATACCGCCCATCCTATGGTGGAGGGTGTAAAAAAACACATTTTAGGTATTTTTACCAATTTCACAGTTACAGAAGAATTTTGGCAATTTTCTATTTGGAACTCCTGACTCCCATATAAACCGGTCTCTTGATTATTCTTGCTCGGTTCCTAGAAGCTTTATTTTTGCTGGTTTGACAGAAGTAGAGTACAGTCAAATGATGACTTTTTACTAAATTTAGTTTGCATAAATTTTTAGCAGAGTCCATGGTGGTGACTTCCCAAGATTCGCCCCGGCTGAACTTAATACGCTTTTACTTGTTTTTTTTATTGATTTGGTAGAAACTTTATGATTTTACGGAATTTTTAACATGAACGAATGGCAATGAATTAAACTATTTTATATACCCCTCATGTCATATCTTTCTTTCAATATTTCCTTAATATAGTCCATATACACTCTTGTGAGACTCATACACTTTGTGTGAGCATCGACATCCATGGTAGTTGCTATCCACCGGCCTTTCAGAGTTTGATTTAGCTGTTCTATGTATCGGTTTTGGGACCTTTTTTGTTTATACTCCATATAAAGTTTAGTATTATGTTGTTATGGCCGGAAAGCAAATTAAAATGAATAACGGCTTAAACTCGTCAATATTTTATTTTGTAAGTTTTTATTTCTTTTTTCTATTTACATTTAAAAAATGTCGAAAATCTTACTGCCTCCTGGAGTATGTCGCTTCAATATCCGAACACTCGGCCCATAGTGCACTGTGCTTCTACACCACGTATTATTTTTATATTTATCGAATTTGCCGTTTAAGCTGCAAGCTCATCTGTATTTTAGTCACAATTTCTGCTTGTGGTAATTAATCATACTTGCGACCACAGGCTCTTAGTTTTCTTACAATCAGACGGCTGTGCGTGTTCATTTCAGCCATTCAGTTAGTTCAACGCGGTCTATCATTGAGGATCGTAGGGTTCTCCTGGCTAAAAGTGGAAGTCTTATGAATTAAGTGGAAATATAATAAATTAAAACAAGAAAAAAAATATTAAAATGAGAACCACGAAAGAAAGACAAAAAATAACCTTCCTTCGGTTGATTAGTACACCGATAGTGTTTTTAATATTGTGGTCCGTCATTGAAGTTGAGAGTTTCAACCTATCACCCAAACCCAATATTATCATCAAGGATCCTCAATTGGCAACATATTTGCCTAAATATAGAGCATCATATTTTGGCTACACATTGAATTTAAGAAAACTGGGGTGAGTTCAACCCACAAACCACACCAAATCACAACGAACTCAATATATTAGTATACAATAATGGGTTTGGTTTTTGGAGGCAAATCAAAATGTAATAGATCGCGATGACACAATTATGGTTGAATTGCGGTAGAGTCTGGTGTGCGGGGTTTAAAAAAGCAGCAGAAAAAATATTTATAATTTTCAAAGCAAAGCTTATGAAAAGTGATTTTGTATGCGGAATGTTATCTTGTTCAGTAAACTCTGTAATTTAATCATGGCTAAAATTTGGAAACAGTTGACATTTGTTATCGAAATTCGCAAAATTAAATGCAAACGTTTCCAAGCAAAGCTGCCGCATCTGCAGTGAAGAACAACAAAATGCTGCACAGGAGTTACCAATCAATCCCGAAAGAACGTCATCATAAACCAATTTTATTTCAACGACGACCGTGGAAGGAACGTTGCCGTTAACGGCAACGCGCCGCCTCTTCCCCAGCCCCGAAGCGGTCAATTTTTGTATACGAAAGAGCACGTTGGGCTGAGCTCAACGAATTTTTCCAGAATTTTAATTGGAAACTTTGTTTTCTAAACGGTGACGTAAATGCTGCTGCCGAAATGGTGCAGGAAGTAATATTAATAGGAATGAGATCGTTTATTCCGACTAAGAATTTATCGGTTAAGCCAAAAGATAAAATTTGGTTTAACCGAGCATGCAGAGATGCTGTCAGATCAAAAGAGGATACATTTAGGACTTGGCGTCTGAACAAAAATGCCAATACCGAAATGCTGCGCAAACAGGCAAGAACTTCGTGTGCCAGAGTACTTAGACGCGAAAAGTTTCTTTACGAACAGCGTCTTCGTGCCAAAGTTATTGCTTCTCCGAGGGGAAGCAAGGGCTTTTGGTCATTCGTAAAAAGAATAAAGGGCAACCCATCGGCAATCCCAACTCTTGTTAAGGATGATCAAGTATTCACTGACCCGGTTGATAAGGCTAATCTACTGGCTATTATGTTTGCCGGAAATTCTTCCTTGTCGTTTAGCAATCAACCACTCCCCGTGATTGATAGCGTGCCTAGTTCGATACCTCAGATATTCTTTCGAACACGTGAAGTTAGAAGGGTCCTTGCGGATCTCGACGTTAATAAAACTCCGGGCCCGGACGGTATATCAGCACCTGTCCTTTGTAAGTGCTCTTCGACGCTTGCTCGTCCACTACGCAACCATTTCAACCTATCTTACCGTGCGGGAGTTTTCCCGCCCATCCCCAAAAAAGGTGGGGCGAACAACCCCGCGAATTATCGGCCAATTGCGATATGCTCCGTGCTCTCCAAGGTTATGGAGAGTATGGTTAACCATCATCAGATACTTAGAGTCCAATAGCCTTCTTAGCGACAGACAGTATGGGGTCCACAAAAATCGCTCTACGGGAGATCTAATGAGACGATGACAGTAGTCTGTGTCATTCATATTCAGTCGGCCATAGGCCCAATCCTCAAGATATTGAGGCGCATTATGGATGAGACGCTCTCCCAGGATTTGTTGGCCATTTCCGAGTGGGGTAGAATGAACAGAGTTGACTTTAATGCACAGAAGTCGCAGTGCTGTTTCCTGTCTCACAAGCGATCCACTTCAATCAGTGATATATATCGACGTTATAGATATTGAACAGTCAGATGCTCTTGATGTTCTGGTCATGAAGATACAATGTGATGTACGTTGGTCAAAACACGTGTTCGAAGTGTCGAAAGAAGCATTCACGTGTTTGGGATTTCTTCCGACCTTCTCAATATCTTTACTACCTACATCAGGTCGAGGTTGGAATATAACTCTCATATATGGGCAGGAGCTTCAAAATCATCCTTGGAGCTACATGACCGGGTTCAACAGAGAGCGATGGTGTTGATTGGTGACAGTAGGGTATCCAACATTTGCTTCTCTTGAACACAGTCGGAATGTGGGTAGCGTTATCTTGCTCTATCGTTATTTTCATGGCGTGTGTTCTAGGGATATTCGTCTACTTATCCCTGACGATAGGATGTTCTCCAGGAATACAAGACTTGATAGAAACTCAAACCCATTTGTAATTGATTGGCCAGTCGACCGAGCCATGCATTACCGAGAAAATTAATTTTTCGCCCGAACCATTTGTATGTGGAATCGACTTCCGACTAACGCCTTTCCCACCGACATTGACGTTAAAAAATTTAAGACTAAAATCATTAAACACTACACCCTCTTTACCCCCTCCAACCCCTATATTTCCCAATTGCCAACGCAATGCACTGAATATATAGGGGACATCCCTAGCGTGTTGGTTACGTGAAAAAAAAAAATAGTACAAAACATGGCCTTACGGATAGGTCGTTTACCCGTCTATTGAATATTTTGAATATATGATGCAGATTTTCTGACCACGCCAAAAAATTATCCATTACAAAACCTATTTACAATGCGGCTCTACAAAATAATTCCACAATGGGATTGAAATAAATGTCTAACCCACTAACCACTTTTCCGACTTTGTTGTCTGTGATCAGTCCGTCTGTTGGCTGGCAAGCTCTTTTAGTGAATGAAATCCCTCATTTATACTTGGAGAAATAAAGTAGAGATATATAATTTCATTGATATATAACAGGCAAACATAAGAACAAAATCAGTTTTTATACCCTCCACCATTGGATACCCTATTATATATCCTTGATCGCTATGACATTTTAAGTTGATCTAGCCATGTCCGTCCGTCCGTCTGGCTGTCGAAAGCACGCTAATTTTCGAAGGAGTTAAACTAGCCGATTGAAATTTTGCACAAATATTTCTTATTAGTGTAGGTCGGATGGGATTGTAAATGGACCATATCGGTCCATATTTTGATATAGCTGTCATATAAGCCAATCTTGGATCTTGAGCCACTAGAGGACGCAATTCCCATCCGATTTGGCTGAAATTTTGCACGACGTGTATCGTTATAACTTCCAACAACTGTGTTAAGTATGGTTTGAATCAGTCCACCTGATATAGCTGCCATATAAACCGATCTTGAAACTTGACCTCTTGAGCCACTAGAGCGCGCAATTCTTATCCAAATTGGCTGAAATTTAGCATGACGAGTATTGTTATGATTTCCAAAAACTGTGCCAAATATGGTTCAAATTAGTCTGTAACCTGATATATCTGCCATATAAACCGATCTGGGATCTTGACATCTTGAGCCTCTAGAGGTCGTAATTATTATCCGATTTGTCTGTTAATTGTGGTCTGCATAGCCTGATACAGCTCCCATACAAACCGATCTCTCTATTTTACTTCTTGAGCCCCCAAATGGCGCAATAGTTATTCGAATTGGCTGAAATTTTACACAAGTCTCCAACAGTTAATTTCATTATAGGACGAATCGGACCATATCTTGATACGGCTCTTATATCAGAGCAAATCTTTCCTCCTATCATTTTCTTTTTGCCTAGGAAGAGATGCCAGGAAAAGAACTCACCACCAAAGAACGATTCATGCTGGAGGGTATATAAAAATCGGCCCGGCCGAACTTAGCACGCTTTTACTTGTTTTTCATAAACTGGTAAACGGGATGGATATCACTAGCGAGAAGCAGTGATTATAGCTAGATTTCGATTTGTTTTGGTAAAAACGACGATTGACATAAATATCTTCTCAGACAGGCAGGCAGCCATTAAATCCCTGTAGAACGTATTTCTGAACACAAAAACCGCATGTCGATCAACGAGATGGCTGAACAGTTCCAAATTCAACTGCTCTGAGTACCGGGCTAGTTCTCAAGGAACTGTAAAGCGGACGAGCTTGCGAGACTAGGAACTACCCTACACATTCCAGGGATACTGGAATCAGTGGATATGCCTCTAGCGGAATGTAAGCTAAGTTTTTAGGAACAGGCCCGATGGACAACGAAGCTGGTCACAAAAAGATGGGATGTGAGCATTCCAAATATTTAATATACACTTGAAGAGGTCTACCGCTTTGCTGTCATTGACTAGAACAGACGTCTCAGTCATTGTGTCCGTCATGACAGGTCACTGTCTAATCGGGAAACATGCTGACAGATTAAATGCTTCCAGTAACGACTTTTGCAAAAGCTGTGAGGACATCAAAGAATAAGAGACTATAGAACAAATTCTGTGTGTGTATCCCGCACTAGCAGTCAGAAGGAGTTCCACTTTAGGTTCTTATTTCTTTGAGAAACCGTCTGATTTAGCGAATGTGAACATTCGCAAGTTATTGGGCTTTTTAAAGCGATCTGGACGGTCCAACATTGGGAACTAGAAGGCATATTTCTTCTTCTGTTCCTGTAGTATCACAATGGACGAAAACGTCTAAGTGAGTCTGATGGCAGACTGCCACTTAAACTAACCTAACCTTAGTATCATGTGTTTTGATAAAAAATTATTGAACAAAAACAACTTCTGTGTTATGTCCCAACTAAATGCTTGCATTCAGGAATCAACTTGAAGAAGGCCTTGGAAGTTTGGTTTCCGTTTTTCAGGAGCAATAGCTTCTCTCAAATTACACTGTGATACAAAATCTGAGAAAAAAATATGCAGGGGTTCTAGTGAACCAATTTTGTTTTGTTGGAGTCTATGGAAAACGAAAATACCTTTGATTTTTCTGGGTCACTTCGTTGAGTGATTTTATTATGTTAAATATAGAGAAAAACGCGTTTTTATACCTTCCACCATAAGATGGGGGGTATACTAATTTCGTCATTCTGATTGTAACTACTCGAAATATTCGTCTGAGACCCCATAAAGTATATATATTCTTGATCGTCGTGAAATTTTATGTCGATCTAGCCATGTCCGTCCGTCCGTCCGTCCGTCTGTCTGTCGAAAGCACGCTAACTTCCGAAGGAGTAAAGCTAGCCGCTTGAAATTTTGCACAAATACTTCTTATTAGTGTAGGTCGGTTGGTATTGTAAATGGGCCATATCGGTCCATGTTTTGATATACCTGCCATATAAACCGATCTTGGGTCTTGACTTCTTGAGCATCTAGAGTGCGCAATTCTTATCCGATTGGGATGAAATTTTGCACGACGTGTTTTGTTATGATATCCAACAACTGTGCCAAGTATGGTTCAAATCGGTTTATAACCTGATATAGCTGCCATATAAACCGATCTTGGGTCGTGACTTCCTGAGCCTCTAGAGTGTACAATTCTTATCCGATTGGAATGAAATTTTGCACGACGTGTTTTGTTACGATAACCAACATCTGTGCCGAGTATGGGTTAAATCGGTCCATAACATTATATAGCTGGCATATAAACCGATCTTGGGTCTTGACTTCTTGAGCCTCTAGAGGGCGCAATTCTTATCCAATTTGAATGAATTTTGGCACGTATTATTTTGTTATGATATCCAACAACTGTGCCAAGTATGGTTAAAATCGGTTCATAACCTGATATAGCTGCCATATAAACCGATCTGGGGTCTTGACTTCTTGAGCCTCTAGAGTGAGCAATTTTTATCCGATTGGAATGAAATTTTGCACGACGTATTTTGTTACGATATCCAACATCTGTGCCAAGTATGGGTTAAATCGGTCCATAACCTTATATAGCTGTCATATAAACCGATCTTGGGTCTTGACTTCTTGAGCCTCTAGAGGGCGCAATTCTTATCCAATTTGAATGAATTTTGGCACGTAGTATTTTGTTATGATATCCAACAATTGTGCCAAATATGGTTCCAATCGGTTCATAACCTGATATAGCTGTCATATAAACAGATCTGGGGACTTGACTTCTTGAGCTTCTAGAGGGCTCAATTTCTATCCGATTTGGCTGAAATTTCGCAAGACGTTTTTTATTGTTACTTTTAACAACTATGTCAAATAAAGTATAAGTCGGTTCATAACCTGATATAGCTGCCATATAAACCGATCTGGGATCTTGACTTCTTGAGCCTCTAGAGGTAGCAATTATTATCCGATTTGCCAGAAATTTTGTACGACGGATTCTCTCATGACCATTAACATACGTGTTTATTATGGTCTGAATCGGTCTATAGGCCGATCCAGCTTCCATATAAATCGATCTCTCTATTTTACTTCTTGAGCCCACAAAGGGCGCAATTCTTATTCGAATTGGCTGACATTTTACACAGGTCTCCAACATATAATTTAATTGTGGTCCAAACCGGACCATATCTTGATATCGCTCTAACAGCAGAGCGAATCTTTTCTTATATCCTTTTTTTGCCTAAGAAGAGATGCCGGGAAAAGAACTCGACAAATACTAACCATGGTGGAGGGTATATAAGATTCGGCCCGGCCGAACTTAGCACGCTTTTACTTGGTTTGGTTTGTTTGTTTGTTTGTTTATTGAGTGTAACACCAGCACAACAAGATTATATCTTATTGTAGATTGAAACGGGCATATTTTTTTTTGATTTACAACGGATTTCTCTGATACTTATATCACAACACAACATTATCTTTCAAATAGAGTATATTTTCTTTTAATCGGCCAACACATCCCTCATATACACTGGTAGATATATGAAAAAAAACGCGACAACGTCTCTATTCTGTTTAAATGGTACCAAACAATATATATATTTACTACTGTGAAAAAGGAAATTAAATAAGCATTCCAAAATGGGTAACAACAATAATAATCGGTAAAAAAAATGGATGACTTATGTAATTTTTGTGTTTTAACTTTTATTCTTTACTAGCTGACCCGGGCCCGCTCCGCTGCGTCTTCTTTTACTTTATATGGAACAAAAGTTTCCTTGGAATAATTATTTTCGACAATTAAAGATCTTTTAGTGAAAAACCATGCTACGAAAATAGTATATCGCTTGACTAACAGTTTAACAATATAAGTGCCTTTATCTGAATCCCATATGATCTTTATTGATCTACGAATTTAAGTTTGGATGTAAGGTGTACTCCATTCTTAAAATACTTCATATCAGCCCGATATTCTCATGATGTTTGATTTAATGGTGTTTTAAGGTGAGAGGTGGTCCCCCAGATACTTGGCCCTGTAAAAATATTAACATCGTGCTCTTCTCTCAAATACCATTTATTTAAACTCCATATTGCCATTGGCTTAAGAGGAGTTTACAGGATGAGGCGTCCCCCAAACATATGGCTCCAAAATAGGTTATCAAATTCGTTTTCTAATCTCAAATACCTTTCATTTGAGCCACATATTGGCATGGTTGAAAATTGCCCTAAATACATGGTCCTAAATTTGGATATCAAATTCGTATTCTACTCTCAAATACCTTTATTTGAGCCTCATATTGCGATGGTTAGTAAAAAATTGCTGTTTGTGGGGTATTTTGGGAAATTTGTCCAGAAAGTATGTATCAATTCTTGCTCTACCTCCCAATACCTTTCATTTAAGCTCCACATTGACATGGTCGGTAAATATGGCCGATTTAGGGGTGTTTTGGGGATTGGGGTGGTCCCACAAGCACTAAGCCCGGAAAATATATCAGCAACGTGCTCTATTCTCATATATCTATATATCATTTATTTGAACCCCATATTGCCATTGCCCTCAAAATTGGATATCAAATTCGTTTTCTAATCTCATTTAAACTCCTTATTGCAAAAGTCAGCAAATATGTCCGGTTTGGGGTATTGGCCCTAAAAAGTATTATTATTTAGTTCCACTCTCTTTAAGACCCTTATTGTCTTGGTGAGCAAATACGTCCTATTTGGGGGTTGTAATGGTGGTGGGACGTCCCCTAGACAGTTGGTCCCTAATGTTGATATCAGATACGTGGTCTACTCCCACATACCTTTAATTTGAGCCCCATTTTTCCATAGTCGGCAAACATGACCGGCTTAGGGGGTGTTTTGGGGGATGGGCGGCCACTCAGTGAGTTAGCCTTGAAAATATATATCGGATTCATGTTCCACTTTAAAACCCCTCTTATTTCAGCCTCATATTGCAATTGTCAGCAAATACTTACTATTTGGGAGGTGTTGTAAGGGTGGGGTGGCCCCATAGACACTTTTCCCGAATATTGTTATCAAATTCGTGCTTTACTCCCGAAGTCCTTTTATTTGAGCTCCATATTGCTATGGTTGTAAATTTGTCTCCTTTGGGGGATGTTTTTGGTGAGAGGCGGCCCCCCAACCACTTGGTCTCTATTTGGATATAAGATTCGTATTCTACATCAAAATACCTTTTATTTAAGCCCCATATTCCCATGGTCAGTAAAAATGAAATTTTGCACGACGTGTTTTGTTACGATATCCAACATCTGTGCCAAGTATGGGTTAAATCGGTCCATAACCTTATATAGCTGTCATATAAACCGATCTTGGGTCTTGACTTCTTGAGCCTCTAGAGGGCGCAATTCTTATCCAATTTGAATGAATTTTGGCACGTAGTATTTTGTTATGATATCCAACAACTGTGCCAAATATGGTTCCAATCGGTTCATAACCTGATATAGCTGTCATATAAACAGATCTGGGGACTTGACTTCTTGAGCTTCTAGAGGGCTCAATTTCTATCCGATTTGGCTGAAATTTCGTGGGAAAGTCGGTATCAATTCTTGCTCTACCTCCCAATACCTTTCATTTAAGCTCCACATTGACATGGTCGGTAAATATGGCCGATTTAGGGGTGTTTTGGGGATTGGGGTGGTCCCCCAAGCACTAAGCCCGGAAAATATATCAGCAACATGCTCTATTCTCATATATCTATATATCATTTATTTGAACCCCATATTGCCATTGCCCTCAAAATTGGATATCAAATTCGTTTTCTAATCTCATTTAAACTCCTTATTGCAAAAGTCAGCAAATATGTCCGGTTTGGGGTATTGGCCCTAAAAAGTATTATTATTTAGTTCCACTCTCTTTAAGACCCTTATTGTCTTGGTGAGCAAATACGTCCTATTTGGGGGTTGTAATGGTGGTGGGACGTCCCCTAGACAGTTGGTCCCTAATGTTGATATCAGATACGTGGTCTACTCCCACATACCTTTAATTTGAGCCCCATTTTTCCATAGTCGGCAAACATGACCGGCTTAGGGGGTGTTTTGGGGGATGGGCGCCCACTCAGTGAGTTGGCCTTGAAAATATATATCGGATTCATGTTCCACTTTAAAAACCCTCTTATTTCAGCCTCATATTGCAATTGTCAGCAAATACTTACTATTTGGGTGGTGTTGTAAGGGTGGGGTGGCCCCATAGACACTTTTCCCGAATATTGTTATCAAATTCGTGCTTTACTCCCGAAGTCCTTTTATTTGAGCTCCATATTGCTATGGTCGTAAATTAGTCTCCTTTGGGGGATGTTTTTGGTGAGAGGCGGCCCCCCAACCACTTGGTCTCTATTTGGATATAAGATTCGTATTCTACATCAAAATACCTTTTAGTTAAGCCCCATATTCCCATGGTCAGTAAAAAAGTCCTGTTTGGGGGGTGTTTTGGGAAAAGGGTGGACTCCCAGAAACGTGATCCCACATTTGGATATCAGATTCGTATTCTACATTCTAATACCTTTCATTTGAGCCCCATATTACCATGGTCGGTAAATATGTCCGATTTAGGGGTGTTTTGGGGCTTGGGTGGTCCCCCTAGCACTTGGTCCGACAATTGGATAACAGATACGTTTTCTGATCGTAAATACCTTTCATTTGAGTCCCATATTGTCGTGATTGGTCTAAATATATGTTTGGTAAGTTTTAGGGTGGGGCGTAACCCCTAGGTACCCCATCCGAAATTTGTATACCAAATTCTTATTTTTAGGGTACTATATGAGAGCACACAAAATTTCGCTTAAATCGCGCCACCCATCTCCGAGATCTGGCGTTTCTGAAAATTAGGGTACGGGGGAGGGTCCGCCCTCCTTCAGATATCAAAAAATGTAGTACCCTATTTCAAGAAAATCGTTTTAGCCGTTTCTGAGTCTATAACGAACACACAAACAAACAAACAAATCTACAAACAAACACAAATTGATTTTAATATATAAGATTTAGAAATTTCTTCAAATAAATGACTTATGTATGAATGAAAACATGGGAAAACATGCTAATTTTTTTGAACACCCACCAACAACGAGCATGCTTTGGCCTAAAAAGTCGAACTAACCCAATAATGACCATTGTACCTGACTGCGTACAGTAGAGGGAATGGGTCAAAAAAGTGTTTCATTCAGTAATTTTTATGGATTTTTATGGGTTAAACAGGTAAACGTTAATGCGTTAAATAGATAATGGATATAAAGGAACCAAACTTGTGGTTGCAAAACTGATACATTATAATTTCTGTAAGTGAACAATAAACATCAGAGTAATAGAAAGTCTTATTATAAAAATTTACCAAATATCGAAAATATTAGCTGGGAACTCGAAAGTTTTTGCAAATGTGCACAAATTTTTACTGGAAGTCGTTAGCGTACTTTATTTGCCAGCAGAAGAGAGCGCGAGAGAGAGCAAATTTTGACAGTTAGAAAATAGAGAACCTGCAAATTTCTACTGGAACTTTTTATGCCAGCAGAAATTCGCAACTTTGAACAGATGTTTTGTAAAGGTCAGCTGTTTTATGAAAAGCAGACGTTAAATGAAAATACAAAAGCAAACGGCAAAATGGATCAAAGAGGCAGAGGTAAGTAAAAAATATAATTTTTACTTACCTAAGGAAAATACCTCAAAATATCGCCAGCATTTTTTTTAATAAAATTGTTTTCCAAGCAAACAAATAAAAAACTAACCAAAACCAACATCAACTGTTTTTCTGCAAATGTTCACTGGAAATCGTTCGCGTACGTATGCTTCCAAATTTTTAAAGAGAGTTAAATAGCTCTTACTCTCCTGCCAATTTTTACTGGAAAGGAAAGCGAACAGACCTATTATCAAATTACATAAAAATGTGTATGATATGGATTGAATGTGGAAAAACGACATAAAATAGATGTGTCGATAAAGAAGCATATTATTTCCCTCCTGGGCACCTCAGTGAAAATTTATTGCCAAAATATTTCCTAACATAGTAAGCATAGCTTTTTTATAATTTGCTTTAATCAACAATAAATGCAATTGTACATTTTATTTTTAAGTAGGCTATGATTTTTCCTTATTATGTGATGTGTTCCAGCTAAAGAAATTTTTTAATCATGTCAGCTTTGATATTTTCTTTTGCTTATTGTAACCAAGTAAGCCTTGACTTTTTGTCTTATATATGTGACATCACGTTTGAACTTTTTAGTCAGTCATCTCTTAAACTTTGTCAAATAAACATTAAATTGTTCTTTTTATAAAAAAAAAATAATTGTGGTGTGTTTTAATGAAAATTAAACATTAAAAAGTATGACGACGCAGGATACAATTCTCCAACACCAATGGAAGTTTCTAGCGTAGCGATTAAAGCCCCACCATTTTGGCTTGCGGATCCTTTGCTCTGTTTAAGCAAATAGAGTCAATGTTTTTAATGGCAGGCGTAACGCAAGACGAAATTCCATACGATTGTTGCATCAATTGAGAGCTGGTTCATGACATCAATGCCCCAGCTGTGAATATGTATGGCACATTAAAGGATTGGTATGCTGTTTTGCCGATTCCGAAGAAAAACGAGAAACTCCTGACAAGAATTGAGCTTGGAGACAAGAAGCCGTCCGAGTTATTGAGCGGAATGCGAAATTTGGCTCAAGGTAAGGTATCGAACGAGATTTTAAAGCAACTTTGGATGCAGCGTCTTCCGACAAAATTTCCGATTGTGCCGATTCAGAAGTGTGTGCTATTACTCCTTCCGACAGCCGTCTTGAGGATATAGAGAAAAGCTAGAGAATCTTTGTGCAAAGATAGATTCATTTGGTCAGCGTCAGAAACATGTAGTCGATCTAAATTTTCAAAGAGAGATATTTCTGGGAGAAAGCGAAGAAGTGTGTTTCCGTGGAATTACCATGCCTCGGAAAACTAAGTGACGCACCGTCCTTTGTGACAGACGGTTGCAGCCAAGAGATTTGTTGCCTGTTTGTTCGAGATGTAAAAAATAACACGTAAAAGCGTGCTAAGTTCGACCGGGCCGTATCTCTATACCCTCCACTATGGATCGCAATTGTCGAGTTCTTTGCGCGGTATCTCTTCTTAGGCAAAAACGGATATAAGAAAAGATTTGATCTGCTATTAGAGCGATATCAAGATATGGTCCGGTTTCGACCACAATAAAATTATATATTGGAGACCTGTGTAAAATGTCAGCCAATTCGAATAAGAATTGCGCCATTCAAATCGGATAATAATTGCGCCCTCTAGAGGTTCAAGAAGTCAAGACCCAAGATCGGTTTATATGGCAGCTATATCAGGTTATGGATCGATTTCAACCATACTTGGCACAGTTGTTGGATATTATAACAGAACACGTCGTGCAAAATTTCATTCCAATCGGATAACAATTGCACACTCTAGAGGCTCAAGAGTCAAGACCCAAGATCAGTTTATATAGCAGCTATATCAAAACATGGACCGATATGGCCCATTTACAATCCCAACCGACCTACACTAACATGAAGTATTTGTGCAAAATTTCAAGCGGCTAGCTTTACTCCTTCGAAAGTAATCGTGCTTTCGACAGACAGACGGATAAAATGTCGCGACGATCAATAATATATACACTTTATGGGGTCTCAGACGAATATTTCGAGTAGTTACAAACAGAATGACGAAATTTGTGTACCCCCATCCTATGGTGGAGGGTATAAAAATTTATCCTGTTTCAAAGTCCCAGCGCAGGCAACCTCCACATAGTCTCGTATTATATGCTGCTAATAAAACACCTATTCAAACATTTGGAACAAAAACGTTAACCGTAGATTTAATTGTAAGGTGTTGTAATTTTGAGAATTTCTCTATTATTCGCCGCACTCTTTATGAAGAATATATTAACCGTCCCTTAGTATATAAAAATAGTATACATCATTGCTTTGCTATTCGTCTTGTTATTCAACGCAAAGATCCTGGAGAAAATTTTCACGTTGTTCTTCTGAATTGCCGTTTCTTGAATCGGTTAATTGGCTTCCATTACCTGTGCATAAAAAAATATTGCGGAAGGAAAACGACGCTGATCTGAAAGTCATTAACGGAGTATAATCAGATTTAACTGACTTTAAACCATCTCCAAGCAATGTTTTTATCTCCGAATCAGAATATACCTCTTCTCAAGGAGAATTTATATAACAACATTTTATATCCCAAGGAGAATTTCATGATCGGGGGTTCGGGACTTAGAATTGTCGAAAAAACAAACGGAACTTCTAGGTGCCAGATTTAAGCAATGGACTTATTTGCAAGAAAATGTAAACATTACGTTTCGCAAGACCGTAGAAACTAGTATATTTGGATCACTTTTCAACGAAAGAACTGCAAATAGTAATTTGGCCTACTGCAACGATGTGAACGTGTTGTTTGAACAACTTGCATATAGCCATGATCAAGAAGATTGTCGATAATTTATTGAAGGTTCAACGAAAAGTAATATAGGCATTTTTATATAGTTTCCTATATTTTATATACATATGCATATCTTCTATTTCTATTTTGCATAATCATGGATCGCTTCCTTCGGTACCACTGGCTTACGCTACATACAATCATGTGACAGTATGTCTCTAATACTTAATGCTATAGGATATACTACATATAATTGGCTAATTGTGGCTGATTTGAAAGTACTAACAATTTAGAATTGCTTGCAAGGTGGAACACACAAAGTATTCTTGCCAAAGAGACTGGAAATTGCGTTCAACAGCTATGAGTGGTGAAAAAATAGCATAAATATCCCGTTAGTCAATCCAAAAGACATCATTTTACCTCTATTGCACATAAAATTGGGCTTAATAAAGCAATTCGTGAAATCACTTGGTAAAAACGGAGCAACATTCAGATACTTTGAACAGGTTTTTCCACGAATTACGGGCGGAAAATTAAAAGAAGATAAAACATTTATACAATAGTATTATATTTACATTAATAAAAGCAATTTAATTATAAATCAACAGGTTAATTTATTGGTCCTCAAATACGGAAATTGGTAAAATATGACAAATTCATACAACAAATGAAACCTGAAGAAAAACAGACATGGGATGGTTTTGTGTTTTTCTTGGAAACACAAAAAGTGAAAATATTGAGCAACATGCTGTCGGCTTCCCATGCAATGGGTTGACAATTTCAATAAAATTAGACAATCTGCAATTTGGAACGATTTTCATTAAGTTTAGGACAGTTGAGTGATGAGCAAGGTGGAAGAATTCACCAGAAAATATCTAAAATTGAACAACGTTTTATTGCAAAAAATAAAATCAGTAATTACTGCTGGTCCTTAAAGCGCAATACTCTCAGCAAAGTTTATAAAAACACACAGAAATACAAAATATTTTTAAATAATAACCAAAACGTTAAACACAAAAAAATTGCATAAGTCATCTATTTTTTAAGCGATTTTATTGTTATTACCTATTTTGAAAATCTTATTCAATTTCTTTTTTCACAGTAGTAAACATATATTGTTTGGTACCTATTAAGAAGAATAGAGATCGAGAAAAATGTTGTTTTGTCTTTTTAATGCGTTTTTATACCACCATAGGATGGGTGTATACCCTAGGATGGGTGTATACTAATTTCGTCTAAGACCCCATAAAGTATATATATTCTTGATCGTCATGACATTTTAAGTCGAACTAGCCATGTCCGTCCGTCCGTCTGTCTGTCGAAAGCACGCTAACTTTCGAAGGAGTAAAGCTAGCCGCTTTGCACAAATACTTCTTATTAGTGTAGGTCAGTTGCGATTGTAAATGGGCGGTATCTGTCCACGTTTTGATATAGCTGCCATATAAACCGATCTGGGATCTTGAATACTTGAGCCGCTAGAGGGCACAATTCTTATCCGATTTTATTGATATTTTGCACGTAGTGTTTTGGTATCACTTCCAACAACTACGCTAAGTATGGTTTAAAGCGGTCCATGTTTTGATATAGCTGCCATATAAACCGATCTGGGGTCTTTACTTCTTGAGCCTCTAGAGGGCGCAATTATTATCCAATTTAGCTGAAATTTTGCATGAGGTGTTTTGTTCTAACTTTCAACAACTGCGCTAAGAATAGTTCGAGTCGGTCCATAACCTGATATAGCTGCCACATAAACCAATGTGGGATCTTGACTTCTTGAGCCTCTAAAGGGCGCAAGCATTATCCGATTTGACTGAAATTTTGCACAACTTCTTCTCTAATGATCTTTAACATACGTGTCGAATATGGCATGAATCGGTTTATGGCCTAATACAGCTACCCTAATACTGATCTCCCTATTTTACTTCTTTAGCCTCTAAAGTGTGCAATTCTTACTAGATTTGGCTGGAATTTTACACAATGACTTCTGCTATGGTCTCCAATATTCAGTTCATTTATGGTCCGAAATGGACCATTACTTGATATTGTTCCAACAACATAGCAATTCTTTTATTTCATCCTTTGTTTGTCAAAAAAGAGATACCGTGGCAAGAGCTCGACAAATGCTATCCATGGTGGAGGGTATATAAGATTCGGCCCGGCCGAACTTAGCACGCTTTTACTTGTTTTATATATCAGCCACTGTAACTTAGCAATTTGTTTGCCAATTTAAAAGTAATGTACCTCATTTGAAAGAAACTGTTGTGACCTTCAAAAAAAAGTGAGATTCATAGAAAACCGTTGTCAATCAAAAAAGTTATGCTCGTGTTAAACCGAAAATCCGCAAAAACGCGCTTTTCTCTACATTTGGAGTCATAAAATCACTTAACGAAGTGACCCAAAAAATTAAAGGTATTTTCATTTTCCATGGACTCCGACAAAACAGAATCGGGACATTAGAACCCCTGCATAGTGTTTGCACAGTGTTATTTTCAAATCATTCATCGTTTCATATCGTACACTATAGAGTGGAGTGATACCAATTTCACCGCTCTGTTCGTAACATCCGACTGTTGAAGGCACGTTATCTTGCGAGCGAATCTGTTCCAAATTTTACACAAATATTTCTTATTGGGAAAGCTTCAATGGCCGTAAGTTGGAAGGTTGTACATATTTCGGATCCATTGCGAAGACCGCTCGGTCCATTCTAATGACTGTATAAATTAGACTGACCCAAGCTATAAACGGGAATTTGTTCCGTAAATAGGGAAATGGATACCATTCAATTTTTTGTCTTTATACCCTAATAAGCAAATTACGAATATTTCGACTTCTATTTTACAATAACTTTATGTAAAAATAGCAAAACAAAAAAAAACAAGTAATTGCGTGATAAGTTCAGCGAGGCCGAATATTATATATCCTCCACCATGGATCGAATTTGTCGAATTCTTTCCCGGTACCTTCTTTTAGGCAAACAAATGATAATAACAGGGCTCGACACGGCCCGTTTACAATCCCAACCTACCAATACTAATAAGAAGTATTTGGAAGTCATAACAAAACAACTCATGCAAAATTTCATCCAAATCAGGTAATAATTACACCCTCTAGCGGCTTAAGAAGTCAAGGTCCGACATCGGTTCATATGGCAGCTTTATCAGATTATGGACCGATTTAAATCTTACTTAGCACAATTGTTAGAAGTAATAATAAAACAACTCAAGCTAAGTTTCAACCAAATCAGGTAATAATTGCGCTCTCTAGTGGCTCAAGAAGTCAAGGTCCGAGATCGATTTATATGACAGGTATATCAGATTATGGACCTATTTAGACCATACTTAGCTCAGTTGTAGGAAGTCACAACTAAACACATCATGCATTTCAGCCAAATCGGATAAGAATGGCGCCCTCTAGAAGCTCAAGAGGTCAACATCCAAGATCGGTTTATAAGGCGTCTATACCAAAACATGGACTAATATGGCCCATTCACAATCGCAACTGATCTACACTAATAAGAAGTATTTGTGCAAAATTTCATGCGCTTAGCTTTACTCTTTCGAAAGTTTGTGTACTTTCGACAAATAGACGGACGGACGGCTAGATCGACTTAGAATGTCATGACGAACAAGGATATATATACTCTATAGGGTCTTAGACGAATATTACGAGGTGATACAAACGGAATGACGAAATAAGTATACCCCCATCCTATGGTGGAAGGTATGCAAATGGAGTGTATGCGTTTCAATAAAAATTCTTTTTATGTCTTGTGACACACCGTTTTTTTTTGCAGAATAATTATTGGTGCACCTAGAGCTCAGTCCACCTTGCCACATCAACGGCAAATCAACGAAACGGGAGCTATATATCGTTGTACTTTAAATGACCCAACCAATTGTAGTCCATATGTATTCGAAGAACGTGGCAATATTCTGCTTGACAAAAATGCAACACACTATTTGTCCGAATTGAGAGAATTTCAATGGATGGGAGCATCAATGGATGGTGGCAGCAGGGATAGTGACAGGCTCATTGTTTGTGCTCCTCGACTTTTGTCCCCATCAACGAATAACTACCATATGTGGGGTTTATGTTATTGGATCAGTGACACCTTAGCCGATTCACCCATTAATGTTATGACAGTGGCAGAATTGCGATCCGTAGATAACCAAATTCGAAGTTATGAGGACGGTGAAAGAGCCTATCATTACATGATCGCTGAGCAAGGCCTTAGTGTCCATGGCACCCCAGACAATAGGGAATTTGTCATTGGCGCTCCTGGCATAAGTAATTGGAGAGGGTCAGTCATACGCCACCGCATTGTGAGTGGTGGAAATGATATACCAAATCCGAAAAACTTCAAACAGCCCATTGACTCCTACTTGGGCTACTCTGTTAGCTCGGGATATTTCGATTCAACTAGACCCAAAAGATTGATGTATGTAGCGTCTGCACCGCAAGCTGATTTACAATCTGGAGAGGTAACCGTAGTGGTGTCCATGTTGTTGTTTTTTATTACCAATTTCCTCTTAGGCCTATATTTTCGACTACAGTGGCTTTAAGATAGTAAAGAGCTATGTGTGCCGCGGCTATCAATTTGGAGAGTACTTCGGATATGCTGTTCTCGCTGAAGACGTAAATGGTGATGGTCTTAGTGATGTTATAGTATCGGCGCCTTATTACGCTATAGGCGAATCGTACGAGGATGGCGCGATCTACATTTTTATTAACCAAGGCAATGTAAGTAGATGTCAACATTTCCTATTATATTTTATGGGACTCATTGGGAACATCTCTTATTGTTTACAGTTTAACTTTGAGAAGAAATTGATCATTTCGCCCGTTCAGGGTAAGGGCAAATTTGGCACAACTCTCACTAAACTAGGCGACATTAATCTGGATGGTTTCAATGATATCGCTGTTGGAGCTCCATTTGATGGTAATGGCACAGTTTTTATTTATATGGGAAGTAAAAATGGCCTAAGCGACCAACCCAGTCAACGATTGCATTATCCTGTGATTAGTGACTCGCCCTATGGCAGTGCAATGTTTGGGCATGGTCTGTCCAAAGGTTCCGACATTGATGATAATGGCTATAACGATTTTGCCATTGGTGCTCCCAATGCGGAGGCTGCCTTCCTTTATCGATCCTACCCCGTTGTAAGCATTGAAGCTACCATTGTTTTGCAGACGCGAGAAATCAAACCTAGGCAGTCCTCATTTCCCGTAAAGGTGTGCTACCGAATTGTTACAAAGTCGCCTAAGATGAAAAGTCAAGATATAAGTATAGTATTGCTTATTGATCAACAAGCTAGGCGTGTTCGAATATCATCCACGAATAGTGGATATGAGTGGACATTGAGAGCCGCAGCTACCAGAGAAACGAAATGCGAAACCCTAAACTGTGAGGTACGATTTAATCAGGCCGAAGTCTATAAACCAATACCATTAGAATTGAGCTACAAACTCGTTAATAATGTTCCCGATTCCAAGGGTAAATAATGGCGGCATATGTTGAAGTCTATAATAAAACCAACCATTTTAATTTACAGACTTCTGTGATGATTGTGCGGCTATTGATCCTTTGGCACCCAAAACCTATTCCGAAAAAATAATTTTCAACACAGGCTGCGCCTCAGATGTTTGCGTTGCAGATTTACAATTGACTAGTAAACTAAAGTAAGTTCTATAGTTTTGACCTTGGAATCTCTCATAGCATGGTATTTTCCTATAGTCACACCTATGTCGTGGGAAGTAGCTCAACCTTTAATATCACTTATGAAGTAGGAAACCGCGGTGAAATCGCCTACTTACCTCAAATCAATATTGCCTCGTCCAACCGCATGCCGTTTGCCAAAGTTCCGTCGAATTGCAAACACAACAAACAGGAAGCAATAATGCTGTGTGATCTGAATCATGGTCAACCAATGTTACAAGGCATGACGGATAGCATAACAATTATGTATGATGTCAGCAGCATATCGGGAGATAGCATGCAAGTTAGAGCCAAAGTTGTAAGCACGGGCAAGGAGTTGAGTTATGGTGATAATGAAGTAACTGACACCATACAGTTGGTGCAATTAGCGGAAATCGTCGCGTCTGGGTATGTGTGAATCCGTTAGGGCACTTTAAATTATTGAATTGTTTAAATCCCCTCATTACAGAGAGTCCAAAAAGACAAACATCAATTTGGAAGATCCAAGTGATACAGAATTTGTCAATGTCTATGCGGTAAGTAAATGTTTCGAATTGTAAAATGTCGAAGTCTTTTTTTTTTTTTATTTATTTGTCTATAGATATTATAATCCTTACAGACTAGCCTATATACAATATACACAAACTAAGCTTAATAACTACGAATTCAGCAAAATAATAATCTTTTTCTTTAAAGAATATTTGTTTTCGCACAGATCTATATTATTGTAAAATTTATTAAATTCAACACATAAACGCCTAAATGGGTCATTGTTCGCAAAATTCGTACGATAGTATTCAACATGAAGAAGATTAAAATTTCGTGAAGGTCTCAGCGGCACGTTCAAGTAGATGTGGTCCAACAGAAACTCCGATGTTAAATTCCGTTTAGTATATTTAACATGAAATTCAGATTAAGCATTGAACGCCGACTTTCCAACGAAGGCAATTTGATCAAATTTAATCTTTCTTTATAAGATGGTAAAGTATTAAATGTCCAGTTACGTCTACATTAGCAGAATAACACAAACTGTTTTTGCACAGACTCAATTGAATTGCAGTGGATTTTATAATTTGGGCACCATAATATAGAACCATACTCCAGTATCGGTTGAACAAGGGATGTGTATAGATTTCTTGTGACGATTGGATCAACAAACTCTTTGCTCCAACGCTTAACAAATCCTAAAGAACCATAGGCTTTATTGATCGTCAAAGATATATGTGATCTATAGTTTAACCTTTGATCTAACAAGAAGCCAAGATCCATGATTGATTCCACAGTTTCTAGGGGCGAACCGTTTATAGAGTAAATTGTTGTTAGATGATTTGATCTGTAAAACGATATATGTTTACATTTTTTTATGTTCAATTCCATTAGATTCAGTTGACACCAATCTTATAATCGGTCAAGGTCGGATTGTAGTTTCAGTTGATCTGTGCCATTTTGAATGGTTTTGAAAAGTTTAACCTCGTCTGCATACATAAGTACTCGAGAGAAAGTGGCAGTGGATGGTAGATCATTAATAAATAATGAAAACAAAATAGGCCCAAGATGACTACCTTGTGGGACTCCAGATAAAACATCAATAGTTTTAGAAACAGAATCATTAAATTTTACAGTTTGAGTACGATTAGACAGGTAATTTGATATCCATGCTAGCAACGAGTCTGAAAACCCCAGGAGGTCTAGCTTGTGTAATAGAAGACTATGATTTACCTTATCAAAAGCCTTGCTAAAATCAGTATATATAACGTCAGTTTGCAAACGATTTCTAAATCCTTCGTTTACAATTGTAGTTAATTCCAAAACATTTGTTACAGTTGAGTACAATTTACAAAATCCCTGCTGATATCGTGATTACAGTGAAGAAACTTGATGAGACAGTGAGTCAGTGATGATTTTTTCAAGAAGTTTCGGAATAGCGCTAAGCTTTGCGATTCCTCTGTAGTTGGTGACTTCAGATTTACATCCACTTTTAAACAGAGGTATAATGAAAGAATTTTTCCATAATGGAGGGAAATATTGTTTCCGTAAAGATTCATTAAACAATATTGAGAGAACACCGGACAGGGAATTTGCGCAGTGCTTAAGAATATTGCTAGGGATACCATCTGGACCTGGATTGTAGGAACATTTCATATTCCTCAAATAATGCTGTACAGTATCAGATGTTGTTAGTGGAACAGATATCGTGCTATTTCCGTAGAAGCTTTGGGAGGGCTCATTAGTTATATTATATGTTTTCCGGGAATAAGTAGTGGCAAAGAAGTCTGCAAACATATTGCTGATGGAAAGGTCATCATCCGCTTCGATGGCTCCAAATTTCAAAACTTTTGGAAAAGTATTCGACCGACGTTTAGAGTTTACAAATTTATAAAAAGACTTAGGGTTTACTTGTAGTTGACTTTTTATATTCGACAAATAAGTGTTGTATGAGATCTTATTGCAGATGTTATATTCAGAACGAACAACAGAGTATTTGGAAAAGTCCATAGCAGTACCAGTTTTCTTATACTTTTTATATATGTAGTTTATTTTTTATATTCTTCAAGTTGCGCAGTTTCATAGGTTCAGTGGTAAATAGTAAATCCAACATCTTATCATTAGCGTTGAAAATTCTATTAATTTGGCATAAACCAGCATTCAAAATTGTTTCAATAAATTCCACAACATGACCATTTTTTGTGACGGGTAATAAATAGTTTGTATCAGTATTTTCCTTCCAATGAATAGATGGTAAATTGAAATCTCCAGTTACAATTAGTGAGTCCATTGGTTTAGAATGACTTAGCACAGATTGGATAGCAGCTAAGTGTGCTTTATAGATTTCAGTAGTAGATCCAGGAGGAATATATGAACAAGTCAAAAATAAAAAGTTATTTCCATATTTTAATTTAACAGCCAGGAATTCGATGGATGGATCAATAAATACATCTATGATAAATGCACTGTATTCAGTCGAGACAGCAATTAGGACGCCTCCACCAGATTTTTTTATACCAATTGTACGATCACGTCTAAAAACTTGATATCTATCACATAAAATTTCAGTATTTAAAATGTTTCCATGAAGCCAGGTTTCAGTGAAAATTATTACATCGTATTCGAATCCAAAACTATCAGTATACAGACCAGATAACTTGGTATTTAGTCCCCTAACATTCTGATAAACCAGAAACAGTTGTTTATCAGATGATGGGCTCCTTAGTTTTTTGGTAAATCTTCAGAACGTGCAGGCAAATGCGCAATATTTGTACGAATCCTTTCTTTGTATATATATTCCTGTACTAAAGCCCTCGGTGGCCAAAAGTCAGGACTAACCACGGTTTCAAAAACAGAGTCAGGTACCATAATTCGAAATGATGCCGTGTTGCGTGTGTCTCTGTACTGTACTACATATGCGGTATTTCGTTTCCCGCCATCCATTGCAAGTCATATGTAAGACGCGATATGCTTCGCATGGTACTTCAATAGAGCACTGCTATTAGTCAGAAACAGAATGCTCTTTCCTTTTCGTTTCATTTACATCACAGTTTAATTTAGTCTCAATTTACCCCGATCTCTAATTTTACTTCTTACCATTGAAAACGGTAACTTTTTAACCAATTTCGCTGAAAATTGGACAGAAGTTATCATATTTTATTAAATTATGGATTGTGTGTTGTGTTATGCTCTCTGAAGCTATCCACATGAAAGATGGGTCCACGGCTTAATAAGCTTCCAGGGAACACTTTATTATAATACCAACCACACACGAACAAGGGTATTTGGTTTTGTCATTGCATTTCCAACATATCGAAGTATGAATTTCTAAGGGTGCGAACAGAGTGGGCGTTGACAGCCGAGCCGAGATTGTCAACGCGATAAAGATTGTGAGTGCGAGAAAACTGGTTACATACAAATCAATACCAATAAGTTTGTGCATAACATAGTGAACTTCGAGCAGAGCAAAGAACAAAGCTAATTAAGCGGGAGAAAAGAGTTACAAAGAGTTTTTCGCGCTTGTTTGCTTTTCAGCGTGCAGTCATGTTTTTTAATGTTTTAAAAATGAACAAGTAAAAGCGGACTAAGATCGGCCGGGCCGAATCTTATATACCTTCCCCCATAGATCGCATTTGTCCAGTCCTTTCCCTGCTTTTTTTAGGCAAATAAAAGATAAAGGAAAATAATTGATTTAATATTGGAACTATATCAAGTTATACTCTTCACCATAGGATGGGGTAATACTAATTTCGTCACTCTTTTTGTAACTACTTGAAATATTCGTCCGAGACCCCATAAAGTATATATATATTTTTGATCGTCATGACATTTTAAGTCGATCTAGTCTAGTCCGTCCGCCCATCTGTCAAAAGCACGCAAAGTTTGGACCGAGTAAAGCTAGCCGCTTGAAATTTTACACAAATACTTCTTATTAGTGTAGGTCAGTTGGGATTGTAAATGTTCCATATCGATTCATCTTTTGATATAGCTGCCATATAAACCGATCTTGATCTTGATTTCGTGAGCCACTAGAGGGCGCAATTCTTATCCGATTTACCCGAAATTCTGCATGACGTGTTTTGTTATGATTTCCAACAACTGTGATAAGTATGGTTCATATCGGTCCATAACCTGATACAGTAGTCATATAAACCGATTTGGGGTCTTGACTTCTTGAGCGACTAGATGACGCAATTCTTATGCGATCTGGCTGAAATTTTGCACGACGTGTTTCGCTTCCAACAACTGACCTAAGTTTGTATCAACCTCTTAAGAGTCCCTAGAGATCGCCTGTCGCCGTGAAGTAATCTTGGTAGTTTCACAGTCAACACTCATAGTATGATGTTTTGTGAATGTCTAAATTTAAAAGCGCAATGGAGAAAATTTTTTTGAGCATTGTTAACAGAGGTCAAAGTATTCTACTCGGGACGGTCTATCGCCCAAATAGCCGAGTTAATATTGACCCACTCATAGGGAAAATTAAGACCCCTCTCTTTATCTTTTAAGGAAATTATTATAAGTGGTGATTTTAACTCAAATCTTTTAACTGAGAGGAGTTTAATCAGCGAGTTTAATGCAATAGGTTTGTACTCTGCTAATGAAGATATTTCTTCATATTATTGTGGTACATGTAACACACTACTCGATTTATTCCTTGTGTTGTCTCCTGAGAGATTTATGGGTTATGATCAGTTGACGTCCTTCTTATTTTTAAAGCATGATATTATTTTTCTGTCCTACGATTTCTCAGTACAACATTATACGGAAACGTTCATGTTTAGAGATTTCAGCAACATCTGTTACAGTGAGCTTATATCTGATTTGAATGATTTTTCATAGAGTGACTTATGTATCTCTTGAATGACATTGATGAAAAACTAGACTATTTGAATTTAATCTAGCGGCTCTGTATGAGAAATAAGTGATTTTAAAAACTAGAGTGGTTAAATAATGTGGGCAACTTTGGTTCAACAATGCTATAAAGGACTTGATAGCCAGGCGGGACGAGTCATACAAGAGGTGGAAACGCTTTAAAACTTCCAGGCTACATGATGATTTTTGATATCTAAGGAGAGAAGTGGTGAGAACAGTTAGAGTGGCGAAAACCCAATATTTTTCGAAGGAAATGGCAGGAAGTAAAGAATATTGACATAGGAAGGACAGAGAATGCTACCCATTGCGATCTGAAATCCGGACAAGCTAAATTCTCATTTTGCTAATAACGACATACCTCAAGTGAATAGACAAGTGGATGACTCATTTTCACCTAGTTGTGATACAACTTTTAATTTTACATGTGTTTCTCAAAATGACACACTTCAGTCAATTGAGGGCATTGAATCGAATGCCACAGGCTTGGACGATGTCGATCCACGATTTTTGAAACTGCTATTACCGTTTTTACTACCATTTATAACACAAATATTTAACTGTGCATTAACAACGTCCTCTTTTCCTTCTAGTTGGAAAAACGCAAAACTAATCCCGATACCTAAATCGAAAGGAGAATATAGACCGATTTCCATTCTTCCATATTTTTCAAGGTCTTTAGAAATATAATGTTTAAACAAATTAATGCTTACATTTCACGTCATGATCTTCTGACTGACGAACAATCTGCACCACGGTGTTGCTTGATATTGTAGAGGAATTGAGACACAACAATTATGACAACAAGTGCTGGTTTTTGATAGATTTAGACCATTCGAAAGCTTTTGATACGGTGTGTCACGAAATTTAGTTCAAAAAATTGAGGTATATGTATGGCTTTGATGACACAGCTAGTAATATGATGTTGTTTTATTTGAATGCAAGAGAACAGAAAGTACTTTCCAAGGAGACATATTCACAACCATTTAGTTTATCATGACGAGCACCGCAGGGGTCTGTTTTAGGTCCATTGCTCTTCTCACTATACATTAATGACGAAGTCGGGGTACCTAGTGGATATGATATTCATATATATGCTGATGATGTTCAGCTATGCTTCTCATGCAATATTTACGATACTTTTCCTTGTATTGAAAACATCAACCTGAATATAATGAGAATAAACAGATGGGCTTAGGTCAATGGTCTTCATTTAAACCCCAATAAAAGTAAGTGTTCGGTTATATCCAGGAACAGATAGCATTAGTCTTCCATCAGTGAAGATAAAAGAATGTGATATTGAGTACATACCATTTACTAGAAATTTTGGGGTCATTTTCGAAAATAATCTGTAGTGGAATAACCATATTGACAACACAACTAGTATAATGTGCGGAATGCTCCGTTCCCTATGTTCCATTCAGTTTTTTGCACGTTGGAGATTCGAAGTATGATTGCTATGGCGTAATTGTTGTCAAGGGTTCTATGCTGTTGCGAAATTTATGCTTATTGTGACTCTGAACACGTGAGGAAATTTCGAATTGCCACAAATGACATTGCTAGATTTGTATACGGAGTAAATCGATTTAAAAGTATTTCACCTTGCGTGAAACAACTGTATGACATGCATTTTAATAGACTTTTTTAACTTGCTGAGCCGAAATACCTTTTTGCAAACGAACTTTCTCCCGCTCATAGCGCTTAAATTGTATTGAACCATTCAGAACCAGATACTTACTTTCAGTCTTTAACGTTTTGATTTTCAATGTTTATATGCCTAAAAAGTTGTACTGCAATATTTTTATATTTTATACACTACCCCACCACTGTGGTACAGGGTATTATAACTATGTGGATTTGTTGGCAACGCTAAAAAGGAGAAGGGCTAGACCCATTGCTAAGTATACCGATCGGCTTAGAATCGCTTCCTGATTCGATTTAGCTTTGTCCGTCTGTCTGTCCATGTATTTTTGTGATCATAGTACAGGTCACATTCATTTTCCGATTGTCATGAAAATGTCACTTCTTTGGCCCAAGGACGAACGCTATTGATTTTGAAAAAGATCGGTTCAGATTTAGATGTAGCTCTCATATATATCATTCGTCCGATATGGACTCTTAAGGCTGTAGAAGCCAGAAATTTGGTCCGATCTTTACCAAATGTAGCAGGAGATGTTTTATTTAACGTCTATGTAATTTTAAGGCTGTAGCAGCCACAATTTTGGTCCCATCTCCACAACATTTAGTACAAAGTATTTTATTTGACGTTCTAATATGTGTGCAAAATTTCATGAAAATTGGTCCAGATTTACAGATACCCCCAAATATATATAAATATATATTTAACCGATATGGCCTTTTAAGGCTGTAGAAGCCACATTTTTAATTCGATCTTAAAAAGATTTTGCACGAGGTGTTTCATTTGTGTAAAAATTTATAAAAACCGGTCCAGATATATGTATGTATATATATATATATATATATATATATATATATATATATATATATATATATATATATATATATATATATATATATATACATATCTTTATATACATATATAAGGCGACTTTTAAGGCGGTAGAAGTCTCTACAATATTGGGCGTGATATATTATATTTGACGTCCCAGATTTAAATATTATTCCCATATATATATTTTATCCGATATGGCCTTTTAAGGCTCTAGAAATCCACAATTTTTGTTATAACGTAAAAAAATCTTAAAAGGTGCTATTCGATATTTCAGTAGGTATGTAAAATTGAAGTCTGTCTACATTTGGAGATAGGTTCTATATATTAAAAGTAGTACGTAGACTAGGTGGTGTATTATATAGTCGGCTCCACCCGACTTTTGCCTTTCCTTTCGGTTTTTGTCTTAGTATTGGATCGAAAATCGCATGGTTTGGCTGTTATAGTCCTTTGACGTATGGTCTAGTGGACTTTTTTGCTCCGTTCAACCCAAAAATCAGAAACGCGAAAAGCCTTTAAAATGTTTTTTCTTCCATTCCAATCGCCCCACCCTGGTACACAGTAATGTAAAATAGTGTGAGTATTTTCGCCCATTATTTGTACGCTCAAATACTCATTTAATCATTCAATCTGGTAGGAGAGTCGCAAGAGAATAATTATTAGTCCAGTAAACGAATATTCGTTTGCAGCTATCGAAACACTTTTACCATTAAAGAGTTTTTGGCTTTACAACAAAACAAAGTTCATTTCACCGTAGGCGAAACCGCTAAAGAGTTTACAATAAACAAAGTTAGTTATGTTTAATAATGCTACGTTTACGGCATACATTTGATATATTGAAGCGAAACATTACACAGTTACAAGAAAAGAATAAAATAATGATAGTAATAAAAGTATTTTGTTTGTCCCAAAATTGTGTTTTATTTTAATGTGGGAGCATGCGTCGTTATACGGTCACGACCTCATGCCCTCTGCCAAATGAAAGAGACACAAAACATATACAAGGCAAACGAATAACCTTTTCGTGTTAAATAATCATCCGTTGCTATAAACGAAACGATTTTGCCTAATTGCGATGGGCAAATTTCCAAAAGATTTTACCATTTACGAATGGCTTTTACGTCAAAAAGTCCCAAATTTATGACTAAGGTTCGGAACTATATATAAATACATATTTGTTTTCCTTCGTCTAAATAAAGAGACAATAATATATCTTTAGAATCAACAAGTAAAAGCGTGCTACGTTCGGCCGGGCCGAATTTTATATACCCTCCAGCATTGATAGCATTTGTCGAGTTCTTTTCCTGGCATCTCTTAGGTAAAAAAGGATAAAAGAAAAGATTTGCTCTGCTATTAGAGCGATATCAAGTTATGGTCCGAATCGGACCTGTGTAAAATTTCAGCTAATTCGAATAAGAATTACGACCTTTGGGGGCTCAAGAAGTAAAATAGAGAGATCGGTTTATATGGGAGCTGTATCAGGCTATAGACCGATTCAGACCACAATGAACACGTACGTTGATGATCATGAGAGGATTCGTTGTACAAAATTTCAGACAAATGATTGCAACCTCTAGAGGCTCAAAAAGTTAAGATCGCAGATCGGTTTATATCGCAGCTATATAAGGTTATAGCTGCAAAATTTCGAGCAAATCGTATAAGAATTGCGCGCTCTAGTGGCTCAAGAAGTCAAGATTCAAGATCGGTTTATATGGCAGCTACAGGGTGGCTGATGAATATTGCTACAATGATGAATATTGCTACATTTTTTTTTCGGTGTATGGAATACATTTTTCTTTTATTCATGTTAAATTAAATTATTAAATTAATTATTAAATTATTATTAATTAAATTAATTAATTAATTAATTAAATTAATTATTAAATTATTATTATTAAATAGAAAAAAAGTTATTACATTTTTTTTTGGTAGCGGCTTTCATCAGCCACCCTGTATATCCGGCTATTGACTGATTTGAACCATACTTAGCACAGTTGTTGAATCGAAACACGTTGTGCAAAATTTCAATTTCGGATAAAAATTGCGTCCTCTAGAGGCTCAAGAAGTCAAGGCCCCAGATCGGTTTATATGACTACTATATCAGGTTATGGGCCGATATAAACTATACCTAGCACATTTGTTGGAAATCATAACAAAACACGTCATGCACAATTTCAGGCAAATCGGATAAGAGTTTCGCCCTTTAGTGGCTCAAGAAGTCAAGATCTAAGATCGGTTTAAATGGCAGCTATATCAAAACATGGACCGATATGGTCCATTCACAATCCCAACCGACCTATAAGACTAATAAGAAGTATTTTTACTCCTTTGAAAGTTTGCGTGCTGTCGACAGACAGACGGACGGATATTGCTATATCGACTTAAAATATGACGATCAAGAATGTATATACTTTATGGTGTCTCAGACAAATATTTCGGGTAGTTACAAACAGAATGACGAAATTCGAATACCATCATCCTATGGTTGAGGGTATAAAAACAGGAGATTAAAATGACATTGATTTGTTGGCGCATATTTCACTGTAAATACATATATTTGCATATCTGCCAAAAACATTTGGCAGAATATGGTGCTCCAATCTAGGCAATATGGATATCAAATGGAAGTTATTAGTGAACAAGACAAAATTGAAACGAATTTCTTTTCTTAAAATATTTTTGTTTTATTTCGTCCAGATCGAAGTCAAGGTAATTTTCTCGACTCCGGGAAAAACTGCTCGACTCCGCACCCCTGATCGGCAAAGACGTAGATTGGCCTAACACAGCTCACTGTATTAAATTTTAGCGAATAGGAACCCAAGAGCATAAATCAAGATATCGGCCTATATGGGGGCTGTATTAACCCTGCGGGAAATGGGACAGGTCCCAAACCTGTCACGGGATATGTCGTCTTGTGATAGGGATCGGTCCCAGTTCTCGTTCCCCTTACATGAATAAAACCATCACTTTTATTAAGGTTTTTCACTAGAGGGTTAGGGTAATACTGGCTACAGAAACTTCACAGCCATTTAAATACTATAGTTAGATCAACATCTAAAGCAACATAGATATTACACAACAATGAAAGGACAATAAGATGAACAGTCTTCTCTGGCAACGTCTACAACAAACTACAGACGAAGGATATAATTATTTATTACATGAATAGGATCGGTGAAGTATATACTACTTTACAATTTGTAATATACATAACCAAAAGATCGAAACGGATTGTTAAATTCGTAATTAAATCTCTCTAAAGGTAGTCTAAGAGGTATTTAATGTCGTGTATTTCGGATAGGAATATTAAAATTTAATTCGCCTGTTAAGAATTGGGAATAAATGTGACCACGTAATAATTTAACAATAAATACGGCCTTAAGCACCAAGCGCCTCCTTTCGAGCGTTGGTAAGTCAATAAGTTTCAAGCGGTTCTCGTTCGGGGGAAAAAATTCAGCCGAATTCCATGTTAAGCCCCTAAGCGCAAAAAGAAGAAATTGTATCTGGACGGATTCAATCCTATCTGAGTAGCATTTGTAGAATGGGTTCCAAACCACACAACCATATTCCAATGTAGGCCGGACTAAGCTTAGCTAACAGTAATAAAGCGACTTTTTAAAAAATAATTAAGAATCATAAGTTATGACAATTGAAACTTGTTATTCCCTGTAGGGAATGTCCTGTGACAGGTAACTACCTCTCCAGTTTATGACCGGCATATTTAGGGCTATTGACTGCACATTTCCCGTAGGGAACTTATCGACAAATTCGAAACATATCCGGCACGAGCCAAATCGCGTAATATGTGCGTTTTTGTGGATTTAAGGCCTAAAATCGAGAGATCTGTCTGTGTATACGGGAGCTCTATGAAAATATAGTTTGATATAGCCCATCTTTGAACTTAGTGTGACTGAGTACAAAAAAAAGAATCTGTGAAAAGTTTCTGCTCAACATCTTAATTTTTAAAGACTGTAGACACACAGACGGACAGGCATGGCTAGACCAAGCATATATGTACAAGAAACAAGTAAGAGTTGTACAAAATTTAAACCAAATTGGATAATAACTGCGTCCTCTAGAGGCTCAAGAAGTCAAGATCCCAGATCGGTTTATATGGCAACTATATCAGGTTATGTACCGATTTGCGCCAAACTAAACACAGTTGTTGGAAGTCATAACAAAACAGCTCATGCAAAATTTCAGGAAAATCGAATGGGAATTAAGCCCTCTAGCGGCTCAAGAAGTCAAGATCCAAGATCGGTTTATATGGCAGCTATACCAGGTTATTAACCGATTTTGACCGTACTTAGCACAGTGGTTGTAAGTGACACCACAACACCACATGGAAAATCACAGCCAAATCGGATAAGAATTACGCCTTCTAAAAGCTGAAGAAGTCAAGACCCAAGATCGGTTTATATGACAGCTATATCAGGTTATGAACCGATTTGAGCCATACTTAGCCCAGCTGTTGGAAGTGATATCAAAACACTACTTCCAAATTTCAGTCAAATCGAACGAGAATTGCGCCCTCAAGAGGCTTAAGAAGTCAAGACCCCAGTCGGTTTATATGGCAGCTATATCAAAACATGGACCGAATTGGCCCATTTACAATCCCAACCGACCTACACTTATGAAAAGTATTGGTGCAAAATTTCAAGCGCCTAGCTTTATTCCTTCGAAAGTTAGCGTGCTTTAGACAGACAGACGGCCGGACGGACGGACATGCTTAGATCGATTTATAATGTCATGACAGTATGACGAAATTAGTAGACCCCCATCCTATGGTGGAGGGTATAAAAATGCATAGGTTAGGTTGAAAGAGAGTGCATATATTAATCTGCCCCATGCCACTATGGACATACATCTAAGCCAATAATCGGCTTGTTGTGCGCTCTAGAAAAAGAAAATCTATGTTAGGAGTTCAGTGCTACAAAATCCATAATTGTTTTCAATGCCACTCCACTAAGCTGGTTCATGTCTGGTATAGTGTCCCCACCCAAGTGCCGGTATATGTTAGACGCGAAAGCTGAGCTATGACAAAGGAAATGCTTTAACGTCTCATCATCTTTCCCGCATGCCCTACACATGCTATCACAGAAAAAATGTATACTATACATAGTTTTTGTATTGGTATTTGGTATAAGTAATAAATAAATATGCATAAAATTTTTAAGTGTATATTTTGCGCATATGACGGTCTTTGTTAGTACATAGAACTCCGAAGCCATTGGCGTTAAAAGTTACACAGTTACAATAAAAACCAAACTCCCCAACAAAAGAGATTTGTTTGTCGTAAAGACATACCAAATGTTTTATTTTTTTTTTACGTACCTATTGGAGGCCACCGTGGTGCAGAGTTTAGCATGTCCGCCTATGACGCTGAACGCCTGGGTTCGAGTGCTGGCGAGACCATCAGAAAAAAACGTTCAGCGGTGGTTTTCCCCTCCTAATGCTGGAACGCACTGCGGCACGCCGTTCGGATTTGGCTATAAAAAGAAGGGCTTAAACTTGAGTCGAACTGCACTCATTGATATGTGAGAAGTTTGCCCCTGTTCCTTAGTTGAATGTTCATGGGCAAAATTTGCATTTGCATTGATTTATCGATTTTCTATTACCTTTTGTCAAAATAGCGAATAAAATGAAAGTAAGTGGTGGTTTCAAGGCTCAGCGCCCCTTAAAAGTAGGTTATTGTCGTAATCTATATGTACCTAGGGCACTTGGAGCGAAATGTTAATATCTGATCCAATCTTCACTCCCAAATACTTTTTATTGCAATCCAATATTTACGTGATTGACATTTATATCCGTATGAGGAATTTGACCCTGCATATTTTTGGCCTAGTCTGAAAATCATGCGGCTTTTTACAGCTAATCCAAATTTAAATCCTTGTTTATTTATTGTTTTATATTTCAGATAACGAGCAATGGGCCTAGTACAGTTGAGGCTATGCAAGTCGTTATGGACATACCTGTGAACTACACAATTCCCGGATCTGGAGAGCGAGTTCAGATTGTTGATATGAATAGCATTGTTATGCATGCCATTTACGATATGCAAATGAAGGACGTTAATTTCTTTAAAAACAATACGCAGATCTTCATATCGAACCCATTGGCATCCTCAGAGGAAGATGACCACAGTGAGACAACACCAAATAGCGGTAATATTTGGAGATTATTGAATTTTGCATTCCCTAAGAATAAATTATTTTTCCAGCACCTGAGATGAGCCTTTCATATCTGCGAAGGCGTCGGGACATTGATTCTGGTCTCGATAAAGACGATCGAAAAGACCTCGCCGGGAACTCCACTCTCGATTACGTGCTAGGTGAGGACTTGAAAGGATCTTTACCACTTAATCGCACTGTAGTGCTCAACTGCAATAGTACAGCTAAAACACAGTGCATCCGTGCTGTCATTACTCTGTACGATTTCAAGCCAAACCTGCCATTAACAGTGGCAATGAAATATGACGTTGACATGGGAGTAATCAACAAAGTTCTGCAAAATCGTTTGGAATTCCTTGCAATACAGGTGGGCGTGGACGTGCTGAAGTTAGGAAATCCCTTGAGCTCTACTTTTGTCGTTACCAAAAAGATCCAATTCAACATTGTATCGAAGCATCAGCTGTATGGCACATCCATTTGGGTTTACATTCTGGCTGCCCTTGGTGGTTTATTGGTATTGGCTTTAATAACATACATTCTGTACAAAATTGGCTTCTTTAAACGCACCAAAAAGGAAGAAATGGAAAGGCTGGTTCAACAGGCTAAACGTGGCAAAAGTGCTAAAACAGATGCAACAAGTTCAGATGAAGAAAACTGATCATTTTTGCAATGAAAATATTAATATATAGTTTAAATTTACTTACGCTTGAAATTATATTCATTTAATTTATTCAAATACGATTATTAATCTAAGGTGAATAAGTTCCTCACAAAAAAATCTCCTATTATATCAATAAACATTAAAATTTGTAGATAATGTTATACAAATCAAGACTATATTCATGTGTATGCATATTCTCTTTACTCTTTTAAGACGATTCTTGTTTGATCTATCGAGTAGAGCGGATGTGTTTTTGATTCGTTCCACAGGAAAATCTCCGCACCTTGTAATTAGCAGTTTTTTACTTGGATATTTTTCAGTCACTTAGGATAGCTGCAACAGTATTATCTCCTAAGCGGTTGAAGATCTGCGTCTGTTTCCAGTAGATCTAGTGATCCAAAACTCTATAGTAGGCTTAGAATGGACTTTTCAACGATCCAACAGATACAATGGTGGTATCAAGCTTAAGCATGTTTTATGCTACTGAAACCTCTACTCTACAGGCGACTGTTCTGCAGAGGCTTCTAAAGAGGAAACTTGATTTGGGTCTTAAAGACATAAAAGATTCAATCTCATCGAGGCATGTTTGCCATTAGCCTTGGTCATAGACGTTTTTTGGCAAAACCGTAGGCCCCTAGAAGTGAAGGAAGAAGAAAAATAGGGGCCCTCCTCCTTACTTGGAAAAAAAACGATAAAAAAATTTCAACTACAAATTTTTATGGAAAATAAAAGCGTTTTCAATAAATAATTCTATCATTTGATAATTGATTCTATCATTTTTATACTCACCACCGGAGGATGGGGGTATATTAATTTTGTCATTCCGTTTGCATCTCATCGAAATATCCATTTCCGATCCTATAAAGTACATATATATGTTTTCGATCGTCGTAAAAATCTAAGACGATCTAGACATGTCCGTCCGTCTGTCTGTTGAAACCACGCTACAGTCTTTAAAAATATAGATATTGAACTGAAACTTTGCACAGATTTCTTTTTTGTCCATAAGCAGGTTAAGTTCGAATCCGCTGATTTGGGGCCAAAGGCCCATAATTATTTATTATCCGATTTTGCTGAAATTCGGGACAGTGAGTTGTGTTAGCCCCTTCCATAAAAGGCGCATTTATTGTCCGATGTCGCCGAAATTTGGAACAGTGATAACTGTCATATTGACCGATACCCTATTTAAAGTCTTGGCTCTATAAAAGGCACATTTATAATCCGATTTCGCTGAAATTTGACACAGTGCCTTATCTTAGGCTAATCTGTCTATATTTGGATATAGTTACCAAAAGGACTTGTACTAATTAGAGCACTCAATGTCCGTGTCGAATTTGGTCCAAATCGGACCATATTTCAATATAGCTTCTATGAGGGAATAAATTATGCATTTTTCACCGGATTATGATGAAAGGTGGTTTACATATATACCCGAGGTGGTGGGTATCAGCCCGTCCGAACTTAACCGCTTTTTTACTTGATTTAATTGAATATGAGTTTTGTAAATACAGTTATGATTTAAATTTTTGCAATTTTCATTTAAAAAAAAATTGATTCATATAATATTTAAATTGAATCTGAAAGAATTTTCAATTACAATCGTGATTGTTTTTTTTTATTTTCAATCAAAGAATGAATTTTATCAATCATTTTTTAATTGAACCATAATTCAAATGTTTGAATTACAAATAGGTGTTTTACCATTTTATATTACCTGCAATATAGCTTTCAATTAATTTAACTTAAGCACCATTTTACATATCATCCCCTACGATATAACTGGAAGGAGGTTTCAGAGATCCATACACTCTACATTTCGTAAATGTATAGCAATGCCATGGCAGCCGATTCTACAAAGCGGATTTTTTAAAAAAGTTTCAAAGAAATTTCTTTAATTGAATAAATTAATTTCGTTATTGAAACCGATGTTTATGTTTTTTTTCTAGATAATGGAGAACCTAAGCTCTTAAGATGCTCTCTAATAACGTCCGATGTCCTTGAGTAATTTTTAGGATCTTCTTTAGACTGTGGCGATGATAGTTAGTATAGCAAATAACAAGAGATACTCTTCCCATTTCATTTAGTGCAGTTTTAACTCAGTTAATAAAGTTAATTAAGTGTAGAGACACGTTTTATATGGCGAATAGCTCTCAAAATGTCTACCTTCGTTCATTTTCCATTTGTAACACATCGAAATATTGGTATAAGAGGCCTGCACAAGACGACACTAGTATGCAGAAAAATCTCTTTTGTTGTTTTGTTCAAATTTCATTCATAAATATTGAGTGTGATAAGAGCGCAAAGAAGTAAGACGTGTGTGTGTGAGTGTGGTCTTTTCAAATCAGCGATGTCTAAAATGAAAATAGTGAATGAGTGTGTGAAATACTCTCTTAAAGTATTTTAAATTCTCTCAATATGTAAAAAATGAGTTTTGGGATTTAATGATTCGTGTTTTGCAAAAATAAACATAAAATAAGACCGATACGGGATAACGATGAGCACCACACAGGCTGGAACTTTGAGCTTCGACTTAAGTGGCGTCCATCGTTATCACGGTAAGCTTAGCTGAAAGCTACCGGGCGCATCCACAGGTTGCGGATGGTGGATAGCTCCGTTTTTATGCGGAGTAGCTGCAAATGTGGCCGCGGACAGCCAGCGATTTTCGAGAGAAGAGTCTCAGTGAGGAGTCAGGTGGAACTAGCTCTTAATTAAATACTGAGTGCCAATGATACTCGAGATAACAAGGCGAGTTATTAGCGCCTTCAAATAACCAATGGCCAATATGAGCGTCTGTTCCCCGGTTAGGGGCGGCTGGAGGCGAGCGTCGGATCTTGGAGCAAGCGGCTGGCCACAACGAGGGATACGTGTGCAATCCCACAAAACCCATGTGGTTGGGAGGCTGGGCCAGTAACCCGCCCCCGGAAAACTATGAGAAACAAAGGAATAGTAAAAACGGACCGCCCCAACGTTGATGACCCTCACAAACGAAAAAATGACCATGATTTGCGGATCTGCAACTGGAATGTCCGCACTCTTTATAGAGAAAGTGCAGTATACGCGCTGCCGGATGTATTAGAGAAGTACAAGGCAGATATTACCGCCTTACAGGAAGTGCGATGGACTGGCGTCACTAGAACACCAAACGGTGACGAACTATACTGTAGCTGTCATAACACGAGGCTTGAATTTGGTTGCGGATTTGTGGTTAGACTGGAGACTGAAACACCTTGTCTCCAGCTTTACTCCGGTGGATGAGAGGCCAGCCACAATCCGCATAAAACCCAAATTCTTCAACATCAGCCTTATTTGTGCCCATGCCCCGGTGGAAGACAAAGACGAGCAGACCAAGGATATTTTCAACGAGCGCCTAGAGAGAGAATATGACCACTGCTCCGCCCATGATATTAAAATTGTTCTGGGAGATTTTAATGCGAAGATAGGGAAGGAAGATATTTTTGGACCAACAGTCGGAAAGTTAAGCCTCCACGAGATAACGTCCAGTAATGGGTTGAGGCTGATAGATTTCGCCGCGGCAAAAAACATGGTAGTTAGTAGCACCAGATTTCAACATAAAAATATTCCCAAACCACATGGCTGTCACCCGATCAAAACACAAGAAACCAAATTGATCACGTTGCGATAGATGAAAGGCATTCATCCAGCATGTTAGATGTACGATCGATCCGTGGATCCGAGGATCATTACCTTGTTGCAGCAAAGGTTCGCACCCGTTTGAACATGGCGAGGAAAGTACGATCTAACACTGCACGGAAGCTGGACATTGAAAAGCAAAACACAACAAATGGCAGCGCCATACTCCACTCGACTGATCCAACTGCTTCATGAAAGCACTCCTTGTTCCGATGATATAATGGTGCAGTGGCAAACTATTGCCCGCTCCATGGAAAATGCCGCGAAATCCGTACTTGGGTACCGCAAGCCTCCTCCAAGAAACCTATGGTACGACCAAAAGTGTGTAGAGATGCTACTGAAGCCAAAAATGCGGCATATAGAGCAACCCTGCAATCAGCAGCAACGCTCTCCAGATGAAGGAGAGGTATCGGGAGAAAAGGAGAGAGGAGAAAAGTCTATACCGCAGAAAGAAAAAGGAAATGGAAAGACGTTAGTGTGAGCGAATTGAGATGTAAAGGAGTCAAAATGAAGTCCGGATATTCTATTGGGGTGCCCAAAAAGTAATTGCGGATTTTTCAAAAGAAAGTAAATGCATTTTTAATAAAACTTAGAATGAACTTTAATCAAATATATAATTGCCATTTTGTTCGATAACCTTTTGCCATCTTCCTGGCAAATTTAGTATTCCACGCTCACAGAACTTCTGGCCTTTATCTGCAAAAAACTGAACCAAGTGCGATTTTATATCCTCATCATTGCCGAAAGTTTTACCATTTAAGGAGTTCTGCAAAGATCGAAATAAATGGTAGTCTGATGGTGCAAGGTCAGGGCTATATGGTGGATGCATTAAAAGTTCCCAGACAAGCTCACTCAGTTTTTGGCGAGTGACCAAAGATGTGTGCGGTCTAGCGTTGACCTGGTGGAATATGACACCTTTACGATTGACCAATTCTGGTCGCTTCTCCTTAATGGCTGTATTCAATTTGTCCAATTGTTGACAGTAAACATCCGAATTAATCGTTTGGTTCCTTGAAAGCAGCTCAAAATATACCACACCCTTCCAATCCCACCAAACAGACAGCATAACCTTCTTTTGGTGGATATCAGCCTTTGAAGTGGTTTGAGCTGGTTAACCATGCTTGGACCGTGATCGTTTTCGACTAACGTTGTTGTAAACAATCCATTTTTCATCTCCAGTTATGATTCGTTTTAAAAACGGGTCGAATTCATTGCGTTTAAGGTGCATATCACAAGCGTTGATTCGGTTTGTTAAATGAATTTCTTTCAATACATGTGGTACCCAAATATCAAGCTTTTTCACCAGTCCAAGACTTTTTATGTGATAATGAACGGTTGATTTTGGTATATTTAACTTCTCTCCTATCTCACGCTCAGTTACATGACGATCCAATTCGATTAACGCTTTGATTTGGTCATCATCAACTTCATTTGGCCGACCTGAAAAATCCGCAATTACTCTTTGGGTTGCCCAAAAACAAAAGAATTAAAATTTCGTGGATAGTTCGGCTTAAGGTCATGTACAATTATTAAAAAACAGATGTCGGTGTTTTTTTTTTATTAATTGTTTTATTTTAAATTTTTCTAATATTTCGATTACCGCCGGTAATCTTCACCAGGGAATGGATAAACTTTAAAACAAGTGAACTTATTTCTTACACCACACAAGAATGACCCATTCATGTGTGGTGTAAGAAACGTACATGACCTCAAGCCGAACTATCCACGAAATTATAATAAAAAAGGGTCAACAATACACAATATAAAAGAATTAAACATCAAAACGATGGCTTTGGTGCAGGCACATCCTCCCGCAAAGACAAAGAAGGAAATCTAGTAACTGACACATATAACATGCTGAGGATATGGAAATAACATTGTACCCAACTGCTAGTGTCCGATGTTGGCGGCGAAGAGGATACCGCAAAACTAATCCCTGATGATGGTATAGAATGTTTACCTCCTAGTCAGAATGAGGTCCAAGCAGCAGTGACACGACTAAAGAACAACAAGGCAGCAGGAGCCAAAGGGTTACCCGCCGAACTATTTAAGACCGGAGGCGACACGCTGATAAGGCGTATGCATCAGCTTATCTGCGCAATCTGGCTAGAAGAACTCATACCCGATGACTTCAGCATACTATGTCCCGTACACAAGAAAGGAGACCAGACGGAATGTGCCAACTACAGAGGAATAAGTCTCCTCCCCATCGCATACAAGATACTTTCGAGCGTACTGTATGAAAGATTAAAACCTAAAGTCAATGAGACAATTGGGTCCTATCAAAGCGGCTTTAGGCCTGCTAAATCCACGCTAGACTAGATATTCACACTGCGCCAAATCCTGGAAAAGACCCGAGAAGGACAAATCAACACCTAAAATCTCTTTGTTGACTACAAAGCCGCCTTCAATACTCCTTTACATTCAAAAGTATTTCAAGCCATATCTCAGTTTGGTATCCCTGCAAAATTTATAAGACTCTGCAGGATGACACTTGCGGATACGCGTTGCTCAGTAAAAATAGGAAAGAATCTCTCGGTACCATTTAATACCAAACGAGGTTTCAGACAACGAGACAGCCGATTGTGTGGTCTCTTTAATATCCCGTTGGAGAAGATTATACGAGATGCAGATGTGAATAGATATGGCACACTAATCACAAGAGAACACATGCTACTCGCCTATGCCGACGACATCGATATCATAGGTCGGGCACTGGAAGTAGTAACTGCAGCCTTTGAAAGAATCGAAAGAGAGTCAGTGAAAATGGGTCTGGCAGTATATGGATATAAGACGAAATGGATGGTTTCAATTCCCAAAAAGCCTTCCATAACCGAGAAGATAAAGAAACTGGAGAAAGTTGGGAACCACAACTTTGGGACAGTCAGTAATTTTATCTACTTCGGCACCGCCGTAAACGAAACGAATAACACCAGTTTTGAGATTAAGCGAAGAATAATACTGCAAACAGATGCTACTTTGGAAGGTAAGCAGTTTAGAGACAAGGCCACCTCTCGACAGGCGAAGATTACACTATACAAAACACTGATACTACCCTTGCTGTTATTTGGTTTTGGAGCATGGGTACTTGTGAAAGCAGATGAGGCAGTGCTTGGAGTATTTGAGAGAAAGATTCTTCGGAAAATATAGTGACCAGTTTGCGTTAATGGAGAATATAGGCGACGTATGAACCACTAGCTGTATGACGACGATAGCATAGTTACACGCATCAAAATGCAACGGCTGCGTTGGCTAGGTCATTTTGTCAGAATAGATGAAGAAGCTCCAGCAAAGAAGTCTTTTGAAGGCAAACACGGTGGTACACGTAAACCGGGAAGACCAAAAGCCCGTTGGACAGATCAAGTGCAGGGAGACACCTCGAAACATGGTGTCAGAGATTTTAGAATGAGAGCAGAAGATTGAGGCGCTTGGAACGCTATTTTACGTTCGGCTAGTGGAACAAATATTCTGTCATAGCCAATTAAAGTTAAGTAAAGTAAAACATAAAATAAGAAAACTTCAATTCGTTTTTAGACCTTCCAAGCGATTTATCAATATAAATCATTACTTTGAAAATAAAAATGCGATACGATACGTTAACCTCTGCACATGTTCATTCGTTGCTGTCTCAACAACGACTGAAACAAAGAGAATACTTTTGACTTGCCATCAACGCTACCGTAAAGGGATGGGCATCACTGTTTCAAATTATCGAAACAGATAGTTTGATCGTATAGACACCCCCTAACACCAAAAGCACCACCCAAAAAAAAGGGGACCGATCGAGACAATATAGGACTCAAAAGAAAGATACTCGGAAGTAGATTGCGAAAATAGTCTTTAAAATGTGGGGTCCAAAAACCTGGGGCCATTCTACCACCAAAAACAAGGCTTTAAAATGCAAACTTTATTTCTCTTTAAAAAGTTTAGTTTTTTATTTGTTTTGGGGGCGGGACAGCTCCCGAAACACACGAATTTTTGGTGGGGGGGGGGGGGCGACTCCCCATTACTTGGACCTTATTTTGTACACCATATTCGTAATCTACTTATTTAAGTTCTATATCAAAATGGAAGTCCCATATGCCTTTTCGGTGGAGTTTTTAAGTAGGGTGGTTCCCTGGGCAGTTTGAGTCAATTTTTAATACCATATTTGTATTCAACTCTCCAGTACCTTCCATTTGCTACCCGTATTGGTCCCCTTTTTGTTTTGGGGTAAGGAGGACTGTCCAAACAATAAATGCGCCTTTTATGGGCCCAATACCTTAAATCGAGAGATCGGTCTAAATGGTTGCTACATCCAAATCTGGACCGAACTGGCCCAAATTGAAGAAGGATGTTGAGAGGCATAATACAACTCACTGTCCCAAATTTAAGCAAAATCGGAAAATAAATGTGGTTTTTATGGGTCTAACATTTTAAATCGGCATATCGGTCTATATGGGGACTATATCAAGATATAGTCCGATACAGCCCATCTTCGAACTGAAACTGCCTATGGTCAAAACAAGAATTTGTACAAAGTTTTAGCTCAATATCTCAAACACAATTTTATTTTTTTACCCACCACCATAGGATGGGGGTATACTAACCTAGTCATTTCGTTTGTAACACCTCGAAATATTCATCGAAGACGCCATAAAGCATATATATTCTTGATCGTCTCGAAGTTTTGAGTCAATCTAACCATGTCTGTCCGTCCATGCGCAATGCCTATCCGAGTTGGTTGAAATTTTGCACGACGTGTTTTGTTATGATTTCAACAAATGCATTAAGAATGGTTCAAATCGGTCCATAACCTGATATAGCTGCCATATAAACCGATCTGGGGTCTTGACTTCCGATTTAGCTGAAATTTTGCATGAGGTGTTTTGTTATAACTTTTAACAACTTAAAATAGTTCAAATCGGTCCATAACCTGATATATAAACCGATATGGGATCTTGACTTCTTGAGCCTCCAAGTATTATCCGCTCTTCTTGAGCGCAAGTAACATCAGATTTGGCTGAAATTTTGTACAAAGACTTCTCTCAAAAGAACTAAATATATGTGCCGAATATGGCATGAATCGTTTTATAGCCTAATACAGCTCCCCTATAAACCGATCTCCCTCTTTTACTTCTTCAGTCCCTAAAGTGCGCAATTCTTACTAGATTTGGCTGAAATTTTACACAATGACTTCTACTATGGTCTCCAATGTTCAGTTCGATTATGGTCCGAAATGACCCATAACTTGATATTGTTCCAATACCATAGCAATAACATTGCCTAAAAAGAGATACCGTGGCAAGAGCTCGACAAATGCGATCCATGGTGGAGGGTATATAAGATTCGGGCCGGCCGAACTTAGCACGAGAAATTAATCAATGGTAAAAAAAATATAATATTTATGGTAAAATCATATTTGTTATTCTACTTCTTTTATACCCTTCTAAGGGTATTTGACTTTTCAAAATATGAAGAGGTAGCACTCCTATTATTTTGAACACAGCTGTACGTGGAAAGAAATCCACGTGGTAATCAAACAAACACACATGCATTGGAAAAGTGACACAGCTAGCAGGACAAAGTGTCGAGATTGGTTATCGTGTTGTATGCATTTCGTAGAGGTTCTTCCCAATTTCTACGATACAAATACAATCTACAAATAAACTACCTTTGAAACCTTCACACCTAAAGATTACTGATGATGACCCCTATTACGCGAAACGTGTCAAATCATGGTTGGTGCTTTTAATTTTTTGTTGCATGAAATTTTCGATCATTTAACTCATTTCGAAGAGAAATTAAAACATCATTAAAAAGATGATCTTCGCCCCAACGGGCAAGCAAAATTAAAATCTTTTATTGTTCTCCATTCCACTCTCCTAAGTCGGTTTGAATCTGACAAAAGTGTCCCACTTAAGTGACAGCGTATGTACGCATAGAAAGCCGGGCAATGACATATGAAATGTTCCAATGTCACATCATATTCCCCACAGGCCCAACAGATGCTTTCACTTGGCTCATCTATTCTCCAAAAATGAGCTCGTAGTTCTATGCGTCCCGTCATGATACCGATAAGTATACTGACCCCCTTCTTACTTCCTCTCAGTAATAGGCTCGTCTTGTCATGATACGGATCGCCCTATAGGATTTTCGTCGTCCTACCGACCGCTACGCTGTTCCACAGTCCTAAATGGGCGTTCGACGCCTACGCCCGTTCTCCCATATTTATGTCATGTAGCCACAATGGCTGCCTTACATATAATCTATATGTCAATGGGTGGGATATCTGGAATAGTCTCCAGACTAATGGTCATGGTCCTTATCGCCCCGCATATGCGAAGACAACATGTTCTCTGAACCTGTTGTATTATCCCTATGTTGCATTTTATCTCAACTGCTGTCCCCCAAACAACTAAGGTATGAGTAAGTATTGGTCTAATGGCGCTCCTGTAGAGCCAGTATGAGAGCCTTTTCAGTACACTCCAGAAAGTGACACTTACAGTTCAGCTTCCTGTCCAAGATGACTCCTAAGTATATGACTTTGTCAGATATCGAAACCGTTTTGTTGAGCAAAAGTGGTGCGTTCAGTCTTCTCTGCGTAAACATTGAGACCCCAAGTAATCACCAAGATACTTTCGGCCTTATTGCATAGCTGATAGCGTATGGTTTATCCAGTCTCTAAGGACCGGGACCATCCGGTACTGGTCTACGGATTGAATCAATGTGTTGGCCCTCACAATGTTAAAAGCCATTTCGATATCAATACGTGCCGACAATGTGTACGTCCTGGTATCGAAAAACTTTGTGCATTTGTTTGTAAACTCCAAGAGGAAGAGGGCTTGATCCATTGATAAGCTATGTCCATCTATCTGTTCGTCCGTCTGTTTGTCTGTCTGCCTATATTAATTTGTGTGCAAATTACAGGCCGTAATTTTCATCTACCATCTTCAAATTTGGCCTAGAGACAAAGCCTATTGGATTTGGAAAAAAATGTTTCAGATTTGGATAAAGCTCCCATATATATGTTCGTCCGATTTAAACTCAATCGTCAATTATGAACCGATTTTCACTAAATTTGGCACAAGGGAGTCCCTCGACATTACTGGTGAATTTGATAAGAATCGGTTCACATTCAGATGTAGCTCCCATACACAATGACGCAATGACATTTACCAACCGATCTTCTTAAAACTTTGCACTACACTTTCTTCTATGACTACCACATAACGTGCTGATTTTGGCCGAAGTCGTTTCAGATTTGGATATAGCTTCGATATATACGTTCGTCCGATTTGGAATAATATTACAATTTCCTTATTACTGGAGACATTGCAGTTAAGTTTTATAGAAATCTATGATTTTAACTATGTATGCCTAGAAGGCATCTTCCTTCTTCTGTTCCTATGGTATCACAATGGGCGAAAACGTCTAAGTGAGTCTGATGGCAGACTGCCACTTAAACCTAACCTAAGATATAGTTCTAATATATATTTTCGTCCGATTTTGACTAACATTGCAATGGTGATCCTCACAAAATTTGTCACTAAGGTTTCTCTTTTGACTCTCCTGATCACTGGTTAGTTTCATAGAAGTTTGTTAAGATTTAAATTTTTTTAAAGCTTTTAGAAGTTTTTCTCAAAAAAAAAGACATACAATTGAGAAAAATTTATGAAATCTTTATTTGAATCGATAGTACGCTTTATATATTTTAATTTTTGAAGATTATTTCATGGAAATGTTAAGGCGCAGGCACCCCCAAATAGTCCAAACGCTAAGTCCATTTTTGGCATACTCTTTCTAACATTTCTGCCGGTTTCTCAAGAATAAATGCTTCAATGTTGCCTTCCAATGGGTCAATTGAAGCGGGCTTGTCTATATTGACATGAGCTTTAACATAGCCCCCAAAAAATAGTCTAAAGGCGTTAAATCGCACCATCAAGGCGGCCAATTGAGCGGTCCCAAACGTGAAATAAAATGTTAATTGAACTCGCCAATCAAAAAGTTCATTGTCACGCATGCTGTGTGGCATGTGGCAACGTCTAGTTGAAGCAACATGTCATGCAAGTCGAGCTCTTGCATTGTACCGTACTTGAAGAAGTACGGTCAAATGATGCCACCAGCCCATAAACCGCACCAAACTGTGACTTATTCTGGATGTATTTGTAGCTCTCGCAATACTTCTGGCTGATCTTTACTCCAAAATCGACAGTACTACTTCTTTACGTTCCCATTCAGCCAAACCTGAGCTTCGGCGCTCAATGGAAAAGGCGCGCGATGAACTTTCTGAACAGAACACGCATTTGGATAATAAAATTTAATAATTTTCAAGGGTTGTTCGTTTGTAAGATGATTCATGGTTAAATTATAGACCAAACTGAAGATGTTTGACAGTAAAATAAAAAACGAAACGTGCGTGAGTTGTTTAAACTAGTGTTGCCAAAAAGATAATAGCTAAAAATTCACCCTTTAGCTCAGATATAAAGGCAAATCCCGATTTTCTCTTTTTCGGCCTTTGTTAACACATTTATCGTTTGTACTTGAACAGTTCGCTGGATGTCCTACTCTCTATCATGGGCCGCATAATGTGTATATAATCCTTAATCGTCATTATATTTTAAGTCTATCTAGCCAAAATGCACAAATACTTACTATTGATGTAGGTCGGTTAAGATTGTAAACGAGCAAAATTGGTACAAGTTTATGATTTCTCCAATGATCTTCGTCAGCTACACCAAGATTGGTCCGAATCGGTAGATATCATGTTAAAGCTCCTATACATGCTACAAACATTTTCAACATCAACAGGCAGCAATTTTTATCCAAATACGTAAAAAGTCAATGGGAATTCTTTCTTCCGTCTTTAGTTTCTAACTGTAAAGAGAAAAGTGCAATGAAAGGCGATTCATGGTAGAGGGTAACGGACACGAACGGACAGACGAACATGGCTTGATCGACGTAACTGTCACAACAATTAAGAGATATGTATACTCTTTCGTATAGGTATACTCCACCCTATGGTGATGCGTTAGATTCTGTGAAAGAGAGTGAGAGAGAACTGGGTTCGTTGATAACATTTCCGTGGATGGCTTTCCGTTTACTTGTGGTGTAGTTACGACATTGCTCGTACGATACAATGCCGAGAGACTTAAAATGTTAATGCGATTTGAACAACGGAATTGGCATTTACAGTTAGTTTTTATTCAACGGCCGTGCGAACAGAACGTCTAGTACGACTTACGCCACCCACAAGTGGGGTAGTAGGAAACGATTTCATCTACAAGCGATCGGAAATTTAAACGATTAGCGGAAAAAAAGTGTCACAGGTGTTTGTGTTTTAAGAAAATAAAGAAAACATAATCAAAAAGTTGCCAGCATAAAATAATGCTGCTATCAAACATAAAAATGTCAATCTTTGGCTATCTGATAGTCATATTGTGTTGTAGCATCGATGTTGAAAGCTTCAATATTTCGCCGAAACCAAATGTTATCATCAAAGATCCTGGCTTTGTCACAGATATGAAGAAATACGAATCCTCTTACTTTGGTTTTGCCATGAATTTAAGGCCTTTGGGGTGAGTAGTCATAATTCTTGCCACTTGCAATTAGTCTTCCTGTGGATGAGCAAAACGGAACTGCGTTTATGAATCATAACAGTTGCAATATCGGAAAATAATTTGTCATCAATGCAGGGTGCGATCACAATGAAATACCTTTTGTTCAAAAAAAAAAAAAAAAAACATTCAATATCGCTGAAGGTACAAATAGAATGAAGTCATCCAAAGGTAGATTGACATAACGACAAACGAGCATATCTTGATGTCTTTATCTTTCGCCCATATGTGTTGTGTATCGTTGTGTTCGGGTTTGATAACATATGCACATGTGTATGTTTAAATAGGCGAATAAATGGCTTGCGATAATGGCAGCAAATATTAAAAAAAAAAAAAAATTGAAAATATATCCACAATATCGCTTTTTAGCCTATATTTGATGAAGCTATATATTTCGCACAGAGTTTGAAAAAAACAACATTAGAATTTTTAGTTTACCGTTTAACATTGATTCAGCTTTTACTGAGTTGGTGTAAGTTTAGCAGCATAAAGCGATTGTTAACAAGGAATGCCATACAAAAAATAACCATTTGCGAAATTTAACCAAAGTTCTATGGACGTTGTGACTAACTTTACTACAAAATTGGTTTTAAAATATGTTTGCCATTAAAATCCCTTAAATGTCAAATCGAAAGATATGGCAGCATTGCAGCAAAATGAAATATTCACTCAACCAAATTTGTTATTCAAAACAGCAAAAATGTCTGCTAAAACAGCAGTTTTTTGTCTGCTGAAAATGGGAAAGGCTGGTGTATTAGCAAACATTACTTACTGTTATTTCAACAAACAAAATCTGCTGTTTTGAGTACACAAATCTTCTGAAAAAAAATTATGCTACTTTTTATGATTGCCTGTTACTTGTTTTAATTACTTTACGCATTTGGTTAGAAATTTTGATAAGGGAAAATGGTTTTAATATGTGCAACATTACTGTAAAGAAGCTACCTGATGCATCCATTGGTATACATTTCGAAATGTGGCTGCGCTAGCTCGGATTTTTTGTTAATGCTCTTCTAATGTGCACATGACTGGCATGGCCTTTTGTATTTAAATTTGAAGAAAAAAGGTTATGGAAAGTATGCATTCAGAGGTGATTATTCATTTTTTTCCTCTAGCGTCCCCTTCATAATTAAGCAGCTTTCATTTTCAGGAAAAACACACTTTTCAGCAATAAGCCTGCTTCTCTGAAATTGCAGTACTACTGCTCTCTAGCTAAAACATTCTTGATCGTCGTGACATTTTGTGTCGATCTAGCCATGTCCGTACGTCTGTCTGTCGAAAGTACGCTGACTATCGAAGGAGTAAAGCTAGCCGCTTGAAATTTTGCACATATACTTCTTATTAGTGTAGGTCGGTTGGGATTGTAAATGGACCATATTGATCCATGTTTTGATATAGCTGCCATAAAAACCGATCTTGGGTCTTGACTTCTTGACCCTCTAGAGGGCGCAATTGTTATCCGATTGGAATATTTCGCTATTACTTGCAACAACTGTGCTAAGTATGGATCAAATCGGTCAATAATCTGACATAGCTGCCATATAAACCGATCTTGGGTTTTGACTTCCTGAGCCTCTAGAGTGCGCAATTCTTATCCGATTTGAATGAAATTTTGCACGAAGTATTTTGCTACGATATCTAACAACTATGCAGAGTATGGTTGAAATCGGTCCATAACCTGATATAGCTGCCATATAAACCGTTCTGGGATCTTGACTTCTTGAGCCTCTAGAGGTCGCAATTATTATCCGAGTTGCATGAAATTTTATACGACGGATCCTCTCATGACCATCAACATACATGTTAATTATGGTCTGAATCAATCTACAGCCTGATACAGCTCCCATATAAACCGATCTCTCTATTTTACTTCTTGAGCCCCCCTAGTACTGAAATTGCAGTACTACTGCTATAATAGCAGAACTACTGCTACAACAGTATACTAGTATTCAGCAATTTTTTTATGAGTCTTGCACCACTTATGCCATACTTGCTATGGTGCTGCTATGATATTTTTAATAACACAAAATTGAACCTTCTAGGTGATCTAAATACAATATTTAGGTACAGTTAACAGATAATTGATAATTGACTTATGACCCCTTCTAATTTAATTGCAAGAACCACAAAATTAGTAAAGATAGGCTCACAATTATCATGGTGTTCCTAAAACTAGCCAACCTGGCACACAACAAAAAAGCAAAAAGGAAGATCGGTTTAAATAGGAGCCATCGGTTTAAACCAAACTTGGTAGCATAAAAATTGGAATAAAACTCTCGAGGGCTCAAGGAGTCATATTAGCATGATGGTTTTAGAGGAGCTTGGCAGATTATCGGCTGATTCGGAACATTCTTGTCATGAATCTTGGAATACAGTAGTTTTGATTTACCTACCAATCGTTTAAGTGCGAATTTGTTATTTCTACAAAAAAAAAAACAATTATCTATACAATTACTCTTTTAATGGCCAATCGCTTAAGTGCGAATTTCATTTAACGACCAACGATATTTGCACTTTGCACAGAAACTGGAACTGCGGATTATTTGACATTTTATTTGACTTCCCTGTACTGAGATGCCTAATCTGAATCCATAACTGTGGGTTCGGCGATTGCTTAATAGTATTTTGCCTATCTCTATGGGTGAATGTGAGTTTACTTGTATTGATGTTTTTGCCTTTTTTTCGTTTGATAGCAATATCTTCGTGAATGAAAAATTTTTATTTGTGTGGTTTACCCAGATGTCATTAGCTGATGCAATAAATGAGTAAATAAAAGGTAAAAAATATATGACAGAAAATTATGCCTAAGAGCCATTTTTGTGGCAGGTAGGCGAATCGGGTAACAGTCAATTTTTGGCCTTCAAACACATTAAAGACATGTGCGAAAATCCCTTTGCTGCCACAAAATGAGTGCAAAACTTGTTTTGTGGCAAAAAGTAAAAACCCCTGTAACTAAATATCGAAAGTCATGACAGAAGTCAGCGAGCAGAATATCAGCCAAAACGAAAAAAAATTGTGTTCTTTAGAGGATCAAGAAGAGATCGATCAATGGCACAACATTTTGCCTAAATCGGATAAGAACTGCACCTTCTGTGAGCTCAAGAAGTCAAATCGGGATAACGATTTATACAGGATATATATCTAAATGTGTGCTGGTTCGGCCTATTTACAATTCCTACCGACTTGTATCAACAAGACGCTACTATTTTAAATACAGATTTAAATTTGTGGAATGCTACTAGGTGGCCACCGTAGCGCAGAGGTTAGTATGTCCGCCTATGACGCTGAACGCCTGGGTTCGAGTCCTGGCGAGACCATCAGAAAAAAATGTTCAGCAGTGGTTTTCCCCTCCTAATGCTGGCAACATTTGTGGTACTATGCCATGTAAAACTTCTTTTCAAAGAGGTGTCGCACTGTGGCACTCCGTTCGGACTCGGCTATAAAAAGGAGGCCCCTTATCATTGAGCTAAAACTTGAATCAGACTGCACTCATTGATATGTGAGAAGTTTGCCCCTGTTCCCTAGTAGAAAGTTTATGGGCAAAATTTGCAATTTTTTGTTACTAAAAAAAATACCATATCAACAGACTCCTTGCATCTTTTTATATATAAAAGTCAATTTGTGTTTGTTTGTCAGTTTATTTTTTGGTTTGTGTGTTCTTTATAGACTCACAAAACGGCTGAACCGATTTTCTTGAAATGTTCACAGATGGTGCATAAATAACCCGTGGTAAAATAGGGTACTAAATTTTTTGATATCTGAAGGGGGAGAGGACCCTCCCCCTTCCCAAATTTTCAGAAACGCCAGATCTTGGAGATGGGTGGTGCGATTTAAGCGAAATTTTGTGTGCTCTCTTATAGTAACCTAAAAACAAAAATTTGGCATCCAAATTTCGGATGGGGTACATGGGGGCCGCCCCACTCCCAAAACCTACAAAATATATATTAAATAGGTATTAAAGGTTAGAAAACGTATCTGATATCCAATTGTCGGACTAAGTGTTTGGGAGACGACCCCAACCCTTAAAATGACCCCTAAGTCGGACATATTTACCCTCAATGGCAATATGGGACTCAAATGAAAGATATTTAGGAGTAAAATACGAATTTGATAGTCGAATGTGGGACCAAGTTTCTGGGGGTCCACTCCTTCCCCAAAACACCCCCCAAACATGAGTTATTTACTGACCATGGCAATATGGGGCTTAAATAAATGGTATTTGAGTGTAAAGCGCGAATCTGATATCCAAATGTGGGACCAAGTGTTTGGTCTCACGAGGACAAATTTACGACCATATCAATATGGGGCTCAAATGAAAGGTCTTTGGGACTTAAGCACGAATCTGATATCAATATTCGGGAAAAACTTTCTATGGTGTCTTCAAGACAATGGAGCTCAATAAATCTTAAATCTTAACAATTGTTTTGGAAGCCCATACCCCAAACCGGACATATTTGGTGACTTTTGCAATAAGGGGCTTAAATAAAAGGTGTTTGAGATTAGAAAACGAATTTGGTATCTAATTTCGAGGCCAAGGCCAATATGGGGTTCAAATAAATGATATATAGATACATGAGAATGGAGCACGTAGCTGATATTTTTTCAGGGCTTAGTGTTTGGGGTACCACCCCTCTCCCCAAAACACCCCTAAATCGGGTATATTTGCCGACCATATCAATTTGGGGCTCATATGAAATTGATACCCACTTTCGGGACCAATTTTCTGGGAGTCCACCCCTTTCCCAAAATAGACCACAAACAGCAATTATTTACTCACCATCGCAATATGGGGCTCAAATGAAGGTATTTTGGAGTTGAATACGAAAATCCAACTGTGGGACTATGTATTTTGGGCACCGCTCTTTCCCCAAAAACCCCCCAAAGGGTAAAAATTTGCCCACAATGCCATTATGTGGCTCAAATGAAGGGTATTTGAGATTGGAAAACTAAGTTGATAACCAATTTTGGGGCCAAATGTTTGGGGGACGCCTCATCCTACATACTCTACTTAAACCAATGGCAATATGGGGTTTAAATAAATGGTATTTGAGACAAGAGCACGATGCTGATATTTTTTCAGGGCCAAGTTTCTAGGGGACCACCTCACCCCCGTAAACACTCCTAAATCAGACATCATCAGATAATCGGGCGGAAATAAAGTCTTTTTAGAATGGCATTAAACCCTCCGAGCGAATTCGTAGTCCAATAAAGATCATATGGAATTCAGATAAAAGCACTTATATTGTTAGTCCAGCGATATGCATATACTTTTTTCGTAGCATGGCATTTCAATAAAAGCTCTTTTATTGTCGAAAATAAATATTCAAAGGATAATTTTGTGCCATATAAAGTAAAAGAAGGCGCAGCGGAGCAGGCCCGGTTCAGCTAGTATATAATAAAAATAATAAAAAAAAAATTATATATATATAATAGACAACATGTTAGACATCTAGCAAAAACAAATAAATCTTAACAATAGTATATTACAATATAACATTTGTGTTGTAGTGATGAAAAATAAAATTTCCAAAACATATCAACTAGTGTGAACGGTTGAGATGTTTTCCAAAACGACTTAAGCAAAACGAGTCAATGTAGACATGGCATTAGACTAATATTTCGATGTGTTATAAACGAAATGACGAAGTCATTTTGTACCCATTACCATCCTTTGGTGATGGGTATAAAAATAGCGGAACTTTCGAATGATGTGAAAATCTATAGTTTTCCAGCTCTACTTAATCGGTCTATCGACTTTACTTCCTGAGCACCTAAGCCAACTAACAATTTTAAGAAAGGTGAAAATTGGGATGGGGTTTAAGCTCTTCCCTTTCGATTCCAAATACCTACCATCATTTAAATGTGTTCGCTAGCTCATAAGGATTACCTTCCATAAGAAAACACTGAGAGTAATTTGAAGGAAAAGATGTATTTTTGTTGTTGGATTCATCCAGCTTAGACCAATGGTATTTATTTATTTGCTTTTATAGAAAAGCAAAACAACAAAAACGCTTCAAAATCGCAATGATCGCGATTTCGTCCTTTGCCAGAGGGCTCATCAGATTGCTATGCCATCAAAAGATTACATGCTTCCACCTACTCACTAATTAGTGAGCAGTGCAATGGTAGCAGCATGCCCTTCGAATGAGACTTTGAGTCTTATTAGTTGAACCTTTCTTATTCGCAGTAAGAAAACAATCAACAGCCAACATCTCTTCAAAAAGATCAACAACACATACAAAGCCAAAAATTGTTATTCAGACAATCGTTTATTGCCATAGAATAACTATTCATATGAGCATATGGCAAGTACCTATTTGTCCAATAAACAATATGCTACGTTCCAGCAAAAATTCGTAATAGATGTTTTGATCCAACTGCTAAGCCCAAAGAAATCTAGTTTTCATTAAATTTTGTAATCCGCATTATTTACAACGATTCATGTACTCATAGAGCCCTCAGTTTAAATTGTTGAGCTCAAAAAAGCAATCAGCTAGGCCTCCATTAGGTACTATTTTAAAAATTTTTAGTAATTTTTGATACGAGAATTACTCATCCTCACAATTTTGTAGGTTAGCCAAAAGAAACCAAACGGCAAACTTTCCCATGTATTATTCGTGACTGTACATAAGAAAAGCGAAAAGTGACTAACAAAAAATTATAGAGACTATATGGACGATAATCGATGCACCATAAATGAATTTTGTAACAATACTTTGAGTCAATAAACTCTTGTCGTTTTGTGCACTTACCTTTCCTGTGAAAATCAGTGAATTTCTTATCAAAGGAAACGTACCAACCCGCCTGTTTGCTATAAATAAACATATATACCGTCATTCTTGTTATTTTTACTGGCTATTTCATTTCATGGGACTAGTTTCATTAGCAACTATTCCCATTTGGTTAATTCACTATCATGATATTATCCGCTCAACACCACTTGTCTTGTTGCCAAGTGGACATCTATGTAAAGCGGGAGTTATGAACTAAAAGATATTTCCTTCTTTTTCCGTGGTATCACAGTTGGCTAAAATGCCTACACACAGAGAAATTAGTCTCCTGATACTAAATTTAAAATTCTAAACTTTTGAATGAATCCATAAAAAATTGTTCAACTTCTAAACAACTATTGAGCAATTTGCTATATTAGTAGAAGTCATTGTGTAAAATGTCAGCCAAATCTAGTAAGAATTGCGCACTTTAGAGGCTAAAGAATTAAAAACAAGTATGTTGATGGTCATGAAAGAATCCGTCGTACAAAATTTCAGGCAAATCGGATAATAATTGCGACCTCTAGAGGCTCAAGAAGTCATGATCCCAGATTAGTTTATATGGCAGCTATATCAGGTTATGGATCGATTTGAACCTTATTTGACACAGTTGTTGAAAGTAAGAATAAAATACGTTGGATATTATAACAAAATACTTCGTGCAAAAATTCATTCAAATCGGATAAGAATTGCGCCCTCCGGAGGCTCAAGAAGTCAAGACCCAAGATCGGTTTATATGACAGCTATATCAGGTTATGGACCAATTTGTACCTTTGTTGGATATCATAGCAAAACACGCTGTGCAAAATTTTATTCCAATCGGATAAGAATTCCGCTCTCTAGAGGCTCAAGAAGTCAAGACCCAAGATCGATTTATATGGCAGCTATATCAGGTTATGGACTGATTTGAACCAAACTTGACACAATTGTTGGATATCATAACAAAAATCGTGCAAAATTTCAGCTAAATCGGATAAGAATTGCGCCCTCTAGAGGCTCAAGAAGCCAAGACCCAGATCTGTTTATATGACAGCTATATCTGGTTATGGACCAATTTGAATCATACTCGGCACAGTTATTTGGAAATCATAACAGAAGACGTCGTGCAAAAACAAAATACTTCGTGCAAAAATTCATTCAAATCGGATAAGAATTGCGCACTCTAGAGGCTCAAGAAGTCAAGACCCAAGATCGGTTTATATGGCAGCTATATCAAAACATGAACCGATATAGCCCATTTACAATACCAACAGACCTACACTAATAAAAAGTATTTTTGCAAAATTTCAAGCGGCTAGCTTTACTCCTTCGGAAGTTAGCGTGCTTTCGACAGACAGACGGCCGGACAGACGGACGGACGGACATGGCTAGATCGACATAAAATGTCGCGACGATCAAGAATATATATACTTTATGGGGTCTCGGACGAATATTTCGAGTAGTTACAAACAGAATGACAAAATTAGTATACCCCCTATCTTATGGTGGAGGGTATAAAAAGGGAGATCGGTTTATAGGGGAGCTGTATTCGGCTATAAAGCGATTCATGCCATATTCGACACGTATATTAAAGATCATTAGAGAAGCCGTTGTGCAAAATTTCAGCCATATCGGATAATACTTGCGCCCTTTAGAGGCTCAAGAATTCAAGATCCCATATCGGTTTATATGGCAGCTATATCAGTTTATGGACCGATTTGAACTATTCTTAACACAGTTGTTGGAAGTCATAATAAAACACATCGTACAAAATTTCAGCCAAATCGGATAGGAATTGCGCCCTATAGAGGCTCAAGAAGTCAAAACCCCAGATCGTTAGATGGCAGCTATATGAGGTTATGGACCGATTTGAACCATTCTTAATACAGTTGTTGGAAGTCATAACAAAACACATCGTACAAAATTTCAGCCAAATCGGATAGGAATTGCGCCCTCTAGAGGCTCAAGAAGTCAAGACCCCAGATCGGTATATGGCATCTATATGAGTTTATGGACCGATTTGAACCATTCTTTGGATGTCATAACAAAACACGTCATGCAATATTTCAGCCAAGTCGGATAGGAATTGCGCCCTCAAGAGGCTCAAGAAGTCAAGGCCCCAGATCGGTATTATGGACCGATTTGAACCATTCTTAATACAGCTGTTGGAAGTCATAACAAAACACGTCGTGCAAAATTTTAGTCAAATCGGATAAGAATTCTGCCCTCTAGAGGCTCAAGAAGTCAAAACTCCAGATCGGTTTATATGACAGCTATATCAAAACGTGGATCGATATAGACCATTTACAATCCCAACCGACCTACACTAATAAGAAGTATATGCGCATTTTAAGCGGCTATTTGTACTCCTTCGAAAGTTTGCGTGCTTTCGACAGACAGACGGATGGACGGACGGACATGGCTAGTTCGACTTAAAATGTCATGAAGATCAAGAATATATATTCCTTTTGGGGTCTTAGACGAATATTTCGAGGAGTGACAAACAGAATGACGAAATTAGTATACCCCCATCCTATGGTGGAGGGTATAAAAACTATCAATTTTCATTCATTTCATTAATTTTTTTTTTCAAAAGCATATACAGTCGAACATGGGTTATCGGGAAATTGATTTTTCGGTAACTTTCTTTATCCGGGATAGACAAGATATTTTTGAGTTTTTGCCATTGCTTCAATTACCTCCATTATCTGGGGGTACAACCACACTTTGCCATTAAATTTGAATAACAAAATGAAAATAAATCGATGATGGGGAATGCCTCTGTTTGCGGGTATTAAAATTTAAAGCCTTGGATATGACAGATGACCTGAAAAGTTGAAGTCTTCCACTTTAAGTTGAAGATAAGTTCGAAATGTGAATATTCTAACGGCAAAAGTTTAAAAAGCGAAATGAAATTCAAAAGCATAACGCTGAAGGAGGAAAAGCCACAATTGACTTTGTAGTTGCCAAAAAGTTTGTGGAAAATTGAATAAATTTATTACAAGGAAAAAACTATGTTGAAAAGATGTTGCGGATATTAATCCACCCCATGCCACTGTGGAAATACACCTAAGGAAAAACTAAGCAATAAGACAAATTTATAACGGAGATCCATTTTGCAAACACTTCAAAACCATTTTTGAAGTGTTTGCAACAAAGCAGTTTGTTATGCCATGATGAAGGAGTAATAGAGGAAGCTAACGAGAGGATTACTGCAGTATTGTGTGCTAATGCGGCTGGTACTGTCAAGTGCAAACTTTCCGTTACTTTTTAACAAACTTTCCGTTATATATGAAGCCATTAAAAAAGCTTAGGTAACTCAACAAATATTTTTAGAATGGTTTTACAAACATTTTGTTCCCGAAATATAAGCCGTAGTTTTAAGAAGTTAGTAGAATTCGTCTGCAAATAGACAACTGTCCGACACATCCAGACGTTAAATTCAAGATTAAATTCAGCTGATGGACCAGGGTTATCAAAAAATATATTAACTCGTGTTTCAGGTTTAGAAATGACATATAACATAAATCCGGCAATGCAACAGAAATATTTAATGTAACGAACGATTTTACCATAAAGGATAGCGAAAGACCCCTCTGGTGCAATAATGGTTCTCAATTTGCTGTTTTGTCCGATGGTGATTTAACATATGCCACAGATAAGACTCAGAAGGAAAATAGTTCAGATATAACTGCAATTCAAAGCAATTTAAATATTTTTAAAAGAAGCTGTAAATGTTTCCACAATTTTTTTTTTTACTTCTTGGAGAGTCCTGGCTTAAAAATATGTGTAAAATCTGATTACTCCATTATACGGGAAAATCGATTATCCGTAATGCCTCCGATCCCGAGAATCCTGGATAATCCAGACCCGACTGTGTATAGTGTCGGTATTTATTTTCTCTGCTATTATTTGAATTCTTTCAAAATTGTCAAAATGTAGAATTGAAAGATAAGATGGAATATGAAAACTTTTGAAATATGTATGACGTTTTTGAACTTTTTACCATTTGAAATCAGCAGAAAGTGTTTGTTGTTTTAGCAAAAAATTTACTGTTTTCCCTTTTCAGCAGACTTTCTGCTGCTACTATCTTTCCCTATGTGAATGTAGGTCTTTGCCGATTGCCGATATTTAAACATGGAGCGATTTAGCCCATTTACAATGATAATGATAAAGTAAATATAACAAAAATTGAGCTGATGGCGTCCTTGGTCAATACTATTTTCTTCTACTTAGGTAAGGTTAGGTGGACCAAGAGGATGCAGATATTAATCGGCCCCATCCCACTTTGGACATACAACTAAGCCAGTAATCGAATTGTTGTGCACTCTAGACACTAAAAAAAGTAACTTCGAAAAAAAATCAAAGTTAGGAATTCCGTACTACTTACAAAATCCTTCAATGTTTTCCCTATAACGCCCCTAAGTTGCTTCCCGTCTGGTATTGTATCCCCAACTAAGTACCGGTGTCAGTAAGCCCCAAAATCCGGCAATGACATTGGAAATACTCCAACGCGCAGTGGGAGAAAGTCGAAAAAAAACTAAAAACTTTGCGGTGTGAGAACGGGTAGAGATATCTCTTGAAGTTTTGAATGGTTAGAGTTGCGGTAAGGCGAGATCGTGTACAAAATTTCAAGGTCCTAGGTGCTGCGGGCGCCGCTTGGCAGGCCCCTAAAGTTGGTCACCCCGGCATTTCGAAAAATTGTTCTGGCTGCCAAATCTTCATTTATGGTCCGATTTTCAAAATTCTTTTCTTGCGGTATGGTGCTCAAATCAATAGAAAAAAGACCACTTGAGGTGTACAATATCTCCACTGGTTTCGGAGATAAACGAGTTTTATTATACACTCTACCATAGGATGGGGGTATTCTAATTTCGTTTTCTGTTTGTAACTCCTCCAAATATTCGTCTCAGACCCCATAAAGTATACGTATTCTTGATCGTCTTGATATGTCGATCTAGCCATGTTCGTCCATCTGTCCATCCGTTCGTCCGTCCGTCTGTCGAAAGCACGCTAACTTTTAAGTGAGTAACACTATCCGCTTGAAATTTTGCCCAAATAGGTGTAGGGCCATATCGGTCCATATTTTGATATATTGTACCTGCCATATAAACCGATCTAGGATCTTGACTTCTTGCGCCATTACAGGGCGCAATTTTTATCCGATTAATCTGAAATTTTGCATGAGGTGTTTTGTTATGATATCCAACAACTGTGCTAAGTATGATTGAAATCGGTTCATAACCTGGGCAGATATGCTCAAATAAAGCCCGATCTGAACAATATGCATTTAGAACGTCGAAAGGCTTAGCGCAGCTCATTGTGCCAACTTTCAGGGAAAACGGTTTATAAATGTGGCTTTAATGGCCAAAGGTATAGTCCGATATAGCCTATCTTTGAATTTAACCTGCCTGAGGACACAAAAAGAATCTGCGCAAAGTTTCACATCAATATTTATATTCTTAAAAGCTCAAGGGTGATTTTAACATTCAGACAAATCGGATAATAACTGCGCTCTTTAGAGGCTCAAGAAGTCAAGACCCCAAGCGGTATATACTTAAAACAGATGTTGGAAGTCATAACAAAACACGTCATGCAAAATTTCAGGCAAATCGGATAAGAATTGCACCCTCTAGTGGCTCAAGAAATCAAAATTCAAGATCGGTTTATATGGCAGCTGTATCAGGCTATGAACCGATTTGAATCATACTTAGCACAGTTGTTGGAAGTCAAAAATCGGATAGGAATTGCGCCCTTTAAAGTCTCAAGATCGGTTTATATAACAGCATTGTCAGGTTATGAACCAATTTCAACCACACTTATCACAGTTGTTTGTAACCATAACAAAACGCCTCGTACACAATTTCAGCCAAATCTGATAAGAATTGCGCCCTCGATTGGCTCAAGATATCAAGAACCAAGATCGGTTTATATGGGAGCTATATCAAACCATGGACCGATATGGCTTATTTACAATCATAACCGACTTACACTAATAGGAAATATTTGTGCAAAATTTCAAGCGCCTAGCTTTACTCCTTTGTACCTACTGCTCAATACTTAACCGGATCCAAAGGTGTCGTCGTCAGCCGCACTGAGGACTACACCATCTGATGCACTGTATTTATTGCTACATCTTATGCCTCTGGACATTGTGGCTACCCAAATTGCAGCGACCACTGCCATGAGGTTAAGGGTTCTTTCTCATTGGTCATGTGGCGGCTACGGACACTGTGTTATCCTTGATACAATATCCTATGTTCAAGCCCGTGTGGATTTCACCCTACCTGAGCCGCTTTATGATACTGTACTGTACCACTATTCCTGATAGAACCGATTGGAACTACGATATCTCTTGTAACAGAAGTTACATAGACTTCTATACGGATGATTCCAAACTAAACGACCAGGTGGGCTTTGGGGCGTACTTAAACTGGTCATATCGTAGAAGTTACCAAACCACTGCAGCGTGTATCAAGCAGAGATCCTTGCAATCAACGAAGAGGTGGAATGGCTAAGATATAATGTCATTACGACGATTGGCAGATAGCCAGGCAGCCATTAAATCCCTGGAGAACATATTTCTGAACACAAAAACCGACCTCGCAAATCTTTCAACGAGATGGCTGAACAGTTCAAAATTCACCTGTTCTGGGTCCCGGGCCACAGAGATATCCCAGTGAATTCTAAAGCAGACAAGCTTGCGAGACCAGGAACTACCTTACACATTCCAGGGACACTGGAATCTGTGGGTATGCCACTAGCGACATGTAAGCTGAGATTTCAGGACCAGGCCCGAAGGGCAACGAATGATAGATGATCACAAAGAGGGGGCTGTGAGCATTCCAAATCTATGTGGCCTCATCTAGACTTGAAGAGGTCCACTGCTTTGCTGTCATTGGCTAGAACAGACGTCTCAATCATTGTGTCCGTCAAGACAGATCACTGTCTAATCGAAAAACATGCTGACAGACTGAAGGTTGCCAGCAACGACTTTTGCAGAAGCTGTGGGGACATAGAGGAAGAAGAGACTATAGAACACCTTCTGTGTGTGTGTCCCGCACTAGTAGTTAGAAGGAGTTCCACTTCAGGTTCTAATTTTTTTGAGAACCTATCTGATTTAGCGAATGTGAACATTCGCAAGTTACTGGGCTTTTTAAAGCGATCTGGATGGTTCAACGGTAGGAACTAAAAGGCATCTTCCTTCTTCTGTTCATGTGGTATCACAATGGACGAAAACGTCTAAGTGAGTCTGATGACAGACTGCCACTTAAACCTAACCTAACCTACTCCTTCGAAAGTTAGCGTGTTTTCGAAAGACGGACGGACATGGTTGGATCGACCTAAAATGTCATGACGATCAAGAATGTATATACTCTATGGGGTTTTAGATGAATATTTCGAGGTGTTATAAACGGAATTACGAAATTAGTATACACCCATCTTATGGTGGAGGGAGTAAAAATTTGAAGTCGAGAGGCTCGGATTAGGATTTTATTTTAGTTACATGTTTTTTTGGCGCAACTTCTTAGAATAGTATGTAGTTTACGTTTTTGCTATGCGATTTTTAATTTTTTTTTTTTTTTTTTTCATCCCTACAAATCCACCCGGCCAAGTATACATACTTTATAGGGCCAGAAATGTATATTTTGTGTTGCAAAAAAAAAAAAAAAACAAAATGACAAAATGAATATACCACCCATATAAAAAAAATGATGCTTAAAATCTAAAGCTTTGAAAAAGATTTCTCTTATTTGTGTAATAAGCTACTTCCACTTCCATCTATTGAAACACGTAATTTATTGCCCGTGAGAAATAGGCGTATTTGACCAACCTTTTCCTTAATGCGAAATATGATTGTCTGACAGTTGAGTGAATACATTTCCATTTGGCACTGCACTTATTAATAAAAATTCTAATTAATAACAAATAAGGTTCAAATGCATTCAATTCCGGCCGCATTCCAATTAGCAAACCCAAAACTCAGATGCTTAGTTGCATTTTTCAGAAACACTGGTAGCTTCTCTATTTACGTGCAAATGAACGTGACCGACGACATTCATATTAAGCCATCAATCGCATAAGTGTCTCATTTCAATAATTTAACCCTGTTCGAGTAAGCACCCAAATGGCCAATTAAAAATTATCATATAAGTCCAGACCACAATAACAAAAAAACCAAAGCAAGACGAATGCCACTGGGAAAAGGTTACAACTTGATGATTAATGACAATGTGTACCTCTGTCAAGGTAACGACAACCCATACTTTGAGAGGGTGTCATTTACTCTTGTCAGCTTTTAAACAAAAATAAATTAACCAAATATTGCAATCTTATCAAACTTCCCAATGGAAGATAAAAATATGATTGAACAAAGCACATAGTGCTATAAAAAATGAAAATACGTTAGTTCGGTCAGGCCTAACTTTGGAAGCCATCATAATGGGAATAGAATCATATAAAGCTTGAAACTACAACTATATGTACAATACATAACATTATCCGCGCAGGACAGTTACGAGGGTTGCCTTTTATATTTCCGGATTGGACAACCTTTGTGTTGCAATCTGCCAATTGACATCTCTATAGTAAGGCAGAACGTTTGACATGCGAGCGATATTTGTGTTGTTTACAGTGAATTAAAAGACTCATCTCGCCCAAAAAATGGAAAATTTCGTACGATTATTTTTATACCCTACACCACTACTGTCATACAGGGTATTATAACTTAGTGCATTTGTTTGTAACACCCAAAAGGAAGAGACCCATTGATAAGTATACCGATCGACTGAGAATCACTTTCTGATTCGATTTAGCTATGTTCGTCTGTCTGTCTATGTTAATTTGTGTACAAAGTACAGGTCGCAATTTTCATCCGATCGTCTTTAAATTTGGTATGGGCATGTTTTTTGGCCTAGAAATGAAGCCTATTGAAATTGGAAAAAATCGGTTCAGATTTGGATATAGCTTCCATATATATGTTCGTCCGATTTGCAGTAATAATGCAATAAAATTATCATTTGGTAACCGATTCTCTCGAAATCTGGCAGGAAGCCTTTTCTTATAACTCTTATTATTACTGATCAATATCATAGAAATCGGTTCAGGTTTAGATATAGGTCTCATATATATATATCGCCCGATTTTCACTCCTAGACCCACTGCAAGCGCATTTATTGACCAATCTTCCCAAAATTTTGTACCACGGTTTCCTCGACGACTTCCACAATATCCATAGAGTTTGGTCGAAATCGGCTCAGATTTAGATGTAACTCCCATGTATATGTTCCTCAGATTTTGGGTAATTTGTTGTCATTTGTCAACCGTAGTTATAACATTTTGAACATATTTGGTTTACTCGAAATTCGATACAGGAATTTTAATAACCTATCTGGATACATCCGCCGAGGTCCATCAAAATTGGATCAGAGTTAGATGTAGCCCCCTTTTGTTTTTATAGGGTAGGTGTAGGCCTTTATAAAGTCGGCACCGACTTTTGCCTTTCCTTACTGGTTTACAACTTTCGACGTGGATTAACTCAACAACAAATTTATTAAATTTTTGGCGATGAAGCTCCATCAAGGACCACTGTTTATCGATGGTATGGTGTATTCAACCGAGGTCGTAGTTCATTCCAAGACAAGAATCGTGAAGGTCGTCAAAAATCAATTGTTATTCCATGAACCATTGGTGCTGTGCGCCAACTGATATTGCAAGATCGTCATGTGACCTATCGTGAGATTGAGACAACCTTAGTGGGACCAGCATAGATTCAAAATTGCATGAACAATTTATCGTCAAAAAAATTTGTTCGCGTTGGATCCCACACAATTTGACAATCGCTCAAAAAAAGGCTCGTATCGTTTGGTCGAAAAAAATGCTCCAAAAATATAAAACAACTGAATTTTTGAGCACTCAAAACATCGATTTGATGGCCGAATGACTTCTTTTTAATGTCAACGTTTTTCAACATCTGAAGAAGCGGTTGATGCGTTCAGAATGCTTGTTTTGGAGAGTGGCAAAAGTGCTTCGACAATTGGTTCGAATGCCTTGCAGCAGTGTATAGATATTGAAGAATATTTGAAAAACAAAAAGCGATTTTCGATGATTATTATTTGTTTTTGTGTTCTCTAATCCCCAAATATAAAAGGCCACCCTCGTATAAACAAATATTTAAGGCTTGAATGGTATTTGTCATGGCTTTTCAGAGGTCTGCTACAGTTCACCGTTCCATATTTATTCGATAAATAGGGAAGCTTAATCGAGATTTGTTACAATGTTATGAGTGAGCTTAGGAAGTTCTATCAAGGACGTAACATAACCTAACATTTCCCAATGTGGACATATATGAGCGATTCTTCTGACCAGGAAGCACACCAATTGTTTTTTGATATAAAAGCCAATTTCCAACAGTCTAAACGGGGAGTTTACCTTTCCATGGTTGAATTTGAAAAGTTGAAAGTTCATATAATTACCCCAGACAATTAATTATATGTGGATTGTGCAAAATTGCACTAAAAAATTAAAATTATTTTTTTAACATTTCCTTTTTTGTTTTTGTTTGTTTATTTATTATGTATTATCACATAAAATTTCAAGTTTCAAAGCATTTGAAGTTTTTCTGATAGGAAAAAAGATTATTTCAAAATTTGTTTCACTTAAATTTTATATATCTCATAATATAGTGTTACTAGCCGAACCTGGCGAGAACATTGGAAACATTTTAAGTGGTGGTTATCCCCTCCTAATGTTGGCAACATTTGTGAGGTACTATGCCATGCATAGAAGTCATGTAAAAAAGAGGTCATTTATCATTGAGCTTATGCTTGAATCAGACCTTGGCCCCTGTTCTTTAATGAAATGTTCATGGGCATATTTTTGCTCTACTCCCATATACCTTTCTTTGGACTCCTATATTGTACGGTTTGGGGTGTACTTTGCGAGTGACACCCAGACACTTCGCCTGTTTCATTTCAGCCCTATATTGTCGTGATTGGTCTTTCTATCCATTTGACAGGGAATGCTTTTTGGTGTGGGATAGTACCTTACCAAATATGGATGTCAAACTCGTGCCTACCCCCAAATAACTTTAATTCAAGCCCAAAATTGCCATGGTCGATAAATATGTTCGAATTGGAGGAGTTTTGGGGTTGGAGCTGGCACTCCGCTATTTTCTCCTAAAATAGATATCAAATTCGTTCTTTACTAACAAAAACCTTTTATTTGAGCCCCATATTAATATGTTCGAAAATGAGTGCTTTGGGGCTTACCTACAACTGGATTCCTTTTCTACTCTCAAATACCTTTCAAGTCCTATACAAGACACTGATACGAACCGTGTTGTTATATGCAGTTGAGGCATGGGTAAGTGTGAAAGCAGACGAGGTAGTGCTTGGAGTGATTGAGAGAAAGATTATTTGTAAAATGTATGGACGAGTTTGGGTTAATGGAGAATATAAGCTTTGTATGAACCAGGAGCTGTATTGCGACGATAGCATAGTTATACGTATTAAAAAACGATGTCTGGGTTGGCTAGGTCATTTTGTCAGAATGGATGAAGAAACTCCAGCAAAGAAGACTTTTGAAGGCAAACACGGTGGTATACGTAAACCGGGAAGACCAAAAGCCTAATGGAAAGATCAGTGGTGGGAGACACCTCGAAACTTGGTGTCAGAAATTATAAATTGTACGCTGAAGATCGAGGCGAGTGGAACGCAATTCTACGTTCGGCTGGTGGGACTAATGTTGTAATAGTCAATTAGAATAAAGTAATTCCTATGTTAACACATTACCTTACTAAGGAAGCTTGGTATTTTTGTAAACATGACTCGTTAAATTTTATTAAAATTTTTCCTGCGTCATCTCTATTGTGAATAGCATAATAAAGTTTAAACTAATGATTTATAAAATTGCGTCCACAAATCTTGACAAGTTTAACAAATATTTGCACTTTTTTCTCGTATTGTATTGACAGGTAGCATTACCACTTCATGGCAAACAAATTGACTTGCACTGGAAACTTTTTTGCGTTTTATTTTTGCCCTTATACCTTTCATTTGAGTTCCATATTGACATGAACGTCCATTATGTCTGTCTAGGGAAGTTTTGGTGTTGGAGCGGCCCACTGGCTACTTAGACTCGAATTTTAATACCATATTCGTATTCTATTTTCCAATAACTTTGCATTTGATACCCATATTGTTTCGATCGGTCAACTTTAGATTTTGGGTGTCGTTTTTGGAGTAAGCGGTGGGTACGCCCCACTTCCGATATCGAAAAATTATATAGCCTATCTTTCCTTCCAGACCATAATCTGTGAAAATTTCGAGAAAATCGGTTCTGCCGTTTTTAAGTCTATACGGAACAAACAAACAAATCGAGTCCCATATAGTCGTGATTGGCTAATATGCCCATTTGGGGGGTTTTTGGGGGGTGGGGTGACCCCCTATACTTCGACCTGATTTTCTATGCCAGATTTGTAATCTACTCCCTAATACCTTTCATTTGAGCCCCATGTTAATAGGAACATTCAATTTGTCTGCTTGGAGGAGTTTCGGGCGACTTCCTGGGTACTTGGATCCAATTTTTAATGGCATATTCATCAGGCGTAGTTCGAAGAAGAATAGATTTATTGAACAAATTGACTTATATTAAAATTCCTAAAACAAATAAACATAAAATATAATAGAGAATAAATGCAAACATTCACACCGTACTCTATAGTATGGAATCCACTAGTTATTCATAGAAAATTGTAATGGCTGAGAACTGCGTATGAACCAACAAAAAAATATGCCGACTAAAAATGGCGAAAATTTAGAGACGCTTCTTGACATTTAATTAGTTTCGTTAACTTAATGGTAATATATTACTCACTAATTTCGTGTATTTGCCAGATCGACAGAATAGTCAGGCGATTTTTTGGGTTGCGTTAACAGAGAGATAAAAAACTACACTTTCTATTTTTCGTATTTTTTTTTTTGTCTAGCCTCGCGACTTTGTGTCTGAAGCGAGACATATTTGACTCATTCGCACATCTTTTCGCATTAAATATGTGTGAAATGGAACACAATATTATTTTGATCAATGCTATTGATCGAAGGCTTATCATTTCAGAATTTATGGTGAAGGAATCCTTATTTAGCTTCAAACCATTTAAGTCACCCGGACCTGATGGAATATTTCTGGTGTTACTACAGAAAGAGGCAGACCATCTGGCGCCTCATCTGGCAACTATTTTTATAGAGTGCCTAAGACTTGCATTTGCGCCGAAACCCTGGCAGGAGGCAAGGGTAGTATTTATACCCACCCCTCGACTAGGCAAGTTATGCGACACCAAAGGCCTACAGACCTATAAGCCTTACCTCCTTTCTACTCAAAACCATGGAACGCATTGTGGTTACCATGATAAAGAGTTGTACATCCTTCTTAGTGCTCAAATACAAACAACATGCCTATGTCAAGGGAAAGTCGGTGGAGACTGCCCTGCACGAGTTTTTGTATAAAATAGAAGAATCCTTCGATGCCAAACCGCACACACGACCAGTATCGGGTGGACCCGGCCTTAAGGGACAGGACAACACATATGCTAAGGAACTGGTGGGTAAATTGTGTGTCCTATGAAATAAATCTAAGGAAGAAAGTGGCACAGGGCACGCCACAGGGGGCATTTTATCGCCACTCTTTGGGATGACCACCATAAATAACCTATTGCGGATGCTGGCTGAGGAGGGATTTTAACCTGTCTGCTATGCAGACGATGTTATAATACTTCTTAGCTTTACCCCTAAGAAGTATTATAACATCCGAACCATATGGCATATAACTCGGCTAGACCTAGGGGTCTTAATGTTAACCCAGAGAAGACTGAAATCTGCCTATTCAAGAGGAAGCCGAAGGTGGGTCAAGTTGACGCACCACTTTTCCTCAATAGAACAATTTTGATATTTGACAAGGTCAAATACTTACGTGTGATCTTGGACAGGAAACTGAATTGGAAGTGTCTAATTCGGGAGCGTACCGAGTATGCTCACAAATGTTGGGCACTATGTAGACGGGCCGCAGACTCGAAATGGGGCCTAAATCCGAGGATAGTCCACTAGCTCTACTGGAGGGTGACTAGATACCACACCCGATACTTACTTTCGCCTCAGTAGTTTGGTGGACTGCGATGGAAAAAAAGTACAACATAACAGAACATGTTGTCTTGGCATAATTGGAACGATGAATACCACATCCACTTGAGCACTGGAAACTTTTCTAGATATACGTACCATAGATATACAGATTAGTTGTTAGCCCGCTACTGCGGCTTTGAGACCTAATGCGATGGGAGAATGGATTGAGAAGAGGAGCAGCTCATACCATCGCGGAATAGAGGCGACAGTAGGAATCATGAAAGGAATGGAAGAGGTTTCCGATCGGATAATTCAGACGGCACAGACTTAGATTAACGGAACCCTAGTATTGCCATTTGGAAGATCACGTTACACGGATGGATCAAAGCTAGAGGGCAGAGCCTGGGGGGTTTAAATTGAGAACCCAGGGACTGAGATCTGTTTAGGCTGCCTGACCAGAATACGCTCCTGCAGACAGAGATCCGAGCGAAAACGGGATGCGTGAGCTGATGTGTGTTAACGCGACTGGTGGCCATAAGGGCAATAACAAACAGGACTGTAAGATCACGAACAGTCTTGGAATGTAAGAATGAGATTACCGCCTTCTATGAGGATGGCATGATCCACGTCGTTTGGGTGCCAGGGCATAGCGGAGTAACCGGGAATGAGAAGGCAGACGATTTGGCAATGATGGCCAGAGGCAGCTCTCTGGCCACCACTATCAATATACGTCTTTCATAAAACTATCATCAATAAAGCCTTTCGGGTCGACGCAGTCCATGTTAAGAGTGTGGGCGACAAATGCGCATGTAACCCTGTGGAACAGCGTAACTGTCGGTAGGACAGCGAAAATCCTATGGCAATATCCAGGCCGTGAGAAGACGAGGCTACTGCTGAAAGGTAGTAAGAAGGAGGTCAGTATAGCTTTCGGTATCATAATGGGACACATAGGACTACGAGTTCAGTTATGTAAAATCGGTGCCGCAACTGATAGTAAATATGTGTAGGGCATGTGGGGAAGAATATGAGACATTGCAGCATTTCCTATGTCTGGCTTTCGCGGCTAAAACACACCGGGACTTAGGTGAGGACACAATACCAGACATGAATCAACTTAGAGTAGTGGTATGGAAAACAATTAAGTATTTTGTAAGTAGCACGGAATTTCCAACTTAATAGTTTCTTCTTCGAAGTTACTTCTTAGTATTTAGAGTGCACAACAAGCCATTACTGGCTTAACGGAGAATAAAGTCTTATGTATAAATAGAAACTAGTTAAGTAAATTCATGAACACCATACAGCCGATTAGATATCGTTCCTTGAACGATTAAAGTATTCTTAAATGAATATAACAGCTCAATCAAGCAATGAGCACATATGAGTCAATTACTTAAAACTACCAAGTATTTGAAATTGTTGTGTCATCATAACAATTGACTTATGTTTCTCTATTTTTTTTTTCTTTTGTTAACAGAATTATTGTTGGTGCACCCCGTGCTCAATCGACCTTGGAGTCACAACGTACAATCAATGAGACGGGTGCAATATATCGTTGCCCCATCTTTGGAACGACTCAATGTAATACATATGTTTTCGAAGATCGTGGTAACTTCGATCTACCTTCGGGCGACTATTCTTACGATTCTGAAAAGCGTGATTTCCAATGGCTGGGGGCAGCCATAGATGGTGGGCCGACGGACTCGGATAAGCTAATAGTTTGCGCACCACGTTTCATAACTCCTATACCAACTGAGTATTTAATGCATGGTGTCTGCTATTGGATCAAGAACACACTAGCCGAAAATCCTCAGAATGTAACAAAAATATCTCCACTGCGAGGTACAAAGGACCAAGTTGTATATGAGAATGGAGAACGCATTTACAACTACATATTGGCCGAACAGGGTCTAAGTGTGCACATCACACCCGACAACGAGGAGTTTCTAATTGGTGCCCCGGGCATTCACACATGGAAAGGCTCGATTATACGCTATCGAAAATCAGTGGAGACCGATGAGCCCAGTTTAAGTCGTCGCGATACCAGTCGAGTTTCACGCATCAATCGGCAGGCAGATGTTGAACCTGGTCCAATGACAAAGTACGAAACAGATGTTCCGAATCCCTACAAATTCGGCCAACCTGATGACTCATATTTTGGTTATTCGGTTAGTTCGGGATATTTTGATTCGAACAATAACAAAAAACTGTTGTATGTAGCCACAGCACCACAAGCCAATCACCAGGCTGGAGAGGTAAAGTATTGTACTTTGTGTGTTACGAAGATGCAACCATCAAAATATAATAACTAAACACTTTGATTTGCAAATCCCTCAGGCTTATATTTTTGATCTGGCCGGAGAAAAGTTAACAAAGCTATTTGTATTTCGCGGCACCGAATTTGGGGAATATTTTGGCTATGCAGTTCTAGCAGAGGATATCAACGGTGACGGCCTGACAGATGTCATTGTTTCGGCGCCGCAGCATAGTATCTCAGGAATGTTCGATGATGGCGCAATCTACGTTTTTCTCAATCAAGGAAATGTAAGTCCTACTAATTGCCGCTGAGTTGAATTGAGTTATATTCGTTTTCATTGAATAGTTAAACTTCGATCGGAAGATAATGGTCTCACCGGTAAGGGGGAAGGCAAGATTCGGCACCACACTCACTTCTTTGGGTGATATCAATCACGATGGATTTAATGACATTGCCGTTGGTGCACCATTTGCAAACGATGGCTCCGTTTTTGTATACCTTGGTGGGGAACGTGGCTTACGCGATCACCACAGCCAACATTTTCCTTTCACGGGAACTGCGAATCCTGCTTATGGATCAGCTATGTTTGGCCATGGCATTGCCAAGGGCTCGGACATCGATGGCAATGGGTTCAATGATTTCGCCATTGGAGCTCCCAATGCCGAAACAGTATTTGTGTATCGCTCGTATCCGGTAGTTTCTATCAAGGCAACCATATCGTCGCAAACGCGTGAGATTAAGCCCGAGCAGACCTCATTCCCGGTGACTGTGTGCTACAGCATTGCAACTACATCGACCAAAATGAAATCGCAGGACTTGGCCATGCATGTGGTGCTCGATTCCCAAGTGAAACGAGTTACAATCGCTTCTACGAGCAGCAATGAAATGCAATTCAACGTCACTGCCACCACCCAGACCCAATGCAAGGTATTCGATTGCAATGTGCGCTTTAGCGTTGGCGATATCTTCAAGCCCATTGAAATGGAACTGCATTATGGACTGATTAAGGGAGTACCCAATTCTGAAGGTAATGTCGACCAGATTCATCCTATTGCCGGTAAATTATGTAGTGTTGTCATTTACAGTATTCTGTGAGAGTTGTGCTGCCGTAGATCCCGCAGAACCCAAATCAACCACTGAAAAAATAATCTTCAGCACCGGATGTGCCACTGCGATATGTGTAGCTGATTTGCAAGTCAAAAGCAATCTGGAGTAAGTAACTTTGTTTAACATCCAATGGTTAATTTTGTGTATTCACAATGATGCTTTTTGGTAGCCACACCTTCATCTTGGGCAGTAGTCGCACCTTCAGTGTCTCATACGAAGTGGCTAACAATGGCGAAACTGCCTATTTACCCCAAATCAATATCACTTCCTCCAACCATATGCCGTTTGCAAAAATACCATCAAATTGCAAACTAAATCAACAGGACTCATCTCTGCTCTGCGATCTGAACCGTGGCCAACCTATGGGAAAAGGCTCCAAGGACTCTATCAACGTTATCTTCGACACTAGCAGCATAACTGGGCAGAGTATGACTTTAATGGCAAAAGTCTTCAGTACTGGCAAAGAACTGAATGCATCCGATAATGTTGCTTCAGATGTGATTGCTCTAAAGGAGTATACAGAAATCGACGCTGTTGGGTATGAGATAATGAGAATCAAATACTTATTGGATTCTCTTCTTATGCGTTTTTTTTTTTTTTTCAATTTTAGAAAACCATCGACGGAACCTATTAATCTGGAAAAAATGACGGGTTCTGCAGAAGTTATTAATGTTTACGATGTAAGTAAAATGTGAAAATATTGACCTAGATATTGCGAATTAAATGCGGCATAAAAAAGATTGAGGCAACGCATAGTGTGGTATTTGGCTTGCAAAATGGGGATTCATTCAGGGAAGCATGCATCGTCAAGCGGGAATTGGCACAAATGTCTTTTATGGCTTAGAGATGAAGCCTTCATACAAGTTCATTTTATGTTGCTATTGGAGTGATCTTCACCAAATTCAAGGTACTATCAATAAATCGCCCGCCAAATACCCCTCGCTGCAACTTTAAAATATTTCTTGCCATAGAAATTTGATTTTCTTTTGTATTACCACACTTGATTGGTGAATAAGTGGAACAAATTTCCTTTTTTTTCGTACTCACGCCTTAAAATGATTACTGACAAATAGGGTTTAAAGTAAAGGTGAGCACGTGAGTTATCGTGTCACGTGTGAATCACGTATATCATTAGAGAGATACAAATCAAATCGCGTGAGCGTGAGTGATCTTTATGAAATCAAAATTATTCTTACGTGAACCTGAGTGAGTGAAATCCTGCTCACGACTGTGACTTTTTACCGTGAGTCGTAAGTTTTTCGAGAGTCATGGTTTTTCTCGTGGGTCGTGATTAGTTTTGTGAGTGTCTCGTGAGTCATGATTTCTCTTGAGTTGAATGTGAATCGACATTTCAGTTCATTATCACCACAACATTTTAAGTCAATCTAGCAATGTCCGTCCGTCTGTCTGCCTAAAGTACATAAACTTTCGAATGAGTAAAGCTACCACAAAATTGAGCAGAACTAACTCGAAAGCTCTTGTTTGAACCCTTGAGTGGAGCGGACGTTTTGTTATTTCACTCCGCAAGAATTTTCCTGTAACTTGTAATAGGTCATTATTTTTGGAAGAAAAATTGAAGTCACTCAAGGATAGCTGCGATAGAGGTATCCATTAGGCGGCTGATGATCTGCGTCTGTTTCCAGTGAAGCGGCAGATCTAGAGCCCGGGAGTATGCTTAGAATGGACTCCAAAGACCCAACAGCTGCGGTGGTGGTATCAGACGTGGAATTCAGCAAAGTGTTTTAACGAAATTCGTCTAGTTAAAAAGCGATAACAGACACGTTAACGAATTTGGTATTCAGTAGCCACTTTTAACGATAATCGACATCATTTAAATCAGCTGTTTCGCTAACGAGTGAAAATTCGTTAACTAAACGGCAGGTAGTTAGTTGATGTTTACTTTAACGACGAGAAAAAAAAATCATTAATTACAGTGGCTATAAAGTATTTTTCTTTTGTTTTTCTTAAAAAAATTCAGATACGTCTGCAAATAGTTAATTAGAGCGTAAGAGTGCTTTTAATATGAGAAAAATGTTCGCAGAATTGCGGTACAGGCCGTAGCACATTGTCCGCTACTGAAACCCCGACTGGTGGAGCGGCTGCACCAGACTCCACTAGCCGACAGACGGCTGCTTAACAGGGGCTTTAGACGAAGACACCTGGTTCGAGTCTTAAGGACAAGGCCGAACCTATTCTTTCTTCGCATGCCTATAATTTGCCTAGGCCACCGGCCTTCCCTGGCAAACCAACACTCTCTTTAAGAGGATGGAATAATAGACGACGCATCACTTTCAGGTTTATTGAGAGGCTTGGTGCGAATGATCCCAAGACTCTCACTAATAGGGACCCCAAAGACTACATGTCTGGATTCGGAAACTGTAACGCAGTCAGCCGAAAGGCTGCGGTCACCTAGAGAGCATCCCATGCCTAAAGGAATTAGGGCGAACAACAGTAAGATGGGTCCAAGAACCTTTGCCAATGTCGCTAGGGATAGTTTAGTGATGGCAGTTGTCGACAAGGGAGAAGAACAGGGCTGCATACCTAGGAATAATTGGAGTGGGATAGTCAATGGACTGTCATCAGTACACTCTGATGCCCTTTCGGAATTTCCTGGGTCTCCTCCAGTTTTTGACGATGCAGGCTGGTATCGAGACCGATACAGGCTAATTGCCTTCGGGTATCAACGCTCAATTGAAATATATCGTTGTGCGCTAAAAAGGATTGGTCAGATCTAGCCAGGTGCAGCACTAGATTTAATCAAGAAGGAAGATGTTCCTTCTCAACCAATGCTTGGATACCAAGAATTCTCTTTGCTAATGTCGCTAGGGATAGTTGAGTGATGGCAGTTGTCGACAAGGGAGAAGAACAGGGCCGTATACCTAGGAATAATTGGAGTGGGATAGTTAATGGACTGTCATCAGTACACTCTGATGCCCTTTCGGAATTTCCTGGGTCTCCTCCAGTTTTTGACGATGCTGGCTGGTATCGAGACCGATACAGACTAATTGCCTTCGGGTATCAACGCTCAATTGAAATATATCGTTGTGCGCTAAAAAAGATTGGTCAGATCTAGCCAGGTACAGCACTAGATTTAATCAAGAAGGAAGATGTTCCTTCTCAACCAATGCTTGGATACCAAGAATTCTCTCAGATCCTGAAGATTGGTAGATTGGATGAGGCTGATGGTGAGCGGAGACATGCAGTATTCGTACTAAACTCCGGCTGTCTCGCAGACCTCAACAAGTTTGAAGGGGTTGTATCTTACGGATTCAACAAGTTGAAACAGAAGGTCTATAGAAGCGGTAGGGTTGGGGAATCAGGAGACGACTCAGCAGTTGTTGCTGAACACTTGCCTGAGGAGCTATCGCTAAGCACTGAAGATTTAGCTGTAGCCAGCCTTGAAATAAACAAGTCTCATAACTGGTTGGCTTCCCTATATATGGCACACGATTCAGAGATGCCGCCTTCAAACCTGAAGCCGCTTATGTAGGGAAGAAAGCCTCATTGTAGAAAGTGATGCTAATGCACATCACCAGATATGGGGAAGTTCGGATGTCAACGAAATGGGGGGAGCTGGTTATTGAATATGTTATAAGGTGCAATCTGGCGATTTGTAATAAAGGAACAGGCAGGAGATACTACATATTACCTTTTTATCGGCAGATATAGGTGGAAAAATTTGCGACTGGGAAGTGTTGGATAACCACAGCTTTTCTATCACCGTTATATTAGTTTCAGCATTGATGAAAATACTGAAGTAGTGGTTCCACGGCCAAACAGATGAAAGGCGGAATGGAATAATTTTCGGCACAAATTCTACACCACTATCCCTTCTAGACCAGAAAAGGAAGTGGAAACTACTGAGGATATAGACACAGTGGTCAAGCGGATCACGAAGGCCCTGAATGAATGATGTGTCAGCAAGCCCTAGTGCAAAGCCAAGAGGCAAACACCAATCGCCATGGTGGACCCCAGAGCTGGTTAGTCTAAGGAAGGACTGCAGAAAACTCTTCAACAGAGCAAAAGCCACAAGTACCACACGATTGGGACATCTATAAGGCTGTGCTAAGAAAATATAAGGGTGAGCTGAGAAAAGCTCAGAATTTTGCAGCTCCGTGGAGGATACATCTGATGCCTCCAGGCTAAGGAAGATTCTGTCCTCGAGACTTATTACGGTGGGGTATATCCAGAAGTCAGAAAATGTATGGACATATGTCTAGTGAGGAAACACTAGAACTACTCGTTGATACACATTTCCGGGAAAATCCTCCAATGGACAACGTGACGCCAGAAGAGATTGACACTAGTATGCATTCGTCGGAGGCTATTATGGAAATTATGTCTGAGCCGAAAACCCTTTGGGCGATAAGAAGTTTCGATTCCTTTAAGTCGCCAGGCCCTGATGATGTATTACCGGTAGAATCACAAGCTGTTTCTGATAAACTGGTTCCCTGGCTTAGGGTGACATATTCTGCTTGTTTCAGAATGTCATATATGCCTGTGGAAAGGAGGCACACGAAGGTCATTTTCATTCCGAAAGCAGGAAAACCCTACCACATGAAGGCGAGAGATTTTCGTCCTATTAATCTGTCATCCTTTATGTGGAAGACTCTTGAGAGGTTGATAGAAATATATCTTAGGGCAAAGATCCCTGGAGATCGCCTGTCGCGGCAGCAGCATGCATATAGTAAAGGTAAATCCACTGAAACAGCCCTTCACGACCTAGTCGGCTGCATAGAGGGTTCTTTTGCTGTCAAGGAATATACAATGGTAGCATTTCTTAACATTGACAAGGTGCTTTCAATAATGTAAAACCGACGTCAATCATGAAGGAGTTTGAGTTTCTAGGCATCAACTCTGCCGAAAGAAAGCTTATTAATAACTTACTTACTAAAGTATGCATTACGGCAGGCTTGGGATCTGTGGATCTGAAAAGATGGGTCAGCAGACGAACTCCTCAGGGAGGTGTACTGTCTCCTCTACTTTGAAATATAGCCATTAAAATATATTATTGTCTTTGGAAGAAAAAGGTGTAAAAGTGTTCGCGTATGCTGATGACGTGGCAATTGCGGTTAGGCGAAAGTTTCCCAGCACTCTAAGAGATGTACTACAGGAAGCTCTACGTGCAACAGCAAAGTGGGCTACCGAAAGTGGTCTGGGTATAAATCCGTGAAAGACAGAAGTAGTTCATTTCAGCAGGAGAATTAACACAGTGAGTTGTGTTATGTGTTCATGTCGAGTATGGTTTAGGTTGGATCATTTTTGGTATAGCCTCCATAAAGGTTGATCTCCCGATTAAAGGCCTTTCACCCTTAAGTAACGAATTTTTACCCGATTACGCTGAAATTAAGAACAGTGTGCAATTTGAAACCCACTAGCTCTAACCTCCCCGATTATGATGCTGATCGGATCACATGTGGGTATAATTGCCATATATATCGATCCCCCAGATTGACGGTCTTAAACCCACAAAAGACCCCTTTATTACCCGATTTTGTTGATATTTTGAAGAGTGATTTGTGGCGAGTTGGGTCCAATTCGGATCGAATGTCGATGTAGCTACTGCAGGTACATAATGGTGCATTTGCGGCAATTAAATGTGGAGATAGCGATTCTCGTCAAGCTCAAGAGGCCGTTCTGGTCCATAGGACCGACAACCGCTGGAAGATTATTGCCATTGGTTATTTTAAGGTGCCGATAACTCGCCTACTCATATCAAGTATCATAGGTACTGAGATTTTAAGCTGGTGCCGTCTGGCTTTCCCGTACCGGATTTAAACGAAATGTTGTTTATATATGCCCAAGGAAGTAGGTTTTCAAAACTTCATCCCGACCGAGGTTAGTGCTTTTTTACTTGATTTAGTTTTTTCCAGTTGTTTTTTTATACCCTCCACCATAGGATGGGAGTATACTAATTTCGTCATTCTGTTTGTAACTCCTTGAAATATTCGTCTAAGACCCCATAAAGTATATATATACTTGTTCGTCATGACATTTTAAGTCGAACTAGCCATGTTTGTCCGTTCGTCCGTCTGTTTGTCGAAAGCACGCTAACTTTCGAAGGAGTAAAGCTAGCCGCATGAAATTTTGCAGAAATACTTCTTATTAGTGTAGGTCGGTTGGGATTGTAAATGGGCTATATCGGTCCACGTTTTGATATAGCTGTCATATAAACCGATCTGGGGTCTTGACTTCTTGAGCCACTAGAGGGGGCAATTATTATCCGATTTAGCTGAAATTTTGTACAACGGCTTCTCTTATGACCTTTAACATGCGTGTCGAATATGGCATGAATCGGTTTATAGACTAATGCAGCTCCCCTGTAAACCGATCTTCCCATTTTATTTTTTAGCCCATAAAGTATGCAATTCTTACTAGATTTGGCTGAAATTTTATACAATGACTTCTACTATGGTTTCCAATATTCAGTTCAATTATTGTCCGAAATGGACCATAACTTGATATTGTTCCAATAACATAGCAATTCTTTTCTTTTATCTTTTATTGTTTGCCTAAAAGAGATACCTTGACATGAGCTCGACAAATGCGACCCATGGTGTAGGGTATATAAGATTGGGCCCGGACGAACTTAGCACGCTCTTACTTGTTTTTTTTTTTATATCTATATCTATGTATAACTTTTGTAATAGTGTTCAGTGTTCTCGTTTCTTAAGCCCGGTGCTCCTTCGTGCTTATACGCTCGACAGTAAATAAAAGTGTCCTAGCAGTTCGGCACATGTACAGATTTCCACCTCGTCACCCTGCGTTCTACTGCGTTCAATATTTCGACATATGACACCTAATGCAAAACCGGCCCAAAATTTGCACAAATATTTCTTATCGATGTAGGGGCGTTCATTTACAGGCTGCTTATTTTATGTGTGCTTTTCAGTGGATAGAATAATTCAATAACTGGAATGAAAAGTTTGCTTTAATTGGAAAGATTATGAACTAAATCAGTCTACACATTGTGCTTTAACTCTTATACGCTTTTTAATTCTTTAATTCGTTTTAGGTGAAAAGTATTGGACCCAGCACGATGGGCTCTATTCGCATTGTCTTTGATATACCTGTGGCCTACACCATACCCGGAAGTACCAAAAATGTCCAAATTATTGATATGAACAACATCACCATGCAAGCTGTGCACGATTCCCAAATCAAAGATGTCCAATTCTTCCAAAACTCCACACAAATCTTGACGAACGCTGTAGAGAAGACTGCCAGTTTCTCAACGCAATTCACTACAAAATTGTCAAAAGATGGTGGCAGCAATGGTATGCATTATAACGCCATTAATATGGGTCATGTGAATGAGTTTAACGTTAAGGAGGAGTCCTTGGGAAGTATGTCTTGCATATATAAAACAATTTGATCAGTCCTTCATCTGATTATCCTTTTCCAGATTCCGTGATGGCCAGTGTGGCGTCCTACCGTCGTAGACGTCGCGATGCCACAGCTTTTACAGCGAACAAAGAAAACTACGCCCGCATTGCAAACACCAAATCATACGAATTACTCAGCGACGATTTGAAAGGTACTCTTCCGGTTAACCGCACGATTGTTTTCAACTGCAATGATCCAGAAACGACTTTGTGCGTTCGTGCTGTTGTTTCACTGTACGATTTTAAGCCCAACAAACCATTGACGGTGACAATGAAATATCACGTGGATCTTAATGAAGTTAATCAGATCCTTATCGAACCTTGGGAGTTCTTTGTGATCGTTGTAGGACTTGATGTTCAAAAGAGTGGCGATCCTTTGGCCACAACATTTGTAGTAAACAAAAACATCAAATACAATATCATTTCGAAGCATCAACTGTATGGCACACCCATATGGGTTATAGTTTTGGCAGTCCTTGGCGGTTTACTGGCCTTAGCTCTTATCACATATGCCATGTACAGGGCTGGATTCTTTAAACGAGCTACCAAGGAAGAAATGGACAAGTTAATGCACCAAGCTGAATTATCGACTGATGGTGTTACAGAGGCATCGAATTTAAATACATAGGACAATCAAGGATCATAAACTGTATGACCTGTCCGTAGCAGTAATTGCTTAAGCCTTGTGCCATTTTTGCCAATATCCATCATTCACTTAGTCTTACTCTTGCACTTTTTTGTTCTGTTCCTTATATGCTTGTAAGCAATTTTACACATCACTTATGACGAAATTGAAGTTGCCAGGTATTCCAAAATACCCAAATTAAAAGTGCTAGTTTTAGATTTTGTTTAGTTATTTATTTGTTCAGTATTATAAGGAATTCTTCAACGACTATGTATATACCTATTTTAAAAAATTAAACATTTAAAATATGTTTTAATCACAATTAAATCGTATTCTAAGGTTGTAACTATCTGAAATTTTAATGGCAGCTCAGGTTGTGTCTTCCTTTACATACTCATAAACGCACTTTACTATATATCTAAAGTCTCTGCTTCTTAGCGCATTATTCAGCTGAAATGACATATGATGTACTCTATTATAATATTTTTTTATATAATTTAAATAAACTGTGTTTTTTACGAAAATTTTTAAACTTTGCTTGTAACCAAATCAAAAAATTTTAGAGAAAGCACGGGGTACCGCTTTCTTCCAATCCAAAAACCGCTTCACTCCGACAAAATAAAAAAAAAGAATTAGGGGTCCAATATGGATTGTCGCTCAACTATAGTCGCATCGCCAGGAGATACAACCATGAGGACATCGCCAACACATTCCTCCAGCCAGGCCTGAAACGCTGGATCGCGAATTATCTGTGTGGTCGCCAGTCATTTGTGGAATTTGGGGATAAGAAGTCGAAGTACCGTAGAGTGAAACCGGGAGTTCCCCAAGGTGGGGTGATATCATCGGCACTGTTCAACCTCTACCTATCCACCATTCCACCCCATCCAGACGGCATAGAGACCGTATCATATGCGAACGATTGTACGATCATGGCATCAGACCCCCCCCCCCCCTCATTATTGACATCTGCGATAGGTTAAGCGTCTACCTCAACGAACTTGCCTCATATTTCGCTGCAAGAAATCTGAAGATATCTGCGCCCAAATCTTCAGCCACATTGTTCACTACAAATACGCGTGAGGTGAATATTGAGCTGACTGTGATGGTCGATGGAGAAATGATTCCGACCATCAAGTGTCCCAAAATACTTGGCGTCACATTTGACAGCTCTTACACATTCTCCACCTATGAGACGGCAATTTGAGATAAAGTCAAAAGTAGAAACAAGGTCCTCAAGCCACTGGCTGGCAGCACTTTGGGTGCATACAAAGAACCCTTGTTGACCACGTACAAAGCAATTGGGCGGTCTGTGGTAAGTTATGCAGCGCCAGTGTGATCTCGTCGACTTTGTGACACACAGTGGAATTTATTCAGATCTGTCAGAATGCCGCCCTCCGAACTGCGAAGGGCTGTCTCCTCAGTTCTCATGTGGACCAACTCCATCATGAGACAAAGATCCTACCAGTGCGAGGACATAACTACATGCTGTCTAAGCAATACCTTTTGGGCTGTTACCGTAGAAACCATCGAAATCATCATCTTGTCGATAGATATCCACCGCCCAGAAATCTTAAGGTAGATCTACATGATCTAGAGCGTGAGGTTCAGCGCTATAAGAGAGAACCTCTAGATCAAGCGGCATATCAAGCAGGTCTAGACAACATTCATGCAGACACGGTAGAAGATGTAGTAAATTGCTACCTGGATCTACATGATCTAGAGCGTGAGGTTCAGCGCTACAAGAGAGAACCTCTAGATCAAGCGGCATATCAAGCAGGTCTAGACAACATTCATGCAGACACGGTAGAAGATGCAGTAAATTGGTACCTGGTGAAGTAGTCCTTGGAGAACGACCGCCTCCCATTGCACCTGAAGAAATTGACGTCTCCCGGCAAACCAGAGTAGTTCTGGCTCAATTACGTTCCGGCAGATGCAGCCGCCTCAATTCCTACAGAGCAAGGATTGATGCCGACGTGCAAGATGTATGTCCAGATTGTAACCAGGGACCGCACGATACACGTCACCTGAGTAACTGCCCGGCCAGACCCACTCGACTCAGACCTAGATCCCTGTGGACGTACCCCATCTTAGTCGCAGAGTTCCTGGCTCTTGACTTTCAAAAGAATCAAGCAGACGAAAGATAGAACACAATAAACTGCCACAACAACAACAACCATGAAATGAAAATCAGTACAAACTTTCCTTATAGTTTCATTCAATTTATTGTATGATTTCAATTCAATTTCCGTTCTCCCTCTATGGAAATCGGGATAGCGGTAAGCGAACGCGTAAAGCTGGCCGCTCGAAAATTTGCACAGATACTTCTTATTGATATAGGTCGTTGAGGATTGTTGGTGATTCTGTATCGTTTCAAATTTGGTTATAGCTCCTATATTAAGTGGTCCTTCGACTTGATTTCTTGAACACCTAGAAGTTGTAATTATTATCCGATTGAGCTGAAATTTTGCACATAGTGTTCTGTCCATGATGCAAATCGTTATATAACCTTCTATAGCTCTTATATAAATCTATATCCTGTAATATAATGTAATGCTATGACCTCCAACGTCCGTGGTTAGTATGGTCTAAATCGGTCTATAAACTGATATAGCTCCCAAAAAACCGGCCTCCCGATTAGCTTTCGACGGATGAATTAAGCACATTTTCAATTGTTTTGGTTTACGAACTTGAAAAGGTTTCGTTTTTACGTCAAAGCAAGTAAAAAGTGCTAATTTCGATCGGGCCGAATATTGTATACCCTTCAGCATTGATTTAGTTTGTCAATTTTTTTGGAAAGTTATTCCAAGTTTTTTTTTTAATAATAATGATAATCCGTTTATATGGGAGCAATAAAAGGTTAGAGACGGAGTCAGGTCATACTTGGTATGAAAGTTGGAGCTCATAGGAAGAATAATTACTAATTTAAATGGGGAGATCGGCTTATATGGGCGCTATATATAAACCCGAACCGATTTAGCTTATTTACAATGTCTAACAAACTAGATTGACAGAAAAATGTTTGCTTTTTTATAAGAATCAGGCATTGCAGGGACGAGAGACTTAACACAGCCTAACGAACAAGGACCGGACGATGAAACCATCAATGTCTTTGTCAAGATTCAGACGACTAGGATAGGTTAAGATCTTTATATTGGAACATCAGGCAGTGCAGTGACGGGAAACTCAATGCAGCCTAACGAACAGGGAGCCAACCTGCTCCCAACACTCCTATTTACTTAAGATTTAGAAAACTAGAAGAGGCAAAGGTCCTTATATTAGAACATCAGGAAGTGCAGAGATGGGAAACTCAATACAGCCTAACGAACAGGACTTTCTAAAGATTCGGAAGACTAAGATAGGCGAAGAGGCGGCCATCTAATGGAGGACCAACAATTAACCAGATAAACCTACACTGGACAAGACAGCTACACGCACTCTGATGGAGAAAATCAGCAAAGGCAAGACTCATATTGCCCTGGACGACCCGAAACAAAGTTTCTGGACTTAACCAGGGGCTAATCTGTCATCTGTGCTGTGCGGACGTATTTTTCAATCGCTCTAATAGAAGTACAAAGTTGTAAACATTTTTGCAATCGATAAGTTGTAAAGCCTCATCTGGTTGTTGTACTTGCTACAAGTTGAATCGTGAAACAAAGAAATCAATTTGGTTGCGATATTCGCTAAACTATTACTTTATAAGAACACCCGTGTAGCCATAGAATCTAAAACTTAAAAATTAATTGCTCTTAAATCAACTGCAAAAATCCCGATGTTTCGATAGGTCTTGTTTAATCTTATTTAGATCAGTTCATTGAAACACCATTTGACTCACTTCGCAAAAGAAAAAAGCCGATTGATGCTACCTATGTCAAAACAACCAATGAAGAGAGTGTTCAATCAATTTCACAACCATTGCCATCAATTAATATTCAGGAAACTCCGTCTGAAAATTACATCTACCGAAAAATCAAATCAATTGAAAATAGAGATCTCTCTAACGAACTAACACTGACCGAATTTAGAGCATTTTTTCTCTTCTCAAGTCACCCCTAATTTACCTGTCTCACCTATCCCACAAACCTGAAAGCGGTTGTACCTAAACGCACTATATTTGCCGCCCGATTTGCTGCTGAGACGATAGTAGAAGATATCTTTTCTTAAATTAAAAGCAAAGCCAACACTGCCGCTGAAATAAAAGTCTTCAAATTTTAATATACCGAAAGACGAAGTAAGGCCTCTTTTAAAAATATTGTTTCTGAAGTTATTTTTGAAACTATTATTAATCCTTCTTTTTGGCCATCGAAAGCCATTATACACGAATATATATATGGAATGTTCCCAGATCTGATATAGTTTATGTACTCAATAAAAAAAAATAATTTCTATACCTTCTGTTGGTACCTTAAATCTAAATTATCAGCCTTATATATTGAGAGTTACGATTTTAGTTACAATGTTATAGAATTTACTGAAGCCTGGCTTCAAGTAGAGGCGGTTGTGTCCTGCTAGGTGTTTCTTCTTAATTACCTACTGAAGAAATGTTGTTTCCCACACCGGTTGATATTGAAATTGTCGCTTTTAAGATCGGTCTTAGATATTTATCCATATTTATAACCTGTTCATACATTCCTCCGTGTTCAAGCATTGAAACGTACAAGAAACACATTTCATTTATTCTATATGCCTTTCAGTCTGCAAGATCAAACGATTTATTAATCACTCTTGGTGACTTAAATCTGCCAGATATTAAATGGATTAATATTAACGATTTATTACCCACTGAAATGAATGAGAGTACTGGAAAATGCATTGGTTCTTTCATAAGTTTTGATCTGTCGCAAATAAATAATGTCAATAACTCATTTGGAAGACTCGTTGACCTCATACTCTTAAGTCATCCCTGCGATATATTGCTTTTTCCTTCGGACCCCATTACCCGTCCGAAGGGTAAATATCACCAAACAATAAACCTTCAGATTCCTCTATCATTTCTTTCTACATGCCCTAGGAAATCATATCAAAACATGTCTGTATATTGCTTCTCAAATACAGATTACGTTAAATTAAATTCACTTCTAAGTTCAATGGACTGGAATACTTGTCATTCAATGAATTCTTTAGATGCAATGCTACAAATGTTCTAACGTACTCTAGAACACTATGTATCAGAAACTGTTCCAAAGAATGTTGGTCTTCCGTGGAATAAACCTGCGTTGTCGAAATTGAAGAACAGAGAGAATGAACTCTATAGAAAATTCCAAAGAAGTGGTTCACATGTTGATTATACGAATTATTCAGTAGCACGGTCGAAATACACGATTATGAATAAACAACTTTATGGCAAGTACATAACAAAGATGAAGAATGAGATGATGTCGAATCCTAAATTCTTTTATGGTTTTATTAACAATAAACGTCGATGTAATGGTTTCCCAAAGACTTTGCAATTTTGAAAAGTTGCAGCGGATGATGATGCTGGAATCTCAAATATCTTTGCATAATTTTTTTGAACCACTTATTCCACCAAATCGCACGAGGAAACTTTTCGAAATTCCTACCCGATTTCTGAATTCTCATCTATACACATAGAGGTCCATAGTTTTGATGTTTCTACTGTGTTGGAAAACTTAAGATGCCTCAAGAGTATGACAGCTCCTAATGGAATCCCAGCATGCATACTGAAACATTGTGCGGAAAATCTTGCACTTCCTCTTTTCATACCCTTAAAAAAATCTTTATAATATGGGTATTTTCCTGAAATGCGGAAGGAATCTTACATTATTCCTTTATTTTCATTACACTTACATTATTCCTTTATATTTGAGAAACTTTTTATGGATTCAGTATCATTCCAAATATCGATATTTTCGAAAACATCGCTCAACATAAACGAATATTAAAGAGTTCACTACGGTTGTGAACAATGGATTTAGATGGGTTCTTAGAGACTGCATAAACCATATGCTAAAAAACAGGTAAATAAATTGTGGGTCCCATGACATAAAATGGCACAGGGCACGCCACAGGGGGCGTTTTGTCGCCTCTCCCATGGGTGACCACCATAAATCAGTCCCACGGCAGCCAGTTGTGCATACCGGCTCGACCCGATAAATTCCATCGTCGGCAAGTGTAAAACACACTGCTACAACAACAACACCATAAATAATCTATTACTGATTCTGACTGAGGAGGGAATTGATCCCGTCTGCTATGCGGACGATGTTATAATACTTCTATGAGGTAAGGATCCGAGTCAACAATGAAAAAGAGCCGAAAGGGTCTTACAGATGGCAAACGACTGGGCTAGATGCAGGGGTCTCAATAATACCCAGATAAGCTGGAATCTACCTATTCATGAGGAGGACTAAGGTGGGCCAATTTGACGCACCTTTCTTCCTCAAGAGAACGATATCGATCAAATACTTAAGGTTGAACTTGGACAGGAATTGGAAGCGTCACGTTCAGAAGCGTACCCAGAAGGCTCATACATGTTGGGCACAATGTAGATATGAATGGATAGAGAAGTGGAGCAGCACATAACAACGCGGTATCATCGAGGCGACGTTAGAAAACCTGAAATTAATAAAAGAGGATACCTGAGACGAGACTTGAGGTCGAGTGCCAGGCACTGCTGCCAGCGGCACAGTCTTGGATTGAAGAAACCCTGGTATTGTGCTACACAGATTGACAGTGGGGCCCCAGGGGTATAAATTCGTGCAAACGATATTACGAGTTTTGTATATCCCCCATTATATTCTTCAGAGGATTTTACATAAATTATGTCTATTTTTACACCCTTCACCATAGGATGGGGGTATATTAATTTCGTGATTTTGTTTGTAACTCCCCGAAATATTCGTCTAAGACCCCATAAAGTATATATATTCTTGATCGTCATGACATTTTATGTCGATCTAGCCATGTCCGTCCGTCCGTCTGTACGTCCGTCTGTCTGTCGAAAGCACGCTAACTTTCGAAGGAGTAAAGCTAGCCGCTTGAAATTTGCATAAATACTTCTTATTAGTGTAGGTCGGTTGGGATTGTAAATGGGCTATATCGGTCCATGTTTTGATATAGCTGTCATATAAACCGATCTGGGATTTTGATTTCTTGAGCCACTAGAGGGCTCAATTATTATCCGATTTAGCTGAAATTTTGCATAAGCTGTTTTGATATAACTTCCAACAACTGCGCTAAGAATAGTTCAAATATATATATATACTAGCTGACCCGGGCCCGCTCCGCTGCGCCCTCTTTTACTTTATATGGAACAAAATTTTCCTTGGAATATTTATTTTCGACAATTAAAGATCTTTTAGTGAAATACCATGCAAACTTGACTAACAGTTTAACAATATAAGTGAGTTTATCTGAATCCCATATGATATTTATTGGTCTACGAATTTAAGTTTGGATGTAAGGTGTACTCTATTCTTAAATTACTTCATTTCAGCTTGATATTCTCATGATGTCTGATTTAGTGGTGTTTTCGGGGGAGAGGTGGTCCCCCAGATACTTGGCCCTGAAAAAATATCAGCATCGTGCTCTTCTCTCAAATACCATTTATTTAACCCCATATTGCCATTGGCTTAAGAGGAGTTTACAGGATGAGGCGTCCCCCAAACACATGGTCCCAAAATTGGTTATCAAATTCCTTTTCTAAACTCAAATACCTTTCATTTGACCCACATGTTGGCATGGTCGAAAAATTGTTTTCCTGTGGGGGTGTTTTGGGAAAGGGGTCTACGAATTTAAGTCCTACATTTGGATATCAAATTCGTATTCTACTCCCAAATACCTTTATTTGAGCCCCATATTGCGATGGTCACTAAAAAATTGCTGTTTTTGGGGTACTTTGGGAAAGGGGGTAGACCCCCAGATAATTGGTCCCGAAAATGGGTATCAATTCTTGCTCTACCGCACAATTCCTTTCATTTAAGTTCCACATTGACATGGTAGGTAAATATGGCCGATTTAGGGGTGTTTTGGGGATTGGGGTGGTCCCCCAAACACTAAGCCCGGAAAATATATCAGCAACGTGCTCTACTCTCATATATCTATTTATCATTTATTTGAACCCCATATTGCCATTGCCCTCAACATTGAATATCATATTCGTTTTCTAATCTCATTTAAACTCATTTTTTTATTGGCCCTAAAAACTATGAATATTTAGTTCCCCTCTCTTTAAGACCCAAATTGTCTTGGTGAGCAAATATGTCCTATTTGGGGGTTGTTATGGTGGTGGGACGTCCTTTGGACAGTTGGCCCCTAATGTTGATATCAGATACGTGGTCTACTACCACATACCTTTAATTTGAGCCCCATATTTTCATAGTCGGGAAACATAACCGGCTTGGGGGTGTTTTGTGGGATGGGCGGCCACTCAGTGAGTTGGCCTTGAAAATATATATCGGACTTGGACCCTCTTATTTGAGCCTTATATTGCAATAGTCAGAAAATACTTACTATCTGGGTGGTGTTGGGGTGGGGTGACCCCACATAAACTTTTTCCAGAATATTGATATCAGATACGTGCTTAACTCCCAAAGACCTTTCATTTGAGCCCCATATTGCTATGGACGTAAATTTGTCCCCTTTGGGGTATGTTTTTGGGGAGAGATGGCCCCCCAAACACTTGGTCCCATATTTTGATATAAGATTCGTATTCTACATTCAAATACCTTTTATTTAAGCCCCATATTGCCATGGTCAGTAAATAAGTCCTGTTTGGGGAGTGTTTTGGGAAAGGGGTGGACCCCCAGAAACGTGGTCCCACATTTGGTTATCAGATTCGTATTCTACTGGCAAATACCTTTCATTTGAGACCCATATTGCCATGGTCGGTAAATATGTCCAATTTAGGGTGTTTTGGGGCTTGGGGTGGTCCCCTTAGCACTTTGTCCGACAATTGGATATCAGATACGTTTTCTGATCGTAAATACCTTTCATTTTAGTCCCATATTGTCGTGATTGGTCTTAATATATGTTTGGTAGGTTTTAGAGTGGGGCAGCCCCCCTAGGTACCCCATCCGAAATTTGGATACAAAATTTTAATTTTTAGGGTACTATATGAGAGCACACAAAATTTCGCTTAAATCGCACCACCTATCTCCGAGATGTGGCGTTTCTGAAAATTAGGGTAAGGGGGAGGGTCCGCCCCCCCTTCAGATATCAAAAAATGTAGTACCCTATTTTCACCACGTCATTATGCACCATCGGTGAAATTTTCAAGAAAATCTGTTCAGCCGTTTCTGAGTCTATAAGGAATACACAAACATACAAACAAACCTACAAACAAACACAAATTGATTTTTATATATAAGATAACCTGATATAGCTGTGGTCTCCAATATTCAGTTCAATTATGGTCCGAAATGAACCATAAGTTGATATGGTTCCAATAACGTAGCAATTCTTTTATTTTATCCTTTGTTTTCCTAAAGAGAGATACCGTGGCAAGAGCTCGACAAATGCGATCCATGGTGGAGGGTATATATTGGGTTGCCCAAAAAGTAATTGCGGGTTTTTTAAAAGAAAGTAAATGCATTTTTAATAAAACTTAGAATGAACTTTAATCAAATATACTTTTTTACACTTTTTTTCTAAAGCAAGCTAAAAGTAACAGATGATAACTGACAGAAGAAAGAATGCAATTACAGAGTCACAAGCTGCGAAAAAATTTGTCAACGCCGACTATATGAAAAATCCGCAATTACTTTTTGGGCAACCCAATAAGATTCGGCCCGACCGAACTTAGCACGCTTTTAGAAGTTTTTCTTAGAATTCTTTCAAATTAAATTTTCGTTTTCACAAAAATTTTATTTTTACCATATTTTTTCTTTTACAAAAATTGCTCATTGAAAATCTTCTACAAGTCTAGATCCTTTCAACGATATATAATTTGTATATATTTAAAATATTTTATACCCTGCGCCAAAATCACTACCTAATGAGCACACCTCTATGATTTTATCACCCATCCGGTAGAGTGTAATTGTGTAGAATATTTGAATAAAAGCCGAAAGTGGGGTTTTTCTCTAATTAGTGAATTACAATATCAAAATACTGACTGAAGCCAAGTATTGGCCCAAGTATATCCTTCACATTTTTGAGAACTATCCAGCAAGCAAATTTTAAAATCGGACCACAAATGAAGATTTGGCAGCCCTAACACTTTTTCGGATTACTGAGGTAACCAACTTTAGGGGCCTGCCAAGATGCTCCCGGACCACCTAGGGCCTCAGCCCTAACCATTCCAAATTTCAAAGAGATATCTTTATCCGTTCGCACACAACATATTTTTTATTAGTTTTTTCGATTTTTTCCGACTGGTCCACACTTATCATCTTCCCCGCATGACCTACACATGCTATCACTTTCCGCACCGATTTTGCATAAGTGAGCTCGTAGTTCTAAGTGCCCCGTTATGATACCAAAAGCTATACTGGCCTTCCTTTCAGTAAAAGCCTTGTCCCCTCACGATCCGGGTCATACCATTGGATTTTCGCCGTCCTGCCTTACTGAATTTCACCATACACAGTCATAATAAAACTAAATTTAAATTATTTTTACTGGTATATGTTTTCATTCATAAGCGCTCGGTTTGGTACTTAGGCCGAAACAGTTTGGTATTAAAAACAATACCTGATTAGCAATACATCTAACACCAAACGGTACTTACCATTTAATATTTTATCCATACCAGCCTGTATTGCGTTCATACCACTTCACGATCAATACCGTATGGTGTCGAAATAAACACGTTTGATAGCAAATTTTCTAAAAGTGTAGATACAGAGCATCAAATCGCATCTGTTGTTCATTTGCTGTGACGTGCGACTACAGAACGGACACTTGATGTGATCAACTTTTGGACACGTGAGACAGTAAACTTTATGTGTACACCTCACATCGCCTTCTATTGAGTTAAATCAACTGTAACCCGTGCCAATGAAAGTCTAGCTTATGTCAATTTTAAAATGCCTTTATTAAAATCTCGATTAAAATCTTAACGAAAATAAAGTGACGGTTTTGACGAGATTTGAGTTTCAATATAGTTTACTGCATTTAACATTGAATACAATTTACGTAAATACACCTGGACTCGGTAGTCTGCATATAATATTTATTTATAATTAACTGTTATGTCTATGAAGTATTACAAACATATTAATTAAGAGTTCATATACACTTGAGATGGTGTTATTTTATTGGCCTTACAAGGCCATTTCATTATCCTTTGCGATAATCTAAGCTTATTTATTTAACAATTGATGCAATAAAATTTTGTTTCATATTTTTGCTTTTGTATTTGATAACAACTATCTAAAAAATTCTAAAAAATACAGATTTCCTAATAATTTGTTCGTTTACTTTTTGATTTTAAGTTACAGCGATCGAGAAAGAGAGAGAGAGAGAGAGGAAGTGAGGTATGACTTTGTTCTCATGCAGGATTTCATTAAGATATGTGGTACAAGTTTTTTTTTAATATTTTAATATTTTTTAATTGTGCTGTGCTAACTATTTGTTTATGTTAATCAAATATGGATCTATTGATGTTTTTTTGTACGCTAACCAAACAACAGCTGTTATTTTAAAATAAAAAAACAAAAGAAAAAGGTGCCAACAAACCATATGCAAACAGCCTTCAATTTTAGGTGTACCCATGTCAGGCGATGTTAAGCCGAAACGAAAAAGTCATGGTGTATTCAAAAAGTTGGAAAATTCTACTTCAATGAAACAAAGACGCTTGGCGACGCTTCCACTTATTTACTGTTTGGTGGTTGTGCATGTATTGTCAAAACTTCAACTATTTGATTATTCATAATTTGCTTATTTTAATCGATTGTAAATGGCACTACGCTCTACATTTTTATACACTCTACCATAGCATGGGGGTATACTAATTTCGTCATTCTGTATGTAACTCCTGGATATATGCGTCTAAGACTCCATAAAGAATATATATTCTTGATCGTCATGACATTTTATGTCGATCTAGCCATGTCCGTGAGTCTGTCCGCCCCTCCGTCTGTCTAACGAAAGCACGATCACTTTCGAAGGAGTAAAGCTAGCCGCTTGAAATTTGGCACAAATACTACTTATTAGTGAAGGTCTGTTGGGATTGTAAACGGGCTATTACGGTCCTTGCTTTGATATAGCTGCCATATAAACCGATCCTGTAGTTTGATTTCTTGAGCCGCTAGAGGGCGCAATTCTTATCCGATTTGGCTGAAATTTTGTATGAGGTGTTTTGTTATGACTTAAAACAACTGTGCTAAGTATGGTGTAAATCGGTCTATAGCCTAACATAGCCGTCATATAAACCGATCTGGAATCTTGACTTCTTGTGCCTCTAAAGAGCGCAATTCCTATCTGAGTTGGCTGAAATTTTGCACGACGTATTTTGTTATGACTTCCAATAACTGTGCTAAGTATGGTTGAAAACGTCCATAATCTGAAATAGCTGCCATATGAACCGATCTGGGATCTTGACTCCTTAGGTCTCTAGAGGGCGCAATTCTTATCCGATTTGGCTGAAATTTTGCGTGAAGTTGTTTGTTAAGACTTTCAATAACTGTGCTGAGTATGGTTCAAATCGATCTATAACCTGATATTGCTGCCATATAAACCGATCCTAGAGCTTGACTTCTAAAGCCACTTGAAGGCGCAATTCTTATCCAATTTGACTGATATTATGTTGACTTCCAACAAATGTGCTTAGTATGGTTCAAATCGGTCTATAACCTAATATAGTTGTCGTATAAACCGATCTGGAATCTTGACTTCTTAAGCTTCTAGAGGGCGCAATTCTTATCCGATTTTGGTGAAATTTTGTATAACGACTTCCCCGATAATCTTCAATATACATGTCCAATATGGCCTTAATCGATCTATAGCCTGGTACAGCTTCCATATAAACCTATTTGCCGATTATGCTTCTTGAGCCCCTACAAGGCGCAATTCTTATCTGAATGTACTGAAATATTTCCCTATTACTTCTACTATGGTCTTCAACATTCAGTTCACGTATGGCCTGAATCGGACTATAACTTGATATATCTCCAATAACATAGCAATTCTTATCCATTATTCTTTGTTTGCCTAAAAAGAGATACCGCGCAAAGAACTCGACGAACTTAACACGCTCTTACTTGTTTTGGTCTGTTTTCTTGTTTCTGCATATTTCAAATCCTTGTTGCATTCCCTTTTAATGTGATTTTTAAAATTGTGTATCGTATACAATAATGGTTATGTTAACGAACAGTGCCGCCCGGTTTAATAACAGTTAAATTAACTAAGAGTCCGTTAGTGTAAATGTAAATGTTCACTGCCGTGCATAATGATCCCATGGTAAAAATAGGGTACTACATTTTTTGATATCTGAAGGGGGAGCGGACCCTCCCCCTTACCCTAATTTGAAGAAACGCCAGACCTCGATGATTTGTGGTGCGATTTAAGCAAAATTTTGTGTGATCTCTTATAGTAACCTACAAACAAAAATTTGGTATCCAATTTTCGGTTGGGGTATCTAGGGTGGGCGCCCCACCCCAAAACCTACCAAATATATATATACACCAATAAGAACAATATGGGACTCAAATTAAGGGTATTTAAGATAAGAAAATGTATCTGATATCCAATTATCGTACCAAGTGCTAGGGGGACCGCCCCAACCCCCAAAACACCCCTAAATCGGGCATATTGACCGACCATGGCAATATGGAACTCAAATGAAAACTATTTGCGAAAATGTTTCTGGGGGTCCACCCCTTCCCCAAAATACCCCCCAAACAGGACTTATTTACTGACCATGGCAATATGGTGCTTAAATAAAAGGTATTTGAGTGTAGAACACGAATCTGATATCCCAATGTGGGACCAAGTGTTTGGGGGGATGGACGGAGAAACCCTCCAAAGAAGACAAATTTACGACCAAAGCAATACGGGGCTCAAATGAAAGGTCTTTGGAAGTAAAGTAAGAATCTTATATCAAAGCTCGGGAAAAGTGTCAATGGGGCCAACCCACCTTCATTATACCACCCAAATAGGAAGTATTTGTTGACCATTGCAATATGAGGCTCAAATAAGAGGTATTTTAGAGTAGAACATGAATCTGATATATATTTTCAAAGCCAAGTCACTGAACGGCCGCCCCATCCCCCAGTACTCTCCCCAAACCGGTCATGTTTGCCGATAATGGAAAAATGGAGCTCAAATGAAGGGTATATGGGAGTAGACTATGAATCTGACATCAACATTCAGGACCAACTGTCCAGGGGACGTCCTACCACCATAACAACCCCCAAGTAGGACGAATTTTCTCACCAAGACAATTAGGGTCTTCAAGACTGTGGAGCTCGATATTTATAGTTTTTGGGCCCATACCCCAAACCGGACATATTTGCTGGCTTTTTCAATAAGGGGTTTAAGTGCATGATATTTGAGATGAGAAAACAAATTTGATAGCCAAATTTGAGGTCAATGGCAATATGGGGTTCAAATATATGAGAATAGAGCACGTTGCTGATATATTTTCAGGGCTTAGCGATTGGGGGCTACCCCACTCCCCAAAACACCCCTAAATCGGGAATATTTATCGGCCATGTCAAAGTGGGGCCTAAATGAAAGGTATGGGGGGAAGAGCCAAAATTAATATCCACTTTCGGCACCAATTTTTGGGGGTCTATCACTTTCCCAAAATACCCCACAAATTGCTATTTTTTACTGACCATCGCAATATGGGGCTCAAACAAAGGTATTTGGGAGTAGAATACGAAACACCACACAAAAGGGTAAAAACACCCCCCCAACGTGTAAACATTTTTCGATCATGCCAATATGTGGGTCAAATGAAAGGTATTTGAGATTAGAAAATTTGATAACCAATTTTGGGACCATGTGTTTGGGGGACGACTCATCCTGTAAACTTCCTCTAAAACCAATGGCAATATGGGCTTTAAATAAATTGTATTTGGAGAAGGGCACGATGCTGATATTTTTTTTAGAGCCAAGTGTCTGGGGGACCACCTCACCCCCGAAAACACCGCTAAATCTGACACCATGAGAATATCGGGCTGAAGTGAAGTATTTTAAGAATAGAGTACACCTTACACCCAAACTTAAATTTGTGGACCAATAAAGATCATATGGGATTCAGATAAAGGCACTTATATTGTGAAACTGTTAGTCAAGCGATATACTATTTTCCTAGCATGGTATTTCACTAAAAGATCTTTAATTGTCGAAAATAAATAATCCAAGGAAACCTTTGTTCCATATAAAGTAAAAGAAGGCGCAGCGGAGCGGGCCCGGGTCAGCTAGTATTTTATAAAAGTGGAATGATTATGTATATCACCAACCAAACTGAGGGAAAATTTACCGATTGAAAATGCTATTAATGGGTTATAACCGATTATAATCGATGCTAGACGACTTAATGAACAAGTAACCCAATTTAGCGAAAAATCATATAGAATTGCTCTAATGCTAAGGCCACAGCAAATATGTATCAGATCCAGACTCATATATATATTAAAGCACCACTTCGAACAAAATAGTCATTTCCCTACCTATTTTGGAGGCTTCTACTGGTCAAATGATAACTTTGTTCTGCACTTTCTATTTGCGCGTACGGCCCTTAAGAAATTTCGCGCAAATGTGGTTATCATATTCGTGCTCTTCTCCTTATATTGCTATGGTCGTTAAATATGTCCGGTAGGGGGTGAGGCGGATCCCCAGAAATCAGATTCGTGCTCTGGTCTCAAATACCTTTCATTTGAGTCCCATATCGTCATTATTGGTTTATATTTCATTTGCCTGGTGGCTTTGTAGGTGGGGCGTGCTCTACTCTAAAATTTTTTTTATTTGAGCCCCAATCGCCATTGGTTTAGGGGGAGTTTAATGGGTGACTCGACCCCCAAACATTTGGCGTCACAATTGGATATCAAATTCGTTTTCTACTATCAAATACCTAATATTTATCGCCATAGTAGGCTATCATGACCGGTTTGAAGGGAGTTTATAGGCGGACCCAGAAGTAATATCAGCATGGTGCTAGAGCATTTGTTTGAGCCCCATAATGTCAAGCATTTTGAAGGAGGCTATCAAAATATTCAGGGCTATGATCTCGTTCAGATTCACACTAATTAATTTTTTTGTATTGGTTATCGTCGTTCAAAATCATATTTCAAAGCGACCACTTGGGATACCACTTTCCAATTTGAGGTTAAAAAGTGTACTCTACTGCGGATAGGTAACATGTTAATGCCAAGTTCGTATTCTACTCTTAAATACCTTTCATTTGATATCCATATTGCCCAAAGCGGTAAAAGTGTCCTCTTGGGGCTTTTTTGGGGGTGGGGAACCCCTCTGAAAATTAAGAGTGGAATTTGTATACCAAATTCGTAGACTACTCTTAAATACATAAACCGATCACACAATTGGACTTTTTGAGCCCCTTATTAGTCGATACGCCTGAAATTTGGAGGGGATATTTTTCTATGTCTTCTACGGCATGAAATCAATAACTTAATGTAGCTCATATACATATATATTTGAGAAATTCATTCAATCAACTTGACAAAGGCGATCCATAGTGAAGGGTATATAAGGTTCGGCCCGGTTGAACTTAGCACGTTTTTACTTGTTTTTGTCTGAGTTAATGCACGATGAGATTTTGATGAATATGAGGCAAACATATTTTTGAGCTTGTTTTTCCGAATGTAAAATTTACATAAATAGTATTCAGAGAGTAGTAAGTTCCTTGATTATATTATAGCGGACTATATGTTTCTATAGCACCCATGTAAATAGCCTGAGCATTTAAAAGGCGTATGTCTTATCGGATTTCATTTTAACTTGCAACCGCGAGTTGCATAAAGCTCCTGGGCAAGAGTGCTAAATATGGTCCAGATCGGTCCATATTTGGAAATAGCTACCGTATAGGCCGTTCTCCTGATTCGTGGTCATGACTACATAAAATAAGAATTTATAACACGATTTCGAGAACATCTGAAGACTCCTCAACTACCGTGCGAATTATCAGAACGCTTCGAAAACGCAAAACGAAAGATTTTCTTTGCTTATATCTTGCAAACCTTGCCATATCTATATTGGAATACATATTCTGATCAAGTTTCTACTCAATATGTGGAACCTTAAGTAATTGTAAACCATAAAAGAAAACTCCTTAAGAAATATAGACAGAATACATTTTTTTGTTATTTTGAGGATTCGAAAAGCGAAACAGGTTCAGACTATGTAGACTGGCGAATAAACTTCTTGGATTGACAAAATGCCCAATTTTCATCCGATTTCGACGAAAACACCAAGTTGGTGTTTGAAGAACATTTTATCCAATTTTCATGCAAAATTAACGGAGTCATTAGAAAAACACTTAAAGTAAAGGATGAGCAATATTAGTATGAAAATTCAATAATTTTCTTTTGCTGCTGTTCGAAAACGATACACCACGGTGTGGCGAAAGCTATGACATTTTCTTTAGGTCTCCTCAAGGCTTATGGTTAGTTTTTAGATTCGTGATTTAAGGTCACTATATGAATGCTTATACTGTTTCATTGAATCATTCTATACCATTCTATATCAGTGTAACTGTTTTTGAGATAATGCGGAAATCACATTGAAATATATCTTTGAGGCCTTGGTTAATTGGCAAATGTGAACATCTACGAGATGTTAAGCTTATTAAAGCGATCTAGATGGTTCAACCGTAGGTACTTGAATACAACTTTCATCTCTTGTTTCTGTGGTATTACAATGGACAAAAATGTGTAAGTGAGTCTGATTGCAGACTGTCACTTATATATACTTCAGTCTTCAGACTTTCCTTTCTAGACAATGACAGCATAACTTAGAAATACTGGAGTGCCTACAGCCCCCATTATGTGTCCACTTTCCATCCGTTGCCCGTGGGATTATACCGCGATAAATTAGCCTACATGTCGTAAGAGGTTTTGATTTCTTGACCACCCAGAGTCTGCTCTTCTTATTAAATTGAAAAAAAATTGCCATGTATGTTCTAAAGAGGCGCGTAAGCTGATTTGGCTCTCAGTTTTTAGTTGTTTTTATTACCATTTACAAAGTGAAACTGTATTTCAAAAATGATAAAAAAAGAACTTTTATCATTTTTGAAACACAGTTGCGTGGAGCATTTTTAGATATACAGGCTGCGCCAAACTTACTTATTTGAAAAAACACCCGAGTGTGGAATTGTCACTAAATCCAGAAATGAAGGTCCTGAATGACTTGCTTGTGTCAGCATGTCCTAGTGCCAAGCGGGGTGTACTCTGAACAATTGGTTGGTCTAACTAAGGGCTCTGGAAAACTCTTCAACAGGGCGAAAGCCATAAGTCTATAAGGCTGAGCTTAGAAAATACAAGGGCTAGCTGAGAAAGTTTCACAACAAATCCTGGGTGGAATTCTGCAATAGTCAGAGAATGTATGAACAATATCTAGTGAGGAAACACTGGAACTACACGTTGATACCCATTTACCGGGAAACTCTCCAACGGACAATGTGGCGTCAGAGGAGCTTGTCACGTCTGAGGTTATTGGGGAAATTGTGTTTGAATTGAAAATCCTTTGGGCGATGAAAAGTTTCGACTCCTTGAAATCGCCAGGCCATGCTGATGTATCATCGGTTAAATTACAAGCTGTGCCCATAAGACTGGCTCCTTGCCTTAGGGAGATACACCTTGCTTGAATCAGCATGTCGTATATCCCTGTGAGATGGAGGGACACAAAAGTCATTTTCATTACAGGAAAACCTTACCACACTAAGGCGAAAGCTTTTCGTCCTATTAGTCTATCATCCTTTATGCTGAAAACTTTAGAGAGGTTGATAGAAACATATCTTAGGGCAAAGATTCTTGGAGATCGCCTGTCTCGGCAACAGCATACATATAGTAAGGTCATGTCCACTGTAACAGCCCTGTGCGATCAAGTAGCCTACATAGAGGGTTCTCCTCAAGCAATATACAATGGAAGCATTGATGTAAAACCGACGTCAGTAATGAAGGAGTTGAAGTTTCTAGGCATCAACGCTACGGTAAGAAAGTTTATTAATGACTTCCACACTATGTGATGGATGCATTGCGGCAGGCTTGAGATCTGCAAATCTAAAAAATGGGTCAACTGAGGAACACCGCAAGGAGGTGAACTGTCAAGGACACTCTGTTATCCTTGATACATTGAAATATGTTCCAGGCGGTGTGGATTACACATTGCCCGAGCCGCTTTCCCGATAGAACCTATTGGAACTACAATATCACTGGTAAAAGAAGTTACATAGACTTCTATACGGAAGGATCCAAACTAGACGACCAGGAGGGCTTTGGGGTGTATTCTGAAGAATTTGGACTTGTCATATCAAAGTTACACGACCGCTGCAGTGCGTATCAAGCGGACATCCTTGCAATTGAAGAAGTGGTGGAATGGCTAAAATATAATGTCATAACGACGACTGACATAAATATCTTCTCAGACAGCCAGGCAGCAATTAAACCACTGGAGAACGTATTCCTTAGTTCCAAGACCGCCCTCGACTGTCTTAGATTTTTCAACGAGATGGCTGAAGAGTTCAAAGTCCACTGTTTCTTGGTGCCGGGCCACAGATATAGCATAGGGAATGGCAGAGCGGACGAGCTTGGGAGACTAGGAACTAAGTTGCACATTTCAGGCGAACTGGAATCAGTGGGTATCTGATTGGAAAACATCTAACAGACTGAAGATTGCCAGTAACGACTTTTGCCGAAGCTGTGAGGACGTCGAGGAAGAAGAGACTATAGAACATGTGCTGCTTGTGTGTGCCGCACTGGCCGTCAGAAGAAGTTACACTTTAGATTCTCATTTGCTTGAGAAATTGGCAGATTTAGCTGATGTGGACATTCGCAAGTTGTTGGGCTTTTAAAGTGACCTGAATGATTCAACGGTAGGAAGGCATTTTCTTTCTCCTGTTCCTATGGTATCACAGTGGACGAAAACGGCTGAGTCTGATAACAGACTGCTACTTAAACTTTGCCTAAGTGCCCGGAGTCGAGCAATTTGCCTGGAATCGGAGTCAAGTAAAAATTGCTTGACTCCGTTTAATATCTTGATTGCAGTTAGATCTTGTGTGGTCACTAATAAAATAAGAGAAGAGTTTCACATTGGTTCATTATTATATTTTACTCATGTGTAATAAATTAAATTGCAACAAAAGAGTTTTGACATAATCTTTTCTAGGAGGATAAGTACATTGGATAGACGGTGAGGTTGAATGATTCCTTACTTACTTAGTTACGAAGATATGTAGGAGGTATGCATATGTAAAAAGCACAAGGTCGAGGATACATTCATACGAGCAGACATATAAAACAATTTTAAAATCTAGACATAACACTACATAGTATGGGTATACCTACTTTTATACTTACATACATACGCTTTAAGACTAGTGACTAAGCTTAAATGGTCTTTTGAAGTTTGAAAGCAACGATCACCTTTAATCTAAACATTTACATGGCACCTTCTCACATACAAAAGTGTGCATATCGACTTTGTATTACGTTAGAGTCCGTTGGACTCATTGCATGTGGGAAGGTTTTTGAGACAACCGAAAATCCGAATGGTTTATTATTGTTGTTGTATTGTTTATGCACATCATTTTGGATTTTGTACAAAAATTTAAAAAATAAAACGATCTTATGAACAAAATACACGCTTAGGCTAAAACTTATTTACAATCGATAGAAATTGGTTGTTTTTTTGCGGTGCATTTGCCGCTGTGACGGAGGAGGACGAGGAAGAGGAAGGAGAGGGTTCGTGTGATGATGCAAGACCCAAGGCGGTTGAAAGTTTCAACAAAAATCAGCACATGGTCTCATTGTAGGGGGGATCCTTCTCTGATTCGGTACTGCTTTTGATGTTCGACGATAGCTTGGCAATCTCGTCCTGCACCAGGTCGGTGCTAATTTGAGGGATTTGGGGAATTGGGGTGCTGGAGCCTGCGGCAGAATCTCCATCTTTGGATTCTTCAGTGCTCGAGCTACTCTCCTTGAGTATGTTCATGCCGAGTTTGCTGGTTAGAGGCGGTTTGAGCGAGGAAAGCAATTTGGCGGGAACCGTGGGAGGCAATGCAACACTACCACTGCCACTTGTAGGCAACACCTTGGTCGGGGTTTGAAGGGACGATGTGGAGGCGGTTTCTGTGGTGGGCAATTCGGCGTGTGATATGCGTGTTGTGGGTGGTATCGGTGGTGGTTGTGGCTGTTTGCCCTGGTCCAAGCTAAACTGTTTCTTCAGCTGCATAGCTCGTGGAGGTGGTTGCACCTGCCCCATTATCGTCGTTGTTCCGAAATCAACAGATGTACCCACATCCTCGGTAGGTCGCCTCATATCTGAAGCCCCTACCGAAGATGTTCGCAACGGCTGATAACGAGCTGTGATACTCAGTCCTCCACCTCCACTTTGGCTGAGACCGCCCTCGAGCACTGTCGTTGCCTGGGCTTGTGATTGCACATCCACAGCGTCCAGTGATGGTTCCGCCGTCAGAGAGGGCGTGTCGATGTTATAGGAACCGGTCATAGAGGTGGTGGTTTCGTTTGAACTCTGCTTTATGAAGCGGTATGGATGGGCTGAGTAATCGGTGTCCGTGCTAGAGTTCTTCTGCAAGCTCTCGCTTGATTTCTTGAACAGGCGGCCACTACTCTCGTACGGTGGATTTAGAAATTCACTTGTAGCACGTTGGGGAACAACCGGTGAGTGATAGGTTTGTTGTTGGTCCATGGATGAATTGCGTTGCCAAGGACGCTCATTTTTCACAAGAAAACCTGCAGCAGCAGGACCACTGGTGTCGCTACTATCACCACCAAGCACTCCGCCTCCCGTCGGAGGTTTGGAAGGGGAAAGTTCGACAGCAGTTTCTCGCCGCAGGGGATAACGATGACTGTAATCTACAGATATGGCCGCCTAAAATAATAACAAAAAGCGTATTAGATTCACAACATAGGGGCCACAAGTCAAGGCAGTTCACTCACATCATAAGAATCATCGGTATCATCAATGGAGGCACGAGCCTGGAAAAGACCCTCAAGCATTTGATAGTCGCTCTCTTCGCACTCCTTCAGATGCTGCTTTTCCAGCAAGGCAGCGGCTTCTGCTTTGGACATTTCGGTTTTGGGGCGATCCAACGATGCTGCAAATTAAACATAAACATCATTGAGACTCGTTTTTAGTTGCAAACAAAAAGGTAATTAAAAAAATAGATTTCCATCTCAAACAAATCATGATTTATCATATATATTTAAATTACACTATATACATACATCTATATATATATTTATATAACTTAGTACTCTCTTATACTCGAGAAAAATTTAATAGGCTTGAATAGTAATTTTGCATAGATTAGAAAAATTCACAGCAAAAGCGAGGTTATTTATATAACTCAGCTTTAAGTATAATGAATTCTTGGAGTAGCATCTGTCAAAGAACCTAACTAACAATCATAAGATTATGGCGAAATTTTAACTTATATTGAAATTACAAATGGTCGTATGATGGCTAAGATTCCTTTCTAATATCCATTGTGTTTTTATACTCTCTACATATGATGTAAGAAATCGAAGTATTGATCTGGGACCCAAGGGACGCTACAAAAGTAGACCGATAGGTCTTTTCACATTTTCATACCCACCACCGTGGGATAGGGTGTACATTCATTTAGTCATTCCGTTTGCAACACATCGAAATATCATTTCCGAACCTACAAGTATATATATTTCGGATCGTCGTCAAATTCTAAGACGATTTAACGATGTCCGTGTGTATGTCCGTCCGTCTGTTGTAATCACTCTAGAGCCTTCAAAAATTGAGATATTGAGCTAAAATTGAGATACGAAGTATCTGGGTCAACCAGCGATGCACGCTGATTAAGTTCTTGAACGGGCCAAATCGGACCGTATTTGTATATAGCTGCTATATAGACCGATTTTCCGATAAAGGGTCTAAAGCCCATAAAAACTGTTTTTTCATCCGATTTTGCTGAAATTTGAAACAGGGAGTAGGTAAAGGCTTCCCGACAACTGACCCAAATACGGTTCAGATCGGACTATATTTAGATATAGCTACCATATAGACCGATCTGCAGATAAGGGGTCTGAAGCCAATAAAAGCTTTATTTATTATCCGATTTCGGTGAAATTTTAAACAGTGAGTGGGATTAGACCTCCCAATATCCGACCTAAATATGGTTCTAATCGGACTGTATTTATATATAGCTGCCATACAGACCGATCTGTCGATAAGGGGACTGTAGCTCATAAAAGCTTTATTTATTACGCGTTTTCACTGAAATTCGAAACAGTGAGTTCCTTAAGTTATTGAATTTTCACCGGATTGTGACGAAATGGGGTTTCATATATACCCGAGGTTGTGGATATCCAAAGTTCGACCCGGCCGAACATAATGCCTTTTTACTTGTTCTTCAGTAAGGTTTGCCATTTCATGATGGAGAGATATACGAGCCAACAACGAGTCGAAATTATTAAAATTTACTACCGATATTCGGAGTCCTCAACACTAAAGGCCAAAACATAATGAGGGGTGCGTGTTGAAAAATGCAACTTTGCAAACAAATGCCAAAAAGTCAACACTCAACAGTTAAACAACGTTTGACTTTGACGACTAAACACCATATCTACAAGTGGCAGCTCCGATTGACGCTCACTCTCAAGCGTCGAAGTTGAAAGGTGGTTGCACCCGAACATTTGTCAACAGCCGGCCAGGTTTGACGGAATTACGATGCCAGATTTTTGTTTACATTCTCTTTGTTGTCATCTACTTTCTCGCACTTGCTCATGTACGCATACGCACACAAATTGGCGGATTGCACCATATGATTTGTGGTTGCTGTACAAATGAGACAACCTTCGTGGTATTTGTGGGCAGTGTTGCATTTTTGTAACGCGTCACTTAAAAACACAACTCGATGAGGCTCATTTCTGTCTGAATGGCTTTGTCAATAAACATTACATCCCAGTTTGGTGCGCTTAATGGGCCGGCGGCGTCATTGGGCCGTACTTCATCCGAGATGATCAAGAACGGCACGTTCCTGTGAATGGGAATCGCTACCGTTCTATGATAACAGAATATTTTTGGTCCCAATTGGATGACATTGATATGGAGGACATGTGATTTCAACAGGTCGGCGCCACAAGCAACACAGCTAATGTAATAATCAATTTATTGGAAACCATGTTTGGAGAACGTGTTATCTCACGAAATTGGTCAATCGATTTCCTGTGGGGCTACGTCAAGTCCATGGTCTATACTAACAAACCAGCGAGGATTGATGAACTACGAACGAGTACGAATATCGAACACGAGATTGCAACAGTAACGTTCGACTTTGCTTGAAAACCGTCGAAAATTGGGTTCAGCGTCTGCGCTTCTGCAAGCATGCCCCGTGATGGCCATGTAAAAAAAACGGGTTCTATACAGAATGGCATCGAACGTACTTTTACAGGAATAAAGAATTTCATTGATATCCAAAACAGTTTTCTGAATTCCTTTCAATTCTAAGCCAAATTACGAAATACGTCTCATAGTGATGTGTGTGCTTTGCGGGCTCTGGTTTTACTTTTTCATTTGCAAAGAAAAGTCTCGGATCATTGAGCTCGTCTCGAAAGAGAAACAAACATTGGAAAATCGAAGCCATAAGCAAAGCTGCTTGCAATTTAGCACATATACTTCCTGTTATTGTAGGTCGGTTGGGATTGTAAATGGGCCACATCAGTATATGTTTATATAGCTGCCATATAAGCCGATCTTGGATCGGATAAGAATTGCGCCCTCTAGAAGTTTTAGAAGTAACTCCTAGAGGGCGCAATTCTTATCCGATTTAGAAATTTTGTTTGAGGTGTTTTGTGATGAGTTCCAACAACTGTGCTAAGTATCGTCTAAATAGGTAAATGCAAATTTTTGCGCATGAACATTCCACTATAGAACTGGGGCAAACTTCTCACATATCAATGAGTGCAGCCCTATTCAAGTTTTAAGCTCAATGATAAGGGGCCTCCTTGTTATAGCCGAGTTCGAACGTCGTGACACCTCTTTGGGGAAGTTTTCACAACATGGCATAGTACCTCACAAATGTCACCCGCATTAAGAGGGGATTACCACCGCTGAAAATGTTTCCTGATGTTCTCGGCAGGATTCGAAACCATTGATAGGCAGACACGCTAACCTCTGCGCTACAGTGGCCCCCAAATCGATACAATATGTGGCCTTATTTAAAGATATTTGGATGTTTAGTACAACTTTGATACAAAAATGAGAAGACAAATGACAAATAAGGCCACTCAAATCTGCAAAATAACCCCAAAAACCGCCTTAAACGGGTATATATTTATATATATATATACACACCGAATTTTACAATATGGGACTTAAATTAAACGTATTCGGGAGTAGAGTAGGGCTTTGATACGGCAGATCGATCTAGATGGCAGCTATATCTAAATATAGTCCGATCTGAACCATATTTGGGGCATATATTGGGAGGCGTAAAACTACTCACTGTTTCAAATTTCAGCGAAATCGTTTAAAAAATAAAACTTTTATGGGCTTTATATGGAGATCCGTCTATATGACAGCTATACCTAAATATAGTCCGATTTGATCCATATTTAGGTCGGATATCAGGAGGCTTAAAATTACCCTCTGTTTAAAATTTCAGCTAAATCTGGTAATAATAATAATGCTTTTATGGGCTTCGGACCCATAATCGGCAGACCCTTAATTTGGTGTTAAGCATGAAATCAATGGATTTCGATTGGTCCTCAAACGTTAACATTCTATAGAAGCTTATATGCATTTTTAATGAGTTTGGTGTCCCAAATATCGAAAAAGTGACATTTTTAGTTAATTTTAATTAATTTATTTATGCTAGAATTTAGCCACAAAACCAAATGAAATTAGAGGTTTTTTTTTAAATCTGTGTTAATTTATTGAAGCGAAGGGCAATTTATGTAGCAAGATTCCAATTAGACTTGACAACAAGCAGAAAAATCATATTAAGCCTTAAAATTGAGCGTCCCGTTCAGCAGAATCATTCACATTCATTCTAACCAAAACAATTGGTGTAATTTTAACTGCAACTCTGCAATGCAAATATGCCCATCAACATTCCATTAAGGAACATGGGCAAACTTCCCACATATCAAGTGCAAGACGGATTTAAGTGCAAGCCAAATGATTAGGGACCTTATTTCTTATAGCCGAGTCCGAACGACGTGCCACAGTGCGACACTTCTTTGGGGAAAAGTTTTTACATGGCATAGTACCTAACAAATGTGGCCAGCATTAGGAGGGGATAGGTTGGGCAAGAGTGGCAGTTCTTTAGAGGCTCACTTAGACAATTTAAAGTCCATTGAGATACCACAGTAGCGATAGATCAAGGCCTCTGGTAGGAACCGATCCCACGACTCCCCATCGTGCCTAGGAGGTCATAACCACATCTACAATGTTTTCTAACTTTCTCGCCAGGTTTCGAAACAAGGCGTTCTGCATCATAAGCGAACATGTGAACTTCTGCGCTACGGTGACCTTCACTGCAACTCTGGAAATTTTCTAACGGATCCATAAACGAACCGGTAGTTCCATTGCCTTGTTCAGGTCGATATGTCCAATCGAGGAGTTTTTTTTCCCAAAATATTCCCAAATAAATTTCATTTTAGAATAGGGAATATAATTTTCATCCAACTTTGAGGGAAGGTTTGCCCAAAAACTAAAAATCAAGTCCATTATCTATATTGTAATTATGTCCAGAAGCGTCAATCTCATAACCATACATATATGCCCTAGAGAGAAGGATGAGCCCAAATCAGCTTTCCTCAACTATTAAAACTTACATTGAATAAAAAGCAATTAAAGAACGATATCAAATACTTACTCTTGTGACTTGGTAAGGACACCGTGGGTGAGGCAATCATATGGCAAACACTCTCTAATTCATCCGTTATCGAGGTGTATTCGCTGTGCAATTTCAAGAGAATATTTCTCGAAGGTTTTGCATGCAGAACAGATTTTCCTAAATTTCATTGTTTTTGTTTTTTTTTACAAGAATGGTTCGATTTTTAGTTTGAAAAAAATAAAATTTAAATTTAAGAAAAAAGTATTTTACATAATTACAGGAAATTTTATATCGAAAATAAAGGTCTAGGAAGGGAATGATGAATGTGAACATTAAGGACGACAGAGGGCACATGACACAATTACAACACAACATATAAAAGAGGGTGAAAGATCAAAGTCAGCTCATTCAGTTGTGAGTGGTCTGATCACAACTGGATTGTTTTGTCTTTGAAAGGAAAAAGGAAACACGGAGGGAAGTCTTGACCAACATACTCAATTATTCATACCTGTAGCAGTGGGTGTATCCTTGTCGCTCTCTGGTTCCGAATGCGTCAGGCTCATTTGACGTCTAGTTAGATGCAATTGGTTCAGACTTATGTGGGAACGACTTATGTCGCCAATTATTGAGCATGTCTCAGAATTTCTGCGACATAAAGAAACCGTGCGTTGTCGCATGGCTCGATGCCTGGCAGCTGGAATTGATGCGGAATTGATGCGGAATTGAAATTTTCAATAATGCTTAAAGCAATCAGAAATCTTACCTTCAAAGTTTATATCTGGTCCCGTCTCATCTGAAGTTTCTCCAACTAGGGTCTGGTCATCGTCTTGACCCAGAGGGGTCAAGGTGTCCTTACTTTCAGTGCTCGCTCCGGTGTCTTGTCGGACAGTAACATAGGGTGTACGTTTGACAGTCTCACACGTCGAGGGTCTTTGCGATAGGGGTATATAAATGTCTGAATCCGATTCGGACTGCACAGACACCTTACGCACCACCTGTTCGTTAAGGGCTTCTCTAGATTTCACAACCTCGTCAGGTTCTTCAGGTACAGGCACAACCTCAAAGTGTGTGCCATCGTCAAAAATGTACGCATCGGGACGTACTTCCGTAAGAGATCGATTAAAGCGTCTTCTATTGTTTACCTAAAAGAAATGTGCAAACGCCAACTTGAATTAAAATCACAAAATACTACACAAGTAAGTGGTGGTATACTTGTAGATTTTGAGTAGCGGGTGTGAGACCTCCTCCAGAACTGCCCCCACCGCCACCACCCGTTCCACCACTACCCGCACCACCACTGCCAGCTTCATTGTCGGATATTGAAACGGTGCGGATGCGCTGCAAGTCCCCTGGTCCAATATTTAAATTTGAGGCATTCAACTCATCTTGGCCCATTGTATGCATTGCCATGAAACGATGAATAACAGCAAGGTGGCTTAAGATTTGTTCAGAAGATTCTTCCATTTTCCGAAGACGAAATTCTATATTCTACAAAGAAAGAACGGCAAAACCAATGAGTCAATAACTTTATACCAATTGTATATTTGAGGATTCTAAAGAGGTAAATTTTTTTTTGCTTTCTAACCCTTTACAACTTATTTCATAGTATTTCAGAATAATTTAAACGATTTAATTCGTTATTAAAATCGTTTAATTCATTCGTAATTAAAATATTTTGTTTCGTTTAACCCACAAATATCCCACCAAGGAAGTTTGGGTAGTATTTGCTCATTTAACTAAGTGTTGTTGAGTACAACATCTCGCTTCATAATAATTGGTCTTGTTCAGACGATGACTGATGTACTCTCAAATGTTTGTGCGGAAAACCGACGCTGAAAATGTTTTTTATGTTCTCAATTAAATATTTCGTTTAAAATATATGACAGAAAAACATGGAGAATATATTTGTATATTCATTATTGCGAGGACAAATATGAAAGTTATTATTTTTGTGAAGGCAGCAAATGCTTCAAAATCCAGGTTACGAATAGATCAATACAATTGAAGGATGTAGGAGAGGTGTTAATGACGACGAATGACGACGGACTGCTCTTCTCATAGTATATGTAAAAACGTGCTAATGGTTTTGTTAAAAATTCGATATCGATCAAGAACGTATATATATATATATATATATATATATATATATATCTTTTAAGGTCATAGATCAATATTTTGAGGTGTTACAAACGGACTGACTAGATTAGTACACCTCCTGTTCTATGCTAGTGGTTATAAAAAGGATGGTATATTGACAATATATAGAAAAAACTACAAATCGTTTTCAATCATGAAATTAATTGATCCCATTATTTTTTTTGATTGAAACTGCTTCAATCAGGAAAATGATATAATCAATCAATGTTTTTGCAAAAAGTGACAAAAAAATTTTTTAATTAAAAAAGTAATTGAAAATTTTTTAAATTTCCAATTAATTTTTGAATTGATCCAATTAAAACAAGTAAAATGGCGTTAAGTTCGGCTGGGCCGAACTTTGGATACCCACCACTTCGAGTATATATGTAAACCACCTTTCGTCATAATCCGGATTATACATGTGCTTTTTATTGGGCCAAATCGAGAGATCTAAATCTAAACCGATCTGGGCCAAATTGAAGAAGGTTGTCGAAGGGCCTAACACAACTCCCTGTCCCAAATTTCGGCGAAATCAGACTATTAATGCGCCTTTTATGGGTTTAAAACCTTAAATCGAGAGATCGGTCTATATGGCAGCTATATTTAAATCTGGATCCATCTGGGCCAAATAGAAGTGGGATATCGACTGGCCTAACACAACTTACTGTCCCAAATTTCAGCAAAATCGGATAATAAATGTGGCTTTTATGGGCCTAAGACCCTAAATCGGCGAAGCGTTCTATATGGGGGCTATATCAAGATATAGTCCGATATAGCCCATCTTCGAACTTAACCTGATTATGGACAAAAAAAGAATCTGTCCAAAGTTTCAGCTCAATATCTTTATTTTTAAAGACTGTAGCGTGATTTCAACAGACAGACGAACGGACATGGCTAGATCGTTTTAGATTTTTACGCTGATCAAGAATATATATACTTTATAGGGTCGGAAATGGATATTTTGATGTATTGCAAACGGAATGGCAAAATGAATATACCGCCCATCCTTCGGTGGTGGGTATAAAAATGATTGTAATTTTTGAAATTATTTCAATTATTGTCTTAATTGATCCAATTAAGACAATAATTGAAATGTCCAAAATATCCTATGTTTTAATTGGATCAATTTAAAATTTAATTGAAGATTGCGAAAACCGCGTTGTATAGGGCGTACTAATGATAACGAGAAAACACCTCCGGTAGTTTTTTCAAAAATGCAAAGATTTCGGTCTGGCTACCTACGTATTCTAACAGTAATTAATATATTTTCATTACAGTAACTTTATGAATTACATGCAATGGGGAAGTAAAATCTACAGAAAAACATTTATCTAGAATATATTATAGTTAGATCGATGCTATCCTTCGATGCCAAGACGTACAAATTGACGGTGTGCATTGACATCGAGGGGGCGTTCAACAATGTGCGGACCGACACATCCAATCCAATCCTTAGAGCAGTACCGGTTGGATTGGGTCCTTAGAGACTGGATAAACCATATAGTAAGGAACAGGTGGATAAATTGGGGGTCCCATGATATAAATATGAGGGAGAAAGTGACACAGAGCACGCCACAGAGGTGCATTTTATCGCCACTCCTTTTGGTGACCACCTTAAATAACTTATAACGGATGCCGACTGAGGAGGGATTTGAACCCGTCTGCTATGCAGAAGATGTTATAATACTTCTAAGAGGTAAGAATCTGAAACAGCTATGCAGAAGGGCCGAAAGGTTCTCCTGGACTCTCCCCCTTAAGCGAAATTTTGTATGCCACTTCATGGTACCCCAAAAACAGGAAATTGGTAGGTATAAAATTTTTGGGTCAACTAACCCTGGGGGGACGCCCTATCTCAAAACCTACCCGAATGGACATGTTTACCGACTGGGACAATATGGGTATCAAATGAAAGGTATTTAAGAGTAGAGTACGAACTTGGTATAAAAATGTCACCTTTAGTGTCGGGGAGTCCTCCACCCCCAAAAACACCACCCAACAGGACACTTTTACTGCTTCCGGCAATATGGGTATCAAATGAAAGGTATTTAAAAGTAGGTTACAAATCTGTCATAAAAGTGTATTCCTTGGAGCCTGAGGGGCCTTCCCAACCCCCAAAAACCCCCCAGCAGGACATATATACCGATTGGGACAATATGAGTATCAAATGAAAGGTATTTAAAAGAAGAGTAAAAAACTGACATCACAATATATTCCTAAGTGTCTGAGGGGCTTTCCCATAACCCCAAACCCCCAGAAGGACATATATACCGATTAGGATAATATGGTTATTAAATGAAAGGTATTTAAATGTATAGTAAAAAGCTGATATAAAATGTATTCCTTGGTGTCTGAGGCGCCCCTCACTACCCAAGAACCCCTGAACAGGACATATTTACCGATTGGGACAATAAGGGTATGAAATGAAAGGTGTGTGGAAGTTGAGTAAACATCTGTTATAAGAATTTGATCCAAAGCGTCTATGGGCCCTCTACAACTCCAAAACCCCCAAAACGGGATGAATCTTCAACGTCAAAAATGGGTATAAAATGAGAAGTCTTTGAGAGTTGACTACGAATCTGATATCCACATTTGGGACAGAGTCTGGGGCGGGCCCACCCAGGGCCCACCCACCTAATACGCTTCAATAAGACGGGTAGTTCGATCGGGACCATATTGGAATTAAGCGAAAGCTCTATGGCTGTAGAGTTCCAATCTAATGTTGACAATCTAATTCAACTATCTGGGCAGTACGCCGTTCAGCCGGACATGTAGATCTCGACATTAAAGGACCCAAATAAATTGTCTTTTGGGTCTTAGCGTCGGTGTGAGCGACCCTCTACTCCCAATAAAAACAACACCAAACTGTTTTGTAGGACGACCGAGAATTTATTTTATTCAAATGAAAAGACGTGTCAGAAGGAAAGCGCCCTCCCTCCAACCTACCCAAAATAAGGAATTAAAAATAAAAAATGAAGACTGACCAGGATAGAATAGGACACCAATAAAGTCTTTGGCAGGAGAGTACACTTTTTACCCTCAAGTTGGGATAGACACAGGAGGCCTGCGGAGCCATGTTTGCCTACTATGACAATAAATAATACGTATTTGATAGTAGAAAACGAATTTGATATCCAATTTTGAGGCCAAGTCGTCTCAGTCCATAAACTCTCCCTAAACCAATGGCAATATTGGCTCAAATAAAATAAATTTAAAAGTAGAGCAAGATGCTCATATTTTTTCAAGGGTAAGTGCGTGGGTGGTCGTCCTACTCTAAATACCCTTCAAACTGACCATATTTTATGGCAAAAAGGGGCTCAAATCTGATATCTGTTTTTAGCCAAGCTTTTCAGGGACGCCTCACCACATAAACTCCCCCTAAACCACACATATATACCGACTATAGCAACATTTTGCTCAAATGTGGTTTTTGGGTTTTTTTACTCACCATAGCAATATAAAGCTCAAATGAAAGAAATTTGGGAGTAGAAAACCAATATGATATCCACATTGGGGCGAAATATATGAAAGGCCGTACCAGTACCCCCAAACAAGACTTTTTTTCCATACCGTGCCAGTATAGGGCTCAAATAAAAAAGAGAGTGAAAGAAGCCGCAGCGAAGCGGACCCTGTCCAGCTGTATTATATAAAAATGAAAAATAACGTTGCGCTTTGTTTGTTTATTTGTTTATCTGTTCCATATAGACTTAAAAACGGCTGAACCGATTTTCATGACTTTTCACAGATGGTAGAGTTTGGGCCCCGGGTGAAAATAGGGTACTACATTTTTTGATATCCGAAGGGGGCGGAACCTCCCCCATAACCCAATTTTCGAAAACGCAAAATCTCGGAGAAGCGTAAACCGATTTAAGTGAAATTTTGTATGCCACCTTATGGTACGCCAAAAACACGAAATTTGTATAAAATGTTTGTATTAATTAACCAGGGCCCCATTCTAAAGCCCACCCGGATGGACATGTTTACCGATTGGGACAATATGGGTATCCAATGAAAGGTATTTAAGAGTAGAGTACGAACTTGGTATACAAATTTCGCCCAAAGTGTTCGGGGAGTCCCCTACCCTCAAAAAAAAAAAAAAACCCAAACAGGACTCTTCCACCGCTTTGGGCAATATGGGTATCAAATGAAAGGTATTTAAAAGTAGACTAAAAATCTGACATTAAAATTTATTCCTTGGTGTCTGAGGGGCCTCTCCACTCCCAAACCGTCAATGTCGGACACTAGCTGTTGGGTAAAATGTTCTTTTCATATTCTCAGCATATTATCTGTGTCAGTTACCAGATTTCCTTCTTTGTCTCTGCAGGAGGATGTGCTTGCACCAAAGCCATCGGTTTGATGTTAAATTTTTTGGTAGAATTTCCGGACTTCGTTCTGATTCCTGAACATCTTAATTCGCTCACACTCACGACTTTCCATTTCCTTTTTCTTTCTGCGGAATAGACGTTTTTTCTCTCTCCTTTTCTCTCGATTCCTCTCCTTCATCTGGGGCGTTGCTACTGATTACAGGGTTGCTCTATATGCCGCATTCTTTGGTAGAATTTCCGGACTTCATTCTAACTCCTGTACATCTCAATTCGCTCACACTCACGTCTTTCCATTTCCTTTTTCTTTCTGCGGAATAGACGTTTCTTCTCTCTCATTTTCTCTCCTCTCCTTCATCTGGCGCGTTGCTACTGATTACAGGGTTTCTCTATATGCCGCATTCTTGGCTTCAGTAGCATCTCGACACTCTTGGTCGTACCATGGATTTTCTGGGGGAGGTTTCAGTAGCATCTCGACACTCTTGGTGGTACCATGGATTATCTGGGGGAGGCTTCCGGTACCCAAGTACGGATTTCGCGGCATTTTCAATGGAGTGGGCAACGGTTTTCCTCTGTGCCATTATATCATCGGAACAAGGAGTGCTTTCATCAAGCAGTTGGGTCAGTCGAGTGTAGTATGCAGCTGCCATCTGTTGGGTTTGCAGCTTTTCAATGTCGAACTTCCGTGCAGCGTCAGATCGTACTTTCCTCGCCATGCTCAAACGAGTGCGAACCTTTGATGCAACAAGGTAATGATCCAAATCTTTATTCGCTACACGGATCGATCATACATATAACACGCTGGATAAATTCATTCCATCATCACAACGTGATCAATTTGGTTGCTCGTGTTTTGATCGGGTGAAAGCCATGTGGCTTTGTAAATATTTTTATGTTGCAATCTGTTGCTGCTAACTACCACGCTTCTCGCCGCGTCGAAATCTATTAGCCTCGACCTATTATCGGAAGTTATCTCGTGGAGACTAAACTTTCCGACTGTTGGACCAAAGATGTCTTCCTTCTCTATCTTCGCATTAAAATCTCCTAAACATCATGAGCGGGGCAGCGGTCATACAAATCCACAGCCCTCTAGGCGCTCATAGAAAATATCCTTGGTCTGCTCGTCCTTGTCTTCCATCGGGGCATGGGCACAAATAAGACTAATGTTGAAGAATTTGGCTTTTATGCGGATTGTGGCTAGCCCCTTATCCACCGAAGTAAAGCTGGAGACAAGGTGTTTCAGTCTTCGACTAACCACAAATCCACAGCCAAATTCATGCCTCGTGTTTTGGTAGCTATAGTATAGTTCGTCACCGTTTTGTGTCGTAGTGACGCCATTCCCAGTCCATCACACTTCCTGTAAGGCTGTAATATCTGCCTTGTACTTCTATAATACATCCGTCAGCGCGTATTCTGCACCTTCTCTATAGAGAGTGCTGAGATTCCAGGTGCAGATCCGCAAATCATGGTCCTTTTCTTTGTTTCTCATAGTTTTCCGGGGGCGGGTTACTGGCCCAGCGCCCCAACCACATGGGTTTTGTAGTGAGCCGCTTGCCCTCGTTGTGGCGAGCCGCTTGCTCCAAGATCCGACCTTCGCCTCTTGTCGCCCCTAACCTGGGAACAGACGCTCATGTTGGCCATTGTTTATTTGAAGGCGCCAATAACACGCTTTGTCATCTTGAGTATCATTGGCACTCAGTATTTAATTAAGAGCCAGTGCCACTTGACCCCTCACTGAGATTCTCCTCTCGAAAATCGCTGACTGCCGCATTTGCAGCTATTCCGTATAAAAACAGAGCTTTCCACCATTCGCAACCTGTGGACGCCCCCGGTAGCTTTAAGCCAAGCTTCCCTTGGTAACGAAAGACACCACACTAGTCGGAGCTCAAAGTTCCAATCTGTGTGGTGCTCATAGTTATCCTGTGTCGGCCTCCTCTTCCTCCTAGGTCATCACTGGAGTGGTGATTAGAGGACTTAAGCGCATTTACCAAATTTCCACCAAGTCAGACAAAAATTTAGGGGTCAAGTAGATCACAAAGTCATATTGGGGGAATAGTTTATAGAGGGTACCTCTATGTATTTATCTACCTGGACGAATTTAATTGTGTGTTCGAAGGCCCGCTATATACGGGGGATATGTCTATTTGAGGACCCTTGCGGACGGTATTTGGTGTGGTTATTGAAAGGCATAAACGCCATTTCAACCAAACTTGGTAATATTTTTTATATGAGAGCTATATCCAAGTGAAGAACAATATGGCAAAATTAAAATCCCCAACGACCTACATCAATAAAAGCGTTTGGTCATTTAAGCGGAGGCCGCCGTGGCGCAGAGGTTAGCATATCCGCCTATAACGCCGAATGCCCGAGTTCAAATCACGGCATGAACATCACAAAAATTTTCAAATATCGCCTACAAATGCTGGCGATATTTGTTTGGTATCCAACAATGTTGAAATTTATCTACCAAGTGCTGTCGCTAAACGGCACGCCGTTAGGACTCGGCATAAAAAAGGAGGCCACATATCATTGACCTTAAACTTGACTAGGACTGCACTCATTGCTATGGGGGCGGGGAGGGTCCTTAGGAAGATGGGCTATATGGGTTTTTATTTTGACGGTATTATGGGACTTAATTTGGCTCAGTCTCCATATTAAACGTGGTTCACATCGGTTCATTTCTCAGTTAATACTAAAAGCGCAAAAATCTACCATGCCAAATAGAATCAAAATCACTCTTTTTTTTGGATATTTACAATATATTCATGGATCCTCCGATTGCAATTATTCAGCTCATTAAAGACGTCAATATGCGATTATAGGAGTTAATTAGGTTACCCAGTCGAAATTGTATAACTCCAATACGCTTTAGTAAAAAATCCCACTTAAGTGAAACTTGTTGGCGTTATTCAATGCAATTGAATCAGCTTAAGTGAAAATCGCTTCACTGAAAAGTTTTTTCACCCCAAATTTCATTCTTACACTGGAAAAAATAGTATCGTATTATGTAGTAAAAAACTTGACCAAAACTGGTATAAAAATTGTATTACGCTTTATTACAATTTTCACTTTTTGTAATGAGGATTTGATAAACTGCGGTAACATATCTTATTTTCAAAGAAATTGCAAATAGTTCCGATACTTAAAATAAGTTTAAAAATCCTAAGTTCTCGTTCAAACATACTTGTGGAAGGGAAAATTACATTCTAAATAAACAAATTTTGTGTGGAAAAAAATGTTTTTTTGTCAAATTTTTACTGAAGCTTATTACCATATATTTTGAGGACATGTCAGTATGTATCCTTTTGGAAGTTGGAGTCCTCCATAAAGACTCAGGGGCCGTGCGCTCTTCCTTCGTTCCTGTTCCGACTTTGTCTAGATCCGCAGGATACTATCTGGAGTCTCCATTGCGGGAGCGCTGGCTTGGATTTTACCAGAGTACTTGAAAGCGGGGAGCTCTTTTTCTTATGCTTAAGGCATAACTCTCGACTAATGTTGCCAATGCACCCACACCTATAGGAGGGTAGGACAACATGCTAAGTCTAGCCTACTCCAAAAAGGCGTTACAATTTTTCGTAATAGGTAGTTCCTATTGTAAGATGCTGATATTTTCCTTTCAGGACCGAAATGAAAACACGTCCGCTTTATTCAACGGCCACTATAATTTTAAAGAAATATATCAATATTTCTAAATTTATCTTATATATAAAAATCAATTTGTGTTTGTTTGTATGTTTGTGTGTTCCTTATAGACTCAGAAACGGCTGAACCGATTATCTTGAAATTTTCACAGATGGTGCATAATGGCCCCGTGGTGAAAATAGGGTACTACATTTTTTGATATCTGAAGGGGGCGAACCCTCCCCCTTACCCAGAAGCGCCAGATCTCGGAGATGGGTGGCGTGATTTAAGCGAAATTTTGTGTGCTTTCATATAGTACCCTAAAAATAAAAATTTGGTATCCAAATTTCGGATGGGGTATCTAGGGGGGCCGCCCACCCTAAAACCTACCAAACATATCTTAAGACCAATCACGACAATATGGGACGCAAATGAAAGGTATTTACGATCAGAAAACGTATCTGATATCCAATTGTCGGACCAAGTGCTAGGGGGATCACCCCAAGCCCCAAAACACACCTAAATTGGACATATTTACCGACCATTGCAATATGGGGCTCAAATGAAAGGTATTTGAATGTAGAATACGAATCTGATACCCAAATGTGGGACCACGTTTCTGGGGGTCCACCCCTTCCCCAAAACACCCCCCACACTGGACTTATTTACTGACCATGGGAATATGGGGCTTAAATAAAAGGTATTTGAATGTAGAATACGAATATTATATCCAAATATGGGACCAAGTGTTTGAGGGGCCGCCTCTCTCCAAAAACATCCCCCAAAGGGCACAAATTTAGGACCATAGCAATATGAAGTCTTTGGGAGTAAAACACGAATTTGATATCAATATTCGGGAAAAGTGTCTACGGTGCCACGCCACCCCCATGATATTGTTATGAAGATTTATTGCAAGTGATTTCTTCGGTTGAAATTATATGAAAAATATAAATATCTTAACAAAAAAAATTATTGTAACAGATTTCTGCATATTGTTTTAAAATTTAAATTTATCTTGACCTTCGTGTGTTTGCGGTTGTGATTTTGATGATGCTAAAATCCTAAGATGGCTATGTTAAAACAAATTCATAGTGTCATATGCTGTCAACTCTCTACAAACGAAATTGCGAGTTTGACAAAGGTACTGAAACTTTTCTTGATTTCACAACCCTCGTCAAGTTTGTTGACACACAAAGAGCTGAAAGTTAGCAGTTCTATACATAGAGATCATTAGCATGGATAACTATATTAACATGCAGGGACTTAGTATGAAATTCCACACTAACGCCTCAACTCACCTGAACTGTGGCAGTTTGCAGGTTTTCCTTCTGATTGATGTCCTCAATTTTCTGCACCATGGTTTCCACACGTTCCGTGGTGTTTTTTACACGTTCTTCGGTCGATTGATTCAAAATGATTTCCTGCTCGTGAAAGAAGCCCTCAACGCATTCCTCCTCAAAGTCATACAGACGTTCGAGATCATCCTTTTCCAGGAAAAGCTTCAGACCATTGTCACGTTGGACTTCCAATCCTGTCATTTAATGTGATGACATCACAACAGTACCAGGACGTATCACAAATGGTGGTGAGAGAGAAAGCATTACAAGATGAATGAGTGAACATTGTTTGGCAATGGTCATGTCCCACATAAACACACAGACACACACACACACACATTAAGACAAAAAGATAAGAAGACCAAACAATCATACACAGGAAAAAGAAAGAAAATTATTTTAACATTAATGGCAAATTTTCATTGGGAGTTATTACGATGGATGAACGAACGATTCGCATTGATCGAAATGAAATTTGGCATTTTATTCGAGAACGAATATAGTCCAGGCGTGAAAATCGCAGTTAGTTACGGTTATTTGTTAATTTTGAAGTGTCACGTTAATGATCAATTGATGTTAGTCGCACAGTGAGACAAGTACGAGCGACACGCACAAATGCAACGTAACGGAATGCAACGCATCGTAAGGTAACACACAATTTGAAACGACAACGACAAGTGCAACAAAATGCAGACATAAAAAGTAAATGTGGAAAAAGGAAACATTATTGGTTAAATATATTTAGGAGCTGATATTGAAAACTCACAGGGAATAAAACTTAATTTTCTCATCCCTCTCTCACCTTTGGCTTTGCGTACACAATACTTAAGCAGCGAATAGAAATGGCAGAAGGCAATGAAAGGCGGTGGTAGGACTGGCTTCTGTTGGTACTCCATGACGACGGTGAAACGTTGAAACATCCATACCTAAGGCCGAACATAACAAAATATATTTCTTCACAGCTATGCAGTTAATTTACTTACCTGATGAGAGACGGAATTGACTTCGTTGAATATATTATTGAATACTGCAATCAGCAAGTTGATAAGCAAAATATTTGCTATCAAAAGGTACATTGACATAGTTATTGGTGTCACCCAATGACCTAAAAAGAAGAAGAAGAAAAATGTTTTGTAAAAAAAGTATTTACTTTTTAAAAGTTAAGAAGCATTGAGTTAATTGTTTTTCCCAGAAAAGTAAGCTTTTTGTGCAGATATTGGATTACCTTATCTACTTGTATTTGAAAAGCATAAACTATCACTCTAGCCAATACCCAGACGATAATAGTCGACATCCGTAGGGCAAGGATCCCTAATACTATCGGTATGGTAAGATTTAAGTACCAGTCTACCATCAGTTTTACGTTCATTGTGATATTACCGGAGCAGGCGAAAGAAGACTTGGGAATGTTCACGTCCGCTTAATCAGACAAGCTCTCTATGAAATGAAAAACTAAAGAGAAACTCCTTCTGATTGCCAGTACATAGAAAAATCTTGAAAATATTTCTAGAATTTTTCAAGTTTTTTTACAATTTTGGTTTGTTTCTCTTTCGAGACGAGCTGAATGATCGAAGATGCAAATGGAAAAGGAAAGCCAACGATAGCAAAACACACCAACTACAATACTATGGGACGCGTTTCGTCTTTGGTTTGAAGACTTTTCAACCATATTAGGTGTTATGCCTTCGATTTAGATATGTCCGTCGGTCCGTCTGTCTGTCCATGTATTCTTGTAATCACGCATTTGTTGTTCGATTTTCACAAAATTTTGCATGTCTCTTTTTTGGCCCAAGGACGAACGCTATTGACTTTGAAAAAATCGGTCCAGATTTAGATATAGCTTCCATATATATATTTCATCCAATGTGCCCTTTTAAAGCTGTAGAAGCCGCAATTTTGGTCCGATCCTTACAAAATTTAGCACAAAGTATTTCTTTTGACGTCCCAAAATGTGTGCAACATTTCATAAAAATCGGTTCAGATTTAGATATAGCTCCCACATATATCTTTCATCCGATATGCCCTTTTAAAACTGTAGGAGCCACAACTTTGGTACGATCTTTACACAAATTTAGCATGAGATGTTTTGTATGACGTCTTAATACGTGTGCGAAATTTCATCTAAATTGGTTCAGATTTAGATATAGCTCCCATATATACCTTTCATCCGATTTGACCTATTAAGGCTGTAGAAAGCACAATTATGGTCCTATCTTCACCAAATTTGGCACGAAGTGCTTTTTGTGACGTCCAAATATTTAATTGGAATCGGATAAGATTTATATATGTATAGCTCCCATATATATCTTTCATCCGATAAGGTTGCAGAAGGCACAATTTTGGTCCGATCTTTACCAAATTTGGCACGAAGGGCTTTTTTGACGTCCTAGTGTGTGTGCAAAATTCCATCTGAATCGGATCAGTTTTATATATAGCTTCCATATATAACTTTCATCCCATATTCCCTTTTAAAGATATAGTAGCCACAATTTTGGTCCCATCCTTACAAAATTTTGAAGGTGTTACTGTTATACCGATGTTACCGATTATTCAATAGAAAGTTTTACGGATTTGAAGTCAGATTGTGGTCAGCAATCTGATCAGGTAGTGGTCAGAAATTTTTCTAGTCACAATGTCCAGAGGATTAGGTGCATTAAATTAAATTCGGTGCATCTGATAGTTTTGACCTCAGCGCGGCTGTGATGCAAAAAAAATCCATCCATTAGATCCGATTGAGTATTGAAGCGCCGTCTACCAGACCACAGCTCCATATTGCATATAAGGGCTGACAACTGAAGTATATATACATTGTATGACACGCGGTTTGAACCCCCACCTTTTGCCAATGGCTCCCGTGGTTGTGTATAGGGCGAAAGTTGCCTTTATTATACTTTCGAAGATTTTTGATTCAAAGTTCAATTTCTTGTCCAGCAAAACATTATCTTCCCACAAGGAGATATGTGCCAATGTGTATCACTTCTATATCTTGCTAAAAAGAACAAACTCCGTCTTAGACGGACTTACGCCTAGACCACTTACGGTAGCCCACTTCGCTGTCGCATTTGGAGCTATTGTACATGAATTATTTCTCCAAGAATGCTGGAAACTTTCCCCTAACCGCAATAGCCATGTCATCAGCATACGCAACAACTTTTATATATTTTTCTTCCAGAGGCGATAATATATTGTTAATGACAATATTCCAAAGTAGAGATAACAGTACACCTCTTTGATGATCCACGTATCCCAAGCCTGTCGCAATGCATCTTTTAGTAAGTAAGTTATTAATAAACTTTCTAACGATAGAGTTGATGCCTAGAAATTCCAGATCCGCCATGATTGACGTAGGTGTTACATTATTGAAAGCACCACCATTGTCAAAAAATGGTACCATTGTGAATTCCTTGGTCCTTAGGTCGTGAAGGTCTGTTTCAGTAGACTTGCGCTAATATATGCATGCTGTTGCCGAGAAAGGCGATCTCCAGGGATATATATTTCTATCAATCTCTCTAGAGTCTTAAGAATAAAGGATGACAGACTAATAGGTTGAAAATCGATCGCCTCCTTGTGATAAGCTTTACCTGCTTTCAGAATGAAATCGGCACTTGTGTTCTTCGATCGAACGGGATTTTCCTTAACCTAGAGGCTTCAGATGTATACTCCAGGGAGGTGCAGAACTCTACCCAGGATTTGTTCTGAACCTTTATCAGCTTGCCCTTGTATTTTCTTAACTTAGCCTTATAGATGTGGCTTTCGCCCTGTTGAAGACTTTTGTGCAACCCTCCTAGGAGCAACTAGTTCTGGGGTCCACCATAGCCGCTTGGCTTGACTTTAGGACATGCTGATAAAAGCGGTTTGCTCAGGGCCTTCGTAGTCCGATTGCCCATTATATCTATATCCTAAGCAGTTTCCACTTCACTTCCACAGAGAAGCTGTGATCATCCAACACTTCCCAGCCACTATCCTTCCGCTTATATCTTCCCCTTCCTGTTCCTTGTAATAAAAATCGGTTTATTTCCTTTATTACAAATCGCTAAACTGCAACTAATAATAGTATATTCGATAAGCAACTCACCCCTTTCGCTCACTAACCATATAAGGAAAACGAAATTACCAAACTTCACAGTTATCGGGCAATAATGCGCCTCTTATTCGGTTAAGAACTTAAATCAGAGATCGATCTAAATAGCTAATTGGATCATGGAAGCCACTGTAGCTCAGAGTTTTGCATGTACGCCTATGACGCTGAACAGCTGGGTTCAAATTCTGGCGAGAACATCAGAAAAAAAATTTCAGCGGTGGTTATCCCCTTCTAATGCTGGCAAGATTTGTGAGGTACTATTACATGTAAAAACTTCTCTTCAAAGTGTTGTCGCAATGTGGCACGCCGTTCGATTAGGGCCTCCTCCCTTATCATTGAGCTAAAAACTTGAGAAGTTTTTCCCTGTTCCTTAATGGAATGTTCATGGGCAAATTTGCATTTGCAATTGGATCATTTTCAGTACGAATGCCGAGGTGTTAATACCGTTTCAAATTTCTTCGAAGATGGGAAATAAATTGGTTATTATGAGATCAAAATAATAAATCGGACAATCGGTCTTTGACGCAACTTTGTTATAATATGGCCTGATTTGGCACGTTCAAGAACTTAGCCAACGTACAGAAAAAATGAGCATCGGTGTCAGTTGTAATCACGCAACAGATAATAGACAAATAGACGGAAAAAAATACGGAATTCGTTCGATCGTCTCAGAATTATGAAATATTCATATTATTTGTTTTATACCCACCACCTAGGATAGGTGGTATATTCATATAGTCATTCCATTTGCAACAAATTGAAATATCGATTTCCGACCCTACAAAGTACATATATATCTGATCGATGTAAAATTTCTAAGACAATTTAACTCTGTTCGTGTGTCCGTGCGTCTGTCCGCCCGTCTGCTGAAATCGCGCTACAGTATTTAAAAATGGAGGTATTGAACTGAAACTTTGCGCAGATTCTTTTTGTCAGGTCAGGACCGATCTGCCGATTTAGCATCTTCAGCCCGTAAAATCCACATTTATTACACCATTTCGCTGATAATAGACACATTGAGTTATATTAAGGCTCCCATCATTCGACCCGAATATGATCTAGATCGGATCATATTTTGAAATAGCTGCCATCTAGACCGAACTGCTGACATGGAAGCATTTATTATCGGATTGCTCTGGAATCCTCCGACCTCCGACAATTGCCATAAATACTCTATTGCCAATTATATGTATTAGAAAAATTTTTGTTAAATGTTTGTTTTCGGAACAATTTTTATAAAAAGAATTGTTGGCAAGAAAATTCCGTGAAGATTTTGGCTTAAAGAAACTTTTAACTTTTTGTTTAAAGCAATCAAAAAAATATTATCTTTTGAAGAAATGACATTGCTATTCGGTCAAAAAAAAAATTTCAGTAACCCATTAACGAGGAAAAATATCCAATAATAGAGCTGCCTTAGAAAAATTCTAGCACGAGTTGGGAAATTTGGATTGGCGTAAAGTGGACGACTGAAATCAGTTACAACAATATTGCCCGACATGTTTTGGGGGAAAAATTGGCTTCTCGAAAATCGGCAATTTTTTATATCCCAAAAATCAAACAAAAAAATTTCTAAAAATTCTTAGGAGTGAGATTTCTGGAATCCGTTTTAATGTCTTTGTGTGTTTGGTGGTTTCTATATTAAAAAAATAAATTTATGGCAATAATCTTACTTCTTTTGCCAGCAGGTGCGATTTTATGCCAAAATCATTAAACCCTGCTTTTTCGCTAAATGGTCATAAAATATTAAGAAAACGATTTTTTGTTGCAGGTGCTTAAGTTTTCCTAAAAAATTGTTTTCAAAAAATTTTAAAATTTAAAATATTAAGAAAAAATTGCTATATCAATATAAATTTTCTAAGTTATGAATAAATAAAACTTTACCAAAATTGAACAACGGAATCGAGGGTCAGGCGTAATGGGTAAAAATTTTGCCTTTAAAAATATTTATTGAATTTTGTCTATAGAAAAAATTTTAGGAAAATTTTAAAAATGTTTATGCAAAATGTAAAATTGCAATCCACTAAGGAACAAGGGCAAACTCCTCACATGGGTGCAGTCCAATTTAAGATGTAAGCTCAATTATAAGGGACCTTCTTTTTATAGCCGAGTCCGAACGGCGTGTTGCAGTGCCACACATCTTTGGCGAAATGTTTTTACATGACCTGATTCCTCAAAAATGTTGCCAGCATTAGGAGTGGAAAACCACCGCTGAAGATTTTCTCTGATGGTCTCGCCAGAATTCGAACCCAGGCGTTCAACTTCATATGCGGACATGCTAACCTCTGCGCTTCGGTAGCCTCCAAAATGTATTGTGGCAAAATGCAAAATTTTATTAAAGTTTTGGCTTTAAAAAATCATCTTGAGGTAAGGTTGTCTTTAGAAAGTTTTTCGCTGAAATTTAGTCTTTAGAAAAAATTTTGTTGAAATTTAGTCTGTAGAAATTTTTCTTTATAAAAATTTTGTCTTTAGAAAAAATTTAATTAAAATTTTGTCTTTAAAAAAAGTTTTAAAGAAAAAAATAATTTCGAGAAGGGTCCAGGCCCTGCTGAAGGTTTCATACCCTCCACCATAGGATGGGGGTATACTAATTTCGTCATTCTGTTTGTAACTCCTCGAAATTTTCGTCTCAGACTCAATAAAGTATATGTTTTCTTGATCGCCATGACATTTTATCTAGCCATGTCCGTCCGTCCGTCGGTCTGTCGAAAGCACGCAAACTTTCTAAGGAGTAAAACTAGCCGCTTGAAATCTTGCACAAATACTTCTTATAGGTATAGGTCGGATGGGATTATAAATGGGCCCTATCCGTCCATGTTTTGATATAGCTGCCATATAAACCGATCTTGGATCTTGACTTCTTGAGCTAGTAGAGACGAAATTCTTATACGCTTTGGCTGAAATGTGTTTTGTTATGATTTCAAATAGCTTCGCTAAATGTGGGTGATATAGCTGTCATATAAACCGATCTGGGGTCTAGACTTCTTAAGCCTTTAGAGGGTGCAAATCCTATCCGAATGGACTGAAATATTACACATTGACTTTTACTAAGGTCCTCAACATTCAATTCATTTATGGTCCGAATCGGACTATAACAATTCCATGGTAGCTAGTTGTGCGTACCGCATTGACCCGATTAAATTCTTTATCGGCAAGGGCTGCCGCCTCCGTGTACAACACACTGCTCCAACAACAGCTCCAATAGTATAACAATTATTATCCATTATTCTTTGTTTGCCTAAAAAAAGAGATACCGCGCAAAGAACTCGTCAAATGCAACCCATGGTGGAGGGTATACAAGATTCGGCCCGGCCGAACTTAGCACGCTCTCACTTGTTAGTAGGTAAAATTTATACCTACAATTTGCTTTCGACATGAATCAATATTTACTTAACTAGACAGCCGCCGTTTTTCTATCACAGAAACTTTCTGAGTTCCTGAACTGGTCCTGTGGTAAGGACCGTAAACATACACACAAACATTTGTATGTATTTCATAATTTCCATTATGCAATACTTTCATTTTGAGCACATTAACAGCGGCATTAGTACCTACCTGTCACACATTCGTTTTGGCCAGGGTTCTCGCCGCAAGGTGGGTCGATGTCATCTGCAAATACTTCACCATACAACATGAAGTATGGTTGATATGTGACCTGAAATAAATAAAATGAGATAATTTTCAAATTAATTAATTAAAATGCAGCAGTGTCAAATGTCAGATACACCCACATACACACACACACACATCTACACGCACACTGACATCAAAACATAATAGCATTTGGAGGATTCTGAGGACAGATAACATTTAATTAGCTTGTATTACAACTGAAAGACTTTTGGGAGTTGAATAAGAAGAAAAAATCTATGGTTGGAATATGAAATTCGAAGCAATTGAGCTTGCCATCGCCATCGCCAAAATTCAAATGGCTGGAGATAGGAGATATTTAGAAAAGTTGCATTGAGGTCAAACTCCTGCTTCTGAGGTCAATAATTCACCTGTCCACACAGGAATTTGAATTCTAATATTTGTTGGAATATTGTCATTCTTATTTTCTGTATTCCACATCTATACACGCACATAAATACATCTATTTACATATCAATACCATACATACTTTAAACACTCAAAGTTGCCATAGGGTCATGCACAGGATATTAGGCTATAAAACTTTTTAGTATCCACATATAAATTAAAATATAGTTTCAAATAAATGTGGATCTTTTTTCTAGGCAATTGGGAAAGGAAAAAGATAAAAAAAATAACGGGACAGGATATAAGAGGTAGGCGAAGAAGGCGTAGCACATGAACGTTCCAAAGCAAGAAAAGGATCAAATTTATAAATTAAAAAAAAAAAACATTAAAAATACATTTGAGCAAAATCTGCTGAAGTAGAGGGTCGCACAGCCGCGCAGTAGGGAAATAAGAACGGAAAGAACAAAAGATAGATGAAACGGAAAGGGAAAGAAAGGACAGTATCACGATGCGAGCACAACATTAAATTGTTTGCCTTTCTAAGCAAATTGCATTCCATCAACAAACTCTGGGCGGATTGCATTACATTCGACACTGGCTGGCCTGTCAGGTTATTCAAGAGTTCGGGTCTCTGAAGTATCTGGCCGGATGTTGTGGCATGGTGTGTAGGCGATGGTGTCGGATGTGAGTTTGCAGTAGTGGTTGTTGCCAATGTTGCAGTGGGTATCGCATGGCCACGATGATAGCTTGACATATAGCCACTAATGCCTCCAGATGGATCACGCGCATTGTGTGATCGGCTGCCGTGACCTATTGCTCCCAAAAATCCCGGGGCTACAATGGAGCCTGCAATAACCTACATTTGTTCGTTCGCACATAAACATACAGTTGTACACGGACGATAAGCGTGTGTGTTTGTAGATTGAATTTCAATGTGGGCCAAAGGCCCGCGTTTCACATTGAAATGCACATTCACAGTGAAGGAAAATACATAAAATGGTGAAAGGACAAATGGAAAGTTTATTTTTTGTTTGTTTTTATTTTATGGACACGTGAATGAGTAAATGAGTATGAGCATTGATGATGATTCAATACCATAAGATAGAAAAAAGAAAGACATGAAAGACAAAAAAATTTCATTAATTAATAAACGTCAATCAATTAAAGAATGTATGTACATATGTACTAATTTGTCAGTCAAAGCCGCAATGCAATAAAATAATCATAGATGTTACGGCTATATAAAGGGTGATCAATCTAGATGTTGCATTTTCAAACTACGCTTCATTCAGTTTTTTTTTTTTTTGAACATGGACGTGTGCAAATCCCCTAAAAGCACAAATTCCATTTTGTTTCATGTACCTATTAGAATCGACTTATTATGGCTTGCAAATCTTTATTATCAATCACTTTAATTTCTATGGCTTATGGTAAGGGAAGAGATCTACAGTTATGTAGTGCCAATTTGATACAATGTTTTAAATCGGACAAGGCCAATCTTTTGATAAGCAGAAGAAACATTAATTTGACCCGAATCTTAAAGACCCTTCACCATACTTTAGGTTCGGGAAGTTCTCCATACGTAGGGTGGTGGTCGAAAGTCAAAACAGAAACAGGTTCATGCCAAATCGCATAACAATTGTGTCCTCCAAGGGCTCAAGAACTCCAATAAAGTATCGGCTTCAGCTATGCTACACCCAGAGACATATGAATGCAAATATCGGCAAATATTGTCTGCTGACATTTATTAAAATTGTTTATGCTAATGACTGAAGCATTTGCTGTGCATTGAAACACGTTTTATAGCTTACACCACTTCTGTGGTACAGGGTATTATAAATAGGTGCATTTGCTTGAAACACCCAGAACGAAGAGAGATAGACCCATTGATAAGTATACCGATCGACTCAGAATCACTTTTTGATTCGATTAAGCTATGTCTGTCTTTCTGTCTGCCAATGTTAATATATGCACAAAGAAAAGGTCGATATATGCACAATTTTCATTCGATCACCTTAAAATTTGGTACAGGAAAAGTTTTCGGCATGTTGAAATTGGAAAAAATCGGTTCTTATTTGGATATAGCTCCCATATATATGTTCGTCTGATTTACTGCAATAATGCAGTAAATTGGTCATTACTTAACCGATTGTCTCGTAATTTGGTAGGAAGGATTTTCTCTTGACTATCGACATTACTCGTTAATTTCATAGAAATAGGATTAGATTTAGATATAGCTGCCATATATGGTTAAATTAGGTTTAAGTGGCAGTCTGCCATTAGACTCGCTTAAACCTTTTCATCCATTGTGATACCACAGGAACAGAAGAAGGAAGATAGTTCCCACCGTTGAACCATCCAGATCGCTTTAAAAAGTTCAACAACTTGCGAATGTTAACATCCGCTTAATCAGACGGGTTCTCAAGAAATGAGAACCTAAAGTGAAACTCTTTCTGACTGCTAGTGCGGGACACACACACAGAAAGTGTTCTATAGTCTCTTCTTCTTCGATGTCCTTACAGCTTCTGCAAAAGTTGTTGCTGGCAAACCTTCAGTCTGTCAGCACGTTTTCCGATTGGACAGTGACCTGTCATGATGGACACAATTACTGAGACGTCTCTTCTAGCCAGTGACAGCAAAGCGGTAGACCTCTTCAAGTCTAGATTAGGCCACATAGTTTTAGAGTGCCCCTTTTCATCCATTGTTATACCACAGGAACAGAATGAGGAAGATAGTTCCCAACGTTGAATCATCCAGATCGCGTTAAAAAGTCCAACAACTTGCGAATGTTAACATCCGCTAAATCAGACGGGTTCTCAAGGAAATGAGAACCTAAAGCGAAACTCTTTCTGACTGCTTGTGCGGGACACACACACATTAGGTGTTCTATAGTCTCTTCTTCTTCGATGTCCTTACAGCTTCTGCAAAAGTCGTTGCTGGCAAACCTTCAATCTGTCAGCACGTTTTCCGATTGGACAGTGACCTGTCATGATGGACACAATTACTGAGACGTCTCTTCTAGCCAGTGACAGCAAAAAGGTAGACCTCTTCAAGTCTAAATTAGGCCACATAGTTTTAGAGTGCCCCTCTTTGTGACCGTCTACCATATATATATCACCAGACGATATTCACATCTAGAGCCAATGCAAGCACATTTATTAACCAATCTTGCCAAAATTTTGAAGAGCGCTTTCCTCGACAACTTTAACAATATCTATACAGTTTGGTATAAATTGGTTCAGATTTAGATATAGCTCCCATATGTATGTTCGTCCGATTTTTAATGTTTAATAACCCATCTAAAAACATTCGCCGAGGTCCATCAAATTTGGTTCAGAATAAGATATAGTTCCCACTTTGTTTGTACTGGACGTTCTGGCTACCCAAATTGCAGCGACCACTGCCGTGAGGCTAAAGAAGCTTTCTTATTGGTCATGTGGCGACCACGGATACTGTGTTATACTTGATACAATATCCGATATTCCAGGCAGTGTGGATTACACTCTACCTGTGCCGCTTTTTGGTTAAAAATTACTGTACCACTATTCCTGATAGAACCGATTGGAACTACGATATCCCTGGTAAAAGATATTATATAGACTTCTATACGGATGGTTCCAAGCTAAACGACCAGGTGGGATTTAGGGTGTACTCTAAAGATCTAGAACTGGTCACAGTGGTCGGGTACATTGAAGTGTGTATCAAGCAGAGATCCTTGCAATTAAGGAAGACAGCCAGGCAGCCATTAAATCCCTGGGGTACGTATTTCTGAACATAAAAACCGCCCTCGACTGTCGCAAATCTCTCAACGAGATGGCTGAACAGTTCAAAATTCACCTTTTCTGGGTGCCGGGCCACAGAGATATCCCAGGGAATTCTAAAGCAGACGAGCTTGCGAGACTAGGAACTACCTTACACTCTCCAGGGACACTGGAATCTGTGGGTATGCCTCTAGCGACATGTAATCTTAGTTCAAAGAGGGGGCTATGAGCATTCGAAAAATATGTGGCCTCATCTACACTTGAAGAGGTCTACCGCTTTGCTGTCATTGGCTAGAATAGACGTCTCAATCATTGAGTCCGTACGAAGCTGTAGGGACATCGAGTAAGAAGAGACTATAGAACACTTTCTGTGGGTGTGTCCCGCACTAGCAGTTAGAAGGAGTTCCACTTTAGGTTCTCATTTCTTTGAGAACCTGTCTGATATAGCGGATGTGAACATTCGCAAGTTACTGGACTTTTTAAAGCGATCTGGATGGTTCAAGGGTAGGAACTAGGAGACATATCCTTTTTTTGTTCCTGTGGTATCCCAATGGCCGAAAACGTCTAAGTGAGTCTGATGGCGGACTGCCACTTAAACTTAACCTAACCTTGTACTGTAGGGTATTACAAAGTCGCCACCGCCCGACTTTTGCCTTTCCTTACTGGTTTTTGACAATGTTATGTGTAAATTTCTTGCATTAAAGCATTAATATGATTTGTTTTATTTAAATAGTCCTCAACCTGACCAAAAAGCCCATTAACAAAACACAAAAAATGTAATGATTTTTTTGTCTGCTGTTATTTGAGATTGGAAAAACATTTTAGTTGCAAATATTAGAAAAAAATTATCTATTGTATATACCCTTAAAATCGCAAGATGTGATGTAATAAAATGAAAAGATCGGTGTATTTCAGCCAAATCGGATAAGAATAACGCCCTCTAGAGGCTCAAGAAGTATATTTGGGATTTCGGTTTATATGGGAGCTATAACAGGTTTTGAACCGATTCGGACCATACTTGGAACATCTGTTGAATGTCATAGCACAAAATTTCAGAAAAACTGGATCAGAACTGCTATCTCTAGGAGTTTAATCTGGAGATCGTTTTAAATAGGAGCAAAACATGGACCGATTTGGCCCAATTGCAATCCCAACCAATATACACTAATAGTAAGTATTTGTACAAAATTCCAGGCGCCTAACTTTACTCTTTCGAGGGTGCTTTCGTCAGACAGATGGAAGGACATGAATATATCGACTTAGAATGTCAAGACCGTTAAGAATATATATACTTTGTTAGGTATCAGATATGGCTGAGTAATAGAAGTAACTTTCAATTTCCGAAAAAAGAAATAGAAAGGCTCCATGGATATTAAGGATGTCAACATGTGCCGACAAAAATTAACAAAACTCCCGTGATGAATGTAATCCCAAGGGCTTTTTCAAGTTTCTTGATAGTAAATGGAAGGCACAGACGTTTCCCGGCTGTATGAAAGTTGGGAGCAAGGTACGTCGGATGACTCTCAGATTGTCAGATTGTCCGTGATGAATGTAATCCCAAGGGCTTTTTCAAGTTTCTTGATAGTAAATGGAAGGCACAGACGTTTCCCGGCTGTATGAAAGTTGGAAGCAAGGTACGTCGGATGACTCTCAGATTGTCAATTTGTTTGCCGACTTTTTCCTGTTCTCGTATACTCATGACATTTTTAATGGTCATAATGATTTTAAGTTGGGGAAATTGAACCATTTTCCTCCCATTATCTTGATAGAAGAGGAGGTTTTATCAGGGCTAAAGACATTACGCTCCACATGCGCCCCTGGCCCTGATGGAGTTCCAACCTATGTTCTGAAATCTTGTGCTAGTAAACTTTATCTGCCTCTCATTAGAAAAAACGGTCATGATTTGCTTATCTGCACCTGGAATGCCCACACTCTTTATAGATAATGTGCAGTATAACAAAACACAAAAAATTTAATGATTTTTTGTCTGCTGGTATTTGAGATTGTAAAAACATTTAAGTTCCAAATATTAGAAAAAATTATCTATTGTATATACCCTTAAAATCGTTGAAGGATGTACAGGAGTCAGTTCGGAAATTCTACTAAAGAATTTAATATCAAACTGATGGCTTTGGTGCAGGCACATCCTCCTGCAGAGACAATAAAGGAATTCTGGTAACTGACACAGGTAGCGAGCTGAGGATATGGAAAGAACATTTTACCCAGCTGCTAGCGTCCGACGATGGCGGCGAAGAGAATACCGCAGAACCAATCCCTGATGATGGTAAAGAATGTTTACCTCCTAATCAAATTATTGAGGCCCTTCTGGATGACACTTGCTTGATACACGTTCCTCAGTAACACTTGATACACGTTCCTCAGTAAGAATAGGCAAAAATATCTCCGAACCATTTAATACCAAACGAGGTTTCAGCCAGGGAGACAGCTTATTGTTTGATCTCTTTACTGCTGGAGAAGATTATACGAGATGTAGATGTGAACAGATGTGGCACACTACTCAAAAGAGAACACATGTTACTCGCCTATGCCGACGACACCGTCACCGGAAGCAGTACCTGCGGACTGTGAAAGAATCAAAAGTGAGTCAATGAAAATGGGTCTGGCAGTAAATGGAGATAAGGCGAAATGGATGGTTTCAACTCCTAACAACGCCGTGTCCAACCAAGCAGATAAAGAAAATGGAGAAAGTTGGGAACCACAACATTGAGATAGTCAACAACTTTATCTACCTCGGCACCGCCGTAACCGAACCGAATGACACCAGTTTTGAAATAAGGCGAATAATAATGCTGGCAAACAGATGCTACTTTGGATAAAGTAAGCAGTTTAGAAACAAGGCCACCTCTCGACAGACGACACTGATACTTATATATGGTTCTGAGGGATGGTTACTTGTGAAAGCAGACGAGGCAGTGCTTGGAGTGTTTAAGAGAAAGATTCTTCGTGAAATATATGGACGAGTTTGCGTTAATGGAGAATATAGGTGTCGTATGAACCACGAGCTGTATGGCGACGATAGCATAGTTATAGGTATCAAAACACAACCGCTGAAATGGCTAGCTCATGTTGTTAGAATAGAAGAAGAAGCTCCAGCAAAGAAGACCTTTGAAGTCAAACACGATGGTACACGCAAACCAGGCCGACCAAAAGCCTGATGGAAAGATTAAGCGATGGAAGACACTTAAAAACTTGAAACGCTTTTCTACGTTCGGCTAGAGGAACAAATGTTATGTCATAGCCAATTAAAGTAAAGGTAATTATAGGTGTATCGCAAAATTGAGTGCCAATTTAGCTAAGCTTTTCGAACTTCCCATTTCTCGAAGAACATCACATTTGGTAAAGGATGTTATTTCACCTTTTCTGCACGGTTTTGTAAAGTGTAGATCCGGTTTTGTAAAGTGTAGATCTTTGAACCTCATGGAATTTGTATGCCACGTTCATATGGGTTTTGTGAATGGGAAACAGACAAACGTTATTTATACCGATTTTAGCAAGGCTTTTGATGCTATGATACACAGGCTTCTGCTTCTTAAACTCGATTTTATGGGTTTTCCGACGGCTTTTCTAGGATATCTTCCTACTTAGGGGGCCGTACCCAGAGAGTACAGGGTGTACCACAGGTAAGTCACTTGGGTCCATTACCTTTTGTTTTATATCTAAATGATTGATCTTCCTGTTGTTATTCGTTTTTCTAAAATACTAGTGTTTGCTGATGATTTGAAGCTTTTTTTTGTACGAACTCATTTGTGGATTGAACTTATTTGCAGGACGATCTACACTCTCTAGTCAATTGGTGCAGTGCAAGTGGGATGTCCCTTAATTGAAAGAAATGTAAGAAATTGTCTTTGTTTAGATCCCACCCTATACTTTCGGAATTCTTCATTGGCTCGTATAAACTGGATGATGTTGATTCGTTTGCTGATCTAGGCATTATCTTAGATCCTAGATTATGGTTTCATCTACGTATCCATTCTTGTGTAAATAAAGCTAAGTCTTTAATAGGTTGCATTAAACGTTGGTCTTAGGAGTTCAATGACCCTTATGTCACTATGAAATTATTTGTAAGCTTAGCTCGCCCCGTATTCGAACATAATTGCTTCATTTGGAACCCGTTTTACAGTTGCCACTCTGATAGAATCGAATCAGTTCAGATTCAAATTCTGATTTTCGCTTTGCGTGGCCTGAATTGGAACCGATCGGAATTACTTTCGCCTTACATAAGTCGTTTACAGTTGATTGATCTTCCGACGCTTGAAAGAAGACGCTTTATGTTAAGAGCATTATTTATAATTAAATTATTAAGCGGTCTGATCTATCCTCCATTCCTGATAACCGAGATAACATTTAATGTTCCCTCTCGAACAACTCGCTATTTTGAACCGTTAAGGTAGACATACTATGAGCGCGCATTAAAAATGCAATTCTGCAAACACATACCTGAAAAGCAGCACACAAAAGTTAAAAAATGTTTACCTTGAAGATTGAACTCGAACGTCATTGCGCGTTGCCCTACGTAAAGTAGGGTTTTTAGTACGTCAAAGTAAAAAATTGCTCAAGTTTTGCGCATTACTTTTGTGGAATTTGTTTGCAGAGTTGCATTTTTAATGCTCGTCCATAGTATGTAATTCCACCTTTATGGTTGTTGCTCTCGACAACTAATTACGAGATTAGTATCCCATTGAGGTCCTTATGTGCTATATACAATAGCTTATGTACTAAGTTTATGTTTAAGTGATCCGTTACACGTCAGAAAGAATTTGATATTGCATATGTAAAATTGTATGCTTACTTTATAATTGGGATTCATTATCCTAATTATTGATAACTTTGTAGATAATTGCTAATTTTTTTCACCTTTCTAGGCTCAATATGTACGACATCATATGCCACAGCTCCCTCCGTGGAACAGTAGAATTTGGCTTTTGAGCAGTAGTTGTCAATTTCTAGAAATCGTATTTGCCTCTCACTTGGGCTCTGGCACTTCATCTACAGGGTGGCTGATGAAAGCCGCTACCAAAAAAAAATGTAATAACTTTTTTTCTATTTAATAATAATAATTTAATAATTAATTTAATTAATTAATTAATTAATTTAATTAATAATAATTTAATAATTAATTTAATAATTTAATTTAACATGAATAAAAGAAAAATGTATTCCATACACCGAAAAAAAAATGTAGCAATATTCATCATTGTAGCAATATTCATCAGCCACCCTGTACAACTCCCTCTGCATTCCTGTAGAACTTTGCCTATTACATGGGCCGACTGATCATCTGGCACCTCGTCCACTACTCCTTCTTCGGACCAGTAGGACACAGCTAATGAACGGCTATCTTGTGATTATGTTTACCTCGCTGTTATGTGTTGTTTTTGGAAAACACTGTTTATATGTTATTTGTTGTTACGTAGGTATGTATACGTTGCACACATTACTGGCTGAGGTACTATCTGTAACCGGTACTATGGAACCACAACTAACCCACCACATTCCGGAATATGCTGTGTACACGCTCTCCACGCATGGGGAGGCGCCCCCTCCGGGAGAACGGTTTATATGGGAGCTATATCAGGTTGTGAACCAATTCAGACCATACCTAGCACGTATATTTAAGGTCATAAAAGAAGTTGTTGTAGAAAATTGCAGCCAAATCGGAATTGCGCCCTCTAGAGGCGCAAGAAGTTAAAATCCTGGATCGGTTTATATGGGAGCTATATCAACTTATAAACCGATTTTGACCATACTGAGCACAGTTATTAGAAGTCATTACAAAGCACCACAAACAAAATTTCAGACAAAATGAATCACAATCGCTCCCTCTAAAGGCTCAAGAAGTCGAGATCCGAGATCGGTTAAATGACGCTATATCATAACATAGCCCTATGCCTATAGAAAGTATTCGTGTAATATTTCAAGCGCCAAGCTTTATTCCTTCGAAAGTTAACGTGCTTTCGACAGACACACATACGTTGGGTCAGATCAATATTTCGATGTGTTATAAACGGAATGACGAAATTAGTATACCCCGATTCTATGATGGAGGGCATAAAAAGAGAACAAGTTGACATCCTCTATGGCAAGTACTGTAAAAATTCAAAAAAATTTACGTCTGCCATCGCTTTATGCTTAATTTAGTGAATCCTGGTCTTAGATCAATATTTCGCTATGTTACAAACGGTTTGACGAAATAAGTCATCTTATGGTCGAGGGCACAAAAGCAGCTGAAATTATTCACTGCTTTGTCAAAAATTAACTGAATTCCTGTTTTTAGCTGGCTTTTTGTTGTTCAAGCAAAAATCGAGTTGTTTTTCAAAAAAAATGGAGCAAATTTGCATTTGCAGAGGTTCATGAAGCGATGGGCTTATACGGGAGCTACGTCACATTATTAGGAGCTTTATCAAGGATGAGGAGCAAAGCGACCTCTAGTCAGACAAAAATTGCACTATACAAGACACTGATACTACCCCGCGCTGTTATATGGCTCCGAAGCATGGGTACTTACGAAAGCAGATGAGGCTGTAATTGGAGTGTCTGAGAGAAAAATCCTTCGTAAAATACATGGACCAGTTTGCGTTAATGGGGAATATGGGCAACGTATGAACCACGAACTGTATGAGCTGTATGACGACGATAGCATAGTTAAATGCATCAAAATACAATGGCCATGTCACGTTGTCAGAATGGATGAAGAAGCTCCAGCAAAAAAGTCTCTTGAAAGCGACTATAAAAGAAAAAGCAAAGGGGAAGACCAAAATTCCGATGGAGTGACCAAGTGGAGAGCGATATCTTGAAACTGAGTGCTATAAGTTTGTGAAGAATACGTTCGGCTATAGGAATAAATTTTTCGTAATGGCCAAATAAAGTAAGTACATCAATATCAACGCTTAGATATTGGAAGACGATGCAAAAAAAATTAAGCCAAATTGGATAATTATTGCGCCCTTTAGAGGCCCAAGAAGTGCATCTGGGAATTTTATTTTGTAAGGAAGCTTTATTGGACCGACTTGGAAGACTCTTATATAGCCCCCACCATGGATCGCATTTAGCAAGTTCTTTGAATATTTTTTGGAAGTTGCCACTTCTAAAGGCACAAGAAGTCATTTGAAAATCGATTGATATGGGAGCTATATTTCAACATACTCTGATTTGGCTTATTTTTGGGGGTATATTCATTTTGTCATTCCGTTTGCAACACATCGAAATATCCATTTCCGACCCTATAAAGTATATATATTCTTGATCAGCGTAAAAATCTAAGACGATCTAGACAAGTCCGTCCGTCTGTCCGTCTGTCTGTTGAAATCACGCTACAGTCTTTAAAAATAGAGATATTGAGCTGAAACTTTGCACAGATTCTTTCTTAGTCCATAAGCAGGTTAAGTTCAAAGATGGACTATATCGGACTATATCTTGATATAGCTCCCATATAGACCGATCCGCCGATTTAGGGTCTAAGGCTAATAAAAGCCACATTTATTACCCGATTTTGCTGAAATTTGGGACAGTGAGTTATGTTAAACCCACCGACTTCCTTCGTCAATTTGGTCCAGATTTGGATATAGCTGCCATATAGACCGATCCTCCGGTTTAGGGTCTTAGGCCCGTAAAAGCCACATTTATTATCCGATATTGCTGAAATTTGGAACAGTGAGTTGTGTTGGGCCCACCGACATCCTTCCTCAATTTGGTCCAGATCGGTCCAGATTTGGATATAGCTGCCATACAGACCGATCCTCCGATTAAGGGTTTAAGGCACATAAAAGGCGCATTAGTAGTCCGATGTCGACAAAATTTGGGACAGTAAGTTAAGATAAGCCCCTTTACATACATCTGCATTATGGCACAGATCGATCCATTTGGATATAGCTGCCATATAGACCTATCTCTCAGATTTAGGTTTTGGGGCCATAAAAAGCGCATTTATTGTCGATGTCGACGCAATTTGGGACAGTGAGTTGTGTCAGGCCCTTTGACATGCTTCTTTTATTTTACTCAGATCGGTCTAGATTTGAATATAGCTGCCATATAGACCGATCTCTCGATTTAATGTTTTGGGCCTATAAAAGGCGCATTTATTTTCCGATGTTGCTGAAATTTGGGACAGAGTTAAGTTAAGCCCCTCCACATATTTCTGCAAATATGTCTAGATCGATCAAGATTTGCATACTGCTGCCATATAGACCAAAAATTGCGCATTTGTAATCCGATTTAACTGAAATTTGACACATTGACTATGTTAGGCTTTTCGATATCCATGTTGTATATGGTTCAGATGGGTTTATTTTTAGATATAGTTACTAAAAAGACCAATATTTTGTTATACACAATTGAACAGTGACCTGTACCTATTAGTATTTGGTCCCAATCGGATCATATTTCGATATAACTGCTATGGGACATAAGGTATGCAATTTTCACCGGATTTTGATGAAAGGTGGTTTACGTATATACCCGAGGTGGTGTTTTTTGTTTTTAAATTATCTAATTTAAAAAAATACTACAAATCTATTCCGTATACTACAGCTACTCCGTATGGAGCATTCCACTATCCGCAACCTGTAGACGCGCCCGGTAGCTCGCAGCTAAGATTCTCATGACAGCAATGGACACCACACAAATTGTAGCTCAATGTTGCAGCCTGTGTGGTGCTCACAGCTGTCCGTGCCGGGTTTGTGTTAAATTTTAGCGAAATGGAATAACAAATGCGCCTTTTATAGGCAAAAGACCATAAATCTATAGCTATATCCACATATGAAAAATTCTGGGCCATATTAAATATGTACATCGTAGAGCCTAATACAGCTCACTGTGCTGAATATTAGCGAAATTGGTTAATAAATGAGCCTTTTATGGGGCCATGACCTTAAATCGAGAGGTGGGTCCATATGGCAGCTATATCCAAATATAGCCCGATTTTGACCGTACTAGGTACGAATGTCAAGGAGCCTAACGCAACCAATTGTGCCAAGGTTTCGGCGAAAACGGATAATAAATGCGCATTTTATGGGCAAAAGACCTCAAATCGGAGGATCGTTATATATGCCAGCTATATCCGAATATAGACTGATCTGAACAATGTATGGCACGGATGTCGATAATCTTGCCAAATTTCGGACAGCTATGCGCCTTTTATTGATACAAGACATTAAATCGGGAGATCGGTCTTTATGGCAGATAAATCTAAATATAGCCCAATTTTGACCATACTCGGTTCGAATGTGAAGAAGCCTAATGCAACAAATTGTGCTAAATTTCATCGAAATCTGATAATAAATATGGCTTCAATGGCGTTTCAGCCAATTATCTACATTTTCAATGCCTGTAGCGTGATTGCAACAGAAAGACGGACTGGCGGACGGACGGACATGGCTAGATCGTCTTAGATTTTTACGACGATCAAGAATACATTACTTTATAGGGTCGAAAATGGATACTTCGATGTGTTATACCCCATCTTTCTGTTGTGGGTATAAAAAGGATAACGCAATGGATCTTTTAACAGAATAAAAGTACACCTTATAGAATATGCTGAAGAAACTTCGTACTCAATTTAGAATACTGTAAAAATAATATTTGAACCTAGCTTTCATGTCTATACTGATTTAAATTAGGATGATCTGTTCACATGATCAAAATATTTTACCTGAATTAATGACTGTGTTTTGCTTTTATTGAACAATCCTTAGTTATATTTAGGGGAACAGATTATTAATATATAATTTGAAATAAGACAAGTTCTAAAAGATAACGATATACTTTACTACCACTTTATACAACGATTTTGTGAAAATATTTAAGATAAGTGTATTAATTGAGAATGTTCTATTAAAGTGAGTGGCAGTGTATCGGGAGATCGGTCGCAGCTATATCTAAACATGAACCGATTTGTCATATATACAATCCTAACTGATCTACACTAAAAAGAAGTATATGTGGAAGACTTCGAGTGGTGTGCTTTGCTTGTTCGAAAGTTAGCGTGCCCTTGGCAGATGGACGGACATGGCCGGATGGTCTTAAAATGTCATAACGATCGAGAAAATATATACTGTATGGGGTCTTAGAGCAATACTTAGAGGTGTTTCAAACAGAATGACGAAGATTGTATACTCCCATCCTATGGTGGAAGGTATACAACTGTTTTGAACGTTTTGAGTAGCACAATTTTGAAGAGAACCTGAAACCACAAGATAACCAACTACATACTTTGGAAGCTAGATTTTGGACAACCAACCATGCATAGATCATAAGGTTTGAGCGGCAGTGCCTCCGACTCTCTGACGTTTTCGCCCTTTGTGATACCACTGGAACAGAAGCAGGAAGATGCATTCTAGTTCCTACCAGTGAACCGCCCAAATCGATTAAAAAAACCCCAAGAACTTGCAAATGTTCACATCTGCAAAATCAGACAAGTAATCAAAGTAATGAGTGCGGGACACATACAGAGCAGATGGGCTACAGTCTCATCTTCCTCGACATCCTCACAGCTTCTGCAGAAGTCATTACTTGCAACCTTCAGTCTGTCAGCATGTTTGCCGATCAGACAGTGACTTGTCACAATTGCTGAGACGAATTTTCTAGCCAGCGACAACAAAGCGATAGACCACTTCAAGTCTAGATTAAGCCACATTATTTTGTTCACATCCCCCGCTTTGTGAACATGTGTCATTCTTGACTTGATCCTGAAGACTTGGCTTACATGTCGCTGGAGGCGCAGATTCTCGTTCCCTGGAATGTGTAAGGTAGTTCATGGTTTCGCAAGCTCATCCGCTCTACAATTCCCTGGGATGTTCGTGTGGCCCGGCAGCCAGATCAGGTGAATTTTGAACTTTCAGCTATCTCGTCGATGGATCTCCGATAGTCAAAAATGAGCTGCATAGCCGGGAGGCTCAACAGTCATGTGGATTTGAACAAAGCGATGGTAGTGAACAAGAAAGTCTAGCTACCTTTCGAAACGGAATGTATACAAGTGGCTGCTATCTCTATGTCCAAGGATCTGTTGATCAGGCAATTTCTTTTCAGTAAATTTTCAATAATCAAATCTGTTTGCTTAACATAATTCTCATGATCATTAGGCTCGACTCTACATTGGAGAAAAAACAACTAAGGTTAGGTTTAAGTGGCAGTCTGTCATCAGACTCACCTACACGTTTTCGTCCATTGTGAAAACTTAGCTTACATGTCGCTAGAGGCACACCCACAGATTCCAGTGTCTCTGGTCTCGCAAGCTCGTCTGCTTTAGAATTCCCTGAGACTGCTGCCTGGTATTCTGAGAAGATATTTATGCCAATTGACGTAGTGACATTATATCTTAACCACCTTAACTGCAAGGATCTCTGCTTGATATACACTGCAGTGATCGGGTAACCTCTTCGATATGACCAGTTCTAGATCTTTGGAGTACACCCCGTAGCCCACCTGATCGTTTAGTTTGGAACCATCCATAAAGAAGTCTATGTAACTTCTGTTACCAGGAATATCGTAGTTCCAATCGGTTCTATCAGGAATAGAAACACAGTACTTTTATCAAAAAGCGGTTCTGGTAAGGTGTAATTCATATTGCCTGGAACATCGGATATTGTATCAAGTATAACACAGTGACCGTGGCCGCCACATGACAAATGAGAAAGCTCCCTTAACCTCACGGCAGTGGTCGCTGCAATTTGTGTAGCCACAATGTCCAGAGTCATAAGATGTAATATTAAATTCAGTGCATCAGATGGTGTCATCCTCAGTGCGGCTGTGATGCACAAATAAGCCATCCTTTTAATCCGGTTAAGTATTGGGCAGTAGGTGGATTTTTGAAGCGCCGTCCACCAGACCACAGCACCATATAGCATAATAGGTCTGACAACTGCAGTATATACCCAATGCATGACACGCGGACTAAATTCCCACCTATTGCCAATGGCTCTCTTGCAGGTGTATAGGGCAAGAGTGGCCTTTCTTGCCCTTTCCAAAATGTTGGATTTGAAGTTCAATTTCCTGTCCAGCAAAACACCCAGGTATTTTGCGGTTTCCCTAAATGGAACAATCTCTCCAACCAAGGAGACAGGTTCCACTGTAGGCAACTTGTATCTTCTGCAGAAAGAACTACTTTTGTCATGCACGGATTTATACCCAGACCACTTTCGGTAGCCCACTTTGCTGTTGCACGTAGAGCTTCCTGAATAATATCTCTTAGAGTGCTGGAAAACTTTGCCCTAACCGCAATTGCCACGTCATCAGCATGCGCGACCACTTTTACGCCATTTTCTTCCAGCGACAATAATATATTGTTAATGGCTATATTCCAAAGTAGAGGAGACAGTACACTTCCTTTAGGTGTTCCTCTGCTTACCAATCTTTTTAGATCCACACATCCGAAGCCTGCCGTAATGCAGTTGATGCTTAGAAACTCCGACTCCTTCATGATTGACGTCGGTTTTATATTATTGAAAGCACTTTTAATGTCAAGAAATGCTACCACTGCATATGCCTTGACAACGATAGAACCCGCTATGTAGCCGACTAGATCATGAAGAGATGTTTTAGTGGAATTGCCTTTACTATATGCATGCTGCTGCCGCGAAAGGCGATCTCCAGGGATCTTTGCCCTAAGATATGTTTCTATCAACCTCTCAAGAGTCTTCAGCATAAAGGATGACAGACTAATAGGACGAAAATCTTTCGCCTTCGTGTGGTAGGGTTTTCCTGCTTTTGGAATGAAAATTGCCTTCGTGTCCCTCCATCCCACATGTATATATTACATTCTGATACAAGAAGAGCCAGGGAACCAGTCTATCAGACACATTTTTTGATTCAACCGGTGATACATCATCAGGGCCTGGCGACTTAAAGGAGTCGAAACTTCTTTTTGCCCAAAGGATTTTCGGCTCAGACACAATTTTCCTAATGGCCTTCGACGAATGCATACCAGTGACAAGCTCTTCTGGCGCCACGTTGTCCGTTGTAGAATTTCCCGGGAAATGTGTATCAACAAGTAGTTCTAGTGTTTCCTCACTAGACATTGTCCATACACTCTCTAACTTCTGGATATACCCCACCGTAATATGTCTCGAGGACTGAATCTTCCTTAGCCTAGAGGCCTCAGATGTATCCTCCACGGAACTGCAGAATTCAACCCAGGATTTTTTCTGAGCCTTTCTAAGCTTGCCCTTATATTTTCTTAGGTCAACCTTATAGATGTCCCAATCGTGTGGTGCTCTTGTGGCTTTTGCTATGTTGAAGAGTTTTCTGCAGTCCTTCCGTAGACCAACCAGTTCTGGGTTCCACCGTGGCGGTCGCTGTTTGCCCCTTGGCTTGGCACTAGGGTATGCTGACACAAGCGAGTCATTCAGGGCCTTCGCGATTCGCTTGGTCATTATGTCTACATCCTCCGTAGTTTCCACTTCCTTTACTAGTCTAGAAGGGATAGTGGTGCAGAATTTATGCCAAAATTTATTCCAATCCGCCTTTTTAGCATCACTTCCTACAATGAGGCTTTTCTTCCCTACAGAATCAGCTTCAACCAGCGACTTAAGGTTTGAAGGCGGCATCTCTGAATCGTGTGTCATATATCTTCAGTGCTTAGCGACGGAAGAAGAAAAGCATTTGCAAAAACAACTAAAGTAAAAGCAAAATTTTGTTTATATTGCAAAGCCTTTGAACTTAAAAAGTCATGGAATGGCGTATGTGATACGCCCAGGACACCCATGTAGCATTTTTTAAAACTTGTTTTAGTATGAATGTTGCATGCACACATACACATTAATCTTTATGAAATTGCAATTTACTTTTTACAAATAAAAAGTGAAAACTTCTAACGAAGGTCTACCCCACTCATAATTAATCGATAAATATGAACTTGATTAGTGTTCTCCATTCTACAGCACAAATGTGGACAAATGTGCATCATCACAAGGATGCCACTGCTGCTGCTGATGATGATGATGGACATTTGTCATATGCATATGTGGGTGGATGGATTGATTAGTCCTCCATCAGTGTTCGTTGCTCTTTATTTTTATTGACCGCATAATATTTACACACACACGCACGCACGCACACACACAGAAAACTTTCAGTGACGTTGAATGCTGTTGTTGAGTGGTTAGATGGCTGTTGGTTTTGTATGGTTTACTCACCTCTCTAATGAGACGCCATGTTGGTTCCATATTTGGGAAAAGTATGGCCTGCCTGCTGACACCGAAACTCATTAAGACAACGGCTAACAGGACAACGAAGTAAATCATATTCTTCACCATTTTGCCCATCATCGTCACCAAAGGACCTAAATGCATCGGATGGCAAGAAAAGGTTCGCGTTTATTTAGATAGGGGGAGATCTTTTTGTGTCCTAAGTCAATCTTAAGCCAAAAAATAAACACTTACCCAAATATTTGTTAACACCCAAAATGTTGAGAATTCTCAGATACCAATATATACTGTCGACACAATAGAACACCCTGCCAATGTCCATGGTGTTGGGTCGAAAACGCAACGAGAGTCCAATGAAGAAGAGTATTATGGCGGCACCATCACAAGGATTCCACATGTTCCAAGCCCACACCGAAAACTTATGGCTGCCGAAGAGAACAAATGGAGAAGGGTAAACAAAAAGACTCAATCAAGGTATCGCAGAGAAGTTTTAAGATTCTTACGTAATTGCCACTGGCTCCGAAGAGACAATTTCGCGAATTTTCTCAAAACCCAGTGTTGTAATGTAAGCAATCGAGTATATTTCCTGCCATCTTGGAACGGGCTCCATTTTCACCAATACCGTAAATGTGAACATCACAAGAAAAAACATGTACGCAATCTGCAAATGGTTAAGAATAGTTAAAATTATTATGCTATGATTGTACTCTAGCACTTACAAATGATATTTCGGTACTACTAAATTAATTTATTTTTATTTGGCATTGGCAACTCTGCTGCTTCCTATAATATTTTGATGTTTCTATCCCACCTTGGCACGTTATTTTCTAATCCATCAATATTTTTCTACAACAGCTCTTGATATGTGGATATAGCCCAGGGCTATTACTTACAATTTTTGTCCGGATTTACTTTTTTTTTTTGACAATAAAAAACAATTTATAGTTATTTTCGGAGGGAAAATTTACGTGATCTAAATTGTTTTTGCTATATCGGACTTTGACAAAATTTCGCATTTACAGTACTTAAATAAAATGATGTCATCTTGAAAAGGCATTGGAATATCCATGATCCATATAACGAAGTCCGCTGATAAAAATTCAGAGCGAAACAGAATCACATTTATCTGGCCTTTAAAATGTTTTGTGCTTTGCTATTCTTTGATTAATACGCTTTAAACAAAATGTTCTTGGCCGGACAATATCCAGTAAAAGATTGTCAATAATAATTAATTTATTAAATTTATTGTATGGGTGCGTTTGTGACAATTATACCCATTCATGTCATACGCCATACGTCACTCATTATACCCTACACCACTACTGTGGTACAGGGTAATATAACTGCATTTGCATTTGTCTGTAACACTCGAAAGGAAGAGAGATAGACCCATTGATAAGTATATCGATCGACTCCGAATCACTTTCTGATCTGAATTAGCTATGTCCGTCTGTCCATGTTAATTTGTGTACAAAGTACAGGTCGCAATTTTCATCCGATGGTCTTCAAACTTGGTATGGGCATCTTTTTCGGCCTAGAGACGAAGCCTATTGAAATTGGAAAAAATCGGTTCAGATTGGGATATAGCTCCCATCGTCCGATTTGGGGTAATACAGCAATAAAATGGTCATTTGTTAACCGATTCTCTGGAAATTTGGCAGGAAGGATTTTTATGACTCTCAATATTACTGGTGAATTTCATAGAAATCGGTTCAGATAGAGATATAGGTCTCATATATATATATATATCGCCCGATTTTCACACCTAGACCCACTGCAAGCGCATTTATTGACCAATCTTCCCAAAATTTCCCAATTGTGCAACGGTTTCCTTGACGACTTCCACAATCTCCATAAAGTTTGGTCGAAATCGGTTCAGATTTAGATATAGCTCCCATGTATATGTTCCTTAGATTTTGGGTAATTTGTTGTCATTTGTCAACCGTAGATATTAAATTTTGAACGTATTTGGTTTGCTCGAAATTTGATACAAGAATTTTAATAATCTATCTGGATACGTCCGCCGAGGTCCATCAAAATTGGTTCACAATTAGATGTAGCCCCCTTTTAATTTTATAGGGTAGGTGTAGGATATTAAAAAATCGGCACCGCCCGACTTTTGCCTTTTTCTAACTGGTTTTCCATGTAAAAATCGTTGGTAACAACTATTTGCAACTCAAATCGCGAAATCATAGGTGCTTGATCTTTATGACTTCTATTTCTCCAGTGGAACATATCTAACTTACTATATGAAGATCCCGTGGCTTATACTGATGTCTGAATTCCATTTTAACACATTGAGTGCCAAGCGTTTTGACGAAAACCTTCCCAGGAGGCCAAACATTTTTTTGTTAAATGACCATATTCCGATATAGCTGCTAAAGTTACATAGGTGGTAAAATTTTCACCAGATGTGAACAATACTTGCCACAGCCAATTTCAGCCAAATCATATAATAATTGCGGTTTCCATGGGCTCAATTAATCAAATCGGGAGATGAGTTTATATGGGAGCAATATACCAATCTTAACTGATTTGGCCCGTTTGCAATCCTCCAGCGTCATAGGTGGGCATGACAGGTCAAAATGGCCTCAAATATTAGACAGAAATGTAAATTTCAAGTAATATAAAAAACAAGTAAAAGCGCGCTATATTCGGCTGGGCCGAATCTTATATACCATCCACCATGGATCGCGTTTGTCGAGCTCTTGCCACGGTATCTCTTTTTAGGCAAACAAAGGATAAAAGAAAAGAATTGCTATGTTATTGGAACAATATCAAGTTATGCTTTGTTTCGGACCATATTTGAGCTGAATATTGGAGATCATAGTAAAAGTCATTGTGTAAAATTTCAGCCAAATCTAGTAAGAATTGCGCACTTTAGGGGGTGAAGAAGTAAAATAGGAGGATGGCAGCAATATCAGGTTATGGACCGATTTTAACTATTCCTAGCACAGTTGTTGAAAGTCATAACAAAACACCTCATGCAAAATTTCAGCCAAATCGGATAATAATTGCGTCCCCTAGTGGCCCAAGAACTCAAGACCCCAGATCGGTTTATATGGCGGCTATACAAAAACGTGGACCGATAATGCCTATTTACAATCCCAACCGACCTACACTAATAAGAAGTATTTGTGCAAAATTTCAAGCGGCTAGCTTTACTCCTTCGAAAGTTAGCGTGCTTTCGATAGACAGACGGACGGACATGGCTAGTTCGACTTAAAATGTCATGACGATCAAGAATATATACAGTTTATGGGGTCTTCGACGAATAATTCGAGGAGTTACAAATAGAATGATGAAATTAGTATACCCCAATCCTATGGTGGAGGGTATAACTAGCCGAACCGGGCCCGCTCCGACGCTCCTTCTTTTATACTATAAGGAAAAAATCCTCTGAATATTTGTATTCTGCTTTTAAGAGGTTTTAGAGAAATATGCGGCAAAGGCCTATACGTATTTCTCTTGAACAGCATTTAACTTCCAAATGCCTCTTTTTGAATCCCATTGGATACGTATTGGTTGAACAGCTCTGGGGGAGGATTTTTTGTCCTTTAATTTTGGACGTTAGATATACTACTTTCCTTTAAGCCGCTGGAGCGATTTTGGGGGTAAGTTTGAATCCCCTTTTTCAATGATTGGTGTATTGTTCTACTTGCGGGATTTTTTATGTGGGACGTCGTCAGAGACATTGGCTCTCAGATTGGGCTCCATATTTTCATGATTAGTGAATTTTTTCTTGTATGTTGTTTTTAGGCAGATGGAGTGGCCCTAGATACTTGGTCCCGAAAAATAATATCAGATTAGTACTTCAGACCCCAATATCTCTTATTCGAATCCCATATGCCTATGGGCGGTAAATATGTGCTGTTTGGGGATATTTTGGGGGCAAGACGCCCAATCAGTTAAATCTTCATGCTCTACTCTCAAACGCCTTTCATTTGAGCCCAATATTGCCATGGTCGGTAAATATTTCCAGTTTAGGGGGCGATATCCGAGATATCCCTAGTCCATTGTGACCGTTGCTTGTTATTTTATATAGGCTTTTTGCGTCCTACAAAAAGTGCGATGCTTTTTTCTCGTTTTTATTTTAGTTTGATTTCATTTTACTTTTCTTTTTAGTTAAAATAACAAGAAAAAGTCGTTAAGTTTGGCCGGGCCGAACTTTAGATATCCACCACCTCCGGTATATATGTATACGCCCTTTCATCAAAATCCAGTGAAAAATGCATACCTTATGCCCCATAGCAGCTATATCGAAATATGATCCGATATGGGCTAAATACTAATAAGTACAAGTCATTGTTGAATTGTTTATATCAAAATATTGGTCTTTTAGTAGTTATATCTAAAAATAAATCGATTTGAACCATATGCGACACGGATGTCGAAAAGCCTAACATAAGTCACTGTGTAAAATTTCAGCGAAATCGGATTGTAAATGCGCCTTTTAGGGGGCCAAGACTTTAAATCGTGACATCGGTCTATATCCAAATCTGGGCCGACTTGGGCCAAGTTGCAGAAAAATGTCGAAGAGCCTAACACAACCCACTTTCCCAAATATCGGCGAAATCGGACAACAAATGCGCCTTTTATGGCCCCAAAACCTTAAATCGAGAGATCGGTCTATATGGCAGCTATATCCAAATCTCGTCCGATGTGGGCCAAATTGAACAAGAATGTCGAAAGGCTCAATTTAACACACTATTCCAAGTTTCAGCAAAATCGGATAATAAATGTGGCTTTTATGGGCCTAAGACCCTAAATCGTCAGAATCTGTGCAAAGTTTCAGCTCAATATTTATATTTTTGAAGACTGTAGCGTGATTTCAACAAACGGACGGACATGGCTAGATCGTCTTAGATTTTTACGTTGATCAAGAATATATATATTTTATAGTGTCGTAAATGGATATTTCGATCTGTTGCAAACGGAATGATAAAATGAATATACCGCAATACTTCGGTGGTGGGTATAAAAATATAATCAAATAAAAGGCAAAAACCTACAATGTCAAAGCGATCGTTAAGTGAAAAGGAATTATTGGAAGTCTTGACAGAGAGTGATAAAGATTTTTCTAATGATGATGATTGTGTTTGGATACCGGAGGTTTCGTATTTTGACTCTGAGCCTGACATAGATCGTATGGGAATCGATGACATGTTGTTATACCCTTCACCGTAGGATAGGGTATACTAATTTCGTCATTCTGTTTGTAACACCTCGAAATATGCGCCTAAGACCCCATAAAGTATATATATTCTTGATCGTCATGACATTCTAAGTCGATCTAGCCGTGTCCGTCCGTCCGTCTGTCTGTCGAAAGCACGCTAACTTTCGAAGGAGTAAAGCTAGGCGCTTCAAATTTTGCACACATACTTTTTATTAGTGTAGGTCGGTTGGGTTTGTAAATGGGCTATATCGGTCCACGTTTTGATATAGCTGCCAAATAAACCGATCTTAGATATTAAATTCTTGAGCCTCTAGTGGGCGCAATTTTCGTCCGATTTGACTGAAATGTTGCACGCGGTGTTCTGGTATTACTTCCAATAACTGTGCTAAATCGGATCATAACTTGATATAGCTGCCATATAAACCGATCTTGGAGGGCGCAATTCTCATCCTATTTGGAAATTAAAATTTTGTATGAGGTGTTTTGTTATGATTCCCAACAACTGCTTTTATTATGGCCCAAATTGGTAAATAACCTAGTGTAGCTGCCATATAAACCGATCTGTGATATTGATTTCTTGAGCTCTAGAGGGCCCAATTCTCATCCGATTTGGGCAAAATTTTATACAATTTCTCTCATGACCTTCAACATTCGTGTCTAATATGGTCTGAATCGATCAATAGCTTGATACAGCTCCCATATAAACCGATCTCCCTATTTTGCTTCTTGAGACCATACAAGGCGCAATTCTTATCCGAATGGACTGAAATATTACACAATGACTTCTGCAATGTTCAGCATTAATTTATGGTCCGAATCGGACTATAACTTGATAAAGCTCCAGTAGCATAACAGTTCTTATTCAATATTCTATGTTTGCCTAAAAGAGATACCGCGCATAGAACTACAATAGTTATTTTTAGGATATATCTTTATGCATCTCGATATAAATATTTTAACAAAAATGTTCATAGGTTTACAACAAATCTAATATATTTGAAGAAAATGGAAAAACGAATACTTAGGAGTGTCACTGTATATTCTTGATCGTCTTAACGATCTAGTTCGATCTAGCCATGTCCGTCCGCATATGCGATGTGTATTATATGTATGTTAGTTTCCCTTTGGTCTTTTCCAGGATTATGCGTAGTACTTGCCTGCTATACAGGTCTAACACCGTATTGATAAGGTCCAATTGCCAAGATGACTTTAGATTTGAATCTCTCACACAGTTCGTTGTGTAATTGGCGAATACTGTTTTGTCTCCTATCTTTTAAACAGGATGCCTGGGTTGCAATCATTTATATTCGCTCTTATAGACAAATAACGCATCAAACTATTGCATACGACTTATCGGCAGTCTGTAATAATTCGACTGACAACCCCGCCATTAGACAATTCTGCTGACTGTTCATAGATCATCTTGCAACTGTTACAGCAGTAATCGTAATATTTATTATAACCATTATAACCATATAATGTACCAGCCAAATGCAAAGCACTTACTCGGTAAGATATCTCTATCCAATGGCTCAAATATTTTCAATGACTTTGAGCACAATTGGGATTCTTTGTGTGCCGAATTATCAAATAAATTATATAATCGTGACGGTCTTATAGCAAAATAGTTTCTCAAACAACTATAGTTAATACTTACGGAATCTGCCCAAAACTTTGTTATTGGCGCTGTGTAGAACTCGTAGACCTTCTTCTTGAGTCGCAAAGGCTGATGCTGTTTCACTTCATACTCGGTGTTGTGGAAAAAATCACGAAACTGAGAGGGATCAGAATCCGTCAATGATACCTGTTGTCATTATTCGCAACGCGAGTTTATGATGTTAAATGCAAAATGAAACATACAAAGCCATGAATTATTATCAATGTTTCTAAAGGCTATTTTAGCATATCTTAGTCAATGTAAAGCTAAAATTTATACCACAAAATACACTTAAGCAAATATTATTTACAAACGGTCCATACAAAATACAAAGGAATGAACCAATGTCCTAAAAAACCATAAACACTCAGTAAAATGCTGATGAAGAGAACACACATCTTAAAAATGTTTTGATTTTTAAATATTGTTTTATTTGTAATTGTTTGATTATATCCTTAATGTTTTAATATTTTTAACCATTTTATTTTATTGTTGTTGTTGTATTTAAAAGTAATAACATGCTTTGCACTGATATTGTAGTATAAATGTGTGAATGAAGCCTTAATTTCAAAATCTACTTCTTATTGCCGCGTGTAGAGATGCTGATATAATTAATATTTGCTTAGAAAACATTAAATGGGTTCTTACAACTCAAAAATGTGTCATTACGTGCCAATAGTTTCCCAATGAATTCGTCTTACTTTGGAAATAAGAATTCAAATTTAAATAGGAGTTCAGATAATGTGTAAGCTTACATGATGCTTAATAGGGTGGGTATCTACTACAAATTCCAAGAAGTTTTCTTCATGAATCTCTGTCTCTAAAATCAAGATTAAGCTATCGGTTTTTAGCGGCAGAAACGAAGTATGATTAAGATGAAACGAAATATATCATTTGTTGGCTATATACTGAAATCTCGATTTTGAACCATGACTTCTTGGGAGAAAAATTCTTATGAGTTGTCGAAAATTGCTTTTCTACAATAGATTGATAATTTTTTTTGGCAAATTGAACCAAAGTAAAAAGCGTCGCAAGACGTTAACACATTCATCCAAAACACGTTCGACAAAATGGCTTGGTCAGACCTCTAGTATGAGTTCGGAGTAAAGAAATTTTTGATGCATACAATTATTATTTGGTTTCCTTTACCACCATTGAAAAAGTTTATGCTAGGATTATTTTTGGCTTCAAGGAATGTAGTTGCTTGCAAATGTACTTTATCTGGAAGAGCGTGAACTTTCTCCAAGTTTGTGTGTCATTGCTGTTTTTGCATAGTTCTGAAGATGCAAAAGACTTGGATACAAAGTTAATTTTTGCTGAAGTTGAGTACAGGAAGGAGAGAAGAGTAACCTTTGTATTATGCTTACAGCAATAAGATTGAAACGGTGTCACTATAAAGCACGTACTAAACGTTAACTTCGGTCAGCCAAAATGTAGACACCGATATACACGTAAATATGTTTAATATTTGAGGCTATATCTACGAGTTCTTAGCCGAATATACTCTCTTTTAGGTGTGCAAAATATTAAATCAAGTTGTAGGGCAGTAAGGATTCAGTCGTATAATTACAGTCATAACTGTACGTAGTATATTGAATAACAGTTTTTTTTTGATTTCAACATCATTTTCAAGTGTTATTCAGATAATACCAGCATGAGCTCAGAAATTTAATTTTTGTGTCAGATATTCCATTTATGATTCAGAAATTCTACTTGAAAAACAGATATTGCATTTAAAATTCGTCATGTGATCTAAGTTTTTTTCTGAATATATAGAGGTCATAGAAACATTGAAAAATTATTTCCTAATTTTAAAGATTCGATAAAAAGACAAGCAAACTTAACTTAAAGATGATCAAATTTCAATCTTTAAAAAAAATTATTATCTTTTGAGAAAGATATTTTCCTTGATTATAATGTTTTTTTTATTTTATTTTTAATGGTAGGTTAATAAATTATTGAATGATCATGTTATAAAGGCAAAAAATCTAAAATGTTGACCTTAATTTTAGATTTTTGCCTTTAATAACATGACTTGAAAGTAAGAAAATTGACTTTGGGTCAATAAAACAGTGTTCCTTAGTTAATAGGAGCGTCTTTAAATGTTTGGTTTTTTTAGGTTAAGATGCTAAGTTTAGAAAAAAGAATTTTCAAAAAATAATAATTGGTCGTGTTCGCTAATATATTGGAAATTAAATTTAAAGATAACATCTTCTATTCAGTGCTAAAATCCTTTTAATAAGGAAGTACCTCAAAATTTTGGCCAACCTTCTTTCCCTTTGGAATTTTTACATGAAATCAAAAATGTTTTAAGGGGATATTTAGAGAAAAAAGAACAATAAATTAAAAAAAAATACAAAGAATAAAAGTTTGCTATAAGTAATAAGATATAGGGATGTTCGAAACCAAGCACCGATTCCGATTGGTTTTAACTAGGCAAAATCCAGGCTTATTTTAGTCTTCCTTCATCTCAAATGTCGACACAAACATCCCGGAGGTGACACTTTGGCAGCCATCGTTAACATCCGCTGTAGGTAGTGAGCTCAAATGTGTCACTAGGTTGGGGCGTCGGGTTAGTATCCCATCACCCAGAAAACTTAAAGGAATTACTTTGAAAAAACGATAGGATTGAAAACGACCCCCTCAAACTTTTCAAGGACCATGGCTTGCGTATCTACACCTGGAATGTCCGAACTCGTAATAGAGAGGGCGCAGTATATGCAATGACGAATGCATTGGAAAAGTACAAGTCAGACATTACCGCTCGAGAAAGGTGCGGTAATGTCTGGCATGAAACAAGACATAAACTTGGCTGGGGATTAGTCATGGACTGAAACACTTGTAAAGACAAGCTTTTCCCCGGTGGATGAGAGCTTAGCCACAGTCCGCATAAAAGCCAAATTCTTCAACATCAGCCCTATTTGCGCCATTTCCCGACGGAAGATGAGGATATATTTTCTATGATATTAAAATCGTTGTGTTACATTTTATGCGCAAAGAGGGAAGGAAAGTATCTTATTCGCAACGCTCGGAAAATTTAGCCTACACCAAGTAACTGCCGATAATGGATTGAGGCTAATAGGCTCCGCAGCGGAAAAGAACATGACACAAGGATTCACAAGGGATTCATGGCTGTCAACCAATCAAAACACGAACAACCAATATGATTGTGATAGATCGAAGGTATTCAACCATAGTGTTAGAGGGACGAACATCGATTCGGATAATTAACTTGTTGTAGCGAAAATTTGCACCCGTCTTAATGTGGTGAGAAACGTATGATCTGACACCTCACAGAAGCTGGACGTTGAAAAGCTGCATACACAACATGTGACAATGGCATGCTCGCCTCGGCTGACCCACACCAAACTAGGTCTCAGACAGGCAGAGAGCCTATCGTGTGATCTCTTTAACATCCTGCTGGAGAAGATTATGCGAGATGCATATGTGAATAGGAATGGCACACTACTCACAAGGAATCACATGCTCCCCGCCTATGCCGACAATATCCATACTATGGGTCGGTCACTGGAAGAATCAATTGCAGCCTTTGAAAGTATTAAAAGAGAATCAACGAAAGTGGGTTTGATGATGAGACAAAGTGGATGGTAACAACTTCCGCAAAGTCCTTTTCACCCAAACAGATAAAGAAAATGGAGAAATTTGGAAACCATAACTTTGAGATAATCAGCATCTAACATGATATTGTCGTAAACGAAACACCAGATTTGAAATTGAACGGAGGCTAACAGATGCTAGTTTGAATTTAGCAAGCAGTTTAGAAGCAAAGCCAACTCGCAACAGACGAAAATCACACAATACCAGACACTAATACTAACCGTGCTGTTGTATGGCTCCGAAGCATGGGTCAACAACTAACACAAGTTCTAAAAACTGGTTTCCCATGTCCACCCACTTTTAGAAAATCGACTTCACTTCTTAGCATCATTTCCTCTGAAGTCCTTACTTTAATGACAACACACATCCATGTTACTCCAATAAGATGGACATTTAGTTCTCTTGTTGTTGGTATTAAGATTTTCGATGAATTCTGATATTTGTTGTTTACTCCAAACTGCTAGGTGACACACGAGGAAGAAGTTTTCCACGGAATATTCAGAGATTCGGCCAGCTTCGTCCAATCGGAACCTTTGCTATGGTTACTATGTCTGTTTACTCTCACATGAACTTTCTGATATGTATGTGCTTTATACTCTGAATTTTAATAGAAATATTCTGAATTTCAAATGGCACATTCTGAATTACAAATGAAATACCCTGAATTTTAATAAATTTAATTTAATTTTTAAATTTACAACTTGTAAATAATTTTCAATGTCTTAGTTACCGGTTATCTGGGAAGTTTGAAGGTTGGAAAAAGGAGTTGCGTCAAGGATGTATGCTGTCAATATATCCAACAACGCATGTGCGACGCATTTCTATTAGAATAAACATAGATTAATCCTTTTTTTTCTTGCGATCACTACAGACTCTTTCAATACCCAATAATAATTGACGATCAATTCAGGTATGAAAGTGGTCGGACTCGATCGAATGGAAGCTTTCCGTTATAAATTTCTATCCGGCATAGTGGATTGTTCCTGAAGTCTCTAGGTTACTTATTTCAAATACCGTTTTTTACTTAAACTGCGAAGCCCAAACTGACTTTAGCGCAGACATATCAGTGAGTGTGTTAAGTTTCAGCTTTGTCAACTCTATGTTAGGCGGATTATTATGACTTGAGTAGAACAACAATCATTGGAGTATAATTAAAATTTTAAAACCGAAACAAGGAGAAATTGCAAAGCCACCAGATCTGTATTCATGTTTATGGGACGATGTAAAGGTGATTTTTCCAATGTTATTCAAGAAACATTTAAAAACACATCCCAGAAATTTAAATGAAGATTGTTACATGTAAAACAAAAAAAAACCCTTATAGTTTTGTCTGTGATTTGTTGTGCATTTTGATAACATACTTTCTTTATTTAAACAAAAAATCAGATTATTTACAAGTTTTAATCTAAGGTAACCATGAAAATTGGAAATAAAGTAAAATAACATTGATTATAGATGGAAGAAGAAGATATGTATCTACGATGTAGCATGATGGTGAAGAGACCAGATTTTAACGCAGGGCACAGAGTATAGAAAGTAATGGATCTAAGAGTCGTTAACCAATTGGGTGATTTATAAATTTAGAATTCTCTTTGTTTTTCAATTCGCAGTGCAATAAGATTGTGCTATGACTAAGTAAATCTACGATAAAGCGACAAGAATAGCCAGAAAAATGACGAAAGGTTAACAAATTTTACGTTGACTAACTTTGGAGGGTGGTTCATCCGCTCCGGCAGTGAGATTAACCTGAAATTAGTCATTTGTGATACAAATTCAAACCAAGTAAACATAAACATCAAAGGAAATTATTACGAGTGGTATATATAGTAGTTAAATCTATACGCAAAAAAAGTGTTTGTGTGATTACGCCAAAGTCATAAATAAATAAAGATAGGAGCCTGTCGAATACTTATAATTTAATTTGCGTCTTCTGTGTGTGACGTGTGGGAGTGGGTGTTCTCAATGGATGTTAATTAAAAACTATAAAGGCGAAAATTTTACTTGTAGTTTGGTCAACAGTAGTATCTATAATAACTTAAAACACAATTTAGAATGACAATCTGAAAACTTCATGACCAAGCAGCAGACGTCTGAACTATAACGCTGAAATTGATTGGGAAAAGTTTGAGAGTTTACATAAATTTGTAGTAGGCCCGCTTTCGGTCAAATCGAGTTTGTAGTTAACGGAGCAACCTTCGGACATCACAAAATGAAATATACAAAAACTTAAGCCTATCTTTATTGAATCCTTTATTTTGTAGTAGTGATAAAGAGTCAGTCAAAGCAAATGAATTTTACTGGGTGAATTTTACTGACAAAGAAAACATAGACGGAAGGGAAGGTTATGTCAATGATGTTTTAAGATTTTAAGGGAAAAACTCTTTTGTGATTAAACGATTTGACCGATTTGATAAAACAATGAGAAAGATCTTAATTATAATGAGTTAGTGCCTATAGACCTACATACCACACACTACATAAATCATTTGACCTAAATCTAAAAAAAACAAGTAAAAGCGTGCTAAGTTCGGCCGGGCCGAATCTTATATACCCTCCACCATGGATCGCATTTTTCGAGTTCTTTTCCCGGCATCTCTTCTTAGGCAAAAAAGGATATAAGAGAAGAGTTGCTCTGCTATTAAAACGATATCAAGATATGGTCCGGTTCGGACCACAATTAATTTATATGTTGGAGACCTGTGTAAAATTTCAGCCAATTCGTAAAAGAATTGCGCCCATTGGGGCTCACGAAGTAAAATAGAGAGAACGATTTATATGGGATCTGTATCGGGCTATAGACCGATTTAGACCATAATAAACACGTTTGTTGATGGGCATGAGAGGATCCGTCGTACAAAATTTCAGGCATATCGGATAATAATTGCGACCTCTAGGGGTCAAGAAGTCAAGATCCCAGATCGTTTTATATGGCAGCTATATCAGGTTATGAACCGATTTGAACCTTATTTGACACAGTTGTTGAAAGTAAAAATAAAATACGTCATGCCAAATTTCAGCCAAATCGGATAGGAATTGCGCCCTCTAAAAGCTCAAGAAGTCAAATCCCCAGATCTGTTTATATGACAGCTATATCAGGTTATGGACCGATTTCAACCATACTTGGCACAGTTATTGGATATCATAACGAAATACTTCGTGCAAAAATTCATTAAAATCGGATAAGAATTGTGCCCTCTAGAGGCTCAAGAAGTCAAGACCCAAGATCGGTTTATATGGCAGCTATATCAGGTTATGGACCGATTTGAACCATACTTGGCACAGTTGTTGGATATCATAACAAAACACGTCGTGCAAAATTTCATTCCAATCGGATAAGAATTGCGCACTCTAGAGGCTCAAGAATTCAAGACCCTAGATCGGTTTATATGGCAGCTATATCAAAACATGGACCGATATGGCCCATTTACAATACCAACCGACCTACATTAACAAGAAGTATTTGTGCAAAATTTCAAGCGGCTAGCTTTACTCCTTCGGAAGTTAGCGTGCTTTCGACAGACAGACGGACGGGCGGACAGACGGACGGACATGGCTAGATCGACATAAAATGTCACGACGATCAAGAATATATATACTTTATGGGGTCTCAGACGAATATTTCGAGTAGTTACAAACAGAATGACGAAATTAGTATACCCCCCATCTTATGGTGGAGGGTATAAAAACAAGTAAGAGCGTGCTATGTTCGATCGATCTGGGCCAAATTAAAGAAAGATGTTGAAGGGCCTAATACAATTCACTGTTCCAAATTTCACCAAAATCGGATAATAAATTTGGCTTTTATGGGCCTAAGACCCCAAATCGCCGGGTCGATCCATGGTTGCCCAAAAAGTAATTGCGGATTTTTTAAAAGAAACTAAATGCATTTTTAATAAAACTAAGAATGAACTTTAATCAAATATACTTTTTTTACACTTTGTTTCTAAAGCAAGCTAAAAGTAACAGCTGATAACTGACAGAAGAAAAAATGCAATTACAGAGTCACAAGCCGTTGAAAAAATTTGTCAACGCCGACTATATGAAAAATAAGTTCGATCGAGTTAAATCGAGAGATAGGTCTATATGGCAGCTTTATCCAAAGCTGGACCGATCTGGGCGAAATTGAAGAAAGATGTTGAAGCGCCTAACATAATTCACTGTTCCAAATTTCAGCAAAATCGGATAATAAATTTGGCTTTTATGGGCCTAAGACCTTCAATCGGCGGGTCGATCTATTTAAATATATGGCAGCTTTATTAAGATATAGTCCGATATAGCCCATCTTCGAACTTAACCTGCTTATGGACAAAAAAAGAATCTGTGCAAAATGTCAGCTCAATATCTCTATTTTTCTACCCCCCACCATAGGATAGGGGTATACTAATTTCGTCATTCTGTTTGTAACTCCTCGAAATATTCGTCTTAGACCCCATAAAGCATATATTGGGTTGCCTAAAAAGTAATTGTCGGTAATATAGTAATAATATAGTCGGCGGTGACAAATTTTTTCAACGGCTTGTGACTCTGTAATTGCATTCTTTCTTCTATCAGTTATCAGCTGTTACTTTTAGCTTGCTTTAGAAAAAAAGTGCGCGAAATTTTGTTTACATTTATTTGTTTGGCGTCAATTTTAATATGGGTACCACATGTATTGAAAGAAATTCATTTAACAAACCGAATCAACGCTTGTGATATGCACCTTAAACGCAATGAATTCGATCCGTTTTTAAAACGAATCATAACTGGAGATGAAAAATGGATTGTTTACAACAACGTAAGTCGAAAACGATCATGGTCCAAGCATGGTGAACCAGCTCAAACCACTTCAAAAGCTGATATCCACCAAAAGAAGGTTATGCTGTCTGTTTGGTGGGATTGGAAGGGTGTGGTATATTTTGAGCTGCTTCCAAGGAACCAAACGATTAATTCGGATGTTTACTGTCAACAATTGGACAAATTGAATAAAGCCATCAAGGAGAAGCGACCATATTCCACCAGGAAAACGCCAGACCGCACACATCTTTGGTCACTCGCCAAAAACTGAGTGAGCTTGGCTGGGAACTTTTGATGCATCCACCATATAGCCCTGACCTTACACCATCAGACTACCATTTATTTCGATCTTTGCAGAACTCCTTAAATGGTAAAACTTTCGGCAATGATGAGGCTATAAAATCGCACTTGGTTCAGTTTTTTGCAGATAAAGGCCAGAAGTTCTATGAGCGTGGAATACTAAATTTGCCAGGAAGATGGCAAAAGGTTATCGAACAAAATGGCAATTATATATTTGATTAAAGTTCACTCTAAGTTTTATTAAAAATGCATTTACTTTCTTTTAAAAAATCCGCAATTACTTTTTAGGCAACCCAATATATTCTTGATCATCATGACGTTTTAAGTCCGTCCGTCTGTCTGTCGAAAGCATGCTAATTTTCGAAGGAGTAAAGCTAGCCGCTTGAAATTTTGCACAAATACTTCTTATTAGTGTAGGTCGGTTGGGATTGTAAATGGGCTATATCGCTCCACGTTTTGATATAGCTGCCATATAAACCGATTAGGGATCTTGACTTCTTGAGTCGCTAGAGTGCGCATTTCCTAAACGATTTGGCTGAAATATTTCATGAGGTGTTTTATTATGACTTCCAACAACTGTGCTGAATATGGTGCAATCGATTCACAACCTGATATAGCTGCCATATAAACCGATCTGGGGTCTTGACTTCTTGGGCCTCTAGAGGATGCAATTATTTTCCAAATTTGGCTGAAATTTTGCATGAGGTGTTTTGATATGACTTTCAACAGCTGTGCTAAGAATAGTACAAATCGGTCCATAACCTGATATAGCTGCCATATAAACCGATCTGGGGTCTTGACTTCTTGAGCCACTAGAGGGCGCAATTATTATCCGATTGAACTAAAATTTTGTGCAACGGCTTCTCTTATGACGTATCGAAAATGGCATTCATCTGTTTATTGCCTTATGCAGCACCCCTATAAACCGATCTCCCAGTTTTACTTCTTCAGCCCCTAAAGTGCGCAATTCTTACTAGATTTGGCTGAAATTTTGCACAATGACTTCTACTATGGTCTCCAATATTCAGTTCAATTATGGTCCGAAATGAACCATAATTTAATATTGTTCCAATAACATAGCAATTATTTTATTCTATCCTTTGTTTGCCTAAAAAGAGATACCGTGGCAAGAGCTCGACAAATCCGATTCATGGTGGAGGGTATATAAGATTCGGCCCGGCCGAACTTAGCACGCCTTTACTTGTTAAAGACTGTAGCGTGATTTCAACAGACAGACGGACGGACATGGCTAGATCGTCTTATATTTTTACGCTGATCAAATATATATATATACTTTATAGGGCCGGAAATGGATATTTCGATGTGTTGCAAACGGAATGACAAAATGAATATACCCTTCGGTGGTGGGTATAGAAATGGGTTTCATAATTATCAACAATGTCCAACGGGCAAAACCGTGGTGTTGCTTTGTACACACAATTGATGTGATGCTGTTCTTATTGTGCTTTCTATCAGCAGTGGATAAAAAGCAAGGGTTAAATGATGTTGCAATCAATACATTACTCATATGGCTGCGACCTCATATGTGCGAGGAATTTGTTGATCATCAATATTCCACAACTTAAAATCTTATTTTCCGTCATAATTTCTCAGGGTCAGCAATTCGACATCCTTTGAGAAAATGCCTAAATCAATCAAAAACACCCATAACCGGCCATAATAAGCAAACATAAATAATTGCTAGGATAAAATAAAAATTAAACACTTTTTTGTTAGTTCATCAGTAATTTGTTTTCATTATTTTTGAAGTTTTTGTATTTAAAACAGCAGATTTCGTAAGTTGAAATAGAAGACGGGAACATTTGCTAAAACAGCAGCCATATGTTTGCTGAAATAACAGCAATGTCCCATTTTGGCAGACAAAAACGGTGGCTTAAACGAACATTTTTGCTATTTTGAAAAACACATTTCGTTAAGTGTATATTAAGAACATTTCGTAAAAATCCGGTGAAAAGTGCACCATTTATGAAACCACAGCAGCTACATCGCAATATGCAACAATCTGGGCCAAATTTGGTACGGACGTAGAGGTGTCAAAGACAATTCACTGTTCATGACCGTAAAACGGGTGATTTTCTTATATACCCAAATAAAGTCCAATCTGCACCATAATCGAGAAAAATTTGTAGGGAGGTAATAAATACAACAGCCAATAACAAGCTTCAGTAAAATAGTATTTTATGAGTAAAAGACCTTCAATATCTCCAAGTATGAATCGATCTGAACCATACTCGGCCTAACATGTCTCACTATAGGATATATTATGATGCAACATTTTGAAAATTTAACCCTATAGAGGCTGAAGAAATAAAACGGCGAATGGTACAGATGGAAGCTATATCAGGTTATTGACCGTTTCCGACTATACTTGGTATATATGTTTGAGGTCATAGCTCGCTTTAGGTGCTTAAGAAGTACGAACAAGAGATAGGTTATATCGGAGCTTGTGAACCGATTTAGACCTCACTGGACATGGATGTTCAAGTTCGTAGGAGAAATTATTGTGCAAAACTTCAGTAAACTCAGATAAGAACTGCGCCCTGTATGGGTGCAGTAAGTCAAATCGGGAGCTGGGTTTATATGGGAGATACATCTAAATTTGGATCATTTATGATCACACATGATCTACAATGATAAGAAGTGACTGGTTCTTAATTATAATACACACACACCACCAAAACTCGTTGACAGATAGTGCACTTCGCGAGAAAAAATTGTACTCAGCTGTTTACGGTACACTACCTGGTAATTATGTCATGGTACGAATTTGATGTTCAAAATTAGGGGCCAAGTGTCGGTGAGTTTTTGATGGACCCCAAACTTAAATAAGTGATTTGTGTTTTTAGGTTACCATTAAGATGGAAACATAAATTTGCATTAATCGGTCCACCCATCTCTGATATATCTCGAATATTCTGCATTATATTGGGATGCTTCGGATAATTCATGGTTCAATAAATCCTAAATTCTTTGTTTTCTTTTTAGGTCATATTAAAAAGGCCCTAAAAATGTTTGACCTGGGATCTTTAAACTTTTTAGGATTTTATTCTACTGACTTAATGCAATCACCCACGTAGCGCATAGGTTAGCAAGTCCGTCTATGGTGCTGAACGTGAGACCTTGCGAGACCATCAAAAAAATTTTTCAGCGGTGGTTTTCCCCTCCTAATGCTGGCAACATTTGTGAGTTACTATGCCATGTAGAGGTGTCGCACTGCGGCACGCCATTCAGACTCGGCTAAAAAAGGAGGCCCCTTATCTTTGACTTAAACTTGAATCGGACTGCACTCATAGATATGTGAGAAGTTTGTCCCTGTTCCTTGGTGGAATGTTTATGGGCAAAATTTGCAATTTTCTATACAATCACCCTGACTTGAAATATCTAGACCTCAGACTTTAACTCTAAAATTGCTTTCCATATGGGGAGCCCTTCGTCTTATTTATAGACCATATTAAAAAGGCACTTACAAAAAAGTTTTGCCTGAGAACTTAAAACCCTTTTGGAGTTTCGTTCTGCTGACCTAATACATTCATCCTAGCTTGGCATTTCTGCACCCCAGATGGGCCATTGTGTGGTGTTATTTTTCTTCTAAAACTGTCGGTACTTCATTATTAACTTTTGCAAGTGACTTTGCTTCTGAATCTTATAAGAGAACATTTAACTATCTTATGTCTAAAATGACATTTGTTTTGTTCAACTGCAAACTGTTTCTATCTTCGGGTATGTTTGAGTTCTCGCTGGATTGAATTGAAAGCTTACGTATTGTAAAAAAAACGCTAAGCCTGCTGCTGGACCTTGTTTCCACAGTTAGGGATACACATTTCTGACCAGACGTTATAGTAGTGGTGCCGACATCAGATTTCATTTCGGATAATCTAGGTCGCCGTAGCTCCTTTCCTCGCCAGTCAGCTATAAATTATTCGTTCATGAGTGGCGAGTTGCGAGCTCCATTTGCTCAAATAACTACATTAACTTCATTGTGTGAGATTTATTTATTGCAAGTAACAGAACTAAAATGTCCTTGCCACCATTTTTTCAACAAACAGAAAATAAAAAGTTTGTTTGTCATCGTTTGATTTTTTCTAATATCATCAATATTGGTAATAAAGCTATATTAGACAAAATGTATGCTCCCTTATGGATTCATGACTTTTTTTTTAATATTTGAATTGATTTCATATCTGTGTATGATGGTTGCTTCTATCAACATTCAATATCTTACAAAGCCCTCGTATACGCCGTTGTATAGGATTTTCCAATAAAATATGTTATTTTGGTATTAAAAAAATAGAATTCTTTGAGATATATTCGGAAGTTTATTTCATAATATAAAGGAAGGTATGCCGTTAATAATGAAAAAGAACATCAGCAAATGAACACCACGATCATGCTTACAGGACCATATCTTTCCATGAAATATTCCATAGCCCCATCGTAAAGTGGCTGCCTTATATTCTCGATAGCCTCACGAATTCTATCTTTTAGGTCTTGAATTAACGCTGGGCTGTTGGCGTACACCTTATCTTTCACAAGGCCCCAAAGCAAGAAGTCGCAAAGTGTGAAATCACAAGATCTCTGTGCCCAATTGTTATCATCTTTTCCAGAGATAACACGATTTCACGTAAAAGAGCAATGGTTTCGGTGCTAGTGTGGCACGTTGCCCTGTCTTGTTGAATGTAAACGTTGTCTAGATCAATAACATCCAAATGTGATCATCTCTCGATACCGCAATCCATTCACCAAACTCTTTTTGAAGAAATAAAGTCCTATAACCCCGGGACCATAAACCGCACCAAACAGACACACGCTGAGGATGGAGAGGCTTGCCAGCAATAACTCTTCCGGTTTACAAGCCCCAGATTGCGACAATTTTGCTTCTTGACGTAGATTTCGATGCGAACTACGACTAAGTTTTTCACAATTTTTATAGTGAATTTTAATCATTTCAGTGCGTTAATGAAGCGTTCATCCTTCCATTTTTGTACTCTACAACACATTTGTGGTACACAGCATTATAACTTAGTGCATTTATTTGTACGTTGGATTGAAAAGAAGGTGCCGATATTAATCCGTCCCATGGCACTATGGACATATACCAAAGCCAGTATTCGGCTTGCTGTGCGCTCTAAATAATAAAAATTGCATTTATTTGTAACATCCAGAGTTAGACCCATTGATAAGTATATCAAATGACGGAGAATCACCTTCTGATTCGATCCATCTATCTGTCTGTCTTTCTGTCTATATTAAATTGTAATCGAAGAAAAGATCGCAATTTTCATCCGATCATCTTGAAAATTTGCACAGACTTTTTTTGGCTAGAGGCAAAGCCTAATAAAATTGGAAAAAAATCCATTCAGATTTAAGTATAATTCCCATAAATATACTCGTCTGACGGACTAATAATTTGCTCAGTGACTCTGCAGGCAGCAGGAGCCGACGGGTTACCCGCTGAACTATTTAAGACCGGAGGCGACACGCTTATAAGGCGTATGCATCAGCTTATCTACGCAATCCGACTAGAAGTACGCATACCCGATGATTAGAACCTCAGCATACTATGTCCCGTACACAAGAAAGGGGACAAGACGGAATGTGCCAACTACAGAGGAATAAGTCTCCTCCCCATCGCATACAAGAAACTCTTGAGCGTACTGTGTGAAAGATTAAAACCTAAAGTCAATGAGATAATTGGACCCTATCAATGCGGCTTTAAACCTGGTAAATCCACCCTAGACCAGATATTCACAAAAGTTAAAGACTCTGCTGGATGACACTTGCTGGTACGCTTTCCTCAGTAAGAATAGGAAAGAATCTCTCCGAACCATTTAATACCAAACGAGGTTTCAGACAAGGAGACAGTCTATCGTGTGATCTCTTTAATATCCTGCTGGAGAAGATTATACGAGATGCAGATGTGAATATATATGGCACACTAATCACAAGATAACACATTCTACTCGCCTATGCCAACGACATCGATATCATAGGTCGGTCACCGGAAGAAGATGAACTGCAGCCTTTGAAAGAATCGAAAGACAGTCAGTGAAAATGGGTCTGGCAGTAAATGGAGCTAAGACGAAATGGATGGTTTCAACTCTCAAAAAGCCTTGCACAAGCGAGCAGATAAAGAAAATGGAGAAAGTTGGGAACCACAACTTTGAGAAAGTCAGTAACTTTATCTACCTCGGCACCGCAGTAATCGAAACGAATGACACCAGTTTTGAGATTAAGCGAAGAATAATACTGGCAAACAGATGATACTTTGGATTAAGTAAGCAGTTAAGAAACAAGGCCACCTCTCGGCAGACGAAGATTACACTATACGAGACACTGATACTACCCGTGCTGTTATATGGTTCTGAAGCATGGGTACTTGTGAAAGCAGATGAGGCTGGGCTTGGAGTATTTGAGAGGATTCTTTGCAAAATTTATGGACCAGTTTGCGTTAATGAAGAATATAGGCGACGTATGAACCACGTCGCATAGCATAGTTACACGCATCAAAATACAACGGCTGCGTTGGCTAGGTCATGTTGTCAGAATGGATGAAGAAGCTCCAGCAAAGAAGTCTTTTGAAGGCAAACACGGTAGTACACGCAAACCGGGAAGACCAAAAGCCCGATCGAAAGATCAAGTGGTGGGAGACACCTCGAAACTTGGTGTCAGAGATTTTAGAATGAGCGCAAAAGATCGAGGCGCTTGGAACGCTATTCTACGTTCGGCTAGTGGAACAAATATTCTGTCATAGCCAAGTAAAGTAAGACTCTACAGCTACTAATTATTTTCATAAAGATCGTTTCAGATTTACATGTAGCTCCCGTGTATATGTATGGCTCGATTTTCATATTTAGAGCCATTGCAAGCGCATTTATGAATTCATCTTCTCAAAATTTTGCACAAAGCCTATAGCTCCCATCTACATATATCTTCGTCCGATTTTGAAAAGTATTGTCAAAATGTGATTATTATTTAACCGTTCCTTACGCAATTTGATAAGCCGCTCTCATGTGACTGGTGATATTTCTAAAGAATTTTATTTCAATTGGTTGAGATTACGACACTGACTTCGAGTTTTCTTTCCTAACTTGTTGAAAACGGCGTATTTCTACTTTTCGAGTGTCAAACATTAAAATAAAACCTTTTGTTGGAAACCCCTTTAGAAACGAGGAACTTGTAAGATATTGAACCCATGTAAACCTTAAACTGACTAATGTATCAACATTTGAATAAATTCGAATAGCTCCCATGTATGGGCTATTGATTTTATATCACGTATCACATCCACATGTATTTACCTTTGACGTTAAAAATCTAAAACAGCTTCAACCCTTATGAACATTATGATGTCTACAATATACATACAAAAGCCAATCATCAATACGTATTATTATTTATATATACTGCTGACCGGATGCCGATAGTTGATAACAATTTCAATAACAAAACTTAGATAGTTTTTCTAGACTAGATGATAAAAAACTACTCATACTTTGTTACGAATAAATGATGCTTATATCTACTACTGGGGACGTCTTCAAAAGGAGCTAGAAAAACTAAAAATGTACATCTCAAGTGGGGTGGAGCATAAAATTACCATACTTAATACCAAGCTGTTGAAGTCGAAGAAAAGTAGTGTTGAAGATTTTGAGAGTATATATGTGATTGAGTGCGTGTGTGTATGTGTGTAGCAGATTACGAATTCTTAGATAAGCAAAAAGGATAAGTGTTTCCTCTGCCATAATAAGAAACATTAACTCGTGGACAAAACTATAAAATCAAGATAACAAAAGAAATTTTACCAATACCAATAGAAATGAAATGAACTTTCCTTATGCGCTTGAATGTAGATGTAAATGAAATATATGAAGCGGTTGAGAACAAAATGCTTTTTACTCACTTTTCCGTTTTCATGAACTTTGGTATCACGCAATGAATATGTGTCCGCCAAAAGTGCCTGCAAAGGTTTCAATGCGGAGTTTCATGGGATCAATCAAAATCGTATTATAACTCATTTTAAGGAACTAGTTCTTGTTTCTCAACTATTTATTAATCATTCATTCATTCATTCATTAATTGATTCTTTTTGTTTTGATTTGTTTTGTTGTTTTTTTTTTTCTTCTATCAATTGTGGTGCTAAGACACAAACAAAGAAACTGACGAGCTAAGTTTTGCTAATAATAACATAATTAATTACTTATACACAACTTGCTGCATAAAACATAATTTTTTCCTAAGAAACTGAGAGTGTAGTTGTTTCCAAACTATGAAGTTTGTGTTGTAACGCCTGTGGTTTGTTGAGTTCTAATTTGAAAAGTGAACATAAAATAAAATAAAATCTTACGTTTATGGACATAACTACTTTACGCATCTACAGTTGCTTGACATCAACATGATTGTAATATACAAATAATTGATTTTATTGTGCGACAGAATAAAATAGGACTGAATATTAGAAGCCCAAAGTCATCTTCAAATTCGACGAGTAGCCCTCGGTGGACTTGTAAAGAAATCTCAGCACCCAAAGACAATTGTAATTAATGGGAACACATTTTATAATGCAATCCTTATGGTTTGCTTGAAATATTTGTACTATGTAGTGCAGTGTAGCAAAAATTGTATGGAATGACATCTATCCAGTACAACGATTATCAATGAAAGTTATGGAGAACTTCAGTCTTCAGGATTGCCATGATATGTATCTTACAATTAAGTTTTGCCACCTGTAAAAATATCCCTATTGTGAATGGTAGAACAAAATTTAAACCATTATTTAAAAAATTGAGTGCAAAATATAAAAAACATTTTAATCGTCTTCTTTGCGATCGCATGTTTTGCTAATTTTTCAATCTTTTCTTCTTTTTGTTTTGAGACGTTGCCAATCGGTGTTACTATAAGATATCAAACAAACAGACTTGCACTGGATACATTTTCTGCAACTTATTTTTATACCTTCCACCATAGGATGGGAGATACTAATTTCGTCATTCTGTTTGTAACTCCACGAAAAATTCCTTTGAGACCCCAAAAAGTATATATATATTCTTGATCGTCATGTCATTTTAAGTCGATCTTGCCATGTCCGTCCGCTTGAAATGTTTCAAGAATAGTTCTTATTAGTGTAGGTCGGTTGGGATTGTAAATGGGCCATATCGGTCCATGTTTTGATATAGCTGCCATATAAACCGACCATGGATCTTGACTTTTTGAGTCACTAGAGAGCGCAATTCTTATCCAATTTGAGAACTCAATTTATTTATTTAAAGTCACTATGAATGCCAAACCAAAAAAAAAGACAAATAAAAGCGTAATAACTTTTACTTGGATTGGATTTCCCAAGTTCTTTGCCCGATGTCTCTTTATAGGCAAACAAAGGATAATGGATAAGAATTGCTATACTATTGGAGCTATACCGAGTTATGAACCGATTGGCATCATAATAGGTTTGGGTATTGAAGACCAAAGTGGAGGCCATTGTGCAAAATTTCAGCCAAATCAAATAAGAATGCGCTCTATAGTGGCTCAAGAAATAAAGTCGGGAGAACTGTTTATTAGGAGCTATATCAGGTTATGAACTGATTTGGACTATATTTAACACGTATATTTAAGGTCATAGAAGAAGCCGTTGTGCAAAATATCAGCTAAATCGGATAAAAAATGCACCATCTTGAGGCATAACTAGTACACTGATAGAATACTGATGATACTTTGCCAATGCCGGCTAGTATTATTTTGTACGCATCATTGGAAAAGATTTTAAATACCATTTGGTATCAATTCAATGCCAGACAATGGAGGCTACTAAGAATTGACGGAGTCACATTTGTATTCTTGGCATCGCGCCAGAAGTGTTGTTGAGCTTTGCACTTGAAATGTTGTCGCCATTATAAAATACGTGTTAAACAAATAAATTAAATGTTTTAATACAATTTGAGTGCGTAAAAACCTGTTCAAATACTCGAATCCGGTGAAAATGGAAATTGTACAAATACTAAGGAAATTCTTCATCAAAAACATTCTAGTCTCTTGTGTGGAAAACGATGCTGTGTTGGTGTATTCAAATGAAAACCACTTATGGATAAGGAATCAATTTCTGAATACAAAGAATTTTGGTTGGTCACGGTGTAACATTACATTTTATAATTATTAACATAAATAATCAAAATAAAATTAGATTAAAATTATTCTCAATGGTTTATTTTTTTATTCATAAGGGGTTGAAGTAATCAACAACTGATTGGTACATAGACTAATAACAGTGTGGTGATAAAACTAGTAACAGATTAATATTAGTTCGGAAATAATAATAATACCAAACGGTACTAACTATTTTATGGTTCATCCATGCCATCCGGTATTGTTTTTGTGTTGCTTTACTACCAATACTGTATCGAACTGAAATGAGCACGTTTGGTAACAACTTTTTTTTGAGTGTATAATCGGGAGATTGTTTTATACGGCAAGTTATAAACCGATTGAGAACAAATTTGGCGCAGTCGTTAGAAGTTAAAACAAAACACTTTATGGAAAATTTCAGTTCATTTCAGGTAATAATTGCGCCCTCTAGCGGCTCAAGAAGTCAAGATCCGAGATCGGTTTATATGGGAGCTATATAAGGTTATGAATAGATTTAGACCTTACTGGGCACAGTTGTTGAAAAAAAACAATTCATGCAATTTTCCATCACAATCGGATAATAGTTACGCCCTATAGCCGCTGAAGAAGTCAACATCCGAAATCGGTGTATATGGGAGCAATATCAGTTTATTGATTGATTTTAACCATACTTTGGAATTTCACCCTCTACAGGCTCAAAAAGTCAAGATCCAATATCGGTTTATATGGCAGCTATCAAAACATGGGCCGATATAGCTCATTTTTAGAATGTCAAGAAGATCAAGAATATATATATATATATATATATATATATATGGGAGCAATATCAGTTTATTGATTGATTTTAACCATACTTTGGAATTTCACCCTCTACAGGCTCAAAAAGTCAAGATCCAATATCGGTTTATATGGCAGCTATCAAAACATGGGCCGATATAGCTCATTTTTAGAATGTCAAGAAGATCAAGAATATATATATATATATATATATATATATATATATATATATATATATATATATATATATATATATATATATATATATACTACATATATATATATATATATATACTTTGTTGGATATCACGTCAATATTTCTATGCGTTACAAACGGAATGACGAAATTTTTTGCCCGTCATCCTATGGTGGAGGTTAAAAAAATCGGAATGGTTAGCGTAAATGTCTTGTTTGACTCAGAGTGCTCCGTCATCAAAAATACGGTCTTTCATGACTTAGAGTGCTCCGTCATCAAAAATACGGTCTTAAGGTTGATACTATGTTAACTTTTCGCGAAATTTTCGAGAATACTTTTTAAGATGAAACATTTTTAAGCAAAAAAACTTGCAGATTTCATTCAGCAGGACATTCCCTCATCTGGTATTTCCCTTCTGGTATTTCAAAAAAGTCATCGCAAAAAACATGTGTTTGCAACTGTGAAAAACGAACGTAATCTTAACATAGGTGGGCGATGAGCACCACGTCCATTAGGGCACTAGAAACCGCTAGAGATGTTTGAACCATAGACATACATATTATAAAAAATCATAAATACGAGGCAGCCACTGCCGGATACCTGAGCTGAGACGAAGTGGATTGAAGGAACTCTTGTATTGCCATCTGGAAGTTCATGCTCCACGGATGGATCAACGCTTGACGACAGAGGACTTACCGGCTGTCTGACTATAACACGGACCTGCCGGTGAAAATGCGGGCGATCACGAAATACGTGGGGTGGTACGCGAGGACGTCCAATGTGAATTTCTTTTCGACTAGTGGGTCCTCCAAGTATTGGATTAACGGAACTCTGGTATAGCCATAGCCAGATGTTAATGCTATACGGATGTATAAAAGCTAGAGGACAGAAAGAATCTGGGAGCTTAGATTTACAACCCAGGGACTGAGGTCTGTTTTCGACTGTTTGGCCAAAATAAGGTTCTGCAAGCGGAGATCCGTGCGATCACGCAATGCGTGAAGTGGTATGGTGTTAAAGCGAGAACGTCGATAGTTAACATCTTTAGGTCAGTAAACTGGCGATAAGGGTTGTAACAACCAGGTTATAGATGGGTTCTCATCCAATGAGCATAAATTGACAGCAGGTGTACCCCAGAGTTCTGTTCTTTCTTCTTCTCTTTTTCTTATTTTCATCAACGATCTGTTGGGTCCGACATCGTTTCCGATCTACTTATTTGCGGATGACAGTTATCTCTGTCATTCGACCATAGGCCGAGTCTTCGAGAGATTGAGGACAAGAGGCGGGTTATGGATGTTACAATCTGCTAGGATTTGCTGGCCATTTCTGAGTGGGGTCGATTGAATCGAGTGGATTTTAATGCACGGAAGACTCAGTGCTGCTTGTTGTCACACCAACGATTTGCTGACCCATTACTTAAATAGTGTAAAAATTACTTTACTCCGTCCTATCTTGCGCGTTGGTTGATAGAGAAAAAAAAGAGAGAGTTAAAATGGCTGTAGATTTGTAACTCGCGGCAAAAATATTGTAAATTGAACCATTCCAAATCAGTATAAAAAATTTAAATCCGTTTAGAAATGCCCTCACAGGCAACAAAATAAACGATTAGAATCTGCAAAATTTTGAAAAATTAAAGTCGAATTTTTTGGACACTGTTAAAGACAAACGAACAGGGGTTTTTGAGCAGTTTACACCAAAATACATAAACAATTTAAAAATCGGATTAAAATGCGCCTTTGGCAGCCCGAACAAAATTTTGTAGGGCGGAGGGTACAAACCTTGAAGGCACACTAATCCAATGTCGGGCCCTTTAGGCCCCTGAAGTTTTGCGCATAAGCAGGTTAACACCCTAGCTATAACCATGTGAAATTTCATGAATATATCGTTATCATTTCGAAAATGAAAGAACTATTTCCACTTACTTTTTTCCTCATCCCACTGTGCGTTGGAGCATATTCTATGTCATTGCCCAGCTTTCGCGGTGAACTGACACCGGCAGATAGGTGGTGACACAATACCAGACTCGAGTAGCATGGAACTCCTGAGTTTTTTTCTCCAGTTTACTTTCTGGTGTTTACAGCACACACAAATCCGATTACCGGCTTAGGTGTATGTTTATAGTGGCATAGGGTGGATTAATATCCGCATTTATACCCTCCACCATAGGATAGGGGTATACCAATTACGTCATTCCCCATAATGTATATATTCTTGACCGTCGCGACATTTTAAGTCGAAATAGCTATGTCCGTCCGTCCATCAGTCTGTCGAAAGCACGCTAACTTTTGAAAGAGTAAGCTAGCCGCTTGAAATTTTGCACAAATACTTTTTACTAGTGTAGGTCGGTTGGGATTGTAAATGGGCCAAATTGGTCCATGTTTTTATATAGCTGCCATATAAACCGGTCTTGGGTCTTGACTTCTTGAGATTTTAGAAGGCGCAATTCTTATCCGATTTGGCTGTAATTTTGCACGTGGTGTTTTGGTTATGGACCGATTTGGACCAAATCGGTCCATAACCTGGTATAGGTGCCATATAAACCGATCTTGGATCTTAACTTATTGAGCCGCTTGAGGGCGGTTTGGATAAAATTTTGCATGAGATATTTTGATATGACTTCAAAAATCTGTGACGAGTATGGCACAAATAGGTACATAACCTGATATAGCTGCCATATAAACTGATCAGGGATCTTGACTTCTTGATAGCGCAATTCTATTTCGATTTGGCACAAATTTTGTACAGTGACTTCTCCCATGTCGCGTTGATAGATGCAACTCTGCACACAAATGTAAACAAGTAAAAAGGCGTTAGGTTCGGCCGGGCCGAACTTTGGATACCCACCACCTCGGGTATATATGTAAACCATGTAAATCCGGTGAAAATGCATAATTTATGCCCCCATAGCAGTTTTCTCGAAATATGGTCCGATTTGGACCAAATTCGACATGGATATTGAGTAGTCTAATAAGGACAATTCACTGTTCAAATTTTCAATATCCAAATATAGACCGATTTGAACCATATACAATACATATGTAGAAAAGCCTTACATAAGTCACTGTTTCAAATTTGAGCGAAATCGGATTATAAATGTGCCTTTTATGGGACCAAGACTTTAAATCAAGATATGGGTTTATATGGCAGCTACATCCAAATATGAACCAATTCACTGTCCCAAATTTCAGCGAAATCGGACAATAAATGTGACTTTTATGGGATCAAGACTTTAAATCGAGAGATCGGTTTATATGGCAGCTATATCCAAATCTGGACCGATCTGCCAAATACAAGAAGGATATCGAAGGGCTCAACACAACTCACTGTTCCAAATTCGGACAATAAATGCAACTTTTATGTGCTCAAGACCTTAAATCGAGAGATCGGTCTATTGGCAGCTATATCCGGATCTGAATCAATCGGTGGAAATTAAGTGGCCTAACGCAACTCACTGTCCCAAATTTCAGCAAAATCGGATAATAAATGTTGCTTTTATGGGCCAAGACCCAAAATCGGCGGATCGGCCTATATCGGGGCTATATCAAGATATAGTCCTCTTCGAACTTAACCAGCTTATGGTCAAAAAAGGTTCTGTGCCAAGTTTCAACTCAATATCTCAATTTTTAAAGACTGTGGCGTGATTCCAACACACAGACGGACTTGGCTAGATCGTCTTAGATTTTTATGCTGATCAAGAATATATATACTTTATAGGGTCGGAAACGGATATTTCGATGTGTTGCAAACGGAATGACAAAATGAATATACCCCATCCTTCGGGGTGCGTATAAAAACTCAGCTCGCAATAGTTAAACAATTTTATTAGTTTGACTACTAAAAACATTTCTTCACGTGTGGCAGCACAGAATAGCGCTCGCTTTTAAGCTTTAAATTTGACATATTTTAACTTTTCCGCGCTGTTTTTATGGGATTTGTGTGCAGAGTTGCATTCTTGCAACGCGACGCTCAAAAACAAAGCTCAACGAGCTCATTCTGTTTCGACCTTTAGATGTAGGTTCATAGTGACATGGGCGGTTTATAAATCCCACCCTCTTCTCCAAGCGAACCTAAGCCAACTTAAGTTAAATGTTTTTTCGGCTGAAATAAATCTATGTTACCCGTAGTTTTTGTGTAAAAAAATCAAATTATAACTATTATAAAGGAAACTCTTATATTGATTTTAAGTCTTAAATCCCACCGGGCGTGTTAAGAACTAACTGATGAGAATCTGATGGAGATATGATTGTGAACATCCCATTTTCATGGAAAAAAATAAATCGAAATGTGTACGATTTTATTGATCTTTTTATGAAAAGTCGACAAAGTATAAGATTTTCATCATATTGTCGTTTTATAATAAAAATAAATGTTGTAATCATGTCCAACAAAATGTAAAATATAATTGTACTAATTTACAAATATTGTAGTTGTAATCGTTTCGTGACATAATTTTTTTTTTTTTTTGATTCTTGTGAATTCCTCGCATTATGGTTGGTATGTAACTATTTTCACTTTTCGCCGACGTATTCCCATTTTCAAAAAGGAAATCATGATTGGAATTGATAAAGATTTTTGGTTTTTTTCTGAAATTAAATTGCAATTTTAACCTAGAGTCGTTACTATACTAGGTAGCGAAAATTGCTGAGAATGGGGTATATAGGACTCGCTTCTTAGCATCGCAACTTGTCCTTACAGTTCAAGTGTTTCAAGCATGAACTTACATATCTAAGACATTGTATGTAGCAGATATATCTGTGGTTGGTCGGCTCAATTCAACAAAAAGAAAAAATACCGGCTTTGTCAGATGATAACTCATGGGTATGGGAATTTCATTAATTATGCAATAATAATTGAACATTTTCAGCCACTATAAAATGTTTGATGTGCATACATTTTCTCTTGTCTTCTAAGGAGCAACTCAAAATACAACATCGATAATAAGCGCATATTCTAATTATTTCTATCACATCTAAAAATAGCAAACACAAACTTACATTGGTAGAATTTGTTAAACTATAATTTGGGGATGGTGATGTCAATTCAATTTGCAATAATTTGTACTTTTAGGGGCGAAAGAGAAAAACACAGATATTCCATAAAAAAATCACATACACACTCGTACAAACAAAATAAAAATATTAAGGAACATCAAGTTGTACATCAAATATTCATTGAGTTTAGTCTTCAAAATGAAAACACGGTAAAAAGCCACATTTTATTATCTACATATCTAAAATAGCGAACACAAACAGGTAAAAACGCCTTTAGTTCGACCGAGCTGTATTTGAATACCCACGAACATCGATATATTTCTAATTAAAACACAAAGCAGCAAAATATTTATTATATATCTCCAAATCGAGGAATTTTATGAGCACCAAAAAGTTAGGTGAAAAAATCTGTAAAGCAGTAATATTCACAGCTCATCTGATTCAGGTATAAAATATTCCTCTTATAAGCTTAAGGAGTACATTCAGTCTATATCTTCAAATGAAAAGTGCATATGTACAAAACAAATATCTACTCCAAAACTCAGGTGAATAGAAAGACATATGACATAGCCATATTTTTACGATGATTAAGAAAAGACTTTATAGGTTGGAGATACATTTTGCGATGTACTGTAAGCGGAATGACAAAATTACAACAACTATCCTACACTGAAAAAATGGTGTCCTAATTTTAAAGATTCCAGCCAAAGATTAGCAAAACTAGTTTAAGGATGACAAAATTCTCCCTTTTGGGGGATGTTTTTGGGAGAGGCGGCCCTCAAACCCATATTTGGATATCAAATATTCCCACGGTCAGTAAATAAGTCCTGTTTGGGGACCAGAAACGTGGTCCGGATATTAGATTCGTATTCTACTCGCATATAACTTTCATTTGAGTCCCATATTGGCATGGTCGGTAAATATGTCACATTTAGGGGTGTTTTGCGGGTTAGGGTGATCCCCCCAATACTTGGTCCGACAATTGGATATCAGATACGTTTTCTTATTCTAAATACCTTTCATTTGAGTCGCATATTGTCATGATTGGTCTAAATATATGTTTGGTAGGTTATAGGGTGGGAAGTCCCCCCTAGATATCCGATCCGAAATTTGGATACTAAATTTTTGTTTGTAGGTTACTATTAGGGAGCACACAAAATTTCGCTTAAATCGCACCACACATCTCCGAGATCTGGCGTTTCTAAAACTTAAGGGGGAGGGTCCGTTCCCCCTTACCCCAGATATCAAAAAATGTATTGGGTTGCCCAAAAAGTAATTGCGGATTTTTCATATAGTCGGCGTTGAAAAATTTTTTCACAGCTTGTGACTCTGTAATTGCATTCTTTCTTCTGTCAGTTATCAGCTGTTACTTTTAGCTTGCTTTAGAAAAAAAGTGTAAAAAAGTATATTTGATTAAAGTTCATTCTAAGTTTTATTAGATCCGCAATTACTTTTTGGGCAACCCAATAGTACCCTATTTTCACCATGGGATCATTATGCACCATCAGTGAAAATTTCAAGAAAATCGGTTCAGCCATTTCTGAGTCTATAAGGAACACAAACAAACAAACACAAATTGATTTTTATATATAAGATTGCTTCAATTGTTATTGAGAATTTCCAAGGTTTTTAATATCAGCAAACAGTGTTTGCTCTTATCAGCAGACTAATTTCTCTGGGTGCACACACTTTTTGTCATTTGAAGCAAAAAATATTTTCACACAAAAAAGAATGGTCGTTTGGTAATTGGTAACACTTCATGTCAACTACCCTGTGTATCTGGCAAAATATCGATGTTAAGGCACTTTTATAGACGGTTGATCACCATTGTGCCACTGCCCTATTATTGTGGGAAAAATGCACAGGATTATGGCTGAACCTCTTTGCCTTTTTGGAATCTGCTCAAGCGACTGTGTGACTGAACAGATTCTATTATTGACCAATGCAAGGCATCGAATAGCATTTTGGACGGATCTTTACCGGCACCGAACTGCCATAAATTTCTTTCGCTTTTTATACCCACCACCGTAGGATATATATACCCCCTATTAATTTAGTCATTCTGTTTGCAACACATCGAAATATAAATTTCCGACCCTACCAATTATATATATATTTCGGATCGTCGTAAAATTCTAAGACGATTTAACGATGTTCGTGTGTCTGTCCGTCTGCCCGCCGTCTGTTGTAATTACTCTACAGCCTTCAAAAATTGAGATATTGAGCTGAAATTGATTTATTTTTAAACGATTTCACTGAAATTTTAAACAGTGAGTAGTTTAACGCCTCCCGGCATCTGATCGACATATGGTCCACATCGGTTTATACTTATATATAACTGCCATATATACCGATCTGCCGAAAAAATGTATGAAGCCCATAAAAGCTTTATTTATTACCCGATTTCGCTGAAATTTGAAACAGTGGGTAGTTTTAGTTCTCTCGACATCAGTCCTGAATATGGTAAAGATCGGACTGTATTTAGATATAGCTGTCATATAGACCGATGTGCCGATTAAGGGTCTGAAGCTCATAAAACTTTTATTTATTACCCAATTTTGTTAAATTTTTAATACAAAATTCAACAGTGACTTATATTTATTAGACCACTCAATATCCGTATTGAATTTGGGTGCATAAGTTATCAAATTTTCACCGGATTGTGACGAAAGGGGGTTTACATATACACCTGAGGTGGCGGGTATCGAAAGTTCGGCCCGGCCGAACTTTATGCCTTCTTTCTCGTTTAAACTCTTTTTCTGGGGCGAACATAGTGGATCTGATCTTAACAATTCCAATTCAAACAAGTTTGACAGTTAAAATTCCATCAGCAGTACTGAAGCGGCCACGTATACATGCGCTGATAAGTATTGTTGGCACGGTAGCGCAGTTTTTGTATGCTTAAGCGCTTTCTTTCCCAAAAAAAATCATATAAATCGGGTTAGTACTTTAAAAGCTCAGAAGATGTCGGAGAGATACCAAGTAGTCAACTTTGACCCCTTGTGTACGAATTTTCAACCGATCTGCACAACATTTGGTGCCGACATTTTAACTGTTAAGTTTAAAACTTCAAATGTGCGAATTGAAATTCCAACCAGTTCATGCATACGCGGAAATACAAATTAATAATAATCAAAAGCCAAAATAGGCCTATATGCTGATATAAAGCTGAAATTACATCTTACACACGCAGATAAATCACGAGACTTTGACAATTAATTCGAATGCCAAAAGATTAAATGTTGATGTAGTTAGCGAGCCTATTCCTCTGATGCATAGTACATAACATAATTGATGAAGCAGGATTGTTATATATATTGTTGTTATTGACAGTTATGCTATAACAGCTCAGTATCATGAGAATGATCAAATGCTACAAATAAGACCGAGTTGGACAAATCACGAAAATCAAAGGTTAGAAATCTATATTCTGATATGATGGAGTTTGGATTTTAACAAAAATATAATATAAATATAAACCATTTAAGGACAATTACAAGTGATAGCATTTCATTATCACCCCTCAAACGTAGAATGTTTACAAAAACAGGTAATGAAGAAAAAAAAAAACAAATATAACAAAATATTAGAATAAACAGAATACAAATTGGTTATTGTTATTGATCATTTACATCTGTATGTGATCTATATATACAAAAAGATAAAGGTGTGTGGTAGTGTGTATATGGTCCTCGTTAAGGACCCAGTAGGTATGTAAAAGAGTTTCTGGCAAATACTTATACACAAGAATAGGTACGAATATTACATAGTTTGATTTACTACCTTTTCTGCATTATTGTTATTACTGCCCATCCTATATTTCAAGGAAATCGATCTTTTCGCTTTTGTAAGTGGATTCTAGAAAATAAGTAGTACGACAATAATAGAGGTAATAGAAGTAGTAGCAACAGCAGTTGTATTACAAAAATGTAAAAAATTGTGTAGGCTCATCTTAAAAAACTGCTCAAACGAAAGTTACTTAAACAAAAAGTTCTTTATAATGATAAATAAGTAGAGGGATAGAAGTTTACTATAGGAGATAAATATCGGTATTATTGTTTTGTACACAAACAATTAGGAAAAAAGAGTAGTTTACTTAACAGAACATTGTTACACCATCGAAAAAAATAGCACGAAAGTAAATCCAAAATACACTAAAGTATTAACGAAAAATATGTATACAAGGGGAGACTTAAAAAGACACCCAAAAAAAGAAAATCCAAATTCTCTCAAGAGGAAAAAGTGATAAATAACATAAAAACGAACCTGTAAACCTTTTCAGTGCAACCACTTACCTCTGCATCGGGATGCGATCGATCTGAATCATCATTGTCTAAGTTTTGATTTTCCAAATGTTCTTCCTCGGTCTGAGGCATTTGCTGCAATTCTTCCTTTGATTTAAAGTCCAGGTGTTTTATGTAAAATGGCAGAATTAATCCCAGCATGACCTACAAATAAATGAAAATCATTTAGGGATTTGCCAGCAGCTCGCTTGGTTATATGCGATGATTTCTACCTTAAAATTTGTATTTTTCCTTGTTCGCAATCCTCCCATCCATAAATCAGCCAATATAACTTGACTACAAGGATGTGCCAGGAGTGCTCTGTGGTTTGCTGCTACAGCAAGCGAGAGACAGCTCTGGTTTGACCACGAATGTAGTTCGCACGTTAGTAAACGCTGGGCCTTTTCTCCATCAGTACGGTAACTAAAGTCTAGCAATTTTATCCCTATAAAAACAGAGAATTTAAAATAAACTTGAAGTACTTAAAATTGATTATTCAAAGAAAATGATTGAATATTGTTCAAATGTTATTAACGCAAAGACTAAAACTTTTGTCGAAAAAACGACGACGAAATTTGTTAATTTTCTTGCAAAAATTTATTTTGAATATCGGCGACCGAAAGTACAGATTTGTTGTTGAAAGCCATCCTATGCAAGCCAATATATAAAAACAACGATAATATATCCATACGCAAGAAAAAAAAACATTTAACCTGCCACCACATGTTCTATGCAGCACAGATTCAGTTTAGAGGTGTTTTGTATTTTGTTTTGTATCTTCATCTCGTTCGTTGACTGCTTTGCTCTTGGATTTTTTCTGTCGCTCTATAGATACAAATATACTTACAAACTATTATTATTGTAATATACATTTACAGCATGGTGTTTCAATAAAGGATCCGTTTAAACAGTGTTTAAGTGATGATATATTTGATCTTTCCGAAGATAGATATTCATTGAAAAGGAAAACTATACTCTCCTTTTCAATGAATATCTATATTCGGAAAGATCAAATATATCATAATACTTATTAAAATCTAAAGCTCCTATTAGACGATCATAAGACTTGTCTTGTGTACGTCATAAACGAATTGAGCTCTAATCGGCATGAATTTTCATATATATTGTATTTTTTTTTTCTTCATATCTATTGTATTTTTCTTTTCACGTGAATCGCCCTCCACCATGGATCGCACTTGTCAAGTTTTTTGCCCGGTATCTCTCTATAGAGATAAAAATTGCTATGGAGCTTGGTTTGAATATTGGAGATGTAGAAGTCATTGTGCATTATTTCAGTCAAATCGGATAAGAATTGCGCCCCCTAGAGGCTCGTGAACTATAATTGGTTTATATGTATATACTTGCATGTACTTTGTTGGGCCGCAGATAAATATTTCGATGTGTTACAAATGGAATGACGAAATAAGTATACCCCATCCAATGATGGATTAGTGTAAAAATTAAAAAGTCATAAGTTCGGACGGGTCGAACCTCAAACCTCAAACATGGTTTCGAATTAAAATTTATATAAATGAATTGAGTTGAAGGCCCATGTATATTTTTCGTACAAAATTTCTGCCAAATCAGGCAACAATTAAAGCTTCCTGAGGCCGAAGAAAACTAATCGGGCGGTCGGTTTATATGGGAGCTATATGAGGTAGTATACCGATCGGGCCATACAAACTACAGCCAAATAAGACAGTATTCGCGCCTTCCAGCGGCTCAATATGTCAAATCAGAAGATTGATTTATATGGAAGCTATATCTAAATCTGAACCGATATGACTCATTTGCAATCCCCAACGACCTACGTTAATATAAAGTATCTGTGCAAAATTTCAAGTGGCTAGTTTTACGCGTTCGACCTCTATCGTAATTTCGACAGACGGACGATTTTTCTGAAATTTTGCATGTAGTGGTCTGTTATGACTTTCAACAACTGTGCCAAGTAAGGTCCAAATAGGTCTATAACCTGATATAGCTCCGATACAAACCGATCTCCCGATATGACTTCTTGAGCCCTTACAAGCCGCAATTTTTGTTCGATTTGACTGAAGTTTTGCATGTTATGTTATGACTTCAAACAACTGTGCTAAGTACGGTCCAAATCAGTCTACAACCTGATATAGCTCTCATATAAACCCATCTCCCGATATAAAATCTTGAGCTATTACAAGCCGAAATTTTTGTCGGATTTGGCTGAAATATTGCACGTGGTGTTCCGTTGAGACCTCCAACAACTGTGTTAAGTACGGTCTAAATCGATCTATAACCTCTATAACATTTTTACAAACAGTCATAATTTTCAATTATGGATATTATATTGCCCCATTAAGCTTCTATATTTCTGGTATTTTAGATTAGTAAGCTGAATTTCATGTAATTCAGCCGGAACTGGCTGTATAATGAAGTGGAAATGATTTGCCGATTTAGGGGTGTTTTAGGGAGTGGGGTGCTCCCCCAATCACTAAGCACTGAAAATATATCCGCAACGTGCTCTATTAACATTTATTTCAACCCCATCTTACCATTGGCCTCAAAATTGGATATCAAATTCTTTTTCTAATCTCAAATACCATTCACTTAATCATCTTATTGAAAAAGCCAGCAAATATGTCCGGTTTGGGGTATGGGCCCAAAAACTAAGAATATCGAGTTCCACAGATTTGAAGACCCAAATTGTCTTGGTGAGCAAATACGTCCTACTTGGTGGTTGTTATGGTGGTGGGACGTCCCGTAGACAGTTGGTCCCGAATGTTGATGTTAGATTCATGGTCTACTCCCGAATATCCTTCATTTGAGCTCCATTTTTCCATAGTCGGCAAACATGGGGGTGGGGCGGAATTCGAATTTATTTTTCGCAAATACCTTTCATTTGAGTCCCATATTGCCATGGTCGGTAAATATGTTCGATTTGGGGTCTGGGGTGATCCCGCAAACACTTGGTCTGACAATTGGACACCAGATAAGTTTTGCAATCTTAAATACCTTTCATTTGAGTCCCATATTGCCATGGTCGGTAAATATGTTCGATTTGGGGGTTGGGATGATCCCGCAAACACTTGGTCTGACAATTGGACACCAGATACGTTTTCTAATCTTAAATACCTTTCCTTTGAGTCCCATATTGTCCTTATTTGGTAGGTTTTGGTGTGGGGGGCTCACCATCAGAAATTTGGATACCAAATTTTTGTTTGTAGGTTATTATAAGAGATCACACAAAATTTCGCTTAAATCGCACCACTCATCTCAGAAATCTGGCGTTTCTGAAAATTAAGGTAAGTTGAAGGATCCGCTCCCTCTTCATATATCAAAAAATTGTGTACCTCATCTTCACCACGGGATCATTATGCACCATCAGTGAAAATTTCAAGAAAAACGGTTCAGCCGTTTCTGAGTCTATAAGGAACACAAACAGACCTACAAACAAAAACAAATTGATTTTCATATATAAGATAGTCGTTTATTGTTTTTAATATCGTCTATGTCCATATATTAAATCCGATAACGAATCGTCAAAAAATTCGTTAGAAAATTCAAGAATTCTTATTTTTGAAGTTAAAACTTTGAATGTATACTTTAACCCGAATAGTTTTATGGAAATATAAAAACAAAAATTCTCAAGAATTCCTGGGAACCCCGGGAAATTAAAAATTTGTATTCTCTTTTTCTCGAGATTTTAAAAAGACGGGAAATGCAAAATCCTACCTATGACCTACATTAATATGAAAAAATACGGTGCAAAATTTTAAGCGGATATCTTTATTTGTCCAACTGCTATCGTGATTTTAAAAGACGAAGGGACGGACGGATGTTGCTAGATCGACTAAGAATATCAAGACGATCATATATATTTGCACTTTATATGGTCGCAGATCAATCTTTCGAAGTGTTACAAACGTAATGACTAGATTGGTATACCTTCATCCCATGGTAGTGGGTATAGCAAGTACACCAATAGAAAAATCAAGGACAGCGTTGACGAAATTACCTCATTCGTTCATAAAAGTGAATCAACATACAGCTGTTATCAGATAAATGTTCATATATCAACACCAGTTTTTATACCCTCCACCATAGGATGGGAGTATACTAATTTCGTCATTATGTTTTGATCGTCATGACGTTTTAAGTCGAACTAGCCACGTCCGTTCGTTCGTCTATCTATCGAAAGCACGCTAACTTTCGAAGGAGTAAAGCTTGCCGCTTGAAATTTTGCATAAATACTTCTTATTAGTGGAGGTCGGTTGGGATTGTAAATGGGCCATATCAGTCCATGTTTTGATATAGCTGCCATATAAACCGCTGCCTAACTTCTAGAGCCACTAGAAGGCGCAATTCCTATCCGATTTGGCTGTGTTTCGCTATGACATCCAACAACTGTGCTAAGAATAGTTCAAATCGGTCCATAACCTGATATAGCTGCCATATAAACCGATATGGGGTCTTGACTTCTTGAGCCACAAGAGGGCACAATTATTATCCGATTTAGCTGAAATTTTGCATAAGGTGTTTTGTTATGACTTTCAACAATTGTACCCAATATGGTTGAAATCGGTCCATGTCGTGGTATATCTGCCAAAACAACCGATCCAGGGTCTTGACTTCTTGAGCCTCTACAGGAAGCAATTCATATCCGATTTTGCTGAAGCTGTGCATGACGTGTTTTGTTATGACTTCTAACAACTGTGCTAAGTATGGTTCAAATCGGTCTTTAACCTGATATAGCTGCCTTATAAACCGATCTGGGATCTTGACTTCTTGAGCCTCTAAAGTGCGCAATTATTATCCGATTTGGCTGAAATTTTGTACAATGGCTTCTCCCATGACCTTTAACATACGTGTCGAATATGGTCTGATACGGCTTCCCTATAAACCGATCCCTCTATTTTAGTTCTTCAGCCCCTAAGGGGCGTAATTCTTATTAGATCTGGCTGAAATTTTACACAATAACTTCTACTATGGTCTCCAATATGCAATTCAATTATGGTCCGAAATTAACAATAACTTGATATTGCTACAATAATATAGCAATTGTTTTCTTTTATCCTTTGTTTGCCTAAAAAGAGTTACCGGGAAGAGAGCTCTACAAATGCGATTCATGGTGGAGGGTATATAAGATTCGGCCCGGCCGAACTTAGCACGCTTCACTTGTTTTGAATGAAACGTGGAATCGGGATTAAAAAAGGAGGTCCCTTATAAATGAGATTAAAAAACTTTAATCGGACTGCACTCATTGATGTGAGTGAAGTATCCCATGTTCCTTAGTGGAAGTTGTGTAAACTCCTCTACAATGACTGTAGCTGTGAAAACCGAGCAGTACATTAATATGGAAGCTATAACTAAATCTGAACCGATTTATATTTAAATCACCACTTATGTCGAGAATCATGAGAAAATCCTTCGTGCAAAATTTCAGTTGACAATTGACCTCATTAGTGAAAGATAAGTCGAAATCGGCAAAAATACATGGGAGCTATATCCAAATCTAAACCGATTTTTTCCGGTTTCAAAAGGCTTCGTCCCTATGCCAAAAAATTGCCAGTTCCAAATTTTAACATGATCGGATGAAAACTGCGGCCTGTACCTTGTACACAAATTAATATGGACAGACGGATCGACGAACATAGCACAATCGAGAGAGAAAGCGATTCTGAGTCCATTCGTATACATATCAATAGGTCGATCTTTCTTCCTTAAAAATAAATGCACAGTACAGGGTTTCATTACTTAGCGCCACTTTTGTGATGATATGAAAAATGATTTGTCTCAAGTTTTAGATGAATAGTTTCATGAATACAGAAGGCAGACGGACAGAAAAAGGAAATCCTTAACCCTCCGATGAGTGAGAAGGTCCCTAGGGACCTTTTTGCTTTTTCAAACTGAAATTACTGCTACTTCGGCCACTACAACCCACCCCCAAAGTTACTCTGTATTCCAAGAGTATTTTGTTGCGCATCTTTTGGAAAAAAAATCAAGCCGATCGGATCATTACTTTAGGAGTTATTAAGGTTTTAGTGAGAATAGTACGCGGACGTGTGAATAGGTCCGTATGGACCCTGTACTGAATTTCACTAATAAATGCATGTTTTTGTGCATCATTATAATTTTTTTATTGTTTCAACACATAATTTACTTGTTCTGAACGCAAGGACCTAAACTCAAAGACATTAGGGATGATGATAAAAACAAAAATTCTAAGAACAAAAATACACATTCGAATTTCGAAGAACAAAAATACAGAGGAAGAAAATGATGGACAAGAAACTAATGAAAGTTACTATATTGGTAAAGATGGTACCCAATGGAGTAAAAAAGCACCACCAACATCACGCACTCGTTATCATAACGTGGTCGACTTCAGAAGAAAGAAACCAGGACCAACAGGAAATAAACACGACCCCTATACAATAATGCGTTCAATCATGACAGAGGAAATTATACACTTAGTGCTACGTGAAACAAATCGTAAAGGCAGGGAGGTTACAGCTGCATGGAATTTGGCGAATCCCACGAAGAAAAAGGAGTGGAAGCCAGTGACAGTGAAAGAGTTTGACGCCTTTGTAGCTATTCTTTTGTATGCTGGACTCACAAGATCAAACCATGAACCAGCTATGGGATGCGACGCGTTGCCCAATATACAAAGCTACGTTGTCGTACGATCGCTTCATGTGTATAAAGCAGTTTATTCGATTCGACAATGGAAACACTCGACAACAGCGACTCACCAACAGCAGAACTGCGGCTATTGACGACATTTGGGAAATGTTGCAACATAACTTGGCAGCAGCTTACACTCCTCATGAAGCACTAACAGTTGATGAGCAGTTGTTCCCTTACAGAGGCCGCACCCGCTTCACACAATATATTCCGTCAAAGCCAGCTAAGTGTGGTTTGAAAGTATGGTGGTTATGCGACTCACAGAATTATTATCCTGTGAAGGGAATATATTCTGGAAAATTGCCAAACCAACAACGGGAGATAAACCAAGGGCAGAACGTAGTGCTGGATCTTGTAGAAAAATATTTAGATGCTGGCCGTACTATATACGCGGATAATTTCTTTACCACTCTTGACTTGGCGCGTATTTTGTTGAAGAGGAAGACCGCATATGTCGGTACAGTGCGCTACAACAAAACATTCATTCCACAGGAGTTCAAGAAGAACCCGAAGCGCACCATCAATAGTACATTATTTGGGTTCAAAGAGGGGGACTACATCTGCCTCGTTGACGAGCAAACCGAGAAGCGGAAGCCCTATGCCATATTAGATTACAACGCCAACAAATGCGGCGTTGATACCATGGATCAAATGCTAGGCACTTACAGCTGCAAAAGAGCAACACAACGATGTCCGTTGGTCATGTTTTATAATATGCTGGACGTCGCTGCATTGGCTGCTTTTACGATTTACAACGAAATGAAGCCTATAAAAAGGAGTGACAGACGGCGGTCGTTCTTGTTACTGCTAACGAAACAATTGGCCACACAAAATATCAAAGAACGTGCCCTGAACAACCATATAACCTCCTCTCCAAGGATACGCAATGCGATGGAAGCATTCGATGTCAAATTCAAATTCAAGAATAGAATATATATTTATTTGTTTTTTATTTTTCTTTTCATTTCAGGTATTATCAAGACCGATTGAAGGCAATGTACCGTCGTTTGCGGCTAGGTCAAGTAGACCGTCATGTAGGATTTGCCGTTCTGAGTACGGGCGGCAGCGGAAAACGCTGCAGTATGCCCTGCTTCGGCTGCGGCAACGCTGTTTGCGGAGAACATAGCACACTTTTACATCGCTGCAACACTTGCGCACAGGGCAGGAAACAAGAAGAACACAATAATTTTTAAATTTTTTTTAAGTCTTAAGAAAATTCATGAAAAAAAAAAAATTAAAAAATTATTTTTGTATGTATAATTTCGTTATAAACAATAAAAACAAAACAAAAATTCAAAAAAATCATGATTTACAAAAAAGGTCCGTAGGGACCTTTTCACACGGCCGTGAAGTTCAGAACTGTCACTCATCGGAGGGTTAAATGTTTCTAGGGCGGCAGTATGTGGATGAAGCGAGACTTTAGATATATGTAGTTTTATGTCTGAATATCCAGGAATGATATGAATCAGAATTATGATTTGCGATCTCGTTTAACACTCAATTACATATACATACGTACAAGCCTTGTGAGATTATTTAAATATTTTGAAGACAAGAAAATCTCCAGTGTTTAATAGTAAAGTTGTACTAACCTTTGCTTTCAAATTCCTTTGCATAAGATCTCAATTCCTCATAAATTTCCGTATCTAGATCATCTTCCGCCGCTTCATGAGCCATTGCTTTGTACAGTTTACAGGCCACTAAGGATTTTGCCAATGCTTCCTCGCCATGCGTCCACATAAGCAGCGCCATTTGTTGACGTTTTGTTAGGACAGCCCAAATCTGTAGAGATAGTCATTTGTTAATCAATATATGTGCTTGTGTGGCTCTTGAGTAGGTAAATGTCACTTTGCATTTTTTACTTCCGATTAGCTTGATAATCCCAAGACGTAGTCAACTTACCAAAAGTTCATTGAACGGAAATTCAAAGAGGGCCATTTCCGATGTGAAGGGTAACAGTCCAGTCACGAGACTTAATGAATTTGCTCCAGCATATCGTTGGTATGTCGATGACTTTCGGTGTGCATTGGCATAACTATTCATAACTTTGGCATAAATAGGACGAAATTTTCGGCGTGTGTAATATGATCTGTAGATAATAGAAAATAATTGATTTGTCAAAAAATTATACAGAAATGTATAGATTTTTGTGTTAAAGTCGAAAAAGATTCTTATTTCATCTGTAAGCTAAGATACTAATCAGGTAATAAGGAAAAGACATAAACATAAAAGACATAAAGGGCCTATTAAGTTCATAACAAACCGAACTAGGCAAACAGATGGACAGGCACACGTAGATGGCGGCTGTGATGCAGAAACAAAACATTCTTTGGCTGAGTATTGATCAGTAGGTGGACCACACCACAGTTCCATACAGCTTTATTGGTCTGACAATTGCAGTATGCACCCACTATATGACGCCCCACTATTGCTAGTTGCAGTCATGCTGGTATATAAGGAAAGAGATTATTTTCCTTTCCAAAATGTTGAATTTGAATTGTCTGTCCTATAAAACACCCAGTTATTATGCGCCTTCAGTAAATCAAACTTTCTCTCCTTCCAAGAAGACATGTATTACGAAGCCTTTCTTTTGTTGTAACTGTGTAAAGTTTCGCTTCAATATATTAAACGTTCGTCATTAAACGTAACTAGCATTGTTTATTTTAAACCATTTAGCAGATTCTCCTACAGTAAAAAAACTTTTCTTTTGTTGTAAAACCAAAAACTCTATAATAGAAAAAGTGTTTCGATAGTCGCAAACAATTATTCATTACTTGGACCAATAGTTATTTGCTTGTATTTCTCATACTTGAGAGAAATGGTGAGTATTTAAGCGTATAGACCAGTGATGTTCAAAATAACTCATATTATTGCACATGACTGTGTAGGTATACAAGAAAATAACCCCAAGCAGGACAATGGGCTTGCAAGTAATTGCAATAGTGTGTAATACAGCAGATAGTAATAAAAGATGATTTTTAAGAGCTATAGGAAAGTTTTTCAAAAAAAATGCACGATATCTTTATTTGAATCGATAGTACGATCCATATAATTTAATTTAATGTTGACCGTGACTGCGCCTCAAATAGTCCATCCACTTAGTCCAATTTTGGCATACTTTTTCCAACATTTCGGGCGGAATCTGACGAAATAATGCTTCAATCTTGTCTTCTAATACGTCAATTGAAGTGGGCTTGTCTGTATAGACATTAGCTTTAACATAGTCCCATATAGTCTAAAGCGTTAAAGCGCACGATCTGGGCGGCCAATTGACCGGTTCCGAACGTGAAATAAAAATTTCACCGATCTCGCCCTTCAATAACTCCATTGTTACGCGTGCTGTGTGGCATGTGGCAGAATCTTGTTGAAATCATGCAAGTCAAGCTCATGCAATTTGGGCAAAAAAAAAAGTTGGACATCATCTCACGGTAGCGCTCACCATTCACAGTTATATTACAATTCGCATCGTCTTTAAAGAAGTATGGTCTAATGAAGCCACCAGTCCATTACCCGCACCAAACTCTGACTTTTTCTAGATTCATTTGTAGCTCTTGCAAAGCTTCTGGCTGATCTCACTCCAAAATCGACAATTCTGGTTATTTACCTACCCATTAAGCCAAAAATAAGCTTCTGCGCTGAACACGATGAAGTTTCTGAATGACGAAATTAGGTATAAGGATGGGCTATGGTGTAATGGAAGAACATCCATGTATATATGCAAGACGTTAATTTAATTTATAAATAAAGAACAAGTAAAAAGGCATTAAGTTCGTCCGGGCCGAACTTTGGATACCCCTTTCGTCACAATCCGGTGAAAATTTGATAAGTTATGTACCCAAATTCGACACGGATATTGAGTGGTCTAATAAGTATAAGTCATTGTTCAATTTTTTATTTCAAATTTCAACAAAATCTGGTAATAAATAAAGCTTTTATGAGCTTCAGACCCTTAATCGGCACATCGGTCTCTATGACAGCTATATTTAAATACAGTCCGATCATTACCATATTTGGGTCGTATGGCAGGTGGCCTAAAACTACTTAATGTTTCAAATTTCAGTACATCGGTCTCTATGACAGCTATATTTTAATACAGTCCGATCATTACCATATTTGGGTCGTATGGCAGGTGGCCTAAAACTACTTAATGTTTCAAATTTCAGCGAAATCAGATAAAAAAAAGCATTTATTCGCTTCAGGCCCTTTGTCGGGTTATCGGTCTGTATGGCAGCTATATCTAGACATAGTCCGATCTGAACCACATTTGGGTCCTATGTTAGAATGCGTAAAACTACTCAATGGTTAAAATTTTAACGAAATCGGTTAAAAAATAAAGCTTTTATGGACTTTAGACCCCTTATCAGGAGATCAATCTATATGGCAGCTATATCTAAATATAGTCCGAGATGATCCATATTTAGGTCAAAAACCAGGAGGTTTCGGAATGTTTCGAATTTCAGCGAACTCGGTTAAAAAATAAAGTTTTTATGGGCTTCAGACACTTTATAAGGAGATCGGTCTACATGGCAGCTATACCTAAATATAGTGCGAGATGATCCATATTTAGGTCAGATATCAGGAGGTTTAAGATAACCCTTTGTTTTAAATTTCAGCGAAATCGGATAATAAATAAAGCTTTAATGAGCTTCAGAGCCTTAATCGGGAGACCGGCCTATATGGCAGCTATATCTAAATATAGTCCGATATAAACCTTGTTTGGGTCCTATGTTAGGAGGTGCAAAACTACTTACTGTTTCAAATTTCAGCGAAATCGGTTAAAAAATAATGCTTTTATGGGATTCAGACCCTTAATCGGGAGATCGGTCTATATGACAGCCATATCTAAATATAGTCCGATCTGAACCATATTTGGGTCCTATGTTAGGAGGCGTTAAACTACTCAGCGAAATCGGTTAAAAAATAAAGCTTTTATGGGCTTTATACCCTTTGTCTGGGGATCGATCTAAATGGCAGCTATACCTCAATATATAATCCGATTTGATCCATATAATAAATAAAGCTCTTATGGGCTTCAGACCCTTTATCGACAGATCGGTATATATGACAGCTATATCTAAATATAGTCCGATGTGGACCATATTTGAGTCAGATGTCGTGAGGCGTAAAACTACTCACTGTTTCAAGCAAAATCGGATGAAAAATAAAGCATTTATGGGCATTAGACCCATTACCGGAAAATCAGTCTATATAGCAGCTATATTCAAATATGGTCCGATTTGACCCGTTCAAGAACTTAACCAGCGTGCATCAAAAAGACGTATCAGTGCCAAATTTCAACTCAATATCTCAATTTTTGAAGCCTGAAGAGTGATTACGCGGACATCGCTAAATCGTCTTAGAATTTTACGAGGATCCGAGATATATATATATACTTAGTAGGGTCGGAAATTGATATTTCGATGTGTTGCAAACGGAATGACTAAACAAATGTACCCCTTATCCTACGGTGGTGGGTATAAAAACTAGTTGAAACCCCGAATAACATGTTATATATATCAAGAACGAAGCTACTTTCAGGTTAAAAAAAAAATATTTGTGTTGAACTTTGTTGAAAATAAATAAAAATGTAACTTTAAAAACGAAACTTCGCATCTCTTTAAATATTGTAACTTGGCATTATTGTCTGCAATTTTTGAGATCCTTTTAACTTTACTCGACTCGGTCTCTAAACTACCACTGAGCAAATAACATCAAAGGAAGGTGACAATGAATTTACTCGTCTCAAACTTTACTTGTCTTTTTTTTCTCTCTTCCTATCTACGTCAAAGACAATCATTTCCTACAGTGGTCGTTAGTATTTATAATTGATTTCTATATTCTACACATCTTTTCACCGCCCTGGCGCTTTAAAAGTGTCCTTCCGCTTTCTGCCAGGAAAAGTTTTATTTAGACAGAAAGTTTCCAAACAACTGTCTTCATTGTCCTTCGAACTGGATTTGAACCAGTGTCCTATGAATATTTAGACAGAAAGTTTCCAGACAACTTTCTTTAATTTGGCACAAATACTTGCAAGAATTTATATCAAAAAATATGTACTTTTATCGTAAACAAAGTCAAACGTTTTTCACAAAAGAAGTGTACTTGCCGAAAATGTATTTTATGTGAAACGAATTATTTTTTTGCGTGTCTAGGTAACTTGTATCTCCTGCTGAAAATAACAACTTCTGTCTTAGACGGATTTATGCCTATACCACTTAAGATGGCCCATTTCGCTGTTGAAACCGCCATAGTCACGTCATCAGCGACCACTTTTACAACCTTTCCTTCCACAATTAAAAAATAAAACGTTTGAGACATTTTTGCGAGAAACAAAATTCTTTTATTAAAAAGTTTTTGTTTAATTGTTACTTCGTAACGTTTTGCTTCAACATATCGAACGTTAGACGTGAACATAGCATTATAGGATGTAACTAACGTCGTTAATTGTAAACCACCTTTTAGCAACAAATATTTGTAATGATGTGCTCGCCACTGCCGTAGGCAATTTCACACACAAAATTTATTCCTGTTGAGCAGCTCGGTCGAGTGCGGATTGTAAACTTGGAAATTGACAATTATAAAATACAACAAGTAAAAGCGTGCTAAGTTCGACCGAATCTTCTATACCATGGTCGAGTTCTTTAAGCGGAATCTCTTTTTAGGCAAACAAAGAATATTGAATAAGATAGTCCGATTCGGACCATAAATGAATTGAATGCTAACATTGTAGAAGTTATTGTGGAATATTTCAGTCCTTTCGGCGCCTTGTAGGGGCTCAAGAAGCAAAATCGGGAGATCGGTTTTTATGGGAGCTGTATCAAACTGTTGATCGATTCAGACCATATTAGACACGTACGTTGAAGGTCATGAGAGAAGTCGTTGTAACAAATTTCTGCCAAATCGGAAGAGATCTGGGCCCTCTAGAAGCTCAAGAAGTCAAGATCCCAGATCGGTTTATATGGCAGCTATTTCAGGCGCCTAGCTTTACTCCTTTGAAAGTTTGCGTGCTTTCGACAGACAGACGGACGGATGGCCATTGCTAGATCGACCAATGATCCAATGATCCAATCCAATGATCAAACTCATTAGAGCAACATGGTAGGTGTTTTATAAAATTATGCCTCACAACATCGAAATAAATCAAAATATTCTCTGGAAGGGTTTGAATTACCAACTTAGATCCGCTTTTAATTGGTAGAAATTTAAGATTATGTTGCAACGTTAAATTGAACATGGCATTCTTTTCAATATGCACAATCTATTTTAAAATTATAAAGAATATACATATACAAAAACATGACCTTAAATAATATGTAAAGAAAAACTAGTTGAGTGCCTAAAGTTTACAGCTACTTCATAAATGACTTCTGTTTTGCATTTCTGAAGGCACCTTGAATGTCAAGAAGTGGTACTATTGTATATATACTTATACTTACTTTACCTGTAGGCGTGCTGTTGTCTCTAGAAATCGTAGCCCAAACAAACCAACCTTTCGTAAGTATTTAGCATGGATGAAATACCAATTGAGCGAAAATCTTTGGCTTTTGAGTGTAACGGCTTTTGCGCTTTTTGCATAGAAAAGCCATAGAAAATATGACACGCTAATAATCCCAAAGGTGTATATGAAAATATGGTACAGACAGAGTATTTCTCCCCAATCCACGGAACCAGTCCATTGAACAGAGTTTGTAGCTCGACTGGCGATGCTTCTCAGATCCTGCATTTTACAGCATTCGAAAGTTTTGAATGCTGAAAGAAATCTTGACTCAAGACACATTTTCCTCAACAATCCCCGATGAACCCATATCAGTGACAACCTCCTCCAGCACAACGGTATTGGTGGTCTTCACCGTTACAATCTAGAACAGATTCAGCAGTTCCGTAAATTTGTTGTTGGCGCTTTTGTGGGGACACAATACCAGACATGAAGTTCAGTTTCCTGTCTAGCAAGACACACGGGAATTTGCGCTTTCTGTAAATGGAGCATTCTCTCCTTCCAAGGAGATAGGTGCCACTGTAGGTAACTTGTAGGTCTTGGTGAAATAACATGATATAGATCGCATATAAACCTACCTCACGATTAAAGGTTTTAAGCCCATCGAACCACAGTTTTTGCGGAAATTTGGAACCTTAAGTAAAATTATGCCCTTCAACTTAGTTTATTTTTTTACATTTTTAACAGAACCCTTAATGGTGGTTTCCCACGATTCAGTCAGCCCGAACATATCACGTGTTTACTTGTTTTATTCCTATTGTCTTACTATATGCAGATTATATCTAAATAAATTGTTATTGTTTATATATATTTGACAATAAAGTATGCCATTACGCTATTCTTCTGCCTCCTCTATAATCTACGCATGTACAATCGAAGATATTTGCAATTAAAGTATGCGCTAAAATGTGAAAGCAATCCTTGTGTCAAATGAGATAAACTGTGACACAGTATATGGAGCTGCCATTCATCTTCTCAAGCACCACCCAGTACCCACCCGAGTACATCTAACTAATCACTAATTAAATTCCCTGCCCAAGTTTGTCAAGATTTTATTAACTTTTGCTGACAAAGCAGGAGATGTCAGCTCATACAAATTCTCCAACAACGGAGAATTTATACAAATGTGATAATTGCTCCCTGATTGGCAAAACATTTAGGAGCAGTAAGCAGGTGATTGCCACCCACTGGCCCAAATTGAAATTGTGATGGCAACAGTGATGTTCATAACTGCGAACACACACATACAGACACTCATTATTTTAAGAAACTTAATATGTTTAATGATCCCTAGGGGGTCGAAAACATTATCGGGTCTAGACAGTTGCTTCAAAGGAGCAAGGCTATTTAGTAGATAGTGAGGCCATTAAAATCACCTCCCTAGTTTTTGTTTTTCTGGCATATGAAAAAGTTATACTAACAAGAGTGTCACAAGTCAAAGTTCACTTTGGAAAATGTTCTGTTAATTGATTTTCTTTGGCTTTTATCAAAAATACCCAAAAGTTTCATCCCTTTAGCGTTGTTTCTATTAACTTTTTGGGCCATTTTCAATGCCACAATAAATATTTTTTGTGGGATGAGGGGAGGCAAAAAAGGAATGGAGCAAATCTCTTCGCCATATCTTTGGGCCAGCCAGCTGGAAAGTTAAATCAGAATTTGGCCAAAGTAAAGTTTTGAAATTTACGCATTCAATAGGATGAAAGAGATGCACACGATCAAATGTCGAAGTGGCGAAATTTCAATCCGATAAGAGGCACACCAACAAAGAGGACCATCGAAAATATTTGCTTTCCGTTCGAAGGCCGCATTGGCCATTAAAGTTAACATGATAGTGCCAATGACAATGGCAAGGGTTAAAGTATTTTTGAAAATACTCGATTTGAAATTCCACCCACTGCTACAACGAGTGAGATTATCAGCAGGCAAATGTCGCCATAAGAAAATAGCAATTCTATTAAGGAAGATAAATTGCGTAATTCACTACTAAAGGCATTAAAAAAAGTATTCCTAGACGCAGTTGTGAAACCTGAACCTACCTACACAGGCACACATTTTCTCTAAAAAAAAAACACAATTACGCACCCAGAGAAGTCATTGGTTGGAATTCGATTATAAGAACAAAGAGATAATAATGTCAAATAAATTTTAATTGTTTCAACAACAGTTTGGTTACTTTCATCGTTCAGTAGGGTTTAAGACAAGGTGTTCACAAACGATGTATCAGTTCCATCTTTTTTAACTTACTAATAGGGTGCGATGCGAACTCTCACCACATTTCGTGGGGTAATACCAACACTAATAAGCGGGGCCAAGCCCAGAGTTCTTGAATACTAACGACCTAATAACACTTAATGTTGGCAACACCGCTACCTTTGTTAATAGGATTAGGGAGGAGGTATTAGATATGACAATATGTTCACAAAGTCTTATCGATGAGGTTCAGGATTGGAGGGTCTCCATGGAACACTCTTTCTCTGACCATCGCTACATTAGGTTTAGAATAGCACGGCCAGCGCCGAATCCGAAAAGCTTCCGAAATAAGTTGAAAACCAACGGGACAAAATTCGGAAGGCTACTCAGAAGAAAACTTGGGCAAGATAATTTAGATTGTCCAATCATAGAACACTTTGACGAAAATGTCAACAGGATTACGTCTGCACTGGTGGGGTCCTTTGAAGATAGTTGTCCTCTTCGGCAAAGGAAATCAGCCCAAGAAAATCTCTGGATGACCGGGGAAATTCGCAATATTGGGAAAGAGGTCCGCAGATTTTTAACAGAGTATGCCGTAAAAAAGCGGAAGTTTATTGGGATGTGTATTACACACGGCTCAAGGAATACACTAAGATTACCAGAGCTGCAAAACGTGCCTCCTGGAAGCTTTTCTGCGAACAAGTCGATAGCGTTATTAACGCCGCCAAATAAAAACGTTTCTCTCAAAAACCCATGCCCAAAGTGAAATTTTAGTAGACGACATGGAAGTGAGAGCAGAGACAACGGAGGACATGTTGAGGCTTTTGATGAAAACCCATTTTCCACAGGATACGAAGGGACTCACGCAGACACCGGAATCTTGGAATAATGACGTTGATCGAAAATTTATAGTAACGGAATTTATGGTGAAAGATTCCTTCAAACTTCTGGCGCCTCATCTGGCCAAAAATTTCACATCGTGCCTAGGACTTTCATATACTCGGAAAGCCTGGCAGGATGCAAGGGTGGTGTTTAAACCCAAGCCCGCCAAGGCAAGTTATGCGTCACCAAAGGCCTACAGACCCATAAGCCTTACGTCCTTTCCACTCAAAACCATGGAACATATTGTGGACACCATGATAAAGAGTAGGTGATCCAGCGAATTTCTCAAATACACGCAGCATGCCTATGTCAAGGGAAGGTCGGTAGAGACTGCCCTGCACGAGGTTGTGCATAAAATAGAAGAATCCATCGATGCCGAAACATACACACTGGCGGTATCCATTGACATCAAGGGGGCTTTTAATAATGTGCGGACCGACACTCTGATCCAAACCTTAGACCAGTACCGGTCGGACCCGGTCCTTAGAGACTGGATAAATCATATGCTAAGGAGCAGGTGGATAAATTGTGTGTTCCATGGCATAAATATGAGGGAGAAGAAGAATAAGGAAGAAGGAGAGAGTGGCACAGGGGAGGCATTTTATCGCCTCTCCTATGGGTGACCACCATAAATGACCTATTACGGATGCTGACTGAGGAGGAATTTGAACCCGTCTGCTAGGCAAACGAGGTTATAATACTTCTAAGGGGTAGGGATCCGAACAAGCTAGGCAGAAGGGCTGAAATGGTTTTGCATATGGCATATGACTGGGTTAGACCCAGAGGTCTCAATGTTAACCCAGAAAAGAATGAAATATGCCTGTTCACAAGGAAGACGAAGGTGAGCTGGGTCTAACCCAGTCAATTTCATATGACTGGGTTAGACTCAGAGGTCTCAATGTTAAGCGCACCACGTTTCCTCAATAAGACGATTTCGATATCTGACAAGGTCAAATACTTAGGTGTGATCTTGGACAGGAAACTGAATTGGAAGTATAACATTCTGTGAGCCTTCTCAGTATGCTCCTGTACTGAGGAGGCTCACAGATGTTGGGCACTATGTAGACGAGCTGTAGGCTCGAAATGGGGCCTGAATCCGAGGATAGTCCACTGGCCCTACAAGATCGTGATTAGACCAATACTTATTTACGCCTTAGTAGTTTGGTGGACTGCTATGGAGGAAAAGTGCAACATAAGGACCATATACCCTGTACAGAGAACATGTTGTCTTGGAATAGGTGGAGCGATCAGGACCACGCCCATAAGGGCAATAACAACCAGGACGGTAAGGTCACGAACAGTCATGCAGTGTAAGAAGTTGATTAACGCCTTCTCAGAGGATGGCAAAATTCGCATCGTTTGGGTGCCGGTCCATAACGGATGGACCGGCCTACACCTACACCGGAGGCGGTGTAGGCCAGAGGACTGCCGTCAAAAAACTTGGTTAACCCGACGCCTTTCGGGTCGACTCAGTCCGAGTTAAGGGAGTGGGCGACGAATGGGCATGCAACATTGTGGAACAGCGAAACGGTCGGTAGGACGGCGAAAATCCTATGTGGGGATCCAGATCGTGCGAAGACGAGGCTATTACAGAAATGAAGCAAGAAGTTGGTCAGTATAGCTATTGGTATCATAACGTTACACATAGGACTACGAACTCACTTATGTAAAATCGGTGCGGAAAGTGATAGCATGGGGGGAAGATAATAAGACGTTGGAGCATTTCCTTTGTCATTGCCCGGCTTTCGCGTCCAACAGATACCGGTACATGGGTGGAGACACAATATCAGACATGAACCAATTTAAGGGAGTGGTATTGAAAACAATTAAAAATTTTGAAAGTAGCACGAAATTCCTAACTTAAAATTTTCTTTTTAGAGGTTACTTTATAGTATTTAGAGCGCACAACAAGCCGATTACTGGCTTAGGTGTATGTCCATAGTGGCATCAACATAACCTAACCTAACCTTAACTTATTTTAAAAGACTAGCCTTAAAAATTTTGTATTTCATTATGTTGTTTATGGTTGACCTTTGATTTTTATTTTTGCTAATTAGTTCGGCTATAGGTCCGTAATTAAAATACAAAACAATGCTTTTATTTTATATTTTTATTGTAATATCATGTCGATATTTCGATTGACATCGTCAATCACTGAGTCGACTTTTTCTTTCACAAGTAGATGAAAAGCTGTCATTTGTGTACGGATTAAGATGTCTTCACGAAATTTTAGTGGTTATTGTGGAGGTTTTATCCAGATATGTGCAAAATTTCAGGACCTTAGACGGCTTGGCGACTCATTCATTGTTGAGCCTTCAAAATTGGTTACTTGAGCCCTACAAAAGCCAGAGATCACAATACACACCAGCCATTTATGGGACGCGTTTCGTCATTTGGTTAGAATAACTCATCGGCCATACTAGGTGTGGGCTATACATTTGGAGGCCTTATGTCGCATATACCGCGAGAACGTGTCGACGATGTAAGCACAACACTAAAACAAATCTGAAGCTTATCACATTTTTTAGAATTTTGTTGGAGGAGATGATTTTAATTTGTGGATAATTACTGTAAAGAAGCTGCCTGATCCATCCGTTGGTTTTGTTATTGCTCTACCTATATAAATGTAAAGAAAAAATTTATGGAGAGTATATATTCAGTGGCGATTATAAACATCCACTGAGACAGACATTTACATAGGTGTTCTATTTTTATACCCTCCATAATAGGATGGGGGTATACTAATTTCGCCATTCGGTTTGTAACACCTCGAAACATGCGTCTAAGACCCTTTAAAGTATATATCATCATGTCATTTTAAGTCGATCTAGCCATGTCCGTCCGTCTGTCTGTCCGTCCTTCCGTCTGTCTGTCGAAAGCACTCTAACTTTTGAAGGAATAAAGCTCGCCGCTTGAAATTTTGCACAAATACATTTTCTTAGTGTAGGTCGATTGGGATTGTAAATGGGCCAAATACGTGCCCAATATGGTCTGAATCGATCTATAGCTTGATACAGCTCCCACATAAACCAATCTCCCGATTTTGCTTCTTGAGCCCTACAAGGCGCATATCTTATCCGAATGGACTGAAATATTACTCAATGACTTCTACAATGTTCAGCATTTAATTCATTCATGGTCCAATTCGGACTATAACTTACTATAGCTCCAATACCATTACAGTTCTCATTCATTATTCTTTGTTTGCCTAAAAAGAGATACCGAGCAAAGAACTCAACAAATGCTATCCGTGGTAGAGGGTATATAAGATTCGGCCCGGCCTAACTTAGCACGCTCTTACTTGTTTATTCTAACATCCCTTCATAATTGAGCAGCAGTCATTTTCAGCAGACAACAGACTTTTCAGCAGTAATCCATATTGGACACGTATGTTGAATTGCAGTACTACTGCTGCAATAGCAGAACTACTGCTACAATAGCAGCAACATTAACTACTAATATTCAGCAGACAGTATTTGCTATTTTCAGCAAACTTTTTTCTATAAGTGTATGGAAGCTATATCTAAACGATTTGGCCCATTTGCAATCCCAACCCCCCACATTAGTAAGAAGTATTTTTGCAAAAATTTTAAGCGTCTAGCTTTACTCCTTCGAAAGTTAGCGTGTTTTCGACAGACGGACGGAAGGATATGGCTAGATCGACTTAAAATGTCATGACGATCAACAATATATATTCTTTATGGCGTCTTAGACGAATATTTCGAGGAGTTACAAACGGAACGGAACTTGTTATATCCTCCAATGGTGGAGAGTATAACAAGTAAAAACGTGCTAAATTCGGCTGTGGCGAACTTTGGATACCCACCACCATGAATAGATTAACCATCCTCTTTCATAACAACTCCACTACCATAACCATAGTAATATGCAAATGGGGGTTGGTGCGGATCATATTTGATTTTGGTCCCAAGAATTCTTATACCAGTCACAGTTTCAGCGAAATCGAGCAACAAATCCGCTTTTTACGGGATTAAGGCCCTAAATTGGAAGATCGGTCCATATGGCAGCTATATCTGAATAAAGTCTGATCTGGACCTGATCTGATCTGATCTGCTGGTCGGATGACAGGAGGCTTAATATAAGTCACTGTCTCAAATTCCAGCGAAATCGGGTAATAAAATCAGTTTTTATGGGCTTAAGTCCTTAACCGGCAGATCGGTCTATATGGCAGCTATTTCTGCATTAAGACCGATCTGAACCATATTTGATTCGGATAATCCGAAATTATTTTGTCTAAAGAAAAAAATCTTATTTAGATTCCATTGCAGGATATTGCCTTACTTTTGAAAGTTTTTATTTGTTTACTATTGCGCTTGTGAATCAAGTCGTCTTAAAGAGCCCTGTTCAAATTCAGATGTGTGCTTTGTAACCTGCATTTGAGAAATTTCTGCTGATGATGATTCTGGTGAATCAGAAATCGCGATACAAAATCCGGCCAAATGCTTTTGAGCAACATCACACATTTGCCTTACTTTTGAAAAGTATTTGCTGTGCTATTCTTTGGATAGAAAGCATTGAACGAAATGGTCTATAGCCGGACAATATCCTGCAATGGAATCTAAATAAGATTTAAGGACCAAAAAAGAAAGCGCAAACAGACAAACCAAACGAAAGACACGTCGCATGTGGTGTAGGTATCACTGCCTATACACAAAACAGCATTGGCAGCATCTGCCGATGGCTGATCTCAGTGCAGAGAACAAATAAGTTCGGCAAAATTGTGTTTATTTGTCGCTATTGGCATTGTTGGATAAGTTGAATTTGAATAAAGGAAGTAAGACTTTACTGATGGCAGCTATATCTAAGTATAGACCGATCTGAACCATATTTGAGTCGGATGTCGGGAGGCTCAAAATAACTCACAGTTTCTAATTTCATTGAAATCGGATAATAAATGCACCTGTTACAGGCTTAAGACGCTTAATCGGCATATCGGTCTATATGACAGCTATATGTAAATATTGAACGATGTGGACCAAATATGTGGCTTTTATGTGTTTAAGACCCTAAATCGCCAGATCGGACTATGTGGCAGCTATATCCAAATATAGTCCGATTTGGCCCATTAAAGAACTTAAACTGCGTATAGAAAAAACACGAGTCTGCGCAAAATTTTAACTCAATATCTCAATTATCATAGACTGTTGCGTGGTTACAAATGACTGACAGACGGACGGAAGGATAGACACATGGGCATCGCTTAACCGTCTTAGAATTTTTCAGCGATAAGAAATATATATATTTTGGAGGACTGAATAAACGGATATACCTCCTATCCCATGGAGGTAGGTATAACAATTAAGAGCGTGCTAAGTTCGGCCGGCCTGAATCTTATATACCCTCCACGATGGATCGCATATGTCGAGTTCTATGCGCAGTATCTCTTTTTAGGCAAACAAAGAAAATTTGAATAAGAATATGCTATTGTGTAATATTTCAGTTCATTCGGATAAGAATTGCGCCTTGTAGGGGCTAAGAAGCTAAATCGGGAGATCTGTTTATATGGGAGCTGTATCAAGCTATTGATCGATTCAAACCATATTAAACACGTATGTTGAAGTGAGAGAAGCCGTTGTACAAAATTTCTTCCAAATCGGATGGGAATTGCGCCCTCTAGAGAGTCACAAGCTGTGAAAAAATTTGTCAACGACGACTATATGAAAAATCCGCAATTACTTTTTGGGCAACCCAATATATCAGGTTATGGACCAATTTGAACCATACTTAGTGCAGTTATTAAAAGTAATACCAAAATACCACGTGCAAAATTTCAGTCAAATCGGATGAGAATTGCACCCAAGATCGGTTTATATGGCAGCTATATCAAAACATGGACCGATTTGGCCCATTTATAATCCCAATCGACCTACGCTAACAAAAAGGATTTGTGCAAAATTTCAAGCGGCTAACTTATCACCTTCGAAAGTAAGCGTGCTTTCGACAAACAGACGGACGGACAGGGCTAGATTGACTTAAAATAACATGGCGATCAAGAATATATATACTTTATGGGGTCTCAGACGCATATTTCGAGGTGTTACAAACAGAATGACGAAATTAGTATACCCCCATCCTATGGTGGAGGGTATAAAAATGGTATTGGATGACCTTGATTGAAATTTCGTAAGCTAGCTGAGGTCACAGGCATTTAAAAAAGTGCTGTACATCGCATATTGACAGAAAATTTGATAATGTGAAAGGTGTGCCCCAGATTGGTGACGCGTTTGCTCCCATTATGTTGTTTCATTAAGACAAAGCACCAGTCGGACCATATGTACTTGTTTGCTGATATTTAAAGCAGTTAGACCCCTATTTAGTCCCTTCATTGAGGTAACTCGACATGCTGCATAAACTCGCAACAAAAACACAGAAACAACAGGAACAGAAAGGAGTTTGAGTTATCCTCGTTGATTTCATCAGTTATTTCCTTGTATTTAGATATGTATCGACAAAATCAACCAAAATCGAGGTGAACCTGCCAAGAGAAAACAATTCATCAATTTTGTTGGGAATCTACCAAAAATGACATCTCAGATTATAAATGAAAATTGGACGATGCTTATATATTGGTCGGTGTACCTTTCAGAGTATAACTCTCTTTCTTGAGGATATTACAAACAAATACACTAAGTTATTGTACCCTGTACCAGAGTATATTTGTTGGTATGTCATCTGCTGGAGCTGCAGCAACTCGGCCATTGAACTTAATGTTGAATCATTAGTTTTATATGTAATCCGCTGATGAAATTCGAAATGCCATCAGCGCTGCTGTTCGCAGTCTTTTCCTAATTAAAGCAAATAATACCGAAATCATTTTACAATGAGGGTCGTTTTAAACCCACTCCCACTTCATGGTATATTTGTCTCATTATTTTAATGAAAATAGACTTCATCCTCTTGGGAAATACTCTACGCCAACACATCAAACACTGAGAAAATCAACATCTTAAGGGGAGTCTTTTGTGTACATACCTATAGGCGCCACCCATTAATTTATTAATAACTAAGCCAATATCGTGTAAAGTATAAACGTATCCTTTGGGTATGTGAGGACGAACATCGCGTAGAATGTAGCTGCAGAATATTGAAACAAACAAAAGAAAGAAAATATGAGTTATTGCCCTCGCACAGATATCGAGTGCAGACAATGGCAATCTGTAGCCATTTCTTCACTCATCACTGAAAGGCATAGAATTGGTGGATAAGTAGGTGGATGGTTGGATACATACCCTAAAGTATTTGCTGGACCGTGTTTGGTATTGTAAAGTTCCTCAAGGCGTGGTATTGTCAGGAATTTCTTCATCGAAACACCATTTTCTAAAAGTAATTTAACAAAATCGATTCTATCATGTTCGAGTGCCTGCATCATGGCTTCATCCAAAGCTCCTTCAAGGGCGAGAGAAAAGGACATTGTATGACATCGCAACAGCAAAGCCCACGCACACAGACGCATTCACACACATTTATACGCACAAATGTATCCATGGAACATGATGAAAAGCGGAAGAAAGGAAAATTATTATTGAAATTTTATGCCAACCCATCGCAGCAGCAATTGGGTCGCGACAACCAAATTGCTATTTAAGTAAGTTTATTCTCTATTGTTTTATTGTATTTTCCCTTTCAGCAGGGGTGAGACGAGGTTAGGGTATGGATCCTGCATATAACTTACCATTTGGCCATTCCTGGCCATAGACGAAAATTTCACTGCGGGCTATGTCCACACGATTCCAGGTCAATGCCAAACTCAACTGCTCTGGCGGACTCAAATGCTGTGATTTGAAGAGTGCCGTTAAAATGGTTTGATCCAACTCTTGTGCTTCGCCTTCAGGCTTCTCTTGAATGCGAAATATTGTTATCTATTTCAGGATATTCCAATTTCATTGTGAACGCCGTTTGTTATTCGAAGCATGTCAATGGGGATCAAATAAGTTGGTCACACACACACACACAAAAGAACAAGAAAATAGAAAAAAGTCATTATTACTAGAATAGATGGGTAATAGGATAATAATTTAGATTAGAAGCAAGATTAAAACTTTTGGAAAATGCAAACTAGGAATATTCATGTAAGAAACGTTTTCTTTACAAGCAAAGCCCAAATATTAAACGAATTGAATCAGAATTAAAAACTCGCTAAAACAAGGGTACACACCAGCGTACATTCTGTTAAAAATTTATAATTTATTCAATTGCATTATTTTCCATAACTCAAATCGGCCGAATAGTTCCACTTCAGGTTTTTATTTCTTTGAGGACTTGAATGAATTTGACGATGTGTATATTCGGATGTCAATATCAGTTAATAGCACTTTTAAGCGACCTGACAGGATCTATGATAGGAATTAGAAGAATTCTTTCTTCTCCTGTTCCTGCGGTATCATATGGACTAAAATGTATGGGACAGTCCGTGCGGAGTTTCCATGCTACTTCTTCCTTCGGTGGTGGATAGGGGAAAGCTCGTCAGCTATGATGAGTACCCCTGAAATAAAATATGTGGGGCGAACCAAAATTAAGCACAGAGAGGGGGTGTAACGTTTGCAGGGATACGAATACGAAGGAACCGTGCAATAGGGTCGGCAGCGAATGAGCCAAAAGAATGGCCAACGGTGGCGCCCCACCTAGAGGGTCGGTGGCAGCCCTAGCACTAGGTACCGATGCAATGGCCCAATACGATATCCATCTAAAATCACGATTACGGAAACATCAACAAGAAATAATTGAACTGATAACCCCCCGATGACTACCTATAGATTCAAAATACAGTTTATGATTGGAACATGGAACGTCAGAACTCTCTCAGAATAATCGAGACTTCACCAAGTCCAGAACGAGATGTCAAACTAAAACCTAGAAACCGTTGCTCTAAGTGAAGTACGATGCCCGAGATCCGGAACTATGGATCTTCAAGGTGGCTACCACTTCATTATTTCAGATAATGAAATCCACCGAACAGGGTCGGCTTTTGCTGTCGCCGAAAGCAATGTCATATCTGGGCGCATCATGACGGCAAGATTATAATATTCAAAATTCCGCAAAATATCGATTGTACAAAGTTATGCGCCAACCGAACCTGATGACGACGAAGAAAGGATCAGTTCTATTCTCAACTCCATGCAGCAACACGCTCTCTACCAAAATGAGACATTAAGCTTGTTACGGGGGACTTCGATGCCAAGGTGGGCAATTACAACAGTAATCTGCGATTTCATGAGAATGCAAGGACTTGGCGATACCAAGAATGAAAATGTCGACAGATTGGTTGACTACTGTGCAAGAAACCGACACTTGGGAATAAAATCGACCACGTACTTATCAGCAAACTCTTCCTGGGTTCACTGATGGAGATGGAAACTAAACGTGGAGCCGACAGCGATAGTGACCACATGCTCTTAATGACTAAAACAAAAAGCATTAAGATTAACCAGTTTCGCATAAAAACCCCAGAAACCGCACACAAATACAAAACAGCATTAACCGAGAATCTATAAAACATCACCTAGACATGGGCCGACATAACAGCAGCATGTACGTAGATGACCACCTCTATCATAGGCATTGCTAGACGATGCCAAAGACCACGGATAAGCAATGAAATCATAGAGGAAATATGACAACGGAACGTCTACGCAACGCTTTGCTACGGGCAAAATCAAGTAAAATAAAATCAGCAGCTAGGAGTTAGCTGCGCCTCCGCCTCGCAGGCCAAACGCCGTCTTCGCAGAGACAAGCAAATATATTTTTACATTCTAGCAGAGCAAGCCGAAAATGCATTTTTCAGCTCCCAAGGACCAACAAGGGAGGAGGTAAGTTCTAACCCTCTTATTCCACCAGTGCGCCCAAACCCACGAAGGGATATATTTATAGCTCAACCAATCTGCGAAGAAATTGATGCCGTTTTATCCCACTAAAAACGGCAAATCAGGCGATCCTGACAACTTACATGCCGAACTGTTGCAGTATGGAGCACACCCCATTGCTCAATAAATCACCCCAATTATCAGAGAGGCCTGGAATACAAATTTTATTCACTCAGAATGGAAGAAGGAAATCATGGTCACGATCCCAAAGAAAGTATAAAAACTGGAGAGGGATATTATTGCGAAATTAGGCAAGCCTTGTGCTTCAGCGTATTTCGCCTGTACTTGACGGCATTTTGGGGAAGGAACAGGCGGGCTTTCGACCAGGATACCAAGCATTCACTCAGATCCTGAATCTATACTAAGGGGCTCTAAACCCAATCTTTCAACCACTGAGTGGAAGATTGGTAGATAGGATGACATTGATGCCGACCGGAGACTTGCTGTATCCGTGAGAAGGAGTTGTAACCTACGGAATCAACTATTTAGTTGAGACTGAATGTGTAAAGAAGCTGAGGTGTTGAGGAATCAGAAGACGACTCAACAGTTGTTGCTGAACACTTGTCTGAGGAACTGTCGACCACATCTCTAGGGTCAGGTGGATTGGAGGACTAGAAATCCTCCTGCCACAATCGAAATAGGAGGGGAAGACGTCGAGATGGGACCCTACAAGCCATGTGTGATTGGGTTCAATGGGTGCCCTTGTCTCATTACTGGCTGGCTTCCCTATATATAGACACGACTCAAATATGCCGACGTCAATCCTTAAGTTGCTGGTTGAAGCCGCTTCTGCAGGAAAGAAGACCCTCATTGTAAGAAGTAATGCACATAACCAGATGTTGGGAAGTTCTGATATCAACAAAAGGGGTGAGCTTTGTTTTTTTTTTATTTAAGTCTATAAATAATAAATACACTTAGAGACTAATAACTATATATTTACATAACTATATGTCTTAACCTAGGAATTTAAATATAATTTAAACTTTCTCGATTCTCAGATAGATCTATTATAAATTTTATTTTTATACCCTCCACCATAGGATGGGGGGTATACTAATTTCGTCATTCTGTTTGTAACTACTCGAAATATTCGTCTGAGACCCCATAAAGTATATATATTCTTGATTGTCGCGAAATTTTATGTCGATCTAGCCATGTCCGTCCGTCTGACCGTCGAAAGCACGCTAACTTCCGAAGGAGTAGAGCTAGCCGCTTGAAATTTTGCACAAATACTTCTTATTAGTGTAGGTCGGTTGGTATTGTAAATGGGCCATATCGGTCCATAACCTGATATAGCTGCCATATAAACCGATCTTGGGTCTTGACTTCTTGAGCCTCTAGAGTGCGCAATTCTTATCCGATGTGAATGAAATTTTTCACGACGTGTTTTGGTATGATATCCAACAATTGTGCCAAGTATGGTTTAAATCGGTCCATAACCTGATACAGCTGCCATATAAACCGATCTTGGGTCTTGACTTCTTGAACCTCTAGAAGGCGCAAATCTTATCCGATTGGAATGAAATTTTGCACGACGTATTTTGTTATGACATCCAACAATTGTGCCAAGTATGGTTCAAATCGGTTCATAATCCGGTATAGCTGTCATATAAACCGATCTTGGGTCTTGACTTCTTGAGCCTCTAGAGTCCGATTTAACTAAAATTTTGCACGCAGTGTTTTGGTATTACTTTCAACAACTGTGCTAAGTATGATTCAAATCGGTTCATAATCTGGTATAGCTTTCATATAAACCGATCTTGGATCTTGACTTCTTGAGCCAATTGAGGGCGCAATTCTCATCCGATTTGGCTGAAATTTTGCATGAGGTGTTTTGTTATGACTTCCAATAACTGTGTTAGGTATGGCGTAAATCGATATAGAACCTGATATAGCTGCCATATAAAGCGATCTGGGATCTTGAATCCTTGAACCTCTAGAGGGCGCAATTCTCATCCATATTGGCGGAATTTTGTACAAGGGCTTTTCTCATGACCTCCAACATACGTGTCTTGTATGGTCTGAATCGATCAATAGCTTGATAAACCTATCTCCCGATTTTGCTTCTTGAGCCCCTACAAGGCGCAATTCTTATCCGAATGAACTGAAATTTTACACAATGACTTCTACAATGTCATTCAGCTTTCAATTATGGTCCGAATTGGACTATAACTTGATATAGCTCCAATAGGATAACAGTTCTTAGTCAATATTCTATGTTTGTCTAAAAAGAGATACCGCGCATAGAACTCGACAAATGCGATCAATGGTGGAGGGTATATAGGATTCGGCCCGGCCGAACTTAGCACGCTCTTACTTGTTAATTATTAAATAATTATCGATCTATTATATCTTTTAGTTTAAATTGATAACATAGGTGCCAAAAGGATCATTATTGGCATAATTGGAATGTTAAAGAAAATTCGATTCCAAATTAAGCAAGAATCTATTTGACCATGACAACATTTTAATGTAGGAAGCGACTACGACTTTTTAATGTAGGAAGCTTTATAAGATTTAATCGGTACTCATACGAAGGTAATGAACTTCACCTGTGGCACACCTGAAGAGACAACAATTGATTTCGAAACTGTAGTACCAAATTTAATTCTTTGAGTACGTCCAGTCAGATATCATCTGATCCACTTTGGTAAAGAGGAACTGAAACCAATAAACCTTAACAGAAGGTTGTGGTTGAATTTATCAAATGATTTACTAAAATCGTTATAGATAGTATATGTTTGCTATCGTTCCACAAAGCCGTCGTTGACCAAATACGTAAATTCTAAAATATTTATTATTATCGTCGATTTCGGCTTCCGGAACCCATGTTGGAAGGGAGATAATACTGAAAAGACATAATGTGGAAGTCAAAATTTTCTCCAGTAGTTTCGGAATAGCTTTCAAAATTGAAATGCCACTGTAATAAGAAACCTCATTGCGATTTCCGACTTTAAATAACGATCTTATATAAGATTACTTCCACAATTCCGGCAGATATCCATGCTTTAATGAACGGTTGAAAAGTGTACAAAGGGGATACGAAAGTTCGAGAGCGCAATGCTGTAAAATGTTCGGCAATACCTGAATCGTTGCCAGCTACTTTAGCTTTATATCTAAGAAATTCACAAATTTGTAAAAGGATTTAGGATTTGATTTCAATTTATTTCTAATTTTATTGAAATTACTACCATATGCCAATTTGTTTTCTTTAGCTGCTTATGGAATATATTATAATTTGCAATCTGGCGATTTGTAACGAAGAAAAAAACGACCGATATTACCAGTAACAGGCAAGTGGTACTAGATGTCACCTATGTATCGGAATATATAAGCGGAAGGATAAGCGACTGGGAAGTGTTGGATGACCACAGCATTTGTGACCATCGTTATATTAGTTCCATCCTTGGCGAAAATAATGCAGAAGTGCTCTCTCGGCTAAACAGAGAGAAAGGTCAGAGAGAGCATGGATAATATTTAGTGAGGAAACACTAGAACTACTCGTTGGCACACACTTTCCGGGAAACTCTCAAATGGACAACGTGGCTCTAGAACAGGTTGTCACTGGTATGCATTCATCGGAGGTTATTGGGGAAATTTTGTCTAAGTCGAAAATCCTTTGAGCTATAGCAAGTTTCGCCTCCTTCAAGTCGCCAGGCCCTGATGATGTGTCACCGGTTGAATTACAAGCTGTCTGATAGACTTGTATCAGCATGTCATATATTCCTGTGGGATGGAGGGACACAAAGGTCATTTCCATTCTGAAAGCAGGAAAACCTTACCACACGAAGGCGAAGAATTTTCGACCTATTACTCTGTCATCCTTCATGCAGAAGACTCTTGAGAGGTTAATAGAAGCATATCTTAGACAAAGATTCCCGGAGAACATATGTCGCAGCAGCAGCATGCATATAATAAAAGCAAATCCACTGCAAACAGCCCTTCACGACCTAGTCGGCTACATAGACGATTCTATCGCTGTCAAGGAATATACAATGGTAGCATTTCTCGACATTGAAGGTGCTTTCAATAAGGTAAACCCGTCTTCAATCACGAAGGAGCTGGAGTTTCTAGGCATCAACACCACCGTAAGAAAGTTTATTAGTAACTTACTTACTAAAAGATGCATTACGGCAGGCTTGAGATCTGTAGATCTAAAAAGTCAGCAGAGGAATGCCTCAAGGAGGTGTATTGTTTCGTCTACTTTGGAACATAGCCATTGACAATATAGTATTGTCTCTGGAAAAAAAAGGTGTAATATATACTTCATGAAGCTCTACGTCTGATAGCGAACGTGGGCAACCGAAAGTGATGGAAAGAATGTTCCATTTACTGAAATTTCAAAATACCTGAGTGTTTTGCGGGATAGGAAATTGAACTTCAAATCCAACATTTTGGAAAGGGCAAGAAAGTCAACTTTTGCCCTATACACCTGCAATAGAGCCAATGGGAAAAGTTGGCGGTATAAACTGCGTGCCATTCACGTTCATTCGTACTTTACTCGAAAGAAATCGATTTAGCGACCGCTAAATGCGTTTGAATGAAGAAACGAATGAATGAAGCTAATGAACATTCAAGCTTTTAGCTTTAAGCTGTTTGCTTATATTGGGTTGCCCAAAAAGTAATTGCGGATTTTTCATATAGTTGGCGTTGAAAAATTTTTTCACAGCTTGTGACTCTGTAATTGCATTCTTTCTTCTGTCAGTTATCAGCTGTTATTTTTAGCTTGCTTTAGAAAAAAAGTGTAAAAAAGTATATTTGATTAAAGTTTATTCTAAGTTTTATTAAAAATGCATTTACTTTCTTTTAAAAAATCCGCAATTACTTTTTGGGCAACCCAATAATTGCGGACCAGCAACCCCAATTTTTGTCATGCATGCGAATGAAAATGATAAAAACTCTCACTCACTGTAAAATACTAGTCACTGTATTTTACTAGTCGAATAAAATAGAACATTTATTTGTTTGACATTTTGGTGGGTTTTATGGCTCGGATTATCGAGTTTTTGAGTTAGTGGTTAAAAGATTAATAAGTGAACCAGTAATGTAGGTCAAAATTCGGGGTGTGACTACCATGTAATACCTTATACCTACGTTGTAAAAGTGAATTGGGTCATCATTATATGAACGCCATATATAAATCTCAACCGATTTTTATATACTTCGATAGATGCGTAAAAGAATACGTATAAAATTTCGTCCAAATCTGTGAAAAATTATATTTACTTGGACCTTTCAAAAATAAATCGAGCAATGTATATAAATGGGAGCTATATCTAAATCTGAACTGATTTTCACCAAAACGTATATCCTGTACACCTTTTTTGGAAAGAAAAAGCGATGTGTACTTGGTATACAAATCACCGCGGACGAACAGACATAAAACCGGACATGGCTAAACCGAATCAGAAAGTGATTCTGTGTCGATCGGTATGATATTTAACCAACTAATTTGCGAAAAACTACCTAAAAAATTGTATAAAGGCCCGAAAAATGGTAATTTAAAGCAGTTCTACCACGTGCACATCAACCTCTTGAGGTAAAAAATACAAAAATAGCTTTGAAAAAAATCTTCAGATTGCATATCAATAAAATACAGGTTTACTCCAAATATGGAAAATGCATGAGTTTCCAAAAATGCTTTGTGTGTTTTTGGACATAACATTTGGGATAAAATTGTCTTTCTATATTTTTCTCTTATTTGTTAAAAGTGTAAGTACAGCAGTATCACATGAAACCCTTAAGAGTATAATTCATTTAGGGTTTCCATATGATAGTATTATTTTTTTGAAAATGTTGAGTTTTTTTTAGCTAATTTGAGCCTTTTCTCATCTCTGAAGGCTATGTGAATTAACATTTCAAAGATAGTGGTCGCCATTTGAGTGAATGAGTCAGGGCACCCATTCACCCGTTTAAGTTTCACAAAAGTTTCTGGTCTTGGCAGTAAATATACATTGACTCGTTCATTGCTCATGCCTCACATACTACATGGTATTTCGGGGATTTTTGTTACAGAATTGGGGCAGAATTCATTTTTATTTTCTTAGGACACTTCTTTTTGCAAAATTCAAAAAGAATTATTATGATATGCTCTTATCGTTTGTTTTTATTTTAGAATTTGAATATACCCGAAAAATACGATATTTTGTAGACCTCAAGCGGATTATTTTGTTGGGAATTTAGAGCACTATCCATCAAAAATTTCGTAAATCGGACCACAAACGAAGATTTGGCAACCCCAACAAATTTTCGAAATACCGAAATGACCAATTTTAGAGGCCTGCCAAAAGGAAACGGACAACCTAGGGCCTTTTGCACAAGATCTCAATAACACCTTAGCTCTAACCGTTCTCACACGGGATATATTTTACTCTTTTTTTTCGATTTTCTCCGACTTTGTGGGTTCTAAATACTAACGTTACCGTTTGGACCTGTGTTTTTGAGAGAAACTTTTTCATTTTGGCGGCGTCATTAACGCCATCAACCTATTTGCAGTAAAGCTTCCAGGAAGCACGATTAGATTTTCCGAACATATTGTCATATCTAAAATCCTCCTCCTTAATCCTATTAACAAAGGTAGCGGTGTTACCCATATTAAGCGTTATTATGTCTTTAGTATATTAGAATTCTGCCAGGGCTTGGCCACGCTTATGAGTGTTTGTACTACCCCAAACAATGAGGTGAGAGTTCGCATCGCAACCTCTTAATACCTCATTTCCGACGTGTGTGGCGGCTTTGGAGAGTCGAAAGACGGATAAAGTGATGTCAGGTGCTCCACCGTCTCCCTGTCTCATCACTGTTGCTTGCATCCGACCTTGACAACTCTGGGGAAAATACATAATTTAAATTTTTATGACAAATAACACAGGCCGTCGGCCGAGTTCCAGTGCTAGCATAGAATAATTGGTAGATGATATGCTTCAGCCCAGATACTTTGTTTCGTGTCGCCATGACTCCTGAATTAAGGCAATATGAATCTTGTTCTTGCTGATTTTCTCCACCAGAGCATGTGTAGCTGTCTCGCTCCGTTGGAGATTCATCTGGATGACCTCAATCATTGATCCTCTAGTAAATGGGCTACTTGGGATGGATGGATGTGGGTGATGGCCTCATCGTCGGTTCCCTGTTTGTTAGGCTGCATTGAATTTGCTGTATTTGCACTGCCTGATGTTTTAATATTAGGATCTTTGCTTACATTAGAATCTCCCTCTTTCGAATATGGACTATCAGTCTTCCTAATCTTGAGAAAGTCAGTGATGGTTCCATCGTAGGGTGATTGTTCGTCAATATGAGTATGAGATCTTATTTAAAGGAAGTACTTTATGTTAAACTTACTTACAGACATTCGTAACTATCAGTCAGTATTTAGGTCCAACGAATATTTTTGGTTTCTAAGCGTACACAAATTAGATCGGCGAAAAAAGATTTAACAGTAGTGAAGAGTTGGAGGTCTACTTTGAGGCTACCCAGTTCTTACTACAAACAGAATATCGAGGCCATTGAAAATTGCTGAAAAAGAAAAATAAAGAAAAAATTTTCCCCAACCGGTTGTGTTTTCTATGTTAGTTTAGTTAAGAGTGGCAGTCCTTTACAGACTCACTTAGACAATTGTGAGTCCTTTGTGATACACTAAGGCCTCTGGAGGGAATCGAACCCACAATCTCCGCACTGGCAATTCAAGCACACTACCATCTCGGCCACCGGGTTTCATGTCAGGTCGACTACTTCTGTAATCCCCCTTCGTGTTTTGAAATGCGTTTTTCATTTGAAGTTGAAATTGACAGTACTTCTTTCAGTTGAAATAGAAATCAGTCTTTTTTTTTAAGCAATGCAATTTTAAAATATTTGCGAACATAGATCAAGAATCGTCCTAGAGCAAAAGGAATAACTAAAGTTTCACATCCTCCAATTACAAAAGTATGCATCAGTAAACACAATTTTATACACCAAAGGAAACTTACCAAATTCTTATTACGCGTGCATTGCAGAAGTTCCTGGTAAAGCTTTTCCGACTGATCCGAGCCCACCTCAAATGTCTTTTGTATCGTACCGATGAGATAGTCCCGCATAGACTCCAATACCGGTTGTTCATCCCCATCCGAGGCATATCTGCAAGGACAAAGTTAAGAATACGAATAATCAAATTAAAATTGCTGGCTACTTGCACTCAACTCGCATTCTAAAAGGCTCTTATCATTCCGAGGCCAAACTTCATTCACTTGCCAAATAGTAAAAGGTTGAAATATAATTTAAGTGTCTTGACTTTCATTTGAGTTTTTCATATTATGATAGGTTGCAATATTTATGCATGAATGAGAAGCAACATTTTTTAGAATATTTGTTCTTCAAAGCAAAATTTTCGTTCAACAGTAAAAGTGCTTCAAAAGCCATAATGAATTTAAGAGAAAAAATATTTGAACTCAAGCAGGCAGAATAAAAAAAGTTGAAAGTGAAACCATCCTTTATGCAAGTATACTGCAAAGTTATGTCGTTTGCCGATTAAAGGAATATCTGCTAGTTAGACGCAAGAAACGATAGTTAGTCAGCGCACTCCACCCATTCTATTCAGCATGACACAGGAATATTTCAAAATACTGTGTCAACCAGTAATCGATAATAAATACATTCAATCAAATAAATTTACATACACATGTGTCTAGCAAATAAAATGGCTTTATTCCCACGATTAACACACTGAGTGCCACGTCGTACGTTTCCGTGGGTAGATCTTTTATGTACTTTGAGCCTGAAGTTCTTTTTAAGCGACACTGAGTCAAATTTGTTGCGATTTTTAAATAAAGAATCCTTTACAGAATACATTTGCAAAAGCATGCGTGTATCTAGTATGATTTTTTGAGGATTTATTAAGTGGAAACTTTATTACATGAAATTTTTTGAATAAAATTGTTAGCCTCTTGGGAAGGATTTCCTCAAACCGCTTGGCAATCAACTTCAATGCAATGCAGATCATAACATATATAACCAGATACGACGACGTTAAATTCATGAGGAGGCACACAGATATATACAAAAACCTAAAAATTTTCGGAAATTCATATAAAACAAGTAAAAAGGCGTTAAGTTCGGCCGGGCCGAACTTTTAATACCCACCATCTCGGGTATATATGTAAACCATCTTTGGTCAAAATCCGGTGAAAAATGTATACCTTATGCCCCACAGCAGCTATATCAAAATATGTTACGATTTGGACCGTATACGACGCGGATGTTGAACCATATGCGACGCGGATGTTGAACCATATACGACGCGGATGTTGAAAAGCCTAACATAAGTCACTGTGTAAAATTTCAGTAAAATCGGATTCTAAATGCGCCTTTTATGGGGCCAAGACTTACATCCAAACATGGACCGAATTGGGCCAAGTTTCAGAAAAAATGACGAAGAGCCTAACACAACTCACTGTTCCAAATTTCAGCGAAATCGGAAAATAAATGAACCTTTAATGACCCCAAAACCTTAAATCGAGAGATCGGTCTATATGGCAGCTTTATCCAAATCTGGACCGATCAGGGCCTAATTGAAAAAGGATATGGAAGGCCCTAACACAACTCACTTTCCCATATTTTGGCTAAATCGGACAATAAATGCGCATTTTAGGGGACCAAAACATTAAATCAAGATATCGGTCTATATGGCAGCTATATCCAAATCTGAACCAAACTGGGCCAAGTTCAAGACGAATGTTGAAGGGCCTAATGCAACTCACTGTCTCGAATTTCGGCGACATCGGACCAAATCTGGAACGATCTGAGCCAAACTAAAGATGAATGTTGAAGGGCGTAACACAACTCACTGTGCCGAATTTCAGCAAAATCGGATAATAAAAGTGGCTACTATGGCCCTAGGACCCTAAATCGGCGGATCGGTCTATATAGCAGCTATATCCAAATCTAGACCGATCTAAGCCAAATTGAAGATGAATGTTGAAGGGCCTAATGCAACTCACTGTCCCGAATTTCGGCGACATCGGACAATAAATATGCCTTTCATGGGCCCAAAACCTTAAGTCGAGAGGTCGGTCTATATGGCAGCTATATCCAAATCTGGACCGATCTAGGCCAAATTGAAGAAGGATGTCGTAAGGTCTAACGTAACTCACTTTCCCAAATTTCAGTAAAATCGGGTAATAAACGTGGCTTTTATGGGCCTAAGATCCTAAATTGGCGGATCGATCTATATGGGGGCTATATCAAGATGTAGTCCGAGGTAGCCCATCTTCGAACTTAAGCTGCTTATGGACAAAAAAAGAATCTGTGCAAAGCTTAATATCCCTATTTTTAAAGACTGTATCGTGACTTCTACAGACAGACGGACGGACATGGCTAGATCGTCTTAGATTTTTACGCTGATCAAGAATATATATACTTTATGGATATTTCGATGTGTTGCAAATGGAATGACAAAATTAATATACCCCCATCCTTCGGTGGTGGGTGTAACAATTAGGTACATTAAGAAAGCTCATTATTATTTTTTGAAAACGAAAAAAAAGTTTGTACTTCGTGGGTCCTCCGTTAGATGCGGCGGAAAATGCGAGCAATGGTGGAGGGTATATAAGATTCGGCCCAGCCGAACTTAGCACGCTTTCACTTGTTAAAACTACCTTCCTACACATGTATCGTCAATATAAGTGCCGAAATTTGTGGGATTTGGGACATTGTGGGCAAATTGGGGCGTCCTTCTCTGGATGATAACATATAACGACTTCCTGATTTCCGCTTTACAACTGAAGTGTTACAGTTTATAGAATTATCTGTTTATGCTCTTTTATTTTGATCTTTAAAAATTTTTCATGAGTTTTTTTTTTTTGTTGTGCACTTGAACCTCTTTAAGTTGTACATCTTGTTTGCGGATTTGACGGTCAAGATGATCCCATAGATGTTCTATGGGATTAACATCAGGCGACTGGGTAGGTGTTCTTAGTAGTTGTCTATTATATAACATCCGATCCTTGACAATGTGAGCCGTATGTTTAGGATCGTTCATCAGTTGAACTAAGAAAGTGTGCCCAGTACCTCTCATATTCCTTGGCTAGAGCTCGGAGTAAGGGTTCTCCAAACTTGATTACGTCCATCCAATCCATGTAGATTTATTTTGGTTTCATCAGAAAAAATTACCTTATTCCAGAAGGATTGTGGATGGTTTACATACTCTTTAGCAAACTTTATTCTCTTTACTCGGTTGACCTTGCTTATGAACTGTTTAATACTTCGGCCATGATATCCAGCAAAGCGCAACACACAAAGTATAGATTCTGGATTACAAGATTTTCCTAAATCTCTTTCAATTTCATCTTGTATTTTTGGTTCGCTTACTTTGGGAACTTCTCTCTTCACTTTTCTTGTATTATCTCTTTTATCATTGTTGTTAAGCAATTTGCACGGCCCTATCGAGGCTTACTTGTGCTAGAGCCTTGATGCTTATATTTTTCCATTATTTGCTGAACAGTAGCATTGCTTTTGTGAAAATGCTTGCAATTTTTCTTTGGGAGTTATTTTTTTTATATAATCTTTATTTAGATTTTAAGAAAGGTCCTTTCCTCGCGGGGCCATTGTTATTTCATGCTTCAACAAATAACAGCGACTTATCTTTTTTTTCTATTTTGGTCTTTCCGACCACCTTAATTCATAGAAACGGAAACCATAAACTTTGCCAATAAATGGATCGTCACTTGTCGCATACATACTTTTTATACCCATATATTCATTTTGTCATTCCGTTTGCAACACATCCAAAAATCCATTTCCGACCCTATAAAGCATATATATTCTTGACCAGCGTAAAAATCTAAGACGATCTAGACATGTCCGTCCGTCTGTCTGTTGAAATCACGCTACAGTCTTCAAAAATAGAGATACTAAGCTGAAACTTTGCACAGATTCTTTTTTTGTCCAGAGGCAGCTTAAGTTCGAAGATGGGCTATATCGGACTATATCTTGATATAGCTCCCATATAGACCGATCCGCCGATTTAGGGTCTTAGGCCAATAAAAGCCACATTTTTTATTCGATTTTGCTGAAATTTGGACAGTGAGTTGTGTTAGACCCTTCGACATCCATCGTCAATTTGGCCCAGATCGGTCCAGATTTGGATATAGCTGCCATATAGACCGATCCTCCGATTTAGAGTCTTAGGCCCATAAAAGCCACATTTATTGTCGGACTTTTCTAAAATTTGGAACAGTGAGCTGTGTTAGGCCCTTCAACATCCTTCGTCAATTTGGGTCAGATGGGTCCAGATTTGGATATAGCTGCCATATAGACCGACCCGCCGATTTAGGGTCTCAGGCCAATAAAAGCCACATTTATTATCCGATTTTCCTGAAATTTGGGACAGAGCGTTGTGTTATGCCCTTCGACATCCTTCGTCAATTTGGCTCAGATCGGTCCGGATTTGGATATAGCTGCCATATAGAGCGATCCTCCGATTTAGGTTCTTAGGCCCATGAAAGGCGCATTTATTGTTCGATGTCGCCGAAATTTAGGACAGTGAGTTAGGTTAAGCCCCTTGACATACTTCTGCATTATGGCACAGATCGGTCCAGCTGCCATATAGACCGATCTTTCGATTTAATGTTTTTGGCCCATAAAAGGCGCATTTATTGTCCGATATTGCCGAAATTTGAGACAGAGAGTTAAGTTAAACCCCTCCACATTTTTCTGCAATTTGGTCTTGACCGATCAAGATTTGCATATAGCTGCCATAAAGACCGATATCTCGATTTAAAGTCTTGGCCCCAAAAAATGCGCATTCATAATTCAATTTAACTGAAATTTTTCACATTGATTTATGTTAAGCTTTTCGACATCCATGTACATATATGGTTCAGATCGATTTATTTTTAGATATAGCTACTAAAAAGACCAATATCTTGTTATACACAATTGAACAATGACTTGTACTTATTAGGTATGCAATTTTCACCGGATTTTGACGAAAGATGGTTTACATATATGCCCTAGGTGGTGGGTATGTAAAGTACGGCCCGGCCGAACTTAACGCCTTTTTACTTGTTTGATTATAATATTGGCATTAGCCAAGAAACCCCGTTACAAAAGTTAGCGGGATCACAATAAAAGTTTGTATTAATTATTTTTGTAAGAATAATCGTAGCGGAGGTTTGGTGGAAGCAAAGGCCGAAATACGATATTCGCATTAAATAGATAGTGTATACGTACTTTTGTTAGCCAGTGTACATCTAAAGTGTTAACGTTTGTTCTATTTCTACATTTTGGGAATTAATGCAGGATAACATTAAATATGCAAGGTTTAAAAGCTACCGTAAAATACAAATTGTGGTCAATTATGAATGAATTGCGTATTTAGGTAGTTTCAAAGCGAGAGAGAGCTGTGTGAGAGCTGTGTGTTCTTTGCAACATTTTTTACTACGTATTTGAGTAAGGTGCTTCACAACATGTTGCGCCCTACTGTTGCAGAAGTTTTGGTCGGGTTTCGTCTTATGGTTTCTACTATGGTAAATTTTTTCTATACCAAAATTACATTGGAGTTTTCGCCTACAAAAATGCAAATTTGCACACGAACATTCCAATAAAAAAGAGTGGTAAATTTCTCAAATATCGATGAGTGCTGTCCGAGTTTAAGCTCTATGACAAGGAGCTCCTTTTTGTATAGCCGAGACCAAACGGCGTGCCGCAGTCGACACCTTTGGGGAGAAGTTTTTAAATCGCAAAGTACCTCACAAATGTTGCCAGCACTAGGAGGGGAAAACCACCGTTGAAAATTTTTTCTGATGTGCCAGGAATTGAACCCAGGCATTCAACATCATAGGCGTGCATTTTAACCTCTGCGCTACTGTGACCTCCGTTTTTCCCCAGTTTTGAGACCGATTTAAAAAAAATTATATATAATCTTCTTCTACTCCTTATATATAAAAATCAATTTGTGTTTGTTTGTAGGCTTGTTTGTTTGTTTGTGTGTTCCTTATAGACTCAGAAACGCCTGAACCGATTTTCTTGAAATGTTCACTGATGGTGCATAATGATCCCGTGGTGAAAATAAGGTACTACATTTTTTGATATTTGAAGGGGGAGCGGACCAGGTCTTTGGTCTTTGTGAAAGGTCTTTGGAAGTAGAGCACGAATCTGATATCAAAGTTCGGCAAAAATGTCTAAGGGGCCACCCGACCCCCATAATACCACCCAAATAGAAAGTATTTGCTGACCATTGCAATATGAGGCTCAAATAAGAGATATTTCAGAGTAGAACACGAATCTGATATATATTTTCAAATTCAAGTCACTGAGTGGCCGCCCCATCCCCCAAAACACCCCCTAAAGAGGTCATGTTTGTCGACTATGGAAAAATGGAGCTCAAATGAAGGGTATTTGGGAGTAGACCATGAATCTGATATTAACATTCGGGACCATCTGTCTAGGAGACGTCTCACCACCATAACAACCCCCAAGTAGGACGTATTTTCTCACCAAGACAATTAGGGTCTTCAAGACTGTGGAGCTCGATATTCATAGTTCTTAGGGCCCATATCCCAAACCAGACATATTTGCTGGCTTTTTCAATATGGGGTTTAAGTGAATGATATTTGAGATTAGAAAACGAATTTGATATCTAAATTTGAGGCCAATGGCAATATGGTGTTCAAATATATGAGAATAGAGCACGTTGCTGATAAATTTTCAGGGCTTAGAGTTGGGGGGACCACTCCATTTTCCCAAACACCCCTAAATTGAACGGAAGAGCAAGAATTAATACCAACTTTCGGGACCAATTTTTGGGGCCTTCCCCTTTCCCAAAATACCCCACAACCAGCTAATTTTTATTGACCATCGCAATATGGGGCTCAAATAATGGTATTTGGGAGTAAAATACGAAACACCCCCCACAGGGTAAACATTTTGCGACCTTGCCAATATGTGGCTCAAATGAAAGGTTTTGAGATTAGAGAACGAATTTAATAAACAATTTTGGGACCATGTGTTTGGGAACGCCTCATCCTGTAAACTCCCCCTCAAAACCAATGGCAATATGGGGTTTAAATAAATGGTATTTGAGAAAAGAGCACGATGCTGATATTTTCTCATGGCAAGTGTCACGGACATTTTGACCTGTTTGGTCTTTCCTATTATTGATATGAAAGTTCAAAAGTTGACTTGTCTTAGCTACTTTAAAGTCCTTAGAAAATTTGGTACAAAATGACAGAATACTCTCAATCCTCTTTGGAAGTGCTTGAAACCCCTTGTTTTGTTATTGACTAGGAAGTCTAACTTAGTTATGACAAACAATTTTCGATGCACGTTCTACTGAGTGAGGTTTTTTGAGATTACCTTTCAATTAACGCTCCATTATAATCGAATAAATGAATATGCAAACAGAATGTGGAGATATACTTGTGTGTGGGTGCTAGGTGGAGGATAGGAGAATAGAATGTTGTCTCTACTTACTTGTGAACAAAAGCTATCAAGTCGGCAGCACGACCAGAGCCATCACAGACCACCACGGGTACGGGTGGAGTATCCGTCACGTACTCGAGAACTGCACGTATTGTATTTGTACCTCCTTCGATAACCAAGCAAACAACGGGAGTACTGGAATGTGTAACTGCAAGGGGAGAAAACCAAACAAACAGCGATCATTATAAATGCAAAATGCTAAAAAGGAAGCTATCAACGTTTATGCGGACAAAAGTGAAAAATAAATGCAACAAAGGACATGTGTGCAAGGATATCATTGCAATCCTGGCACAGACCGACTTGTTATAGCGCCATCGCTCATCGCTTAGCTTATGTTTGTTTCAATTTTCATTGGCCGTGTACACGGCGTTTGGACTAGTGTGGCAAGTAATTGTTGAGGCGACAAATTATACGACAATTTGCAACTTATTGTGCACTGCCCGCACTGCCTCATTTCCATTACCCAAATCGTTATTGTCCAAGGAATAGAAATCGTTTTTGTAATGCAAAGAACTGTTTTTTGACATAGTAATGCGGTGCTTTGAGGGAATGCTAATGACTTTATGGTGTTTGCTATCATTTACATAATTTTACGGTGTTTTCTGTGAGTAAGGATGCGAAAGATCCACTCCAGCAGATGCAAATTTGATGGAAAACAAAACTAACTATTGCCATGGCAACAACATTCGAAAAGAAGGGCAGATCAGAACTGACTTTTGAATAAGCTATGCACAAGTTCATATTAATGAGGATTAAAATGTTCCACAAAAATATTCCTTACAGTATTATAAGCGATTTTACCGAAGACACGGTATACAAGGCATATAAGTAATATTAGGCCGAGTACAAATATATCGAAAAAGGGAACATTTCCCAACACTCCTTAACATACCCCTCAAACTACACCATTTAAAGTTTCAAACATCAAACATGAATACGCATTATTGTAGAGAAATACCGAAACATTCTTGATATTACTGAACAGACCAAATAATCTCATAAATTGCTTTACTTACAGGGATGCAGTTTCAAATTTGATATGAATTTTTCTAGTTTTCTCCTTAGTATTAATTCGGCACCATACTTCGCCTGAGTGCCATTGTCAACCAACAGAAAGTAGGCATGACGATTATTGAGGACAGCCAACTTCGATCTGCAATGAAAAAATCAAATAAACACAAATCACAAAACACTTCCAAAGTTTATAAAACAATTAAAATAAGAAACTGCCAAAAAATATACTCATATACAGACAACTTCCTGCAATGGAATCCCAATGCTCATATACATATAGAAACCTCAATATCTGGCAATAACAAAATCTACTGAACAAACAAAATGACCAGACAAAGTAACGAGTTTCTACTTCCTGATGACGTTGTTGTTTATTTTCAAATTTGTTATTCAATTTCCCATAAATTTCCGGGCGGATGATTAACTTTTACACGTAATGCAATTCTATGTAAACAAATGGATCACAGCTAAGCTGTATACTTTACAATTACATCGTTGAAACAGTTGAACGTGGTTTTAGACGATGTGTATTTTCTCATGTATTTTCAACTCTGAAAGTGAATATCGGTTTTTAAAAGCAGTTAATACGGCACATCATGATCGTACTCATCATGTGTACAGCTTTAGCCGAAAACGGATCGATTTTTTCTTTGATTGTATTGTATTAAATTTCCCATAAATCTTCTATTTTTATACCCTCCACCATAGGATGGGGGTATACTAATTTCTTCATTCTGTTTGTAACTACTCGCAATATTCGTCTGAGACCCCATAAAGTATATATATTCTTGATCGTCGCGACATTTTATGTCGATCTAGCCATGTCCGTCCGTCTGTTCGTCCGTCCGTCCGCCTGTCGAAAGCACGCTAACTTTCGAAGGAGTAAAGTTAGCCGCTTGAAATTTTGCACAAATACTTCTTATAAGTGTAGGTCGGTTGGTATTGTAAATGGGCCAAATTGGTGTTTTGATATAGCTGCCATATAAACCGATCTTGGGTCTTGACTTCTTGAGCCTCTAGAGGGCGCAATTCTCGTCCGATTTAATTTGCACGTAGTGTTTTGGTATCACTCCAAACAACTTTGCTAAGTATGATTCAAATAGGTTCATGATATGGTATAGTTGTTATATAAGCCGATCTTGGATCTGGACTTCTTGAGCCGCTGGAGGGTGCAATTCTCATCCGATTTGGCTGAAATTTTGCATGAGGTGTTTTGTTATGACTTCCAATAACTGTGCCAATAAAAGTATGGCATTAATCGGCATAGAACCTGTTATAGCTGCCATATAAACTCTAGAGGGTGGAATTCTCATTGGGTTTGCATTCATAGAAAAAAAGTCTGCTGAAAAGAGCAAACACTGTTTGCTGATTGTTAGCAGTAAATGTTGCTGCTTTTACAGCAGTAGTTCTGCAATTTCAGAACAACAGACTTACTGCTGAAAAATCTGCTGTTTGCTGAATATAACTACTGCTTAATTTATTATGGGTTTGTTATACAAAATAAAATGATAGAGAAGATTTTTGGAAAGAAAATTAGAAAAAAAAGGTTGCGGTGACACACCTACTCTGCACACAAAAGAATAACGTTTTGTTGTTGTTGTTTATTGCACAAGCTATCTGTAAAAGAACTTTGTGCGCAGACAGACACATGCGTTTTATGACATCGAAAAAGAGACATCTTTATCGTGAACAATAAACAGCACATATACGTCATAAGCAATAAGTAGGTACGAAGCAGTTATGCGGCATATACCCGGTTAAAAAACCTTTGCAACAAAGCTCTGCAAAAAACCATTCATTGGTGACTGTTCTTGATGAACTCGTGAACACTGAACTCACATGATGTTGTATTTCAAGAATGCTGAGGAACGGACACTGAAGATAGAGTAAAACGAACAAGTGGATAATCTTGAAAAACAACCACCTTTCAGTACTCGGGAGTATTTTTATCTCGAATTTATAGACGCTACGGTAAGTTATCAGAAATTACTCGTTGTATATGAAAGCGTCACGCTGTCAAAATATGAACTGATCCCACAAATGGTTTGCAGACTGTTTGTGTTCTCATATAAACTTCGTACAACGAAGGCAGACGACAAGAAAAATAGTGCATTATCTGAAGCAAAATGTACTCGAATACATGCATTGTACAACGTGCATTCACTGAAATCCGAATCAGTCTTTATTTTTGCTGAAGGGCTCATTTTATGCATTCACTCATCTCGTTACTTGGTGTCTTGTTTATCAGTTTTACTCAGGTCCCAATCGTCACATACAATGTTGTATTTTTAAACGAAGAGTTCAGTTCTTTATTGAATCGTTAGTACAGTCCATATAATTAAATGTTTGAAGATTATTTTATGCAAATGTTGACCGTGACTCCACCTCAAATGGTCCATCCGCTTAGCCCAATTTTGGCATACTCTTTGCAACATTTCGGCCGGTATCTCACGAATAAATGCTTCAATGTTGTCTTCCAATGCGTCAATTGAAGTGGGCTTGTCTGTTTAGACAAGTGATTTAACATTCTCTGAACGTGCTGTGTAGCATGTGGCACGGTATTATTGAAACCACATGTCATGCAAGCTCTTGAATTTTGGGGAAAAAAAGATGGATATCATCTCACGGTAGCGCTCACTATTCACAGTTATGTTACGATTCACATCGTCTTAGAAGAAGTACGGTCCAATCATGCCACCAGCCCATAAACCATTGGTACCAATGCTTCTGGCTGATCTTCACTCCAAAGTCGACAACTCTGCTTATTAATGTATCCATTGAGCCAAAAATGAACATCGTCATAAAATGGAAGAAGCGCGCAATGAAGTTTTTTACAAGAGCACGCATTTTGATAATAAAATTCTATAATTTGCAATCGTTGTTCGTTTGTAAGACGATTCATGGTTAAACTCTAGACCAAACTGAAGATGTTTAACAGTGAAATAAAACTCGAAACGGGCGTAAGCTGTTTAAACCAGTGTTGCCAAAAAGATAATAGCTTAAAATCACCCGCAAAAAATGCGCATTTAGCATCTGATATTCTGAAAACTTTGCACTATGATTTCCTCTGCTTCTTCCACAAAAAGTGCAGATTTTGGTATGGTATGGTGTGATAAATCGGTTCAGATTAAGATATAGATCCCATATATATTAATTGCCCGATTTTCACTTTTAGATCGAATTTCTTACAAGATTTGCTTATTTGTTTTTATATAAAAACGATTAAACAAAAATTAACTATAAAGCCAGTATCCACGACTGTGTGGGCATTAGCAGAGCAATAAAATTGACGATAATCTTTTCGCCTCCTTCATAACAATGGCCGCAATGACTATGTTTACCAGGATCTGTGGAGGACCCACACAAACGAAAAAAGGACCATGATTTGCGGATCTGCCCTTGGAATGTCCACACCCTTTATAGAGAAGGTGCGCTGGCGGATGTTTTGGAGAAGTACAAGGCGGATATTACCGCCTTACAGGAAGTGCGATGGACCGGGAATGGCGTCACTATAACACCAAACGGTGACGAACTATACTATGGCTGCCATGGAGGCCAGAGGTTAGCATGTCCGCCTATGACGCTGAACGCCTGGGTTCGAATCCTGGCGAGACCATCAGAAAAAATTTTCAACGGTGGTTTTCCCCTCCTAATGCTGGCAACATTTGTGAGGTACTATGCCATGTAAAACTTCTCTCCAAAGAGGTGTCGCACTGCGGCACGCCGTTCGGACTCGGCTATAAAAAGGAGGCCCCTTATCATTGAGCTTAAAACTTGAATCGGATTGCACTCATTGATATGTGAGAAGTTTGTGGTTAGTCGGAGACTGAAACATCTAGTCTCAAGCTTTACTCCGGTGGATGACAGGCTAGCCACAATCCGCATAAAAGCCAACATCTTCAACGTCAGCCTTATTTGTGCCCATGGCCAGACGGAAAACAAGGACGAGAAGACCATGAATATATTTCCTACGAGCGTCTAGAGAGATTGGTGATTTTAATGCGAAGATGGGGAAGGAAGACATCTTTCGTCCAACAGTGGGAAAGTTTAGCCTCCATGAGATAACTTCCGATAATGGGTTGAAGCTAATAGATTTCGCCGCGGCAAGAAACATGGTAGTTAGCAGCACCAGATGCGTGTTAGATGTATGATCGATCCGTGCAGCGGATAAAGATTCGGACCATTACCTTGTTGCAGCAAAGGTTCGCACTCATTTGAGCATGGCGAAGAAAGTACGATCTGAGAGTGCACGGATGCAGGACATTGAAAAGCTGTAAAGACTACAGATGACAACGGCATACACCACTCGACTGACTCAACTGCTTGATGAAAGCACTCCTTGTCCCGATAATAAAATGGCGCAGTGACAAACCATTGCCCACTCCATGGAAAGTGCCGCGAAATCCGTACCGGAAGCCTCCCCCAAGAAACCCTTAGTACGACCAAGAGTGTCGACATGCTACTGAAGATAAGGAAAGAGGAGAAACGACTATTCCACAGCAAGAAGAAGGAAATGGAAAGACATGAAGGACGGAAATTCTACCAAAAAATCAAACTGATGGCTTTGGTGCAGGCACATCCTCCTGCAGAGACAAAAAAGGAAATCTGGTAACTGATGCAGATAGTGTGCTGATGGAAAGAACATTTTTATTGCTAGTGTCCGACGTTGGCAGCGAAGAGGATAACGCAGAACCATTCCTTATGATGGTATAGAATGTTTACTTCCTAGTCAGAATGAGGTCCAAGTGTGCAAAAGATTAAAACCTAAAGTCAATGAGATAACTAGGCCCTAGCAATGCTGCTGCTGCTGGCCGACGACGTCGACATTATAGGTCGGTCACCTGGAGTAGTTACTGCAACCTTTGAAAGAATCGAAAGGGAGTCAGTGAAAATGGGTCTGGCAGTAAATGGAGATACAGCGAAATGAATGAGATCGAGTCCCAAAACGTCAGAAAGAACAGGTGGTGGGAGACACCTCGAAACATGATGTCAGAGATTATAAAATGAGCGCTTGTATCGCTCTTCTACGTTGGGCTAGTGGAACAAATGCTCTGTCATGGCCAATTAAAGTAAAGTAGGTAATTTTGCACAAATTAAAATCTTCTCTTCCAATATAACTTGTCATGGTCATTGGCTCAACTCCCTTTGGAAAAAATGGCCAAGATAATCAAAACAGATGACAAGCCGTAAAAGGCAAACATTAATAATAGCATTAAACAAACAGCAAAAGAAATCAGTTCAGCAGTTTTTTTTTTCAATATTTTAGCATATTTTTGTATTTAAACACCAGATTGTGTCAGCTAAAATAACAGTACGAACGAAATATTTGCTAAAATAACAGCACTATTTTGGCTGAAACAGCAATCATGTACGCTCTCCGTTTTTCAGCAAACAAAAACTGTTGTTTTTGTAATCATTTTTGCTATTTTAAATAACAAATTTCGTTGAGTGTAAGCTGTAGGGCTGAAACTGAAGCATATCCATGTTTGAGCAGAGACATGATTATTTAGGACTACATCCTAATACATCTCAAGACTCAGAAGGCATATCGTACACCTTGTAAAACATCGTACACAATGGTTTACTTTTCGATATAGCCCAATATAATACGATCTCCCGATGTGAATTTATGAGGGTATAGAAGAATATAACATAATCCTCCTACACACAGTGCGCATAAGTTTACTTGCCTGTGGGCTAGATTAAGTTAGCTTGAAAAGAGTGTGCGGATATTAATCCGCCCCATGCCACTATGGACATACACCTAAGCCAGTAATCGGCTTGTAGTGCGCTCTAAATACTAAACAGTAACCTCGACACCAAAGGCCTACAGACCCATAAGCCTTATGTCCTTTCTACTCAAAACCATGCACAGTATTGAGGACACCATGATAAAGAGCGAACTGCTCAACTACAAACAGCTTGCCTATGTCAAGGGAAGGTCGGTGGGGACTGCCCTGCACGATGTTGTGCATAAAATAGAAGAATCCTTCGATGCCAAAACATACACACTGGCGGTATGCATTGACATCGAGGTGGCTTTTAACAACCGACAAACTGATCCAATCCTTAGACCAGTACCGGGTGGACCCGGTCCTTAGAGACTGAATAAACCATATGCTAAGGAACAGGTGGATAAATTGTGTGTCCCATGGCATAAATATAAGGGAGAAAGTAGCACAGGGCACGTCACAGAGGAAGCATTTTATCGCCACTCCTATGGGTGAACACCATAAATGACCTATTACGGATGCTGACTGAGGAAGTAATTGAACCCGTCTGCTACGCAGACGTTGTTATAATACTTCTAAGGGGTAAGGATCCGAACGAGCTATGCAGAAGGGCCGAAAGGATCTTGCATATGACATATGACTGGGCTAGACCCAGAAGTCTCAATGTTAACCCAGAGAAGACTGAAATATGCCTGTTCACGAGGAAGACGAAGGTGGGCGAATTTAACGCACCACGTTTCCTCAATAAGACGATTTCCATATCTGACAAGGTCAAATACTTAGGTGTGATCTTGGACAGGAAACTGAATTGGAAGTGTCACATTCAGGAGCGTACTGAGAAGGCTCACAGATGTTGGGCACTATATAGACGGGCCATAGGCTCGAAATGGGGCCTGAATCCGATGATAGTCCACTGGCTCTAAAGGAGCGTAATTAGACCAATACTTACTTACGCCTCAGTAATTTGGTGGACTGCTGTGGGGAAAAAGTGCAACATAAGGACCATACAACAAATTCAGAGAACATGTTGTCTTGGCATAGGCGGAGCGATGAGGACCACCCCCACTAAGGCACGGATCTCCGCCTGCAGGACCGTATTATGGTCAGGCAGTCTAAAACAGATCTCAGTCCCTGGGTTCTCAATGTATAGCCCCGGCCCACTCTGTCCAATAGCTTTGATCCATCCGTGTAACATGATCTTCCAAATGGAAATACTAGGGTTCAAGTCAATCCAAAACTGTCAATCCAATACTGCGTCTCCGGCAGAAGTGCCTCGCACTCGTCTTCAAGGTTCATCTTTGGTATCCGATCGGATATATCTTCCCTTCCTTTCAGGTTTCCTATCATCGCCTCGATTATACCGCGTTGGTATGAGCTGCTCCCATCCTCAATCCATTCTCCCATCGCCTTAAGTCTCATAGCCGCAGTGGCTGCCTCACACTTAATCTGTATGTCAATGGGTCGCATATCTAGAAAAGCCTCTAGTGCCCTAGTGGGCGTGGTCCTCATCGAGACATCATGTTTTCTGAAGCTGTTGTATTATCCTAACGTCGCACTTTTTCTCCCTAACAGACCACCAAACTACTGAGGCGTTAGTAAGTATTGGTCTAATCACGCTCCTATATAATACATTTCTATAAGCCCCCACATAAATCAAAATCTCGATTTACGCATATATTTGGATAAAATTTACCAGAACTCACAATTGATACAGCTAGGTCTGCAACAGATATCTGAACCCACAAATTATTTATAGCTTCATGGTAATCAAAAATTCGACGATCTACCGTTGTATACGGAAAGATGGACAAACATCCTTCCGCATGTTAAAGGACATCACCAGCCGAATTGAATGAAACCTTGATTGCAGTGACAGCAGGCATTGTGCTTTTAAGTCATTTCATAAAAATGAAATAACAGACACATGCCATCACAACTTCATACGACACTCACAAATGCATGCACAGGCGTGAAATACAGGGACGTGTAGGTGACAATCATCTCAGGAAAATTTCTAAATGAAAAACAAATGTTTTTATTCTCATTCAATAACGACAACTAACAACATGACCATATAATACCATGTTTCGCGGAAAACTAGTCAAAAATCAACAATTTTACATAATTTTAAAAATTCAACATAAATGGTTTAGAAAATTTTCGTAAGTGAAATTTCTATTAATTCAGTGTCCAGTAGCAGCATTTGATGATATATTTTTAAAAAAATATTGGTATGGCGATAAGCCCACTATTTTGGCCTGAAGGTACAATTTTATGTCATGAACACTTAAATGGAATTTTCTGCGACAAATGGTAATTTTTCGCGATGGCTGATACAAATAAAAGAATAGTGTTTTTCAATAAATTAAACAAATTAAAAAAAAATTTGTGTAACGAACTTTTTTTGGGTATTCTTATCTTAAAGCAATTTACTTATTTTTTAGTTGCACTAAGAGCTTTACGAATTTTTTTATATTCCAGCTTGAATTTGTTTTAAAACAGAATATTCTATCATGTTGGAAACTTAAAATTGTATTTATGTATTTAAAATGACCCTGAGAAATATCAAAAGCACATATCCCGCCTACGAACTTATCTTCGTTTCGCATTTTAGTTTTGGTTTGCCATCGCCAATAAGAACAAATATGCAGACGTTGAAGTTGTGAGTTTATTTCATTATTGCACCAACATACCTGGGAGAACTGATGCTGTGACACGGCACCTCACGATTGTGACCCAGAAGTTCATGATTGCGTTCGACAATGCCCCAAGGAGCGATGCCAATACTCACAACTCGTCCAGTGCGCTGCTGACCTTCTAGAAGTAAAGCATCACCGACTTGTTTGGTTACACCTAAAAGCACAAAACCAAAGGCAGAGATATGAAGATGGAAACTTGCATACAAAAACATAAAAATAGAGTCAAAGCTACAAATAGTGATGTTATGACATGCAAACATATATGCAGGAGCAGAGTCAATACAATGACGAGGATAAATTTTACTCCCACACCAACACCACAAATTGACCATAATGGCACGTGTGTTAAACATGGATGCCATATACGAAACATGTGTATCCGTTTCCGTATTGTCTCTTCGCTTGATGTTCCTTTCTCGTTTTAATGCAGTGAAAATATAAAAAAAAAATTTTAATGTGTGGACACGAAATAACGCCGAGAACACGTTTTTGCATTTTATCCGCATAAATAATGGTCACAGCAAAGAAACTCATGCGTAAAATGGTCGGGGAGGGAGGGCGGTAGAGCTATTTCGTGATAGCCAATGATTGAAAATATTAATGATCATTGCGGCCTCACCTGTGTTGGTGCCACCAGTAAAAATCCAAGCCCCGGTTGTTTTAGCAGCCTTCAGCAGTCCTTTTCGTATTTCCTGAAAGAGAAATGAAAAATTGCATTTCATTAAACCACATTCGATCACATCAGCTGGAATATTCATACATATGTGCCATATGGAAATGTATCATGTAATCTAATTGAATGTGAAAGAAAATAAATTTGTACAGAAATGGCCCAAATGCAATCCACAAGGACCCAAATAAACAGGAAGCAACTGCCGAACATTTCAAGCAGATATCTTCATTTGATGGAACGCTATTATGAATATGTCACAGGGACGGACATGGCTAGATGAACTTGGAATATCAAGAAGATAGAGATTAAATATACAATTTACAGGATCTCAGATAAATATTTCGAGATATTACAAACGGAATGAGGAGATAACTATTTCCTCTCGATTCCTCATTTTACGGTGTTGGATGAAAAAATGATACATTGTATATTTTAATGCATGTATGTTTTTGCGCACAAGGAAAACGAACCATTGAGTTCCAATATTCATGCAATTTTTTTTCTTTAGGCTTAAATATTCTGCTGATAGGAAACTTTTTTCTTGCCACTTCAAATGGAAAAACCCAGTGAAAATAACAAAACGCATCACAAGTATATAATTGAGATTTTTTTAATATTTTATTCTTAATATGAACTGACCTAAAAACAAAGAGACTATTTATAATATTTTTAGGCTGGTATATAGAGGATCAAGAATCCAAAATCCCAACTATTTCACTGTTTCACATAATTTCACTATTTTAGCATATCAATAATAAAGGTTAGATTAAGTTGAAAAGAGGTTGCCGATATTAATCCGCCCTATGCCACTATGGACATGCACCTAAGACAGTAATCTGCTTGTTATGCGCTCTAAATACTAGAAAGAAACCTCGAAAAAAATCCAAGTCAGGAAATCCGTGCTACTTACAAAATCCATAATTGTTTTCCATGCCACGACCCTAAGTGGGTTTATGTCTGGTATTGTGTCCAATCATCTTCCCCGCATGTAATCACTTGCCGCACTAATTTTCCATAAGTGAGCTCGTTGTCCTATGTGTCCTGTTATGATAAAGAAAGCTATACTGTCCTCTTTCTTACTTAATTTCAGCAATAGCTTCGTCTTCTCACAATCTGGATTTCCTCATAGGATTTTCGTCGTCCTAGCAACTGTTTCGCTGTTCCACAGCATTACATACGCGTTCGTCGCCCACGCACTTAACTCGGACTGCGCCGACCCGAAAGGCTTCAGGTTTACCAAGTTTATTGACGGAAGTCCTCTGGCCTTCATTTATAATTCGTCTGCCATCTCATTCCCCCTTACTCCGCTATGGCCCGGCACCCAAACGATGCCGATCGTACCATCCTCAGCGAATACGTTCATTTCCTTCCTACATTCCAAGTCTGTTCGTGACCTTACCGTTTTGGTTGTTATTTTCATGATGGCCAATTTACTGTCCGTAAAGATGTTTACACTCGACGTCCACGAGTTAACACCACTCCACCTCCCGTGATCGCTCGTATCTCCGCCTGCAGGACCGTGTTATGGCCAGGCAGTATAAAACAGATCTCAGACCCTGGGTTCTTAATGTAGACTCCTAGGCCACTCTGTTCTCTAGCTTTGATCCATCTGTGTAGCATGATCTTCGAGATGGCAATACTAGGGTTCCGTCAATCCAAGACTGTGCCTCTGGCAGCACTGTCTCGCACTCGACAACAAGTGTTGTATCAGGTATCCAATCGGAAACTTCTTCCATTCTTTTCTGGTTTCCTATCGTTGCCTCGATTACATCCTCAATCCATTCTCCCATCGCTTCAAGTCTCAAAGCCGCAGTGGCTGTCTCACACTTAATCTGTATATCAATGGGTCGGATATCCAGTGCCATAGTGGGCGTGGCCTTCATCGCTCCTCCTATGCCCAGACAACATGTTCTCTGAACCTATTGTATGGTCCTTATGTTGCACTTTTTCCCCACAGCAGTCCACCAAACTACTGAGGCGTAAGTAAGTATTGGTCTAATCACGCTCCTCTAGAGCCAGTGGACTATCCTCGGATTCAGGCCCCATTTCGAGCCTATGGCCCGTATACATAGTGTCCAACATCTGTGAGCCTTCTCAGTACGCTCCTGAATGTGACACTTCCAATTCAGTTTCCTGTCCAAGATCACACCTAAGTATTTGACCTTGTCAGATATGGAAATGGTCTTATTGAGGAAACGTGGTGCGTTAAATTGGCCCACCTTTGTCTTCCTCGTGAACAGGCATATTTCAGTCTTCTCTGGGTTAACATTGAGAACTCTGGCCCAGTCATATGACATATGCAAGACCTTTTCGGCCCATCTGCATAGCTGGTTCAGATTTTTAAACCTAGGAAGCATTAAGCCTTAGAAGCATTATTGTCTGCGTAACAGACGGATTCAAATACTTCCTCAGTCAGCATCCGTAATAGGCTTTTTATGGTGGTCACCCATAGGAGTGGCGACAAAATGCCACTCTCTGCCTTATATTTGCTTCATGGGACACACAATTTATCCACCTGCTCCTTAGCATGTAGTTTATTCAGTCTCTAAGGACCTGGTCCACCCGATCCTGGTCTAAGGATGGGATCCGTGTATCGGTCCGCACATTGTTAAAACACCTCGATGTCAATGCATACCGCCAATACGAGGCATCGAAGGATTCTTCTATTTTATGCACAACCTGGGGCAGGGCAATCTGCAACGACCTTTCCTTGACATAGGCGTGCTGTTTTTTCTTGAGCAGTTCGCAAGGTGTCTTACTTTTATCATGGTATCCACTATACGTTCCATGGTTTTGAGTAGAAAGGACGTAAGGCTTATAGGTCTGTAGGCCTTTGGTGTCGGTGTTGGTGTTGGTATAAATACCAACCTTGCCAGGCTTTCGGAGTATATGCAAGTCCCAGGCACGCTGTGAAAATATTGGCCAGATGGGGCGCCAAATAGTCTGCCTCTTTTTGTAGTAACGCCGGAAATATTCCATCACGCCCGATTGACTTAAAAGATTTGAAGCTCCTTAAGGATTCCTTCATCATAAATTCCGTAATTATAAACCTTCGATCAACATCTTTATTCCAACATTCCGGTGCCTGCGTGAGTCCCGACGTATCTTGTGGAAAAGAGGTTTTCATCAAAAGCATCAACATGTCCTCCGTTGTCTCTGTTCTCACTCTCATGTCGCACAGTGGGCCAAATGGCAAAAAAATTGGAAATAAGTCTACAACTTTTTATCTGTTGATTTTAGCCATACAAAATGTTCTAGACATTTGTAGAGGAGGACATAGGCTTTCAGAAAAGTGCTGTTGTTGGTCCATATCTTTAATACAGGGTGAGCTACAGGGTGTCAAAGTTGACCACTTTTGACTTCTCCAAGCTTCTGGGGGCCATAACTTTTGATCTACTCAACCGATTTACATGATTTAGGACTCTAGAGAAAGAGCTTGACAAGATCTAAAAAACTTATGCATAAAGTACCATGCCATCGTGTACTGTTAAGGAGTTATGAATTGTTTAATTTTAAAATATGAAAATTTGGCCTTGGTTTTTTTCAGTGTTTTTTTAATAACTCCGTCAATTTTAAAGCTATAAACTTCATACTTCACACAAATTATGCCAGCATATGTGTGCATAAAATACAAAAGGAATCACGTGAATATCTTTGGCGGTTTAAAAATGGCATCGTTTTCAATATGAAAAATATTTTTTTTGTCAAAAAATTGCAAAATTTTTCAAAAAAGATACTCCCATTTCCTTTAAGTTTTCGCAAACTTTGGCCATCAAAGCATTATCATTTCTTTCCATTTTCACAAAGTCGAGGTATTAAGAAAAGTTTTAAGTGCTAATTTGGCTAATTTCGATATCAAACAACACCGTTATCTTAAGACCAAAATGGCCAATTTTTTTACTAAACTTCAAAAGTTTCTCACTGGAAAAAAAGTTCCACGGGGATTTTTTCGCTTTTTTTGAACTTAAATGAAAGCTTAAAATGTTCCCAACATTTTAAGGTATGTCTCGCCATATCCTAGCCATAAATGAGATCGTAGCGATCAAAATACTGAAAAAAGTCAATTTTCAAGTAGTGCTATATTCATTGCTAAAAAACAAGTATTACGTCACATTTTATTGCAAAGATGTTAAATAAACTTTTATTTGGTAACACTTCTTCTACAAAACACAAAAAGAATCATGGAAATATCTCTATTCTATTCCATTTTATGGAACCGGCAATAAAAAAGTCAATTTTTCAAAAAAGTCGAATTTCCCAAATTTTGTTTTTGTTGTCCTAATTGCACATGACACACTATAGCCATATTTACGCAACATACCTTATCGTAAAGGAAATTTTCATACCTTTCCAACGATGTATAAAACATTTCTCAACTCGGATTCTATCTACTCTAAAATTCATTTACACTTCATTAAACTCTATATAAAAATGTCTATTTGTGAAATGGAACCTTATATGGGGCCTACACTAAAACATTGATAGATTTGCCCAGGGTTTACAATACAAATGTGTTAGAATAAAAAAAGGTCTCCTGCCAAAGTTTAAAAAAATTGGAATAAAAATATGTGTTTTAGAGCGAAAACACTTCGCATCGGCGTGCGTTTGTATAGTACCTACATCTATTTTTAATGTAAGCTGATGATTTTTGAATAAAAAGTAACCTAGAAATATACCTGCATATATATATATATTTGTGTTAAGATTTGATGCAGACAAATGTTACCTGTTTCGCTATGTCGAATTCCCAGGAAATCCACCGTATCAATGAATGTGAAAAAACCTACCCATAAAAAATTCATTGTCATTTTTTTTAACCAAATTCGAGTCCAGGTAAATAATTATAGAAGAGTAAGTAAAAAGAGGCACTTTGGACCCCTTTTTACGATTGCGTCTGATACCTGAAATGGGTCATTAATTGTGAATATATTGCATAAATATTTGAACAAAATCCAAATTTTCTTCATTATATTTTGTAGAGGCGTAAAGGACATTTATAAGTTATGGAAGTCATACTGAAGTATTCCACTCTTTCGAAAATTGTATGGGACATCAAAAATGATTCCAAATCATACACGGAGTCATTTAAGGAACTTGTTTACACTTTGGACCACATATATGGAATAAGGCTAAATAAAGACGCTTTAGACAAACTTGAAAAATTCTACAAATCATTTGAGAGAAGGTTGCCAGAATGTTCATTCGCAAAAATCAAGTTTTTCAAAATGTATGAGAAGTGGCTGAAATCGGATCTACTTATTGAAATTAAACCGCTGATTCCCGGCCGGCCTAGCAAAGCATACGACGAAGTTACGGAGAAAACCAAAAAGAAAAAACAAGAGGAACTATTGGCGGCACATCCGCCAAATTTAATAAAAGATACGTTCAAAACAGCATTGTTAAAAACACAACCAAAAAATGTTGGACGAATTGTCGATGTTTTACCATTAGCATCTCCGAAAAGGGTAAAGAGAATGGTAGAAAGTATTCCAACTCCAAAATCGACTACAGAATTCACGGAGGAAGATGCACTGGCCCTGATTTTGAACCTAGGCCTCTCAAGAAACAAATACTCAACAATGAGGAAGGCTCTTCGTGAAAAAGGATGGGGTTGTTTACCCTCAAAACATAAATTGTACAACACCAGGACGAAAATGGTGCCATCAAATATATACGTGGACGAATTAAAAGCAAGAGTGAAACTTGCTGATCTTGTTGAAAATACAGCTGTTAGAATTATTTCTAATTTTACTGAAGAACAGTTGAACACATGTAATAATTCCGAAGTGGTTTTGATCAGCAAATGGGGTTGTGATGGATCATCTGGATTTTCCGAATATAAGCAACAAACAGAAATAGATACCAACTTCGCATCAATTTTCATGGCATCATTAGTACCATTGAGAATGAGATTGTACAAGGACCAATCTTCATCATCGAAAGAAAATGCATTTCAAGATATATGGATAAATAGAACACCTGGGTCAAAATATTTATGTCGCCCAATTCGGTTTGAGCATACAAAGGAAGACCGGAACACAACACGATCTTTGGTGAACGAAATAAAGGAAGAAATTGCTGCATTACCCATGATTGTTATAAACCAATTGGGAAGAAATATAAAAGTTTCGTTTCAACTACAACTCACTATGATCGATGGAAAGGTGGCAAACGCATTAACTGGCGTTATGTCCAATTGGAGATGCAATATTTGTGGCAAGAAGAATGGGCAATTCGAGGACAAGTCTGATGAAAATTTAGTAAACGAAAATGCGCTCAATTTCGGTATTTCGCCCCTGCACTGTAGAATTCGATTCATGGAGTATTGTTTGCATTTATCGTATGACCTTAAATATCGGACTAGCCCTGGAAACCGCGATGTCTCTGCTAGAAACAACCAAGATCTTCACAAAATGAGGCAGGAAGAGAAGAATCGAATCCAGTTGGAGTTTAAACAAAAGGGACTTATAATAGATAAACCTCTTTACGGATACGGAAGCACAAATGATGGCAACTCGGCAAGGCGGTTTTTTGAGGACCCCGTATCGACATCTAAAATAACCGGTCTTGATGAACACTTGCTAAGACGATTCAAAGTGATTTTGGCTGTAATCAATAGCAAAAAGATGATAAATTCAACCAAATTTGAAGCTTATAGTAATGACACAAAAAACATTTTATCTGATTTATATTCGTGGAAAGCTTTAACACCGACAGTACATAAAGTCTTACATCATGGCAAGGAAATTGTGGAATACAACATACTTCCGTTAGGAGAACTTACAGAAGAAGCTCAGGAATCCCGTAATAGAGATGTTAAACAGTTCCGGCTTTTCAATACCCGAAAGAGCACCAAATTTAACCAAAATTATGATTTACTTCAATATTTATTGTTATCGTCTGATCCGGTACTATACAGCATCAGAACTAAATGGCTACCAAAAATATGTGACGATATAGATAAGGACGATCCCGATGCCATTCAAATTAAAGAGCTTTTAAATTTTGATACCTTAGATTATTTGGTAGAGAATAAAATCAAATAATACAAAACTAAAATGCTTTTTTATTTTGGGAGTAGCTAATATACATATAAACGCACGCCGATGCGAAGTGTTTTCGCTCTAAAACACATATTTTTATTCCAATTTTTTTAAACTTTGGCAGGAGACCTTTTTTTATTCTAACACATTTGTATTGTAAACCCTGGGCAAATCTATCAATGTTTTAGTGTAGGCCCCATATAAGGTTCCATTTCACAAATAGACATTTTTATATAGAGTTTAATGAAGTGTAAATGAATTTTAGAGTAGATAGAATCCGAGTTGAGAAATGTTTTATACATCGTTGGAAAGGTATGAAAATTTCCTTTACGATAAGGTATGTTGCGTAAATATGGCTATAGTGTGTCATGTGCAATTAGGACAACAAAAACAAAATTTGGGAAATTCGACTTTTTTGAAAAATTGACTTTTTTATTGCCGGTTCCATAAAATGGAATAGAATAGAGATATTTCCATGATTCTTTTTGTGTTTTGTAGAAGAAGTGTTACCAAATAAAAGTTTATTTAACATCTTTGCAATAAAATGTGACGTAATACTTGTTTTTTAGCAATGAATATAGCACTACTTGAAAATTGACTTTTTTCAGTATTTTGATCGCTACGATCTCATTTATGGCTAGGATATGGCGAGACATACCTTAAAATGTTGGGAACATTTTAAGCTTTCATTTAAGTTCAAAAAAAGCGAAAAAATCCCCGTGGAACTTTTTTTCCAGTGAGAAACTTTTGAAGTTTAGTAAAAAAATTGGCCATTTTGGTCTTAAGATAACGGTGTTGTTTGATATCGAAATTAGCCAAATTAGCACTTAAAACTTTTCTTAATACCTCGACTTTGTGAAAATGGAAAGAAATGATAATGCTTTGACGGCCAAAGTTTGCGAAAACTTAAAGGAAATGGGAGTATCTTTTTTGAAAAATTGTGCAATTTTTTGACAAAAAAAATATTTTTCATATTGAAAACGATGCCATTTTTAAACCGCCAAAGATATTCACGTGATTCCTTTTGTATTTTATGCACACATATGCTGGCATAATTTGTGTGAAGTATGAAGTTTATAGCTTTAAAATTGACGGAGTTATTTAAAAAACACTGAAAAAAACCAAGGCCAAATTTTCATATTTTAAAATTAAACAATTCATAACTCCTTAACAGTACACGATGGCATGGTACTTTATGCATAAGTTTTTTAGATCTTGTCAAGCTCTTTCTCTAGAGTCCTAAATCATGTAAATCGGTTGAGTAGATCAAAAGTTATGGCCCCCAGAAGCTTGGAGAAGTCAAAAGTGGTCAACTTTGACACCCTGTAGCTCACCCTGCATTAAAGATATGGACCAACAACAGCACTTTTCTGAAAGCCTATGTCCTCCTCTACAAATGTCTAGAACATTTTGTATGGCTAAAATCAACAGATAAAAAGTTGTAGACTTATTTCCAATTTTTTTGCCATTTGGCCCACTGTGTGTCGTCTACTAAAGTTTCAGTTTGGACATGGGTTTTTGAGAGAAACTTTTTCGTTTAGGCGGCGACTTTAACGTTATCGACAGAGAAGCTTCCAGGAGGCAAGTTTTTGCCGCTCTGATACACATCCCAATAAACTTCCCTTTTTTCCGACGTAGTCTGCTATAAAATTTGCGCACCTCTTTCCTAATATTGTGACTCCACTAGTGCAGTCGCAATTCTGTTGACATTGTCATCAATGTTTTCTGTGCATAGACAACCTAAATTAATTTGCCCTAGCCTTCTTCTAAGAAATCTTCCAAATTATGTCCAGTTGGTTTTCAACTTAAATCCGAAGCTTATCGCATTCGTCACTGACTGTGCTATTCTGAACCTAATGTAGCGATGGTCAGAGAAGGAAGGGTCTCCATGGAGACTCTTCAATCCTGAACCACATCGGTTAGATTTTCCGAATACATTGTCATATCTAAAACCTCCTCCCTAATCCTATCACCAATATTAAGTTTTATTCGATCTTTAGTGTTCAAGAATTCTGCCAGAGCTTGACCCCGCTTATTAGTGTTCGTACTACTCATTTTACTGTTTCTTTTGGCTTCCTCACCAGCCGTTGCAGCTCTGCCGTGCGTGGCGTTGTCAGAGAGTCGAAAAGGTATAAATCGCTGCCAGGTATTTTCCACCGTTTCCCTGCCTCATCCGACGCAGAAGCCGAAGCTGGCATCAACACTACCATCAACACTAAGAAGGTTTATTAATCACTTATTTACTAAAAGATGCATTACGGCAGGCTTGGGATCGGTAGATCTAAAAAGATGGGTCAGCAGGGGAACACCTCTAGGAGGTGTACTGGCTTGTCTTGTGTGGAATATAGCCACTTACAATTTATTATTGTTTCTGGTGGATACAAATTGCCTACAGTTGCCCCTGTCTCCTTGGGAGAAGGGAATGTTACATTAACTGAAATACCTGTTTTGCTAGACAGGAAATTTAACTTCAAATCCAACATTTTGGGAAGGGTAAGAAAGGCAACGCTTGCCCCATCCACCTGCAAAACAGCCATTGGCTAAAGCTAAACCGTGTGTCATGCACTGGGCGTAAACTGCAGTTGTCAGACCTTTAATGGTACATGGTGTTGCAGTCTGATGGACGGCGCTTCAAAAGTCAGCCTACTGTTCATACTCGGTCGGATCCAAATGATGGCTTGTGTGTGTGTCACAGCTGTACTGAGGATAGGTTGACTATTTGATATGTGGCCTGATCTAGACTTGAAGAGGTCTACCGCTTTGCTGTCGCTGGCTGCAACAGACGTCTAAGTCATTGTGTCCGTCATGACAGGACTCTGTCTGTCGGTTAATACGGTGACAGATAGAAGATTGCATGTAACGAGGTCGAGGGAGAAAAGACTAAAGAACATATGCTGTGTGCGTGTTTCGCACTAGTACTTAGAAGGAATTCCACTTTAGTTTCACATTTCTTTGAGAACTTTAGCGGACGTGAACATTCGCAAGTTGCTAGGCTTACTAAAGCGATCTGAATGGTTCTACAGTAGGAACAAGAAGGCATTTTCCTTCTCCTGTTCCTATGGTATCACAATGAACGAAGACATCTAATTGCCACTTTTGTGTGTCTAACTCACTTTTGGCGAAATAACCGTGACTGATCTGAAGAGATGCGTCAAGTTGTTCAACCGTCAATTTACTGTGCATCCCGAGAGAGTCAGGGCAAGAAGGAGCGCCATTCGCCGTATTCGTGGTCTCCGAGCCGATGAACAGCCATCACAATTTACCGTGGGCGAAGTTACGAATGTCATCCGTGGCGCCATCAATATAGATTTCGAAGGCTGTACAGCACAGCAACAGCTTTGCATGCCATCACAGCACACATTTGCCGTGGCTTCAATCAGCCCAGTCCATGTGATAGGACGGTCCTCGTGGCACTGGACCTATCGAAGGCATTCGACATGGTCAGCCATGCCAAATTATTTGAGGACATCGCCAACACGTCCCTCCAGCCAGGCCTGAAACGATGGGTCGCGAATTATCTGTGTGGTCGCCAGTCATTTGTGGAATTTAGGGATAAGAAGACGAAGCATCGTATTGTGAAACAGGGAGTTCTCCAAGGTGGTGTGATATCTTCGGCACTGTTCAACCTCTACCTACCCTCCATACCACCCCTCCAGACAACATACAGACCGTATCATATGCGGACGATTGTACGATCATGGCATCAGGTCCCCCACCCATTGATGACATCTGCGATAGGTTGAACGTCTACCTCAACGAACTTGCCTCATATTTCGCTGCAAGAAATCTGAAGATATCTGCCCCCAAATCTTTAGCCACATTGTTCACTACAAATACGCTTGAGGTGAATACTGAGCTGACTGTGATGGTCGATGGAAAAATGATTCCGACCATCAAGTGTCCCAAAATAAATTGGCGTCACATTTGACAGCTCTTATACATTCTCCCCACATGCCACAGCAATCTGCGATAAAGTCAAAAGTAGAAACAAGATCCTCAAGTCACTTGCTGGCAGCACTTGGGGTGCAGACAAAAAAATCTTGTTGACCACTTACAAAGCAATTGGCCGGTCTGTGGTAAGTTATGCAGCGCCAGTGTGGTCTCGTCAACTTTGTGGCACGCAGTGGAATAATATTCAGATCTGTCAGAATGCCGACTTCCGAACTGCGACGGGCTGTCTCCGCAGTTCTCATGTGGACCACCTCCATACCTACAAAGATCCTACCAGTTCGAAGACATAACTACATGCTGCCTAAGCAGTACCTTTTGGGCTGTTATCGCAGAAACCATCCAAATCATCATCTTGTGGATAGATATCCACCGCCCAGAAGCCTTAAGTTAGATCTAGAGCGTGAGGTTCAGCGCTACAAGAGAGAATCACTAGATTAAGCGGGTCTAGACAACATTCATGCAGACACGGTGGCAGAAGCGGTAATTGGCTACCGGGTAGTCCTTGGAGAACGACCGCCACCCATTGCACCTGAAGAAATCGACTTTCCCCGGCAAACCAGAGTAGTTCTGGCTCAATTACGTTCCGGCAGATGTAGCCGCCTCATTTCCTACAGGGCTAGGATTTATGCCGACGTGTAAGTTGTGTGTCTCGATTGTAACCAGGGACCGCACGATACGCGTCAACTGTTTAACTGCCCGGTCAGACCCACTCGACTCAGACCCAGATCCCTGTGGACGCACCCCATCTTAGTCGCAGAGTTCCTGGGTTTTGACACTCAACACAATTAAGCAAACGAAAGATAGAACACAATAAACTGCTACAACAACAACTATATAGACAAAAGCCCCTGATGGGAATCGAATTCAAAGACCGCTACAAACTGAGCTAAATATTCGGTCAGAGGAGGTGCTTTTTATAACGTCAAGTTGGAGTCCAAACATCGCACTGTTGATCGTCGATACGATTCGATTCGTTGGCCGTGTTACCAACGCGTCACTGGCGGAGGGCTCTATTACGAAAATTGCGACTAGAGAGACTCTTTTATCCTCTATTGTGTGGCATCTTTTGATTAATGGGACTCTCAGGTCCTTAGGGAAGAAGGTAGTTGTCTATAGTGGGTGGCCGATTAATCCTTACTTTTGCGGACCTCTTTCGTTTCCTCGTGGAGAAGACCCTGTGGTCGAGTGTTTCGCGAAATATGACGTCTTTTATACTGGGGCCAAGGAAGCGTGACTCGGACTGCTGATTTCAGTCCTGACTGCTCATTGCAATGTCAGGTCCCTGTCGCCGCCCTATACAAATGAAGAAACGGTGGTTTCCAAGGTGTGTGGTGTCGAGAGGTCGCTGGAGATGGTCAAAGCCTTTTGTATCACTGCATCGTATTTGCGAGAAGAAGACAGGAGTTTTGTCTAAAGTTTTCTCTCAATGATACGAACACAAGCGTTCTACACCACCCACAGTGGCAAGGGGAAAAATTTGAGTGGAAAAGTCTGTAATTTTGAACGGCTAACACGGCTTTGTTGTGCAATTTACAATACATGTTTCGCGAAGATACCTTTGCCCGTTCAAAATTGGCACACTTTTGTTTAGCAAATGAGTCCCATCTCGCTGTGCCACGCTTGTCGCCTATGCACACAGTAATGCAAAATGAAGTTAAACCCTCCCTGACTTCACGCCATTCAGGCTTTCTTTTATCCAGGGAACTATATCTTTTATTCATAAACTCAAAATAGTGATAAAATATTTATCTCAATTAGCATTTAACGATGTTATTACTGATTATTGATGGAGATATACATACCTTCTTCAATTTGGGCTGCAATTCAAAATTTGCCTTGCCACCTTGTACTGTTATCAGGAGTTTTGGTAATTCCAAGTTCCATTCCTTTGTGAAAAGCTGCACCAAAAGTTCTGGACGGGTATCGAATGAGAGACGCACATACTATGAAATTAAAAAGACATTAGAGGGGTAAAAGTTTTCGATTAAATTTTGAACCAAAAAATTCAATTTGAATATCAAATTTAAAACGCAAATGCAAAAAGTTTGTTGCTGCTCGGAAACCAACACAACAAGGCAGCTCGGACTACACAAGAGTAAAGTTAGCTTGAGAAATTTCAAGATAATCGTCCGCGCTAACGATGTCCGTGGCATTGAGTGAAAGTCGTCATCATGCCTGGTTTGCTAACTATGATGTATGCTGGAGCGAAAAAGGACGAAGGAACACATCAAACCTAGTCATTGCCTTTTGTGTTTGACTATCCAGTTTTAAACACTAATGGCAATGACCATGCTACTAACCTGTGCTTTTGTGGGATGGGCACCGCCTTGGAATTCAATTATGCCATAAGCATCTGTAGGCTGTGGCCGTGTGTGCTTATGGGGCATCCATAAGTCACCGGGTGAGCCACTTTCGATGCCGGCAATTGTTTGATGTGTTTGACGAGCTTGGCCGCAGCAACATCTGAAAAAAGAAGAAAAGACAAAGCATACTGTGTTAATTATCCTTGCAGTCTTAGTTAAATGACATAGATGCAATGATGCACGTACGTTAATTATGATAGATGGAAAATTTTACTGACTATAAACGAATCGATAAATTGATGAAAAGTGAGCAATCATTAATTAAGATTTGAAGATTTCAAGACTTTCAATTTATACACAAAAACCTCGTTAAATCTTCCTTTCGCTTTTCAGGGTTTTAACGAGATTTTGACGAAAGCTATGATATGATCACAGTTAGTTTCTCTAATTATCTGTCATTAAAACTGAGAGGTTTTCTTTTGCTTGTGTCGAATTCAGTTAAAAATAAAGTGGACTTTTTAGCTGAACTCTATATGTATGTAAGATTCTACACCCAGAAAAATAAGTTTGCTGATATCAGTAAACACTGTCTACTGATTTAAAATAAAAAATGTTAACCTACGAAGGAAATACTTTAAAACTGTTATACCCTACACCACTACACATGGTATTATAACTTAGTGAATTTGTTTGTGACACCCAGAAGGAAGAGGATAGAGCCATTAATAAGTATATCGATCGATTCAGAATCACCTTCTGATTCGATTTAGCTTTGTCCGTCTGTCTGTATGTCTGTCCGTCCGTCTGTCTATCTGACCATGTTAATTTGTGCACAAACTACAGATCACAATTTTCATCCGATTGTCTTCAAATTTGGAATAGTCAAGTTTTTCGACCTAGAGACGAAGTCTATTGAAATTGGAATAAATCGGTTCAGATTTAGATATAGCTCCCATATATATGTTCGTCCGATTTACAATAATAATGCAATAAAATGGTCATTTGTTAACCGATTCTCCCGAAATTTTGCAGGGAGGATTCTCTTATGATTCTCGACATTTCATAAAAAATCGGTTCAGATTTATATAAATATTTTTTTTTTCACTCATAGAGCCACTGCAAGCGCATTAATTGGCCAATCTTTGCAAAATTTTGTACAACGCTTTCCTTAACGACTTCCACAATATCTATAAAGTTTGGTCGAAATCGGTTTAGATTTAAATATAGCTCCCATATATATGGTCGTGGGATTTTGAGAAATATTGCAGCAAGTGCTAATTTGTTGACCGATTCTTCGATTTTGTCTTGACTTTCAACATTACTAGTGAATTTTATAGGAAGTCTTCAAAGTATGGTTGTCTTTATGAATATTTTAGTTTTATAGAGAAAGTTTCAGCGAATCTACTTCTGTATTTTGCTGAAATTTTTTCATTTGCTTTCAGACCAGATTTATGATTTCAACAGGCAATTGTTTGTGTCAGTCTATCGATTTTTTAAAACTTCTATTTCCAAAATATTTTACGCAAACGAACTGAAAACATTAAGCAACTATAATTGGTAAATAGTTCAAAAAATAAATGTTGACCTATTTTTACGAAGAACCATCTAAATTCAGCTTAAGTGATGTCGCTAATATCTGTTCCCAATCCAAAAAAATCCATTTTTGATGGAAAAGATGTCCGGTAAAAAATACATCCAACTATTATCGGATATGCTTAGAATTTCCATCGTGTCCTAAATTCTTATTTTAATTTTTTCGGAGATAAAATAGGAAAAGGTGAAACACCAGTTTTCTCTCTTTGACCACTTATTTTAATTGCATTCATTAGGGCATTTCTGTGATTTATGTTACAATTTTAATCAAAGCGTTATGTTATCAGTGATATTTTTGTAGTTTTTCAAAAAAGTAATCGCAAAAAACATGGGTATTTCTCTATGAAACACGAACTTAATACCCACCTTTTTGTGAACATGTAATTTGACTCGTCGAATTTCATTAATGATGTTCGTACATGACCATAAGGAAATCATTATTCGCAAAATCTTTTCATTGTAAAAAGTTTTTCTTGGAAGAAAATCAAAAAGTACATTTTAAAATGTTTCAAATACTATTTCACTGTGATCAAATCTACGGTCAATTTTCTACTAGAATTTTCGTCCCTTAATCACTATGAGCTCCGTATCAATTGCCTTAAATACTGTAATGTGAATTATGGAATTCCAAAAAAAAAAAAAAAATGAAATGGTTATATTTGCAATAATTATTTTAAAATGTAATTTAATCTGGAGGATTATATCGGGGTTTTAAAATTGTGTTTCCGAGTCCGTAAAATTTTACATTTCATTGCTGATGTAAGTCAAATTATTTATAATTAAGTATTACTAATTATTGTTTAGAAAAGTTTTTCAGACTAACAAGCAAAATATTTCATTTGAAAACATTTTTTATATAATTTTTATTTCTTCAGATAAAATTTCATAAAAAATTCATTTAACGAAAATTTTTATAAGACATTATTCCGTCTTATAAAAATTTTCGTTGAATGTTTGTCTTTAGGAACAATTATTATAAAAAAAATGTTTGGTAAGAAAATTCCATGAAAATTCTTTTCGAATAAAACCAATCACAAAAATTTTATCTTTTGAAAAAATTACATTCGGTTAAAAAAAGGTGCATTAACCCATTTACGAAAATACCCAAGAATGACTTATTGTGCATAACGCCTTCTTCGTTGTCTACTACAATATTTAAGAAGTTTGAGCCAGATGTAGATGAAGCTCCCATATAAAAGTTCGTCAGATTTTGGGAAATTTGCTATAATGTTGTCATATGTCAACCTTAGTTATTACAGTTTGAACATATTTGGTCGTCTTTAGCATACGGTGGTAGCGGTGATTCTTGGCAATTGGGTGAATTTAGGTTGACGATAAGGTCTTCAACATTTCAAGGGCTCTTTATTGGTGTTTTGGGTCGTTCCGGTGGCATTGACGCACAGTGTTGTTTCTTAGTGTATTCGTTGGACAAAAATAGTAAGAGTTGACAAAGAGCTCTAAAATTTTTCACAGATGTATATTTTTGAGTGTAATATAGAAAAAAGTGGAGTATGGTCCAAAACGGTCTATAACCTGATATAGCTCCCTTATAAACCCATTTCCCGATTTAACTTCTTGAGACTCCAGAGGTCGCACTTATTACCCTATTTGTCTGAAACTTTGCATGATGACATCTGTTAAGAGTCTCAACAACTACCACAAGTATGGTTCAAATCGATCTAGAAGTTGATAAAGCGCCCATATAAACCGATCACCCCATTTAACTTCTTGAGCCTCCAGTGGGTGCAATTATTATCCGATTTGGCCGAAATTTTATTAGGTCTCCCCAAATCGATCAATTTTAAATTCACTTTGTTGAAAATTCCAAACAGATATTGCTTCAGTTTTGCCTCTTATTTAAAACTAAAGGTACTAACCATATGTTAATGTCTGTGACACCTGTTGTTGATGAATGAGCATTCAGTTATGTCCTCTTTAAGATCCTATTCTATTTTGGTACCGCAATAAAAAAATAATCCATTTTGCTTACATAAAGAAAAATTTGAACTTTTGGGTAACAGTATGTAGCATTCATTTGTTAAAAAAAACCTTCGTACGAAAACATCGATTAGTTGAAGGGGGATATTAAATATAAGCATTTCTTTAATCTTCTTAATTGAAGGGTTTTTTTTAAAGATAAGTATAAAAATTCATAGCAATTTTCATTTTTAAGGTTTGCATTTTTGTCCACGGGTGGGGGTCTCTCGGTGGCCTTTGGTGAAAGTTGTCAAATGTTGGTGAGGACTTTGGCTGGTGTGGTCTCCACAAAGAGATCTGTGCCAAGTATCAGCCCAATACCTTCATTTATTAAGATCGACAATGCATATTTTAATGTGTTGCTAAAATAACCTATGGTAAAATGCAAATGCAAATTTTGCCCATGAACATTCCACTAAGGAACAGGGGGAAACTTCTCACATATCAATGAGTGCAGTCCGATTCAAGTTTAAGCTCAATGATAAGCCCTTTTGTAGCCGAATCCGAACGGCTTGCCGCAGTGCGATACCTCTTTGGAGAGAAGTTTTACATGGCATAGTACCTCAAAAATGTTGCCAGCATTAGGAGGGGAAAACCACCGCTGAAAATTTTTTTCTGATGGTCTCGCCAGGATTCGAACCCAGGCGTTCAGCATCATAGGCGGACATGCTAACCTCTGCGCTACGGTGACCTATGGTGGTGGGATATTAAATTTTCTAATTCGATTAACTGCGAATATCAGAATATGTATATATATATATGTTATGATAACACATAAACACAGGTAACGAAAAGAAGTTTTTACAAAAGTGGACCGATGGGTATAATATGAGGCTCAAATGAAAGTTATTCGAGAATAGAATACGAATATGATGTAAAAAATTGGGTCCAAATACATAGGCCGGACCGCCCCAAAGTAACGCCTTAAATAAAAGGTGGACCGATCGGGACAACACGGGTCTGGCATGAAAGTTACTCGAGAGTAGAGTACAGAAATGATATTAAAAATTGGGTCTAAGTACCTACACAGAAAAAATGTTGACCTATATTTGATGAATGGTATTGACTTATAAAAAAAACATTACAAACAAGGTGTTAGTTGCTTAAATAATTTTACGCATAGAAATTTGATTTATTTTGCACCACGGCAAGTGATAGGTGAACATATTTTTAATTGTTCGAATTAAATTGTTATTTAATAGTATAAATTGTGCATTGATCGAGATTATATTTTGTTCCCTTTCACACATATTTAATGCGAAAAGAAGTGACAATGAGCGTATAGAAGATGTAATTGTTTTTACATCGCCATAAAATATAATTTTTTTAATTATGATTTCAAAGTAAAAAAATTATTGTGAAAAACGTTGCGCTGAAAAAGCGAGAACTGGAAAAAAATTTTTATGTGAACACACTGATAGAGCCCAATTATTTTGTTGATTTAAGGCTTTAATCTTTGACCCATACGTTCGATAGTACTGTTCGCGAAATAAATATAAGTTCACCGAAAAGTACAATTAAATTTTTTTACTTAAAACAAGAAGCAAAATCGGCAGATCGTTTTATATGGGAGCTGTATCAAGCTATTGATCGATTCAGACCATACTGAACACGTATGTTGAAAGTCATGAGAGAAGCCATTCTACAAAATTTCTTCCAAATAGGATGAGAATTGGGCTAGAGGCTCAAGAAGTCAAGATACCAGATTGGTTTATATGGCAGCTATAACAAAACATGGACCGATTTGTTGGAAGTGATAGCAAAACACCACGAGCTCAAATTCAGTCAAATCGGATGAGAACATGGACCGATTTGGTCCATTTAGAATCCCAACCGACCTACACTAATAAAGAGTATTTGCGCAAAATTTCAAGCGCCTAGCTTTACTCCTACGAAAGTTAGCGTGCTTTCGACAGACAGACGGGCGAACGGACATGGATAGATCGACTTAAAATGACATGACGATCAATAATATATATATTTAATGGGGTCTCAGACGCATATTTCGAGGTGTTACAATCAAAATGACGAAATTAGTATACCCCCATCCTATGGTGGAGGGTATAAAAACAAGAATATATCTAATTTAAAGAAATTTGGTGTGAAATAAATATAGGTTCAGGAACGAAATTTCACAAGGGACTGAAAATATTTTTGAAATTAGTAAATGATTTACTCATAGAAATTTGTTAGTAAAAACAGCAAAAATGTTTGCTGAAACAGCAGAAAGTCTGCTGAAAATGGGACAGCAGTAGTTTGTTGCTAGAACAGCAAACATTTTCTGTTGTTTTCAAACAAAAAGCTCAAAAATATCGTAAATGTTTCAAAAAATGTTATATTCCATCTTGTTTTTTATTTAACAAGCATATAACTTAATTTTTTTCAAATTTTGTACAATTTGCAAATTTTTGATCGATTTTAAATAACAGCAGACAAAATGGGTGTTCTGGCCCCGTTGTATTTCTTCTTTATTCGTTCGAAAGTTATCGAGATTTTGACAGACGGATATGACTAGATCGGCGCAGAATGTCAAGAAGATCTAGAATATACTCGTATATTCTTTATAAGGTCACAGATGGTGGGTGGGTTTTAAAAGATTCTGGAGAAAATTTAGTTATCTGTTTGAAACATAAATTTTGTTTGAAAGATGTCCAAAAAGAATCTATTCGATAAATAAGTTCAGTGAGACCAGACAGTATCAAGGACGCTCAGCCCATCATTTAACCAACAGTGTGCTCCAAGGATATTGAAGTTCAAGAAACTGGGCTAAAATGTATTCATCCTTGGTCTTAGCCAAACCATCCATGACGCCTCAATCATTTCAGAGATTTCAAAGATTATGACACTAAATAGACTTTACCAAAACGTTGGTGATTTGTTTGTAGTAAATTGGTTTTAGTAAATAGTTGTGATCCGGCGTAATATCGTTCCGAAATGAACTCCGTGACATCTCCCCCAATTTAATTGAATTGACAAATTTTACTTTTAAACATTTTTTAAATTTATTGAATATAAAGACATTTGGTGGCCACGTTAAGGGAATTTATAACTAAGACGCGACATGCCGATTTTAAGGCAACAAACAAATCATTTGACGGTATAATGTGTTTGGGTATGAAATAACATTTTGTCGGAGAACAACATGAAATTTGACATACCTTAAGGATAAAGAAATTAAAAAAAGCCAGCATGAGACATTTTCCGGACCAAATGATGCTATGGGAAGAGCGCTTCATAATGCCAAAATAAGAATTTTAAAATAGACTTTCAAGATGAAGAGGCAATGTATTCATACTGACAATCACATCTGGCAGTAAAATGTACCCACACACACACCTTCATATATTTAAGTTGAATTACCAACACATATGTGATCCATATAGAGTGTAACCCTACAAACATTTTTCATCATTTTGGATAAGTATTCATCCGCGCGCTGAATAATAAAATCTTCAGGAAGATTTTTACACAATTGTTCTTCCGTATCTTCTACGATATAATGTGTGGAAGTTTTAGCAACTCTTCGCTATGATTCTTTTACAACCCATATAGTTATAATCCTCTGTATGACCCGTGTGCCGAGGTTTTAGCAACTCTACGCGACGATTATTACACAACCCATTGCGTTATACTCGTTCAGAAGATTTGCTTATTAATCACCTGATTTAACTTCTTGTGATTGTTGTTATTTTCAAGCCTGGTGCGTTTAGGATTGAATTATGTTATTCGGTGTTTTATTTTGAGTTGGCAACTTCCCCAACACCAAACAGAACTCCCACTTGGCTTATATGACGATTGGTACTTATATGACGAGTAATAACATTTTTTGTTGAGTTTTTTTGTAATTGTAACGTTTTTGATGAACCAGTAATATTGATATGCGTTTTAGATCTACTAAGCGAATAACACGCAACCCTTCTAGAGCAATATTTAATAAATATTTCAAAACACTTATTTGTTACTTGTCCAGACGAGTAATGTGCCACTTTTCTAGAAGAGTATTTTATTAATTTTCCAAAGCACTAATTTGTTTCTCGTCCACACGAATCTGGCGCAATTCAAAGACCTTCCAAGACTCTTCTGATTTACTCTTTAGCAACTCATATGGGAGATTCGCGGAACACTCTTCCAGACGATTCGACTTGATGACACAATTATCCCCAACGGAGGAATCGTCTACGACTCTTAGACAAGCTCGTCCGTGATCGTAACCTTCTTCTAGAAGATTCGCAGAAGATTGTTTGGCGATCAAAAATGTTTGCAGGGAACTACCGCTTCTATAATGTTTTCCTAAGCTAATGGGGTTTCTTACAACCTTATCTAATTATGAAGGTGATTTTTAAAGCTCATATTCGCTGCATGCATCTGTTGCCTTCCTGCCAAATTATGAATTTTAATTATCTCGTTCATAAAACTTGCCATAAAACAAACCCCCCTAAAGAGTTCTGTTCCTAGCTTAAACAGGCAGGAGACACATACAGTACTGCTCGAAATAAAATGGACAGTAGATAGTGCTAAACAAGATAATTTTGAAAAGTTAAACAAAATTTGGGATTCTTCATGGTTTTATGGTCCAATCGGATAAAGATCCAACGACATTTGGGGACCACTCCAACAAGAAATTTTAAGGACAACGCCAAACCTTTTTTGTCTCCGCATGCTTGGACTTTCTCTGGCAAACCGACGCGATCTTTAAGAGGTTGGAACAATAAAAGGCGCATCGCTCTCAAGTTTAACTGGAGGCTTGGTGCGAATGATCCTAAAACTATCACCGATAAGGAGAGAGGCGCCCTTAATTGGTTTCGGAGATTCCATGTACAGACTATCCGAAAGGATACACCTCTAGATTCGAAAACGCCCATGCCCAAAAGAATTCGGGCGAACAATTGTACTCATAATGGGTCCAAGAACTTTTGCTTATGTCGCTAAGGACAGCTTGGTGACGGTTGTTGTCGACAAGGGAGAAGAACAGAGATGTACACCTACGTGGGTCTCCTCCAATTTGTGACGAAGCTGGCTCTTATCGGGGCTGATACAAAATAAATGCTTTGCTAAAAGGTTGGCGAGATCTAGATCTACTAACTAAAGAGACTAAGGGAAGGTAAACCCAATCTTTCAACCACCGATTGGAAGATTGGTAGATTGGATGAGGTTGATGGTGACCGGAGACATGCAGTATTCGTTCAAAACTTCGGCTATCTTACAAATCTCAACAAGTCAGAAGGAGTTGTAACCTACGGCATTAAAACAGTTGAGATTAAAGGTGTATAAAAACGGTGCGGTTGGAGAATCAGGAGACGACTAAGCAGTTGTTGCTGAACACTATTCTGGAGAACTATCGACCATATCTCTAAAGTCAGGCGGATTGCAGGATACTGAGAATCCCCCTGCCACCATCAAACCAGGAGAGGAAGGCGTCGAAACAGGATCGGACAAGCCTTGTGTGGGTGGGTCTCCCGATTGGATTAGACTCAATCTATGCGCCAGCAGGGAAAGACGGAACTCTAAAGAAACATCGACAGCAGCAGCCAGTGAAGCATCTAATGAGGAATTGTCCACACCGCAAATGTCCAGTGTCCTGTGGAAAAGTAGTTCCACTGCTTTATCAATTGCCTCTGGATAAGTAAGGAAACTCATCATGACAAGACGAATCTTGGATCGAATCTTGGAAGGATTAACTCCTGGCGGACTCAGAAGACGAGGCTAACGTAACGGTGGTAGAAATTCTGAATCCTGACTATGGTCCGGTTTCTGCAGATAAATCTCAACCATTGATGGCAAGAGGATTTGACGTTGTTCAATTCTGAAACCATCGGTGTTTGGAGGAATGGTTCGTGGACAAAGAATTTCGGGATTTAAAATACTCAAGAGTACGGAGAATAGGCGAAGACTATTGAGACAGAGGCTTTATTCTTGCAAAGAATAAAGGGAAAAAGAGCCTCTTTGAAGAAAGGGGTGAGCTGCTTTTCGAATATATTATAATTAGCAATCTGGGGATTTGTAATAAAGGGAATAAATCGACCTTTATTACCAGAAGGCACTAGATGTTACCATTGTATCGGAAGATCTATGCGGAAAGATATTCGACTGGTGTGTTGGTGTTGGATGACCACAGCTTCTCCGATCATCGGTATATTAATTTCAGTCTTGGGTAAAAAAGGAAAGGCCGATAGTGATAGATTTCGGCAAACATTTTGCACGACTATCCCTTTTAGACCAGAAAAGAAACTGAAAACTGCGGAGGACATCGACATAATGGTCAATAAGATCACGAATGCCCTGAATGACTCGACTATGTCAGCATGCCATAGCGCCAAGCCAAGAGGTAAACAGTGACCGCCATGATGGACCCCAGAACTAGTTGGTGTAAGGAAGGACCGCAGAAAACTTTTCAACAGAGCGAAAGCCACAAGGGCACCACACGATTGGGACGCCTTTAAGGCTGAGCTAAGAAAATACAAGAGAGAGCTGAGTAGGGCACAGAACAAATCCTGGGTGGAATTCTGCAGCTCCGTGGAGGAGCTGCAGAAAGAAGATTCTAAAGAAGATTCTATCCTTGAGATCGTTGGATATATTCAAAAGTAAGAGAATGCATGGACAATGTCTAGTGAGGAAATACTTGAACTACTCGTTGATACACATTTCCCGGAAAACTCTTCAGCGAGCAACGTGGCTATAGAAGAGGTTGTCACTGGTATGCACTCGTCGGAGATTATTTAGGAAATTGTGTCTGAGCCGAAAATCAGGCGAAAAAAAAGGTTCGACTCCTTTAAGTCATATTTCATGCTGAAGACTCTTGAGAGCGTGATAGAAACATATCTTAGAGCAAAGATCCCTCGACATCACCTGTCTCGGCAGCAGCATGCATACAGCAAGTGCAAGTCCACTAAAACAGTCTTTCACGACCTAGTCCCTTATGTAGAGGGTTCTCTCGTTATCAAGGAATATACAATGGCAGCATTTTTTGACATTTCATTAATTTCAAACCGGCGTCAGTCATGAAAAAGGTGGAGTTTCTAGCATTCAACACTACCGCAAGCAAGTTTTTTAAAATCATACATAGTGAAAGATGTATTGCGGCAGGGTGAAAAAGGTAGGAAAAGATGGGTCAGCAGAGGAAAACCTCAAAGGGGTGCACTGTCTTCTCTACTTAGAACATAACCATAAATAATATATTATGGAAGAAAAAGGTGTAAAAGTGGTCGCGTATGCTGATCACGTAGGCATTGCGGTTAGGGGAAAGTATCCCATCACTGTTCAGGATGCTCTACGTGCCACAGCAAAGTGGGCTACCGAAGTCCTGGGTATTTTTTGAAGTTCAATTTACAACTTCAAATAAAACTTTGTGGAAAGGGTGAGAAAGGCAACTCTTGCCCTATACACCTGCAAGAGAGTCATTGGCAAAAGTTTTGGGATTATAACTGCGTGTCCTACACTGGGTATATACTGCAGTTGTCGAACCTATAATGCATATGGTGTTGTGGTCTGTTGGACGGCGCTTTGAAAGAAGTCCACCCAACTGTTCAATACTCGGCCGGATCCAAAGGGTGGCTGTTCGTGCGTCGCAGCCGCACTAGGAACGTCACCATCTGATGCACTGAATTTCACGCTACACATAATGTCTCTAGACATTGTATCTAGATACATTTCTGCGAGGATAAGGGAGCTTTCTCTTTGGTCATGTGGCGCCTACAGACACTGTGTGAATCTTGATACGAGCTTTGCGTTTTATATTTCGGGATTACAGAACACACAAACAAATATTAATCATCGAAAATCGCTTTAATGTTTTTCAAAATATTCCCCATTAAGATAATTGCAATTTTGCATGCGTTTGAACCAATTGTCGAATCACCTTTGCCACTCTGATTGAGGTATCTCCAAAACATGCATTCTGAACGCATCAACCGATTCTTCAGGTGTCGAAAAACGTTGTCCACTCATTTTATTTTTTACGTACGGGAATAAAAAGAAGTCATTCGGTGCCAAGTCAGAACTATATGGTGGATGACTCATCGAATCGATGTTTTGAGTGCTCAAAAATGCAGTTGTTTCTTATTTTTGGAGCATTTCTTTCGACCAATCAACACTAGCCTTTTTTTGAGCGATTGACAACCAGTGTGGGATCCAACCGAAAAAATTTTCGTGACGGTCAAATGTTCATGCAATACTGAATGTATGCTGGTCCCACTTATGCCTAAGGTTGTCTAAATATTACCTAACGTTCTTGCAATTTCAGTTGGCGCACAGCATCAATGGTTTTTGAAACAACAATTGATTTTGGACGACCTTCACGAAATTTGTCTTGGAGTGAACTAAGACCTCGGTTGAATTCACCATACCATCGTTAAACACTGGTCATTGAAGGAGTTTCATCGCCAAAATTGAAGTAAGTTCATCGATGCACTGTTGCTGAGTTAAGGCACGTCGAAAGTTGTAAAAATAATCGCACGAAAATTTTCACGATTTAATTCCATTTTTTGGGCGAGATGAATTTTTTAAGTTACTGTAAACAACCTAAATATCGCTCCGCTCGTATGTCAAAACGCTCTGTGACGTATAACCTCACAAATGTCAAGCTTTACAATAGAGCTGTCAGTTGGTACTGTACCATTATTCCTGATAGAACCGATTGGAACTACGATATCCCAAGTAATATAAGTTACAGAGTTGCAATAGTGAACATTCCAAACCTAGACTTGAAGAGGTCTACTGCTTTGATGTCTCTGACAATATCACACGTCCCAGTCTTTGTGTCTGTCATGACAGATCACTGTCTGATGGGAGAACAGGCTGACAGACCAAAGGTTGCTGGTAACGACTTTTGCAGAAGCTGGAGGCCGCTATAACGCAGATGTTAGCATGTCCGCTTACGATGCCGATCGCCTGGGTTCAAATCCCGGCGTGAACCCCTTACTAATGCTGACAACATTTGTGAGGTATTCTGCCATGTCAAAACTTCTCTACTAAGTGGTGTCGCTATGCGACAAGCCGTTCGGACTCGGTAGTTAGTGAGGACCTTAACTATATCCAATCTGCTGTGTGTGTGTAGGGCATTGGCAGTCAGAAGGGGTCCCACTTTAGGTTCTCATTTCTTTGAGAACTTGTGTGATTTATCGGATGATCTGGATGGTTCAACGGTAGGAACTAAAAGGCATCTTCATTCTTTTGTTCCTGTGGTATCACAATGGTCTACAAAATTTAAGTGAGTCTGATGATAGACTGCCACTTAGACCTATTTGTCCAGCTTTTACTTGTTCGGTTTCGTAGTCGCACTTAAGCAGCCAGTTAGCCGCAAATGCCGAGCAATGGAACAGGAAATGCTCCAATGTCTCGTCATTGAGATCTACTTACTGTTAACAACATTGTATGGTCATTTGAAATGTGATACCTAAATGTGTGGGGGTAAGTGAAATGTCCAGTGTAATACCTTCGAGTTCAAGAAGGCGATAGAGAGGTCCCAGTTCTGGTAATAAACGAGTGGGGTTTCTTTTAGGGGATTTGTTATATGGCGAAAAAACCCGCTTGCGTCTTCTCTTAATTAACTTTAAATTCTTTTCTTTTTACGGACAAAAGAGATTTCAACATGCTTAGAAACTTCCCGTTAAATGATTTGTAGTCTGATGGCGGATCGGTTATATGGCGGCTTTAGCTGATGGACCCTCATGAACTGTATTTGTAGTGCATGGTCATGGATGTCATAAGTGCCAATTTTCATTTCATTTATTTATCCTTTAATTCAACGTTTTGGTCAGTCAACATGGCGTTATTTTGAGCCGGTGTGTGAGAGCTCACTTTGCCATGGTGAACAATGATTCGTCTTCTCCTGTTCGTTTTTCGAATTTTTCCCAATACCACTCATTATTGACCGTCCTACATTGCTCAGCCAGAACAGTCGCCACGTGACAAGTTTTCCCAAAGAAACAAAAGATCATTTGCTTTGAAGAGCTTTTTTCACTAACAACTTTCATAGAATTCGGCCTGCCTTCGATGACCCACAAGGTCGATGGTTGTTTTCTTTCAGGCTCATACGTATAGATCTACGATTCGCCACCTGTGACGATCGTATTTCTTTAACATTTCTTCGCACTAATCGACATGATCCTTTTTTAGACTCAGCAACCAACTACTCAACTAAATCGAAAAAAGTTTAGACTTCGAGGTATAGAAAGTAAAATTTAGAGGTTATTTCTATAAATGGGCACATCTGGACCCTACTCATAAGGTCATAAGTGCAGTTTAATTGTCATATTTTAGCCATAACGGGCAAGATTGGCCTTAAGGCTAACGAAGTGGTTCAGAAATTCAGGTTTTAGCCCACTTGAAATGCTTAATGACATGATTTTCCTCATTTTATTGATTAACTTAAAGATTTTCAGTATTCATAAAAATACTTTTATCTTAAAATTTTCCGTAGTTTTAAGAAAAAAGTGTTTTTATGTCTTACAAATGTTAAAATCAATGCGGATTGTCAATTCGCGTTACGTAATAAACAAAATCAGAGTTGCATACTAAAAACACCATTACAACTTTTATGAAACACAAGTGCCATGCAAACATTTCATCTGAAAAAAAGAACGTGCTAAGTTCGGCCGGACCGAATCTTATACACCCACCACCGCATTTGTCGAGTTCGTTGCGCGGTAGTTCTTTTTAGGCAAACAAAGAATAATGTTATACCATTGGTGCTATATCAAGTTATAGTCCGATTCGGACTGTAAATGAATTGAATGCTGAACATTGTAGAAGTCATTGTGTAATATTTAAGTCCATTCGGATAAGAATTCGCCTTGTAGGGGCTCAAGAAGCCCAACGAGAAGATCGGTTTTTATTGGAGCTGTATCAAGCTATTGATCGATTCAGACCATATTGAATACGTATGTTGTTGTTATGGGAGAAGCAGTTGTTCAAAATTTCTTCCAAATCTGATCAAAATTGCGCCCTCTAGAGGCTCAAGAAGTCAAGAACCCAGATCGGTTTATATGGCAGCTATATCAGGTTATGTACCGATTTGCGCCATACTTATCATAGTTATTGAAAATCATAACAAAACACCTCATGCAAAGTTTCAGCCAAATCGGATGAGAATTGCGCCCTCCATGAAATCATGATCCAAGATCGGTTTATATGGCAGCTATACCAGGTTATGTTGAAAGTGATACCAAAACACCACGTGCAAAATAACAGCCAAATCGGATAAGAATTGCGCCCTCCAAAAGCTGAAGAAGTCAAGAACCTAGATCGGTTTATATGGCAGCTATATCAGGTTATGAACCGATTTAAACCATACCTGGCACAGTTGTTGGAAGTGATACCAAAACGCAACGAGCAATTTTTCAGTCAAATCGGATAAGAATTGCGCCCTCTAGAGGCTCAAGAAGTCAAGACCCAAGATCGGTTCATATGGCAGCGATATCAAAACATGGACCGATTTGGCGTATTTTCAATCCCAACCGACCTACACTAATAAAAAGTACAACAAATTACAAATTTTTGCCCATGAACATTCCAAGTTTAAGCTCAATGATAAGGGGCCTCCTTTTTATAGCCGAGTCCGAACGGCGTGCCGCAATGCGACACCTCTTTGGAGAGAAGTTTTACATGGCATAGTACCTCACAAATGCTGTCAGCATTAGGTGGAAAAAACCACTGCTAAACATTTTTGCTGATGATTTCGCCAGAATTCGAACCCAGGCGTTCAGGGTCATAAAAAGTACCTGTGCAAAATTTCAAATGTCTAGCTTTAATCCTTCGAAAGTTAGCGTGCTTCGACAGACAGACGGACGGCCGATTGACTTAAAATGACATGACGATCAAGAATATATATACTTTATGGGGTCTTAGACGCAAATTTCGAGGTGTTATAAACAGAATGACGAAATTAGTATACTCCCATCCTATAGTGGGGGGTATAAAAAGACAGAAATTTATAAAATGGTTTAACTTTGGAAATGCTTTGACAAAACATGATGTGTGACATATTTTTAGGCTTTTCGCTTCGGATGTGCGCACTTGTGGTGATACTTAAAATATTTATTAACGCTTCGTTCCTGTTTTTTAATAGTAGTCATTTTATTTCTCGAAATAAATATGAATCAAGAGCGCAGTTGCTCGCTTGCAGTTACCTGCCCAGAAACGTTGTCTCTATGCGGCATTATGAGTGAACATTGTCAACCAATAATGTCGAATACTTTTAAAGGGTGTGTTTTTAAGAGTGACCACACTTTTCTCGAAGTTGGTCTAATTGACTGCCGTCATTTGATTTATGTTCAATTTGGTTTGCGATTTCCTAATGATAGAATCCTAATAAATAGAGTTATTACCCTAAATGCCGCAAAAAGTGGTTCGACATAGCTGGGATGGTCACATTTTTTAAACACAATAGCAAACGCTTATCTTTATAAAAAAGCTAAATTCTTAGCGATAAAAATATTCTTGAAAAGCACAGATGTAAAAAACACCCTTTACTTTGCCCTAAAAAATGTTGCCAAATCTGAATTTACCACCGGCTGAATGGAGATGATGGCAATAAATCTTTTCCATTTTCGCAGAGTTTTAGCGAATTACCTGCCTAATAGAATTTGCATATGTAAATTTTTATATAGGCTACGGGGGCATAATGTAAAAAAAACGTTATTTTCCGCTCTGTCGTGATAAACGTTGCTTACGACCCATTATAAAAAGGTTTTCTGTCATTATGAAGCTGCAGCAATTTCCTTACATGTTTACTATATTCATTGAGCAGGCAAATACCTTCATTTCGCAGAGTTTTCACATCCTTTGCCAATTTCCTTTTATGTCCCAAAGTTGTACGAGAGAAACCAAAGGCATCAATCAGATTAAATCAGGAAGTATGATAAATTCGACATCTTCTAGGCGGAGAATAATTACTTGGCTCCAGCGACATTTAATGTCAGGCAATGTACAATGTATTGGAATTACATCTGAGAAATAACAATGGACCGCTCGTTGGCCAGTACATAAACAGAGATAGAAATAAAACTTCGCTTAAGAAGGTCCTTTTACAAAAACAACTGTTTTTTAAAGGGGAACCAAATATAGTCCGATCCAAACCATATTTGGGGCTGATGACGGGAGACCTCAAACTACCCACTGCTTAAAATTTCAGCGAAATCGGGTGATAAATAGGGCTTCGGACCCTTTATCGAGAGATCGGTCTATATGGCAGCTATATCTAAATATAGTCCGATCTGAACCATTTTTGTGTCAGATGTTGGTAGGCCTCAAACTACTCACTGTTTCAATTTTTAGCGACATCTTATATATAAAAATCAATTTCTGTTTGTTTGTAGGTTTGTTTGTTTGTTTGTATGTTTGTGTGTTCCTTATAGACTCAGAAACGGCTGAACCGATTTTCATGAAATTTTCACAGATGGTGCATAATGACCCCGTGGTGAAAATAGGGTACTACATTTTGTGATATCTGATAATTTTCAGAAATGCCAGATCTCGGAGATGGGTGGTGCGATTTAAGCGAAATTTTGTGTGCTCTCATATAGTACCCTAAAAATAAAAATTTGGTATACAAATTTCGGATGGGGTACCTAGGGGGGCCGCCCCACCCTAAAACCTACCAGACATATATTTAGACCAATCACCATAATATGGGACTCAAATTAAAGGTATTTAGGATAGGAAAACGTATCTGATATCCAATTGTCGAACCAAGTGCTAGGGAGACCACCCCAACCACCAAAACACACCTAAATCGCACATATTTACCGACCATGGCAATATGGGACCCAAATGAAAAGTATTTGCGAGTAGAATACGAATCTGATATCTAAATGTGGGACCACGTTTCTGGGGGTCCACCCCTTCCCCAAAACACCCCCCAAACAGGACTTATTTACTGACCATGGAAATATGGGGCTTCAATAAAAGGTATCTGAGTGTAGAATACGAATCTGATATCCAAATACGGGATTAAGTGTTTGGGGGGCCGCCTCTCACCAAAAACATCCCCCAAAGGGGACAAATTAACGACTGTAGCAATATGGGGCTCAAATGAAAGGTCTTTGTGAGTAAAGCACGAATTTGATATCAATATTCGGGAAAAGTGTCTATGGGGCCACGCCACCCCCACAACACCACCCAAATAGTAAGTATTTTCTGACTATTGCAATATGAGGCTCAAATAAGAGGGTTTTTAGAGTGGAACACGAATCCGATATATATTTTTAAGGCCAACTCACTGAGTGGCCGCTCCATCCCCCAAAACACCCCCCAAGCCGGTCGTGTTTGCCGACTATGGAAATATGGGGCTCAAATTAAATTTATTTGGAAGTAGACCACGAAGCTGATATCAACATTAGGGACCAACTGTCTAGGGGACGTCCCACCACCATAACAACCCCCAAATAGGACGTATTTGCTCACAAAGACAATTTGGGTCTTAAAGAGAGTGGAACCGGACATATTTGCTGACTTTTGCAATAAGGCGTTTAAATGAGATTAGAAAACGAATTTGATATCCAATTTTGAGGGGAATGGCAATATGGGGTTCAAATAAATTATATACGAGAATAGAGCACGTTGCTGATATATTTTCCGGGTTTGGTATTTGGGGGACCACTACAATCCCCAAAACACCCCTAAATCGGGCATATTTACCGACCATGTCAATGTGGAGCTTAAATGAAAGGTATTGGGAGGTAGGGCGAGAATTGGTACCCATTTTCGGGACCAATTTTCTGGGGTTCTACTCCTTTCCCAAAATACCCCACAAACAGCAATTTTTTAGTGACCATCGCAATATGGGGCTCAAATAAATGTATTTGGGAGTAGAGTACCAATTTGATATACAAATGTAGTACCATGTACAATATTTAGGACATCACCCCTTTCCCAAAAGAGCCTCAAAGGGAAAAAATTAAAATTATGTGGCTCAAATGAACGGTATTTGAGATTAGAAAACGAATTTGATAACCTATTTGGGGGCCCTATGTTTGGGGGTGCCTCATCCTGTAAACTCCCTTTAAGCCAATGGCAATATTTGGGTTTAAATAAATGGTATTTGAGAGTAGAGCACGATGCTGATATTTTTTCAGGCCCAAGTATCTGGGGACCACCTTTCCCCCGAAAACACCACTAAATCAGACACCATGAAAAAATCGGGCAGAAATAAAGTATTTTATTTTAAATTCGTAGACCAATAAAGATCATGTGGGATTCAGATAAAGGCACTGTTATTGTCAAACTGTTAGTCAAGTTAGCATGGTATTTCACTAAAAGATCTTTAATTGTCGAAAATAAATATTCCAAGGAAACTTTTGTTTCATATAAAGTAAAAGAAGGCGCAGCGGAGCGGGCCCGGGTAAGGTAGTATCATATAAAATTGCTCATACACCATGTATAAATCAAATTTTAGTTTTATTTACTTGACAAATGAAAGTTGTTTTTGACCCCTACATCTATACCAACTACATTCAAAATCGAACCATATTTGGGTATAATTGCCATATAAACCGCTATCCTGAATAATTTATTGCATCAAAAAAAAAAAAAAAAAACAAAATTGTCAAAGTCAAAAGGCACTCACAAAAATGCTTATCGTTACTGCGAGTTAATTACATAATATAAGCTAGTTCGTGATATTTATCCACGATTAGTTAAAAGTTCTTAAACAGTTAGAATATTACCTTTGTACAAATACAACTAACTATTCACGAATAGCTTACAACTCAGGCGGAGTTTGTAATTTTCCTTAAACGATAATTTTTGAAATAAGCGAGACCTTAACAAGACAAGGGTAAAAGCATGTCACGATGTCTGAATTTTATTACTGAAGGAACTATAGTTAAAGAAATTTGGATTTTAAGTTCAATATGACTAAACGTTCATTTTCATTTCTTGAGATCACAAATACAATTTAATAAACTCAGTGAGGCATTGCATCTATAAATAGAACATGACATAGGTGTACAAAAAAAAAACATGGCCCCCTTTGATGAAAAGAAGTTAGAGGATGTTTTTCTTTTATGGTGTTAGGAAACATTGAAAGGGAGAATTAGATTCAGATAAAAAAATAGGGATGTGGATGAATGCGTAGAACGTATGCTTTGTAAACGGAAGGTTCTTGGTCCAACACTCAGCTGCGCCAAAAGGTAAATTTTTATTCAATTTATAATTGCAATGTTTCATATCAAATTTATCTTCTTCAAAATAGTGAAGTGATTGAGAGCCTGGGAGTGGGAGACATGTGGAACCAAATGTGTTGTGTAGTAAAGATGTGTCCACCAATCTCCAATGTTTGTAATTAACATTTTTTTCAATATTTTAAATTTCAGTTTCAATGCTTGTCAGATAAAATTCTGCCTTGTTGGAAGTTTAAAGTGAACTAGTACCATGCAATATCAATCTCGTAGTTGTTAAGAAATTGTGAAACTAATAGTGAACACTCACAACCATGGAACGTATTGTGGACACTACGATAAAGAGAAGCACATCCAGCGAACTGCTCAACTACAAACAGCATGCCTATGTCAAGGGAAGGTCGGTGGAGACTGCCCTGCACGAGGTTTTGCATAAAATAGAAGAATCCTTCGATGCCAAAACGTACACACTGGCGGTATGCATTGACACCGAGTGGGCTTTTAACAATGTGCGGACCGACACACTGATCCAATCCTTAGAACAGTACCGGGTGGACCCGGTCCTTAGAGACTGGATAAACCATATGCTAAGGAACAGGTGGATAAATTGTGTGTCCCATGGCATAAATATAAGGGAGAAAGTGGCACAGGGCACGCCACAGGGGAGGCATTTTATCGCCACTCCTATGGATGACCACAATAAATGACCTATTACGGATGCTGAATGAGGAGGGATTTGAACCTGTCTGCTACGCAGACGATGTTATAATACTTCTAAGGGGTAAGGATCCGAACGAGCTATGCAGAACGACGGAAAGGGTCTTGCATATGGTATATGACTGGGCTAGACCCAGAGGTCTCAATGTTTACCCAGAGAAGACTGAAATTTAACACACCACGTTTCCTCAATAAGACGATTTCGATATCTGACAAGGTCAAATACTTTGCTGTGATCTTGCACAGGAAACTGAATTGGAAGTGTCACATTCAGGAGCGTACTGAGAAGGCTCACAGATGTTGGCCACTATGTAGGCGGGACGTAGGCTCGAAATGGGGCCTGAATCCTAGGATAGTCCACTGGCTCTACAGGAGCGTGATTAGACTAATACTTACTTACGCCACAGTAGTTTGGTGAACTGCTAGGGAGAAAAAGTGCAACATAAGGGCCGTACAACAGGTTCAGAGAACGTGTTGTCTTGGCATAGGCGGAGCGATGAGGACCACGCCCTCTAGTGCACTGGAGACTATTCTAGATATCCGACCCATTGACATACAAATTAAGTGTGAGGTAGCCACTGCGACTATGAGACTAAAGGCGATGGGAGAATGGATTGAGGATGGGAGCAGCTCATACCATCGCGGTATAATCGAGGCGACGATAGGAAACCTGGAAGGAAGGGAAGAGGTGTCCCATCGGATACCTGAGATGAACTTTGAAGTCGAATGCAAGCCACTGCTGCCATCGGCACAGTCTTGGATTGACGGAAACCTAGTATTGCCATCTGATAGATCATGTTACACGGATGGATCAAAGCTAGAGGACAGAGTGGGTCTGGGGGTTTACATTGAGAACCCAGGGACTGAGATCTATTGTAGACTGCCTGACCATAATACGTTCCTGCAGGCGGAGATCCGAGCGATCACGAACAGTCTTGCAGTGTTAGAAGTAGATTAATGCCTTCTCTGAGGATGGCAAAATCCCCATCGTTTGGGTGCCGGTATCATAACGGGAGTCATAGGACTACGAGCTCACTTATGTAAAATCGGTGCGGCAAGTGATAGCATGTGTAGGGCATGCGGGGAAGATGATGAGACGTTGGAGCATTTCCTTTCTCATTGACTGGCTTTCTCGTCCAACAGATACCGGTACTAAGGTAGAGACACAATATCAGACATGAACTAACTTAGGGGAGTGATATTGAAGATAATTAAGGATTTGGCAAGTAGCACGGAATTCCTAACTTAACATTTTCTTTTTACAGGTTACTTTATAGTTTTTAGAGCGCACAACAAGTCGATTACTGGCTTAGGTGTATGTCCATAGTGGCATGGGGCGGATTAATATCTGCACCCTCTTTTCAACCTAACCTAACCAAATAGTGAACATATAATTCTTTAGCTCTATAGGAAGTTCAATATTTCACAAATTTAGTTCATTTTAACTAGCGTTGAAGTTGTGGTGTTTATAATCTTTAATATTACATTCAATAATAAATGATAACTTGGGCTATTTTGACATTTAGGAGAATAAATTATTTAATGTATTTCAGATGTAAAATAATTAAATTTGTTTAAATAATAGTGTATTTAAGAAAATTAGTTATAAAATTCAGTGTCAAATAATGTATTCCACTAAACGAACTACTCAACGCTCACTATCCACAACGCATTGTGGAATTAATAAGCTAAAGAGGCACACACTCAGCAGATGTTCTACAGTCCTTTCTTTCTCGACGTCCTCACAGCTTCAGCAAAAGTCGTTACAGGCAACCTTCAGTCTGTCAGCATGTTTTCCTATCAGACAGTGACCTGTTATGACGAACACAAGCCAGTGACAGCAAATCGGTAGAGCTCTTCAAGTCTATATTAGGCCACATTAGTTTGGAATGCTCACAGCCCTCTTTGTGATCATCTGTCATTCGTGTCCTTCGGGCCTGATCCTGAAGACCAAGCTTACATGTCGCTGGAGGCATAACCACAGATTCCAGTTCCTCTGGAAGATGTAAGGTAGTACCTGGTCTCTCAAGCTCACACGACTTAAAACTCACTGGGATATATATGTGCCCTGGCACCCTGAACAGGTGAACTTTGAACAGTTCAGCCATCTCGTTGAGAGATCTGCGATAGTTGAGTGCGGTTTTTGATTTTTCCTGGGATTTCATAACTGCATGGCTGTCTGAGAAGATATGCCAGATGTCGTTATCGGGTAACCTTCGCTATATGACCAGTTGTAGCTTTTCAGAGTACACCCTAAAGCCCACCTGGTCACCGAGTTTAGAACCATCCGTGTAGAAGTCTTTGTAACTTCTTTTACCAGGGATAAGTTCAGCGCATCGGATGGTGTCTTTTTTTTTTAAACTAATCGCTCTCTGGCAGGTGTGAAGGGCAAGAGTTGCCAGTCTTCCCCTTGCCAAAATGTTGGATTTGAAGTCAGTAAATGGAACATTCTGCCTCCCAAGGGGACAGTTGCCACTATAGGTAACTTGTATCTCCTGCTGAAAGGAACTATTGGGTTGCCCAAAAAGTAATTGCGGATTTTTCATATAGTCGGCGTTGACAAATTTTTTCAACGGCTTGTGACTCTGTAATTGCATTCTTTCTTCTGTCAGTTATCAGCTGTTATTTTTAGCTTGCTTTAGAAAAAAGTGTAAAAAAAGTATATTTGATTAAAGTTCATTCTAAGTTTTATTAAAAATGCATTTACTTTCTTTTAAAAAATCAGCAATTACTTTTTGGGCAACCCAATACTTCTGACTTGCTCTTGCTTCACTTGCCAAGACCATTATCGTTAGCCTCTTTTGCTGTGGCACGTAGAGCTTCCTGCAGTATGTCTCTTAGAATGCTGGGAAACTTTCATCTTTTAGTAAGTAAGTCATTAATAAACTTTCTTACGGTAAAGTTGATGCCTAGAAACTCCAGCTCCCTTATGATTGACGTCGGTTTACATTATTGAAAGCACCTTCAATGTCAAAAAATGCTACCATTGTATATTACTTGATAGCGAGAGAACCCTCTATGTAGGCGACTAGGTCGTGAAGAGCTGTTAGGGGACTTGCCCTCACTATAAGCATGTTGTTACCGAGACAGGCAATCTCCAGGGATCTTTGTCCTAAGATATGTTTCTATCCACCTCTCAAGAGTCTTCAGCATGAGGGATGACAGTCTAATAGGGCGAAAATCTTTTGCTTTCCTATGGTGCGGTCTTCCTGCTTTTGGAATGAAAATGACCTTTGTGTCCCTCCATCCCACAGGTATATACGACATGGTGATATAAGCAGAGTATATCTGCAATCAGACACAATTTCCACAATAACCTCTGGCGAATGCATACCAGTGACAATCTCTCTAGAGCTACGTTGCTCGTTTTAGAATTTCCCGGGAAGTGTGTGTCGACGAATAGTTCCAGTGTTTCCTCACTAGACATTGTTCATGCGTTCTCTGACTTCTGAATATATCCCACCTTAATAGGTCTCGAGGATAGAATCTTTGGATATGGAATGCCACCTAGGTGACTGCAGGATTAGGATCATTCGCACCAAGACTCAATAAACCTGAGAGCGATACGCATCTTACAATATTATTCCAACCTCTTAAAAAGCGTGTTGGTTTGCCAGAGAAGGCCGATGGCCTAGGCAAATTATAGGCATGCGAAAGAGGAATAGGTTCGACCTTGTCATTAAAACTTGAACCAGGTGTTTTTGTCAAAAGCCCCTGCTGACCAGCCTGGCGCAACGGCTCCTCCAGTCGAAGTCTCAGCAGCACACAACATTATACTGCCTGATACCACCACCGCAGCTTTTGGGTCTTTGAAGTCCATAAGCCTACCCTGGGGCTCTAGATCTGCCGCTCCACTGGAAACAGACACAGATCATCAGCCGCCTAATGAATAACACTACCGTAGCTATCATTGAGTTACTTACTTCTCCCTCTTTCTCCCCTTCCAGATCGGTTTATATGGCAGCTTGTCAGGTTATAGACTGATTTGAACCATATTTAGCATATCTATTGGAAGTCATAATAAAACAGGTCATGCAAAATTTCAGTCAAATCGGATAAGAATTGCGCCGCCTAGTGGCTCAAGATGTCAAGATCCCAGATTGGTTTATATGGCAGCTCTATCATACTTAGCACAGTTATTAGAAGTCACAACAAAGCACGCCATGCCGAATTTCAGCCAAATCGGATAAGGATTGCGCCCTCTAGAGCCTCAAGAAGTCAAGATCCAAGATCGGTTTATATGGCGGCTATATCAAAACATGGACCGATATGGCCCATTTACAATCCCAACCGACCTTGACACTAATAAGAAGTATTTGTGCAAAATTTCAAGCGGCTAGCCTTACTCCTTAGAAAGTTAGCGTGCTTTTGACAGTCAGAAGGACGGACGGACATGGCTAGATCGACCTAAAATGTCATGACGATCAAGAGTGCATATACTTTATGGGGTTTTAGACGAATATTTCGAGGAGTTACAAACAGAAAGACGAAATTAGTATACCTCCACCCTACGGTGTAGGGTTTAAAAAGATGGGCAGAGTGATCCCGCTACTGAAGCCTATAAATGCCACTACGCTTGAGGAACTCTTCCTCCCGAGCCTCGTTGAGGAATTTTCATTCGCCGACCATCAACATGGATTTCGAGGGGAGCGTAGCATAACAATTGCTTTGCGATGGCATGCACATTAGCCGTAACTTAATCCGCCCAGGATGGTTCTCATGGCACTGGACCTACCGAAAGCATTCGATTCGGTCAGCCATGCCAAACTATAATTATCTTTCATCCTTTCCACTCCCTGCAGGCGGCATAGAGACCTATCACATGCGCACGTTTGGAGGATCATGACATCAAGCCCCCATCCATTGTTGACAACTGCGATAGGATAAACGTCTACCTCAAGGATTTTGCCGCTTATTTCGTTGCAAGAGATTTGCACTTCATATACACATGAGGGGAATTCCGACCATCAAGTGTTCCAAAATACTTGGTGTCCCATTTGACTGCTCTTACACATTCTCCTCGCTCGAATTTGGAATAAGGATAGAAATTGAAACAAGGTCCTCAAATTACTAGCCGGCAGCACTTGGGGTGCTGACAAAGAAACCTTGTTGACCACGTACAAAGCAATTGGCCGGGTAATATTAAAATCTGTAAGAATGCCTCTCTTCGAATTGCGTCAGGATGTCTCCTCATCACGGGGACTACCTCCATCAAGAGACAAAGATCCTACCCGTGCGAAGACATTACCATATGCTATCCAATCGCACGGACCATCGAAATCATCATATTGCGGACAGGTATCCACCGCCGCCTCAACTCCTTCAGAGCAACGATTGATGCCTATGTGCAGGATGTGTGTCCCTATGGTGACCTGCGGCCACACGTCATCTGACCCACTCGACTATGATCCAGATCCCTCTGGACACACTTCCACTTATTCTGGATGTTCAATAGAATCGAGCAAACGAAAGAACACACTGTTACAACAACAACAGACGCATTAATTTTTATCCGATATGGCTGTAAGGGAAATATATTTATGACCTCGTACTCTCACACTAAATGTCACTCAGACAAATCCGAGAATAGTCAAAGCCCTGCTTCGCTTTTGCTTGATTTGACTGCATTGGCGTCTAGTAGCTATAATCATTACCCGAATTGCTATCTTCAAAATAACTCAAATATAAGCTGATTTATTAGTGTACATTTTTAATATACCCACGTATACAAGATCCGTCCCTGCCGTACTTAGCCTCTTTCTTGTTATTTGTATGAAAACAAAAACAAAACAAATTACACTGTGATACACCAAAATTATTCCGGGGTTCTGATGTGTCAATCATTTTTTGTTGGAATCCATGGAAAGTGAAAATTCCTTAGGTCATTTCATAAAGTGATTTTATAATCGTACGAGTATCTTCTAAACAGCTTAGAGACCGAGGAAATTGTTTTTGTATTGCTTTTTTGTCACATTTCAGCCATTGTAACTTAGCCATTTGCTAACCGATCTAAACGAATATGTCTTGTTTGAAAGATAATGTGCGATCCTTTAAAAGAAGGTTAATAGCATAAAAATCTGTTGTGAAAAAGTTATTCTCGTTTAAAATTGAAAATCTACGAAAGTCCGCATTTCTCTACATTCACCGTTATAAAAACACCTTATAACGTGACCTGTTAAAACCAAAGGTCTTTTCGTTTTCCATGGATTCCGACAATACCGAATTGGTGTATCAGAATCCCTGAATATTTGTATACCCTGCACCACCACTGTGGTACAGGGTATTATAGATTTGTGCATTTGTTTGCAACGCTAAGAAGGAGAAGAGCTAGCCCGTGATAAGTATACCGATCGACTCAGAATCACTGATTCGATTTAGCCATGTCCGTCTGTGAGTCCATGTATTCTTGTAATCAAAGTGCAGGTCGTATTTGTTGTCCGATTGTCACGAAATTTTGAACATGTCACTTTTTTAGCCCAAGGACAAACGCTATTGGTTTTGAAAAAAATCGGTTCAGATTTAGATATAGCTCCCATATATATCTTTCTTCCGATATTGCTTTTTAACGGTGTAGAAGCCACAATCTTCGTCCGATCTTCACAAAATTTGGCATTGGGTATTTTATTTGAGGTCTATATATGTGTGCAAATATATCTTTCATCCGATATGGCTTTTTAAGGCTGTAGAAGCCACAGTTTTAGTCTGATCTTTACAAAATTTGGCATGGAGTGTTTTATTTGACGTCTCCATATGTGTGCAAAATTTCATAAAAATCGGTTCAGATTTAGATATAGCTCCCATATATGTCTTTCATCCGATTTGGCTTTTTTAAGCTGTAGAAGCTTTATTGACGTCTTCATATGTGTGCAAAATTTCATAAAAATTGGTTTAGATTTAGGTATAGCTTCCATATATATCGTTCATCCGATATGATCTGTTAAGGCTGTAGAATACACAATTTTCGCCCGATTTTACATGAGACCTTTAAATTGACGTTCCAATACGTGCGCCAAATTTCATTTAAATCGGTCCTACTTTAAATATAGCTCCGATATGGACTTTTATGGCAGTAAAAACCACAATTTTGCTCACATCTTAATGACACATACTGGTACTTCAATCTCTATTTGACGCCCCAGTATGTGTCATTAAAATTGCGACAGGTTTCGATATAACTCCCATATAATCATTTATCCGATATGGCCTTTTAAAGATGTGGAAATCAAATTCTTTTGTCTTATGGTAGGAAAATCTTACAAGGTTCTAAATTGCTATTTCAGTTGGTATCCAAATTAAAGTCTAACTAAATTTCGACATAAGTTCTACATATAAAAAGTACTACATGTACTAGGTGGTGTAGGGTATTATATAGTCGGCACCGCCCGACTTTTGCCTTTCCTTACTGGTTTTTCATAGTGTTATTATTGTCTTTGTGTTGTCATTGTCAAGATTTCGTTTATGGGTAAAACATGAAAGCATATCTTCGCTTATCTATTTCTTATACAATGCGGTTAAATTAAATGTTCGACATAAAACACGGCTATGGTCCCCATTAATCTAAGGAAAATAATTAGGCCATGAGGTAAACCAAACAATCTGGATGAAAACACTGACGTCTTGCCACTTTGATCAAACAAAAAACGCAATAGCAGATCATAATTTCGAAAGAACGATAATATCCATGATAATGAAGATTCTTTCCGACGATTTGAATGCAGGTCACTCAGATAAGAAGATCATGCCAGACGTAGTATACCAGGAATATCTTGATGTTATTGTTAATAGAATGCATCAAGCAGAGAGATCTGCGTATATCGATAATCCTAGTCGCACATGATCTTTGTTTATTGCTACATTTTTTATTAAGGTGATTAGAGTAGAATTTAATACCTAAATAAGTGAAAAAGAAAATGTGTCAAAGCTTATGAATGGTCTAACACTTACATCCTTAGTACCTTTAAGACTTCTGGGCAAAAGTCTTATTGCAAATACCTTGGAAAATTTTCCAGAGTACTCGAAATTCCTTGAATAACTCAATTGGTCTAATCCGAAGGTTGGTTGGAATAAAAAATTCATTATATAAAGCCAATAATACCTTTAAGCACACCTCAGCAGTCCAACCGTCTATCACAACATTGTCTTCCATGACTTCTTTACGACAATTTGAATTTTTTTTGGCATATCTGCGGACGTGTCTTGCATATTATCTGTTATACAATTTGATTGTCGACGAATTTCCTGACCTCTAAAGGACATCGTAACAGACGTGTCATTTCAATTGTCATGAGATATGATGACACGATCGTTTACAATGTCGCTTAAAATGTCATGCATGATTTTCGCGCCAACTATATGAAATGTGATCTATGATTTGTATGGGTTGTCGGCTAATGTCTTCAACGATTTAAAATGGTCAAGCAACCTCTTTTTAAGACGAAAAAAACTAGTAAAAAATGTCATTGGAGAACGGATGAGAAGAGATAACTCCTTGAAATTTGAAATGGTTAAAGCTGAGGTGCTATGGTGATTATGTGGCAACTCTTAGCAGGCCCCTTAAGTTGATCACCTCGACATTTCAAAAAGATGTTCGCCAAGTCTTAAAAACCAAAAATAATATCTGGACGACCTTTTTGAAAAATCCCCAAAATACCAATTTTCGGTAAAGATGATTTAAAAACAAGTAAAATCGTGCTAAGTTCGGCCGGGCCGAATCTTATATCCCCTTCACCATGGATCGCATTTGTCGACTTCTTTCCCCGGCTTCTCTTCTTAGGCAAAAAAAAGGATAAAAGAACAGATTTGCTCTGCTATTAGAACGATATCAAGATATGGTCCGGTTCGGACCACAATTAAATTATATGTCGGAGACCTGTGTAAAATGTCACCCAATTCGAATAAGAATTGCGCCCTTTGGGGGCTCAAGAAGTAAAATAGAGAGATCGATTTGTATGGGAGCTGTATCAGGCTATAGACCGATTCAGACCATAGTAAACACGTATGTTGATGGTCATGAGTTGTTGGAAGTGAAACACGTCGTGCAAATTTTCATTCCAATCGGATAAGAATTGCGCCCTCTAGAGATCTATATCAAAACATAGACCGATTTGGCCCATTTACAATCCCAACCGACCTACACTAATAAGAAGTATTTGTGCAAAATTTCAAGCCGCTACTTCTATGGGCCAGCAAATCGTTTGTGAGACAACAAACGGCACTGAGACTTCCGTGCATTAAAATGTACACGATTCATTCGATCCCACTTAGAAATGGCCAGCAAATCCTGGCAGAGTGTTCTCAATCTCTTGAAGACTCGGCCAATGGTCGAATGAGAATGACAGAGATTACTATCATCCGCAAATGAGTAGTTCGGATTCGATATCTAACTCAACAGATCGTTGATGAATATAAGAAGAAGAATAGGAGAAAGGACAGAGCCCTGGGGTACACCCGTGGTCGATTTATACTCATTGTACAACATTCATACCGCACCAATCAGTTAATTTTTGGGGATGAAGTGTTGATTACCTGACCAATAACGCATATTTTGCTTGTTGACGAACCCATTAAACCAAAAATGAGCTTCGTCACTGAAGATGATTAACACTCTATACGTAGCGGTCATCGACACCGAATTTCGGTAGTAAATTTAGTTTGTTCGTGTACTTTACCATGATGAAAATGTTTAGTTTACTGAATAAATTGACAGTGACAGTTCGATGATTAGTGTAAGAGTGCGCTCACATATTAAATTCAAAGTTGTCAAGTCCCTTTAGGAAAACCCTGCATTGCGTATTTGCAATCAGGAATAGTTATACAGTACTATTCATCAAATAGCTGCTCAGATAATGTGGAGTACCACTGAGTGGGATATTGGGCATTGTATAGGATAACACAGTGTCCGTAAAAGCTGCATGACCAAAGAGAAAGCAGTGACCACAGCACTTTCTCTTGCCACAATGTCCAGAGGCATTAGTAGAATAAAATACAGTGCCAGAGAGATCACCGCAGCGCAGAGGTAAGCATATCCGCCTATGACACAGAACGCCCAAGTTCGAATCCTGGCGAGACCATCAAAAAAATGTCATTCAATTTAGCAGTGGTTTTCCCCCTCCTAATGCTGACAACATTTGTGAGGTACTATGCCATGTAAAAACTTTATTCGAAAGAGGTGTCGCACTGCGATGCCGTTCGGATTCCGCCATAAAAAGGAGGCCCCTTATCATTTAGCTTAAACTTGAATCGTACTGCAGTCATTGATATGTGAGAATTTTGCCCCTGTTCTTAAGTGGAATGAATGTTCATGGGAAATATTTGCAATTAAATTCAGTACATAAGATGGTCTCTTCCTCAGTGCGGCTATGATGGACAGACGAGTATTGAACAATTGGTGGACCTAATAGACTGATTTACGGCTATATCACTTTCAGTAGCCTACATCTCTAAGACAAACTAGTCCCTTAGAGTGCTGGTAAACTTTCCCCTAACCGCGATAGTCGTATGCACTACCGCTTTTACATATTTTTCTTCCAGAGACAATAATATGTTGATAATAGCCAGGTTCCCAAGTATGGGAGACATTACACCATCCTTAGGTCTCCCTCTGCAGACCTAGTTTTGAAAATCTACGAATAGCCTCCAGTAATGCACAGTACCACAGGAGTGAGGTAGGGTTTCTTTCTTTTATATAAAAATCACTTTTGTTTGTAGGTTTGTTGTGTGTTCCTTATGGACTCAGAAACGGCTGGACCGATTTTCTTGAAATTTTCACTGATGGTGAATAATGATCCCTTGGTAAAAATAGGGTACTAAATTTTTTTTGATATCTGAAGGGGGAGCAGACCCTCCCCCTTACCCTAATTTACAGAAGCTCCAAATCTCGGAGATGGTTGGTGCGATTTAAGCGAAATTTTGTGTTCTCTTTTATATAAACCTACAAACAAAAATTTGGTATCCAAATTTCGGATGGGGTACCTAGGGTGGGCGCCCCACCCCAAAACCTACCAAATATGTATATACATCAATAAGGACAATATGGAACGCAAATGAAAGGTACTTAAGGTTAGAAAACGTATCTGATATCCAATTTTCGGACGAAGGATCACCCCAACACCCCTAAATCGGACATATTTACCGACTATGCCAATATGGGACTCAGGTATTTGCTAATAAAATACGTATCTGATATCCAAATTTGGGACAAAGTTTCCGGGGGTTCAGCCCTTCCCCACACCCATAACACCACCCAAATAGGAAATGTTTGCTTACCATTGCAACATGATGCTCAAGAAAGAGGTATTTTAGAGTAGAACACGAATCTGATATATATTTTCAAAGCCACGTCACTGAGCGGCCGCCCCACACCCATGTTTGCGACTATGGAAAAATTGAGCTCAAATGAAGGGTATTTGGGAGTAGACCATGAGTCTGACATCAACATTCGGGACCAACTGTCTAGGGGACGTCACCCCCACGCTCACCAAGACAATTTGGGTCTTCAAGACTGTGGAACTCGATATTCATAGTTTTTAGGGACCATACCCCGAACCGGACACATTTGCTGGCTTTTTCAATAAGGGGTTTAAGTGAATGGTATTTGAGATTAGAAAACGAATTTGATATCCAAATATTGCGGCCAAAGGCAATATGAGAATAGAGAATCAGCACGTTGCTGATAAATTTTCAGGGCTTAGTGTTTGGGGGACCACCCCACTCCCCAAAACACCCCTAAATCGGGCATATTTACCGACCATGTCAATGTGGGGCTTAAATGAAAGGTATTGGGGGGAAGAGCACGAATTGATACCCACTTTCGGGACCAATTTTTGGAGCTCTACGCCATTCCCAAAATAACCCACAAATAGCTATTTTTTACTGACCATCGCAATATGGGGCTCAAATAAAGGTATTTGGGAGTAGAATACGAAATACCCCCCAAAGGGTAAACATATTTCGACCATGCCAATATGTGGCTCAAGTGAAAGGTATTTGAGATTAGAAAACAAAAAAAAATTGAGATTTGATAACCAATTTTGGGACCATGTGTTTGGGGGACGTCTCATCCCGTAAACGCCTCTCTAAACCAATGGCAATATGGGGTCTAAATAAATGTTTTTTGAAAGAAGAGCACGATGCTTATATTTTTTCAGGGCCAAGTGTCTGGGGGACCGCCTCACCTCCGAAAACACCCTTAAATCAGACATCATGAGAATATCGGACAGAAAAAAAGTATTTTAAGAATGGAGTACACCTTACATCCAGACTTAAATTCGTAGACCAATAAAGATGATATGGGATTCAGATAAAGGCATTTATATTGTTAAACTGTTTGTCAAGCGATATGCTATTTTCGTAGCATGGTTTTTCACTAACAGCTCTTTAATTGTCGAAAATAAATATTCCAAGGAAAATTTTATTCCATATAAAGTAAAAGAAGGCGCAGCGGAGCGGGCCCGGTCCAGCTAGTATACGATAAATGATAAAATTTGTATATCCCAGTCGATCGTATTGCGATGACTTTTAAAAAGTTGATATCTTTGGGAAAAATGTGTGTCAAATATTTCCAATTTTAAGCGTCTGACTGCAAGTTTATATATTGTATAAAAAACTTTTTTTTTTATTTTTTTAATTTATACGACTATCTACTTACTTTGATTCGTCTTTGGGACATGGTATAAATTTGATGCATTCTCGCTTCTGAAAATTTGTCTCAATCCAACTTCGAGGCTGATGCTGTTTTTGTTTATGTTGATATCCATGGGTAGTTTGCACAAGGTAAAGGAAAAAAATAAACAAAAATAAATGAGTGGCATGAAATAGTCCTCTTTTTAATTTAGGGCTAAATTAAACCAACTTTCTGTACAAAATTTTGGCACAAGCACACGCTTTCAAAAAAAAAAAAAAAAATAGAATCACATCAACACAAATACTCAAAAACGAGAAGGAACCAACATATCGATTGAAATCAAATGAAAAGATTAAAAGGGTCAAATAAATTTGAAATATTAGTGGAGTGTGATGTGGGTGCACGTTTAGTTTACCAAAACAAATATGGGGCATTTATTGAATATCAAACAAAACGTAAATTAAATGAATATTTATTCTAAAACACAACACAGCTCTATTTACAATTTTTGAATAACAAAATAGATATATTTTTGTACATGGGCGCAAGCATCCATTTAGGTTGACCATATTTCAACAGCAATCAGTAGGTCGATATTTCGAAGTAAATATGCCACGTGCTGCTATTTGTTTAAAATAAGCTATCGGTGTTAATTTGCAAATGAGGCAGGTGTTAAGGTGAAACAGCAATAATGAGCATAGACAAAATAAGAACGTTATGAATAACGATTTTGTTCTGTATCCACCCACCACCATTGTATGAGTGGCATACTTATGTCTTCAGTTCGTTTGCGAAACCTAGATATAGTCATTTGAGATACCAGAAAGTTAATAATCGTAGGACTACTAACTCACTTATGTAAAATCGGTGTGGCAAGTGATAGCATGTGTAGGGCATGCGAGGAAGATGAGTAGACGTTGTAGCATTTCCTATGTCATTGCCCGGCTTTCGAGTCCAGCAGATGCCAGCACTTAGGTGTGGGCTTAGTGATATGAATCAACTTAGGGGAGTGGCATTGAAGGCAATTACGGATTTTGTAAGTAGCACGAAATTCATAACAAAAAATTTTCTTTTTAGGGGTTACTTAAAGTTTTTATAGCGCACAGCAAGCCGATAACTGGCTTAGGTGTATGTCCATAGTGGCATGCGGCGGATTAATATCTGCACCCGCTTTTCAACCTAACCTAACCTAACCTAATACCAGTAGGGAAGGGCAAAAGTCGGACGGTGCCGACTGTATAATACCCTACACCTACCCTGTAAGTACAATGTGGGAGCTATATCTAATTCTGAACCATTTTTGACGGACCTCGGCGAGCAAAAATATGTTCAAACTGTAATAACTACGGTTGACAAATGACAACGTTATTGCAAATTACCCAAAATCTGACGAACATATGTATGGGAGCTATAACTAACGCTGAACCGATTTCCATGAAATTAACCAGTAATGTCGAGAGTCATTAGAAAATCTTTCCTGCAAAATTTCGAGAGAATCGGGTAACAAATGATCATTTAATTGCATTATTACTGCAAATCGGAAGAACATATATATGGAAGCTATATCCAAGTCTGAATGGATTTTTATGAAATTCACTTATAATGTCGGGAGTCATAAGAAAATCGTCCTGCCAAATTTCGAGAAAATCGGTTTACAAATGATCATATTATTGCAGTTTTACTGAAAATCGGGCGAACACATCTATATAGCTATATCCAAATCTGAACCGATTTTTTCCAATTTCAATAGGCTTCGTCTCTAGGCCGAAAGACACGCCCATACCAAATTTGAAGACGATCGGATGAAAATTGCGACCTGTAGTTTGTACACAAATTAACATGGACAGACGGACAGACAGGCAGACAGACAGACAGAAAGACATACGGACATAGCTAAGTCGAATCAGAAAGTGATTCTGAGTCTATCGGTATACTTATCAATGGGTCTATCTCTCTTCCTTTTGGGTGTTACAAACTAATTCTCTAAGTTATAATACCCTGTACCACAGTAGTGGTGTAGAGTATAATAACAATCTAGTCCATCTGATCATCTTTTTGCCGAAATTACGCCTAGAGAAATCATTTCTTGGAATTCGATTAAAAATAGCGGTGATAATGGTTAATCATTTTTAATTGTTATGCCAAAGATCGGTTGTTTTAAAGTTCATTAGATGGCGTAGCTACACACAATTGTGTCACTTTAAAGGAGTGCTTTTAGTTTTTTCTTCACAACTTTATGCCAGTGAAACCCGTTGTGCGATACCTCTTACCTAACACAAGCTGCAATTATTCTAAGGGAGCATTATTTTTGGATATTTTGCTACCCATTCTGCTAAGGCATATTCGAAAATTTGTTTTAAATATTATCTGAAATATTTCGTTTCGTAAAAAATTGTTTGGAAATCGTGATACGATTTGAAGACACATATTATTTATCATGAAATCCGAACGTTTTAAGCAAATTACGTGTGATTATTACTTTAAAACTCTAAAAAATATTTGTAAGCAATCAGCAAATTAGAGAACAGGGTAGCTGACAGGCCACCGTAGCGCAGAGGTTAGCATGTCCGCCTATGTCGCTGAACGCCTGGGTTCGAATACTGGCGAGACCATCATCAAATTTTCAGCGGTGGTTTTCTCCTACTAATGCTGGCGACATTTTTTAGGTACTATGCCATGTAAAAACTTCTCCTCGAAAGAGGTGTCGCACTGCGGCACGCCGCTCGGACTCGGCTATAAAAAAGATTCTTAAAAACTTCAATTGAGCTTAAAATCTTGAATTGGACTGCACTCATTGATATGTGAGAAGTTTGCCCCTGTTCCTTAATGAAATGTTCATGGACAAAGTTGCAATATGGAAACGTTGCCAAACGCCATGGCGATGGTTGTGTTTGCTTAACCGAGCGCACCTACGCGAATTGGAGCCTACGAACCGCAACCTGAAGAAATTTTCCATCTCAGATGATGGTGTAGGCCGCTGTGGCTGTCCAATTCCCATGGACTTTTATATTCGGATCATTGTAGATACTAAAATGTGGTCTTTTGAATTGGTAACACTTAATGTCAGCTACTCTGTACACAAATTCCTTACGCTTTTTATGAAAAAGAAAGAAAATTTACACAATTATTTTCGTATTTGTTGGAACAAAGTTGATAACGCTTTAAAAGGTTTGCAGCTTTAATAAAAACTTAATAAAAATATACCATATTCCCACGTATTAATTCCTTTAGTTAGTAACCATGGTAACGAGAAGAAACTTCGACTGCATGTTAATGTAGGAGCAGGTAGCGTACGCTACATCAAAGCAAATAACAGGATTAACTTGTTGCTTAACTCGCATTAAACTCTGGCTTGGGTTTTTTTGGTTTTTTTCTTGCAAGTTTATTAGAGCTTTCCAGTTAGCAAATAATCATCAAAGCAGCGTAGAAAATGTGAAAGTGGCAAAGGGTGTCATGCCACAGCTTATACAGAAGCAAGTAAAAACGCTTTTAGAATTCTCACCAACATAGAAATATTTCTAAAACTAAACTACACAGAAAAAAAGTTGCTGTAAAATTAAGATTTGTCCTTGCTTGAAGAATTTTAGAAATGATTACAAGCCGAAGAAATAAAACTTCAAAATAAAGATACTATCTTAAAATTTAAGTTGCTACGTAACTAACGGACGCAACCAAACGACTCGAATTTCGATCCTTCACTGATTATTATTATTATTTTTAGAAAAATATTCCTTTAATGTAAATGTACTACTTTTTCTGTTTGCGCTTTCTTTTCTTGGTCTTACAATTTTATTGAGATTTTGTCGCAGGATATTGTTTGGCTAAAGACCATTTTGTTCAATGCTTTCTATTCAGAGAATAGCTTAACAACCTCTTATTGGTTGGTACTCTAATTGGGTTGGTATGTAAACCCCTATGATCCATTTGACGAATCTCGCTGATGAAGATTCATGGCGAATCAGAAATCGCCATCCGCATAGGCGGTAAAATGTTTTTTAGCATCATCACACAGTTTGCCTTACTTTTAAGAGTTCTTTGCTGTGCTATTCTTTGAATAGAAAGCATTGAACAAAATGGTATAAAACCAATATCCTGCAATGGAATCTCAATAAAATGTACTAGTTTTACTTTAAAAAATAAAAATTTACATTTAACTTAGTGAAAGACTATTTGTTAGTTTTTCACTAAGTTAAAACATGGCTTTCCACAGAGTTAATTTACTAACAATCATTAAAAGATATGTGTCATTAATAGGTAATTTAGGTTTAAGTGGCAGCCTGCCATCACTTTGACGTTTTCGTCCATTGTGATACCACAGGAAGAGAAGAAGGAAGATTCCTTCTAGTACCTAACGTTGAACCATCCATTTAGAAAGCCCAAAAACTTGCAAATATTCACATTTGCAAAATCAGACATGTTCTCAAAGAAATGAAAACCTAAAGTAGAACTCCTTGTGACTGCCAGTGTGGGACACACTTTTCTTTCTCCTTCACGTCCTCACAGCTTCTGCTAATGTTGTACTGTACAAACTTCAGCATGTTTTCCAATCAGACAGTGACCTGTCATGACTGACACAATAATTGAGACGTCCGTTCTAGCCAACGACAGCAAAGCGGTAATTTGGATTTTGGAATGTGTTGAGATGGAACAGCTGAAGTCTACTTGGAGGAGAAATGAGACATCACATGAGCCGAAAACAATTCAAAATCTCAAATGGTTAGAGTAGATGAGACTTGGTTGCTCCAGTGCAATATGGAAGACAAGAAATAGGAAAATTGAAACGAATTAGGATTGGATTGATTTAAGGGGATTTATTTTCGTAGTCTTACCAGTACAACGGTTGCAAGTGAACAAGAAGGTATGCTAACGAAATTCTATCGGAAGTCGTCTTAGTACGATTGTCAAAATTATTCGTTAAGTTGTTGCTACAGCCGTTGTAGCATAAACTTGTGGCAACGTCTTAGATATATTAATTGTATTTGGGGATTTTTTTTGAACGAAGTTTTAGGGATTTAGGTATGAGGATTTGTTTATGGTATTTTGGCATAAACATGCCGCCCGCCTTGCAGTACGGCTGCAATAAAAAATGAGGCTACAATCGTACTTCAGATGCTTCCTATCATATTATAATTTTCTATTTGTAAAAAAATTCAGTTATGCTTTAAATTCAAAAATTCATATTCAATTCAAGGATATTTCATTAAAGTGCTTATGAGACTAGGTAATATAAATATGAATATATATATATATATATATATATATATATATATATATATGTATATATAGATAAATTTTCAGTTGGTAGTTTACATGTTCTTATTTGTACTTCCAATGATAGTGCGAAAAATGTGTAATATTTGGATAAATTGGCGTATCGGATAGAAATTCATAGGAAATTATTTGGAGCAAAGACCATAGATAGACCACCCAAAGATGGTATTCTGTGCCGTTGGGAGTCCCGACCGACAAAGAATTCCTTCGCTTAATATTTTGGCGTATATGTCGACACCGAATATGATGTCTATTGGAGCTGGTTTGAAGAATTCAACATCAGCCAATATGAAGTTATGGAATTTCTGTCTTATGGATTTGGATATGGAGTTACTTGGGGTGGATATGGTCACTCTATTGGTCATTTTGAGGACTGTTTTGATGCTCACATTTTCGTCGTGAATGGATAACAACGTTATTGGACAAATGGTTTCTTCATCTAGTGCTAGTGTCATCAAATTAAGCTTATCTACAGTTTTTGAAGAGATACAGCTTGTTCTTGCACCAGAATCCAATAAACATCTCACAATGCTTCTTCCGTTTTTCGTATCGACCTTGGCAATGATGGTTGGTAGCAGCGTAATAGCATCTTGTTTGAGTATGGATGTCAAAGATGTCTCATTGGTAGATGTGGAGGATTGCGAGGTGCCTTTTGCCTGCGTGTCGCAAGCCATCTTAGATGTGGACGGCTTTGTAGTAGGCGTATCTGGTAAAGGTTTTCTGGCCTGAATTCTAGGATGAGCATGAAGAAGAGTGTGGTGGTTTTTATGGCAAATCCTGCAACCGGTCTTCGTGAAGCAGGCCCCATCTGAGTGGCTGTGAGCCAAACAATTTTCACAATAACCATATTTCTTCACGATGTCTCTTCTTTGCGTTATATTAAGGCCAAGGAAACGTCGGCATTTTCTTAGAGCATGTGGATGGCGGCAGATTCTGCACATAAACTGTCGATTTCCTTTGAACTTATCTTGTTTATTTTTCTTTCCGTTATTGCGCATAATGAACTATAAGGTATGTGTAGATATAATTTCTGGTAAGTTGAATCCTTGAAATCGGAGTAGGAAGAGCGTAAAGTGATCTTAAGTGCTTTCCGATGGAAGGATAACCAATTTTGTAATCGGTCTTGTAATAACGCCCTTTTCAGTGACTACATCGGCAACGCGGACTCTACGATCGCTACCAAAATATATCTTCGAAATCCTGCCTAGACGCCAAGTGTTTGGCGGTGTGTTTTCGTCTCTTACGACTACCAACATGTTTTCTTCTAAATTCTCTGTCGGCCGTTGCCACTTGTGGCGTTTATGAAGCTCTTTTAAATACTCATCTTTCCATCGGGCACAAAAGTGCTGATGAATTGATTGGAGTCTCTGCCAACGATTTAGCAAAGACATAGGAGCTTCACGAACATTCGGATCTATAGGTGCCAAAATGGGCGAACCTATAAGAAAGTGTCCTGGCGTAAGAGCGTCAAAGTCGGATGGACTTTGGGACATAGGCGACAGTGGACGAGAATTGAGGCAAGATTCTATTTTGGACAAAAGCGTTTGGAATTCCTCGAAAGTGTATTTTACGTTTCCAGCAACTTTCCGGAAGTGAAGTTTAAAACTTTTTACTCCAGCTTCCCAAAGGCCTCCCATATGGGGGGCCCCAGGTGGAATAAAATGCCAGGATATATTCTGGTGGGCATAGCCCGATAGGATTGCTTCTTGGGAAGATCGGATAAATTCCTTAGCCAAGGATCTCGAGGCGCCAACAAACGTTGTGCCGTTATCAGAATGAATGTGTAAGGGACATCCCCTACGAGCAATGAAACGACTGAAGGCAGCTAGAAAGGCAGATGTGGAGAGGTCTGAAGTGGCTTCAAGGTGTATTGCCTTGGTGGAAAAGCAGACAAACACACATACATAACCCTTGGTCATGCGGCAACCTCTTCCTCCATAATATTTAATGTCGAATGGTCCGGCAAAGTCCAGGCCTGTGTGAACAAATGGACGTGAAATTTCAGCTCTCTCTGGAGGGAGAGCTGACATGAGTTGGGTCTGACATCTACGCCTATAGAGGATACAAGGCTTACATTTGTTTATAACCGTCTTTATCAAGTTCTTAACTTTTGGAATCCAATACTGCATACGGATCAACCTTAGAACCAGTTGATTGCCGCCATGGAGGGAAATTTCGTGGACAAAACGAACCAATAGACGGGAGAATTGACAATTATATGGCAGTATAACCGGATGTCTTTCATTATACGTTAAGAATGGAGAAGAAGTAAGCCGACCACAAATCCGTAAAACACCTTCAGAATCGCAAAATGGATTTAAATTCAAAAGCGAACTTGATTTCAAAATGGGATTTTTTAATGACAAGGACAAGTATTCCCTTGGATAGAATGCCTTCTGACTCATGGCAATCAATCGGTCCCGAGTCATTGTTACCTCGGAATTTGATAAAACTCTGGAATCAGCACGAAAATCTGAGCGGTACTTCGAGTGTGTCCTAAAATAAAAACGGTATATGTATGACACGACTCGTAAGGCTCTAGAGAAAGAAGAAAAATCTGTCTAGAATATCCTCAAAGTGGTTAAAATAGGTAAAATTAACCTTCAGAGATTTCCTCTCGATCTCAATAATCTCTGAGGGCACATGGCCATGAATCGCATGATTCCATCAGCCACTGCGGCCCCTTCCACCATACTCGGCTTTCAAGCAGATCCCTAGGATATACACCCCTGCTTGCCAAATCGGCTGGGTTACATTCGGAGGTCACATGACTCCAATTGGAAGGACTAATAACCTCGACAATTTTGGATACCCGATTGGCCACAAACGTCGCCCAATAGCATGGAGGTTTGGACAGCCACGAAAGCACGATTGTGGAGTCCGTCCAACAGTATATAGAATACGAATCGACATTCAACTGGGGTATAATGCCGTCAATCATATCGGCGAGTAATGCTGCACCACACAATTCTAAGCGTGGGATAGAAAGGGTTTTGATTGGCGCAACTCTGGTCTTGGATAACACCAGATTGGTGGCAATGGAATCGTTCACCTCAATACGAACGTAAAGAACAGCTGCATATGCCTTTTCAGAGGCATCGCAGAACCCATGGAATTGGATCTTAGAATTCGGAATATATTGGAACCACCGAGGAACTCTTATCTGGTTGATTAACAGATAATTGTCCTGAAACAACCTCCATTGGGACAGAGTCGATGGAGAAATAATTTCGTCCCAGTCAGTCTTTTCCATCCAGATTTGTTGCATAATTATTTTTGCAATAATAATGCATGGCGAAAGCCATCCTGCTGGGTCGAAAAGTTTGGAGATTTGGGATAGAACCTCGCGTTTAGAAAAGGCATTTGTAGCCGGAAATGGCTGTATGGAAAAGTAAAAACAGTCAGACATCGCATTCCAGCGAATGCCCAACGTCTTGGCGGTGCTCCGATCATCAAACTGAAGGAAATCATCGCGTAGTAGATCCTCGGAAGGAATGTCGGATAAAATGTCTCTGGAATTCGAGGTCCACTTTCGCATCTGAAAACCTGCTGATTTCAAAGCCTGAACAAGCTGAAGCCGTGCGCCAATAGCATCTGAAACCGAATGTGCTCCTACCAAAGCATCATCCACGTACATTGAATTGCGAAGTATATCGCTTGCGAGAGGATAAATGGATTGAACGTCTTCTGCTAATTGCAGAAGCGTTCGGATTGCCAAATAAGGGGCACAGTTAACACCGAATGTAACTGTCCTAAGCTCATAATCCTGGATAGGTAGATCTGGACTTCTCCGGAAAAGAATACGTTGAAATGAAGCGTGCGATGGATTCACAAGAATCTGGCGATACATCTTCGAGATGTCGCCATTGAATACAAATTGAAAAAATCTCCATTTCAAAATCAGGATAGTAAGATCCTTCTGTAGAACCGGCCCCGGATATAGAACGTCATTAAGACTCGTCCCATTGGAAGTGGAGGATGAAGCATTAAATACGACTCTCACCTTCGTAGTCGTACTTTCTGGTTTTATAACCGCATGGTGGGGAAGATAATAAAACCTTGTGGAATCCCTAGAACAGGGAGGGGGAACCATCCTCATATGATCAAGGCGAACATATTCTTCAAGGACATCGTCATATTCCGCCTTGAACTCGGGAGTTCGAAGAAGCCGGGCTTCATTCTTATAAAATTGTGCCATGGAACCATTTCTGGATTCCCCAATGTGGACCTTACTCGGAAATTCCTCCTTAAAGGGAAGAGAAACCACGTATCGACCATCGTCAGAACGTGTGGTGGTACGAAGGAATAGATCCTCACAAAATTGATCCGAGGGAGACAAGAATCTCCTCCGGGGAAGTTCCTCCACCTCCCAAAAACGTGAAATCTCTTTATCTAAAGAGATTTCACAGAAATACGAAACAATAGTGGAAAAGGAGCCCGTTGACTGGACAGGTACCGGACCTGTGAGAATCCAGCCAAACACTGTCTCCTGTGCCATCAAGGAGCCACAAACCGGACTCCGAATTCCTGATAGCATTATCGAAGGAAGCAGATCTCCACCCAATAACAAGTCCACCTTAGAACTCCGGAAGAAATATGGGTCTGCAAGAGGAATATCAGGAAGGGAAGAAAGTAGTCCCGGATCCAAAGTCCTTGATGGTAGACCACCCGCTAGGTGGGGCACTACCAAAGCCGACGCCGATAGCTCGAACTCACCGTTTAAAGTAGAACGTAGAGTAAACGTACATTCTTTTCGCACAGACGCTGAAATGGAGTTATTCAAGCCAGAAATCTGGGCACTTGTGCGCCTGAACGGAAGTCCCATAACATTAAAAAGTCTCTCGGATATGAGAGTGCCCTCAGAACCCGAATCGACCAAAGCCCTCGCGGCGAACTCCAGACCCCCATGGCATACAGTAACCAGGGCCGTGCCCAATAAAACACCCCTAGAATTCGATGAAAAACATGACTGGATGATATTACCTGAAGAAGATTCAGTGGACTGTATTGAATTCGAAGTGCCTGGCTGGGATGAGTTACTAGGACTTGGAGGTGGGGTTGAACTATGTGTGGATGAATTCGAAGGCAAACCCTCCTTATGGAGGAGTGTGTTGTGCTTCTTATTGCACTTGTAGCAGGAGAATTTGCTAGTGCAATTTCTAAGGGTATGGACCTTCGAAAAACAATTTATGCATAAATTATTTTTCTTTATCGCATCGTATCTCTGACTCTGAGACATCTGCAAGAACTTCGGACATTTGCGAATGACGTGGGACTCTTTGGGGCAAAGATGACATTTGCCAGTACCGACCTTAGTTTGAAATGCACAGACATTACCACCATTTCGCACCCCAGTGGGCCTTGAAGGCCCTCTCTGATTCTGCCTAGAAGTAGAAGCAACCGAATCAGATTGTCGCCTTATCTCAGACACGGATTCAAGTGTCCTATGTCGGTCCGTCAGAAACTTATCCAATTTTGACCACTTCGGAATTATGGTCTTATCACATAAGGTCTGCTCCCACAATGTAAGTGTCGAGTTAGGTAAGCAATTGGAACATATGAAAATGAATATTGCATCCCACTCCTCCACCTCTACCTCGTAGAGTCTCAACAATTCGATGCAAGAATTAATATCCCTCTGCAAAGCCTTGAGTGCCACTGCCGTTTCATCCGTAATGACAGTAAGTCCGAAAAGTCTCTTCAATTGAATATTTATTAGGACCCTCCTGTTCTCGTATCGCGAACAGAGGTTTGCCCATGCCACCTTGAAATTCTCATTCGTCAGAGGCACTTTACCCACAATGTCGTTCGCTTCACCCCTCGTCTTCTGGCTCAAGTGAAAAAGTCTCTCCACTGAACTCAACCTTGGATTTCTAATACAAACTGCCTCGAATATATCCCGGAAAGTGGGCCACGATGAGTAATTACCATCGAAAATGGGAATTTCACATGGCGGCAGCTTGAAACCAAAACCTGACGTCGTCTCCGATCTAGGAGCCTGAATTGGGGCAGAGAGCTCTTCGATAAGCTCACGGAGTCGTGTATTACAACGACAGTAAGTGACATAGGCACTGGTATATTTGTGTCGCACGGTACCCAATTCCAAATCATCCGTCTTACCCTCATCGTCTTCCTGTTCCTCACTAGCCATATCAGACAGACATTGCTCATATGAATACCTGAGCCTCTCCCAAATTGAGGTCAACTCTTCCTTGTGAACCTCTAGCGAATGAACAGATGTCATAGGGAAGTCCTTGTCATTCAAGCTCGCCTCGAAGACGACAAGGTTATCAGCCAACCGGATAAATTTGTCCAATGACATATTGAACCCGAACTGCGTATGCAAATTTGGAAAGTGTAATTATCGGACAGAATCAATTATGGAAATTTAAATCTTTAGCGAATACTGGCACAAGGCAATAAATTTAGCAAATTCCTCAAAGTACTTCTAGAAGCTGCTGTCCTGCCAATATTAGCAACACTGGACACACTATATACTCAAAAGATTAGATAATTTAACGATAAAAGAAGCATACAGCAAAAATAAATATTCGATTTTAAACTAGATAAATATTTAATGGAAATTTGGGTTTATAGCACGAAAAATTTAAGTTAAAAAGTTAGAAAGCTGAGAAGATTCAATTCAGAATATATTGAAAAACTGAGAAAATAATTTCAACCGAGTGAAGAAAAATAGTTATTTAAACAACAAATACAAATGGAAAAATATTTTAGAAATTTCAGTCTCTTGAAATGTATCGAATTTTAATAAAATATATGACATAATAAAATGCTTCGGAACGAACTCACTTTTAGCAATAGCAATCAATAAAAAATGTAGATAAAAAAACAAAAAATATAAAAAATAAATAAAATTTAAAGAAATATATGATATTATATTTAAAAAATAACTCAAAGGATTCAGCTATCGAAAACTTTCAGGTATATAGCGCTGAAATCGTATATTCCGTCTCTATACTTTCACAGGGTTCGCTGGGATTACGTGCTAAATTCATAAAAATCCAATTGAGGTGAAAGCAAGCAAACAGCTGACGAGGTCGTTGACCTATCTTTTCTTTTCTTCCCTATTCAGAGAACCAGGGAAACAAAATGGGACTAAATAGAACACCAAACTCTTTCTCTCTCTCGGCAAGGTACACGGCTGCGGCAAACAGAGAGTTAGCTCCATAAGGTGGGGGCGTCAACAAATTAAATGAGACGAGATAAATTGAGTGAGACCACCCGCATGCAAAAGAAGGCAGGGATGCCAAATAACTTTTCTTCTTAAATCGATCACGGATTGTGCAAATTCGATGGGAAATGGACAACTTCGAGTTTATATACTAGAACGAAAATAGCAAATTGTACTACGGGGTCTCTAACCATTCAATCTGTGTCTCAGGGCATTTCCCCAGTAAAGAACAGTTTTGATGTCAATCTAATAAAAATCCTCTAAGACCAACGCAAGTGCATGTCACGGAGTTTTTTTTTTTTTTTACAATGAACCCAAAGAAGATCTCACAGCCTCGCATAAAAAATATCTTCCAACGTTCCTCAGGATAATAAATTAATAGGTGTCAATAAGATATTTCGGCAACTCTATCAGAATACCGCATACAAAAAATCAGTAGAGCAACCGAAGTGAGTGGGGGGCGAGGTTATGTCGACAAAAAATGGGGAGACATAAAAGAGCCGCTTACACACTTGTAACTAGGAACCTGTTCCAACACTCCCACTGCTATGATCACTCAAGAGAACATGTAAGTAAAAGGTAGAAGATATGTACCTTCGATTACACTCAAAGAGAAGGTCGATTCTCATAGCATAATAATATACGAGTGGGAAGCATTACAACAGCAATCTATTGTGCTGGGATGTTTTAACATCGATCCCCGCACTCTTGGTGGATAACACATGTATAGTAAAGAAACAAAAGAAACCGCATTTAATGGACGGACGGACGGTGCTAATACTATCCCCTTATGGCGAATTTGAAGGGAACTCTTTGACTGTTGTATCACACGTGGTTTTTTTCAAAGGGAATTATATTAACCAAAAAAAAATATGAAAAAACTCACTGTAGATCTTGGACACCACTATCCACTTGTTTCTATATGCCTTTTAATGGGTATTCCCTCTTTAATGTTGGAGTTTAATTATGCGTTGGGCAGCAAATTAATTTATATTTCCTTGGTTATTTCCACTCGAGCTTATAGTTATAGCTGGACCAAACGGAACTGTCGTTGGATCATCATATATGGACAGGAATATATGTGTTTTGGCTGGTATTCGATTTATTGGAACTTGTAGTATTTTTGGCGCGCTTTTTCACCAAATTAACGCAAAATAATTTTGCCGTAAAAACACTTGTTAAAGATCACTTTCGCACTATATTCGCAACTGAATGGGAGTACAATAAGAAATGTAAACTAACCTGTTGAGATGATGAGTAGTGTAGAGATTTGGATTGGAGTAGGAAATCCCAGTGAGTGTCTCCCAAGAGCAAATGTCTCCAAATATACGTAGCTATCCGGTTCGAAGGACCAACTGTTGAGATGGAACAGCTGAAGTCTACTTGGAGGAGAAATGAGACATCACATGAGCCGAAAACAATTCAAAATCTCAAATGGTTAGAGTAGATGAGACTTGGTTGCTCCAGTGCAATATGGAAGACAAGAAATAGGAAAATTGAAACGAATTAGGATTGGATTGATTTAAGGGGATTTATTTTCGTAGTCTTACCAGTACAACGGTTGCAAGTGAACAAGAAGGTATGCTAACGAAATTCTATCGGAAGTCGTCTTAGTACGATTGTCAAAATTATTCGTTAAGTTGTTGCTACAGCCGTTGTAGCATAAACTTGTGGCAACGTCTTAGATATATTAATTGTATTTGGGGATTTTTTTTGAACGAAGTTTTAGGGATTTAGGTATGAGGATTTGTTTATGGTATTTTGGCATAAACAGAATGTTTACAACCACACCTTTGTGACTATTTATCATCCGTTGCTATTCAAGCGAAATCCTGAAGACTTAGCTTCAGGCATAACCACAGATTCCAGTTCCCCTAGATCGTATAGTTCGAAATCTCGCAAACCCCTCTGTTCTACAATTATATGGGATATCTCTGTGGGCTGGCACCCAGAACAGGTGAATTTTGAACTGTTTAGCCATTTCGCTGAAGGCGAGGGCGGTTCTTGAATTCAGAAATATTTTCTCAAGGGATTTAATGGCTACCTGGCTGCCTGCAGCAAGTTTTCTACCTAAAATTTCCAGAGGTATTAGGTGTAGCATTAAATTCAGTGCCTTAGATGGTGTCGTACTCAGTGCGGCTGTGATGCACAAACAAGTCATCTTTTGGATTCGGCAGAGTATTGAACAGTTGAAAAGTTATACAGTTTGAGAATTTTGAAAATTGGACCAGAAATGAAGATTTGGCAACCCGAACAATTTTTCTAAATACCGAAATAACCAACTTCAGGGATCTGCCAAGATTTGCCCGCACCACCTAGAGCCTTGAAATTGTGCACGTGATCTCGATTACACATTAGCTATAACCTTTAAAACTTCAAATAGTTATCTCTATCTGTGCACGTGATCTCGATAACACCTCTAACCTTTAAAATTTCAAAGAGTTACCCTATATGTTCTCAAATGGCATATTTTTGAAAATTTTTTTTTAATTCTCCCACTGTGCGACGCTGTTTTTCAAGAAAATTGAGTGCTTTTACAACCATTTTTGATTTCACTTTTCTCAAAATGGTTTTCACTGATCCCTCCGATATTCCAATCGTATCAGTAAGGTCTCTGACTGTCAATCGTCGATTCTCTCGAACACCAATTCCTTGATCTTATTGACGTATTGTTAATGATTTCATGTTGATGGCCGTCCTGGACGCGATTCGTCGTCAACGCGTTCTCGGCCCTCTCGAAGTAATTTGTACTTATCAAAAACATTTACTCGTGCCATTCAATCATCACCTTAGAGCGTTTGCAACATTTTAAACGTTTCGGTACCAGAATTTTCATTGCACACACATCACTTAATGGAACTTCTTTGTTGAATAAATTCACTCATTATAAAAATCGACGAATGCACTTGTTGTACTTCGGAAAGATTAGCGTATAATATACACTAATGACTACTTTGGCACAGATGTCATTGGTCATGCCAATAAAAAAGCAAACATGTGCTTAGTTCAGCCGGACCGAATTTTGGAAACCCACCATGGATTCTACAAAAAATGTTCACAAATCAACAAAGTTGAAGACATTTTGCATTTTACGTACCAAATTTCAGCTAAATCAGGCACAAATTGAAGCTTCTAAGGATCGTAGAAGTCTGAGAGGGAATCGGTTGAGGTGGCTATAAAAATTACGACAAATGCATTTCCGGGAGAAATTTAATTTAAAAAATCCTAAAATTTTTTACACACAGTGTGGTCTTGACATTTTATGTCGATATAGCCATGTCCGTCCGCTTGTCCGGCTGTCGAAAGCATGCTAACTTTCGAAGGAGTTAAGCTAGGTGCTTGAAATTTTGCACAAGTACTTCCTATTAGTGTAGGTCGGTTGGGATTGTAAGTGGGCCAAACCGATCCATGTTTTGGATAAAGATGCCGTATAAACCGATCTCCCGACTTTACTTCTTGAACATCTAGAGTACGCAATATTTTCTAATTTTGCTGTTGGCGTTTAGTTATGACTTCCAACAGCTGAATCAGATATTGGTCCATAACCTATCTCCCGATTTAACTTTTGAGCCTCTAGAGCGCGCAATTCTTGTCCTCTCTCACAATAACAATGCATTTATATACGGTACACCCTAATCAACCTCACTTGCCATGCAGTTAATGAGTAAGAGAAACTAACACAAATACAGTCACCATACCTCGTCATTGTCCTGGGGATCGGGTGCTCGTAATAAATCGCGAACATTTAATATCAGCACTTTGCTGAGCGTTGACGAGATGGAGGAACGTTTGCGGGCATGGCGACGAGGGCGAATACCCTGCGGTGGCGGCAAATCCGTGCCATCTATCGGAGTTGTGCTGAATCGGCGTACAGTGGAAAAGTCTTTGGACACACGCCTTAAATATTTCTGTGCTAATTGCGGTGAATCTACAGGCATTGCGGTCGTTTTCAACAGCGACGCTTAAATCCGAGTAGCAAAGGCAGTCAGTTAATTAGACAATTTTGTTTTAATTAAATTTTTGCAGAATGTTAAAAGTTTTATGCATTGGTCGCGACCCCAAAATGGGTAATAGGAGAGGATTAAGCCATTATTGCTTAGCAAAACGAAACGAAACAAGAAGCACATCAAAATGATACCCACAGTTAACTTAGCCTTGGGGAATGCTAGCAGTTGGTGGCCACGGCTCAAGTTGAATTTCCGCGTGCGTTTCCGTATGGATTTTAGCGTGCGACAATAGCCGAGTTCTGAATGCAACTATGACGCCAACTTTGCTGTCAAATTTTGATAGCTGGCTGTCGGCTGAGGCAGAGTTGGATGCTGCCAAGATTATGTCTATGATGTTTTTGTTTTTAATTTTTTTTTTTTTTTTTTTTGTTTTGAAATTTCACATGAGCGCCCTCGTCTTAGTCTCGGAGTCTGATTAGCAGAGAAAGAGAGTCAAAGAAAACAAAACACACAGATAGCAGATGTATCGTGTGAAAAACTTACACAGACACACGCACACACGCCAGTTGCCATGTAAATAATTCTCAAAGATAAAACGAATCAACACTTGCCGTGGAAATCTGAATCCCAAAATAACAAAGAGGGGTTTTGCTTTTTTCCGCCTGGTGCGCGACGACTTTCTTCCGTATCTTCGTCGGCATCTAATCATAGCTTTGCTGCTGCTCTGTGGTAAGATATAGAATAAATCTATAACATAATAAATTTGTTGCTGACTTGCAAAGGTTAACAAGAAGCCAATCGAGCCACGGATAAAGGATTCTTGCATAAGGGCGACAGGACCTAAATCATTTCGCAAAATTTTGCCAAAATTATTTTCAAATCCACCATAGCACTATGGTTCCAATCACCCTTTTTTTTGGTCGAAAGTAAAAATGGAGTTTTGACATATTTTTGGTTTATTCCATTAGAAAACGCTTTCAAAAGGAGAGAAACAGCAGTTTCTATTAAAAACTATCAACAAATTATCATTGAGCTCAAACTTTAACCGGACTGCTCTCATTGGTATGAGAGAAGAATTCCTGCTCCCTAATGGAAAATTTAGGGGAAATGTAGTATTTAGTAGTCATACCAATTTGTACAGTACCTCAAAAATTTCGCCAGCATTAGTAAGGGGATAACCACCGCTGAGAATTTTTCTGATTTTCAGGCTGGGATTTGAAACCAGGCGTTCGGCGTCATAGGCGGACATGCTTACCTCTCCGCCATGGTGGACTCCACCAATTGCTATGGCATCAAAGAGGTGTCGCACTGCGGCACGTAGTTCGGACTCGGCTATAAAAAGGAGGCACCTTATCATTGAGCATAAACTAAAGGGTGATTTTTTTGAGGTTAGGATTTTCATGCATTAGTATTTGACAGATCACGTGGGATTTCAGACATGGTGTCAAAGAGAAAGATGCTCAGTATGCTTTGACATTTCATCATGAATAGACTTACTAACGAGCAACGCTTGCAAATCATTGAATTTTATTACCAAAATCAGTGTTCGGTTCGAAATGTGTTCAAATTTTGACAAATTTTGTTCAGCGATGAGGCTCATTTCTGGTTGAATGGCTACGTAAATAAGCAAAATTGCCGCATTTGGAGTGAAGAGCAACCAGAAGCCGTTCAAGAACTGCCCATGCATCCCGAAAAATGCACTGTTTGGTGTGGTTTGTACGCTGGTGGAATCATTGGACCGTATTTTTTCAAAGATGCTGTTGGACGCAACGTTACGGTGAATGAACACATTTCGAACCGAACACTGATTTTGGTAATAAAATTCAATGATTTGCAAGCGTTGCTCGTTAGTAAGTCTATTCATGATGAAATGTCAAAGCATACTGAGCATCTTTCTCTTTGACACCATGTCTGAAATCCCACGTGATCTGTCAAATACTAATGCATGAAAATCCTAACCTCAAAAAAATCACCCTTTAGAATCGAACCGCACTCACTGATATGTGAAAAGTTTGCCCCTGAACATGACATGTTACACTGAAATCGAAATTTTGTGTTCGATTGTCCAAAAAATGTAATCCCACCACCGGGTGTGGTGTTGCCTACACAGAGTGGAAAAATGTTGCGTTTCTTAGGTCACTTTCGAGACCAGCCCAATGATCGGAGGTTTCTTTTTATACCCTCCACCATAAGATGGGGGGTATACTAATTTCGTCATTCTGTTTGTAACTACTCGAAATATTCGTCTGAGACCCCATAAAGTATATATATTCTTGATCGTCGTGACATTTTATGTCGATCTAGCCATGTCCGTCCGTCTGTCTGTCGAAAGCACGCTAACTTCCAAAGGAGTAAAGCTAGCCGCTTGAAATTTTGCACAAATACTTCTTATTAGTGTAGGTCGGTTGGTATTGTAAATGGCCCATATCGGTCCATGTTTTGATATAGCTGCCATATAAACCGATCTTGGGTCTTGACTTCTTGAGCCTCTAGAGGGCGCAATTCTTATCCGATTGAAATGGAATTTCGCACGGCGTGTTTTTTATGATATCCAACAACTGTGCCAAGTATGGTTCAAATCGGTCCATAACCTGATAAAGCTGCCATATAAACCGATCTTGGGTCTTGACTTCTTGAGCCTCTAGAGTGCGCAATTCTTATCCGATTGGAATGAAATTTTGCACGACGTGTTTTGTTATGATATCCAACAACTGTGCCAAGTATGGTTCAAATCGGTTCATAACCTGATATAGCTGTCATATAAACCGATCTTGGGTCTTGACTTCTTGAGCCTCTAGAGGGTGCAATTCTTATCCGATTGAAATGGAATTTCGCACGACGTGTTTTGTTATGATACCCAACAACTGCGCCAAGTATGGTTTAAATCGGTCCATAACCTGATATCGATATCGTTTTAATAGCAGAGCAACTCTTTTCTTATATCCTTTTTTGCCTAAGAAGAGATGCTGGGAAAAGAACTCGACAAATGAGATCCATGGTGGAGGGTATATAAGATTCGGCCCGGCCGAACTTAGCACGCTTTTACTTGTTCTTTTTATTAAACTAGATAATCACTGATCACAAACATATTTTTTCAATTAATGAATACCTTGTACTTAAAAAATAATAACCTTAGTTTATAACATTATTAATTCCATGACAATAATATAAGAGAGAAAGTAGCCACTTCTATGGTTGACCACCATAAATGACCTATTACGGATGTTGAATGAGGAGGCATTTGAAACCGACTGCTACGCAGACGATGTTCTAATTCTTTTTAGTTGTAACGATCCGAACCAGCTATGCAGAAGGGCCGAAAGGGTCTTGCTGATGGCACACGACTGGGGTAGACCTAGGGGTCTCAATGTTAACCCAGAGAAGACTGAAATCTGTCTGTTTACTAGGAAGACGAAGGTGGGCCACTTTGACGCACCACGTTTCCTCAGTAGAACAATTTCGATATCTGACAAGATCAAACACTTATGAATGATCTTGGACAGGAAACTGAATTGGAGGTGTCACATTCTGGAGCGAACCGAGAATGGGGCCTAAATTCTAGGATAGTTCACTGGCTTTACAGGAGCGTGACTGATTGCCTGACTATAATTCACCGACTGCCTGACCATAATACGGTCTTGCAGGCGGAGATCCGGGCGATCACGTAATGCGTGAAATGGTGTTGTGCTAACGCGAGGACGACGAGTGTGAACATCTTTACAGACAGTAAAATGACCATGAGGGAATAACAACCAGGACGGTAAGGTCACGAACAGTCTTGCAGTTTGAGAAGGGCAGTAATGACGTCTCTGAGTATGGCACGATCCGCATCGTTTGGGTGCCGGACCATAGCAGAGTAAGGAGGAATAAAAGGGAAGACGATATTAGTGAAGGTCCGTCAATAAACTTGGTTAACCCGAAGCTTTTCGTGTCGACACAGGCCGAGCTAAGGACGTGGGTCCGTAGGACGGCGAAAATCCTGTGGGGAGATCCAAATCGTGAAAAGAAGAGGCACAATCGGTGTGGCAAGTCATAGCATGTGTAGGGCACGCTGGAAAGATGATGAGACGTTGGAGCATTTCCTATGTAATTGCTCACGGCTTACAGATACCACCACTTAGGCGGGAACACAATACCAGACAAGGACCAATAAGGGGCGTGGATTTTGTAAGTAGCACGGAATTCCAAACTTTAATTTTGTGTTTTGCATTAAAAATTGACTTTGGAAAAAATCGGTTCAAATTAAGATAAGGCTCTATATCTTTCATCCACAATATTAGTCCGATCTTTTTAAAAATTTCGAAAACACGTTCATAGGTCAGTAAGTTCGAAAAATAAACATCTGTTCTGATTTAGACAAAGTGTGGATCTAAAAAGATGGGTCAGTAGAGGAACCCCTCAAGGAGGTGTACTGTCTTCTCTACTTTGGAATATTGCCATTTACAATATTTTATTGTCTCTGGAAGAAAAAGTCGTAAAAGTGGTCGCGTATGCTGATGACGTAGCAATTGCGGTTAGGGGAAAGTTTCCCAGCACCCTAAGAGATATAATTCAGGAAACTCTACGTGCAACAGCAAAGTGGGCTATCGAAAGTGGTTTGGGTATAAATCCGTGCAAGACAGAAGTAGTCCTTTTCAGCAGTAAATACAAGCTGCCTATAGTGGAACCTGTCTCCTTGGGTGGAGAGAATGTTTCATTTACAGAAAGCGCAAAATACCTGGTCGTTTTGCTGGACAGGAAACTGAACTTCAAATCCAGCATTTTGGAAAGGGCAAGAAAGGCCACCCTTGCCCTATACACCTGCAAAAGAGCCATTGGCAAAAGTTTCATGCATTGGGTGTTGTGGTCTGGTGGACGGCGCTTCAAAAATCCACCTACTGCTCAATACTTAACCGGATCCAAAGGATGGCCTCTTTGTGCATCACAGCTGCACCGAGGACTACACCATCTGATGCACTGAATTTAATGCCTCATCTCATGCTTCTAGACATTGTGGCTACCCAAATTGCAGCGACCACTGCCGTGAGGTTAATTGCCGCGACCACTGCCGTGAGGTGTGGCGGCCACGAACACTGTGTTATACTTGTTACAATATCCGATGTTCCAGGCAGTGTGGATTACACCCTACCTGAGCCGCTTTTTGATAAAAATTACTGTACCTCTATTCCTGATAGAACCGATTGGAACTACGATATCCCTGGTAACAGAAGTTATGTAGACTTCTATACGTATGTTTGGAAACGACCAGGTGGACTTTGGGTTGTACTCTTAAGGTCTAGAAATGGTCATATCGAATAGGTTACCCGACCTCTGCATTGTGTATCAAGCAGAAATATTTTATTTCTGAACACAAAAACCGCCCTCGACTGTCGCAGATCTCTCAACGAGATGGCTGAACAGTTCAAAATTCACATGTTCTGGTTGCCGGGCCAAAAAGATGTCCCCGGGAATTCTAAAGCAGACGAGCTTGCGAGACTAGGAACTACCTTACACATTCGAGGGTCTCTGGAATCTGTGGGTATGCCTCTAGCGACATGTAAGCTAAGTTTTCAGTGCCAGGCCTGAAGGGCAACGAATGACAGATGGTCACAAAGAGGGGGCTGTATGAATTCCAAAACTATGTGGCCTAATCTAGATTTGAAGAGCTCTACTGCTTTACTGTCATTGGCTAGAACAGACGTCTCAGTCATTGTGTCCGTCAAGACAGATCACTGTCTAATCGGAAAACATGCTGACAGACTGAAGGTTGCCAGCAACGACTTTTGCAGAAGCTGTAGGGACATCGAGAAGGAAGAGACTATAGAACACCTTCTGTGTGTGTGTCCCGCACTAGCAGTTAGAAGGAGTTTCACTTTAGGTTCTCCTTTCTTTGAGAACCTGTCTGATTTAGCGGATGTGAACATTCGCAAGTTATTGTGCTTTTTAAGACGGTCTGGATGGTTAAACGGTAGGAACTAGAAGCCATCTTACTTCTTCTGTTCCTGTGGTATCACAATGGGCGAAAACGTTTAAGTGAGTCTGATGGCGGACTGCCACTTAAACCTAACCTAACCTAGACAAAGTTTCCATATTTGTCTTCAATATGATCTAAATGTTATATAGTACGCTCTATAATATTTTGTCTCATTCAATATTAGGAAATTTTAAAATGAACTCTGTCGCAAATCGTTTTTGTCCCAGATTTCCCTAAAACCTTTATAGCTCATGCCAACTCGTACTAGCATGTTTATATACTGCTTAAGTACATCCTTGTTACTGTTAATTTAAAGGATTTAAGCAAACAAATAGTAAAGACTAGTTTGTACATCCTGTAACTATAATTAACACATATGTTTATATAAAATTACACTAAAACATACTTATGACGTTGCGGCGAATGACATGAAAGTCATTGATTACTCTAAACTTTCCTCTCGGCGCTGTTGCCTGCAGTAAATATACATTTATTAACAACTAATAAAAGAGCAGCATACACAACAGAAGTTGCCACCGGTAACAACGGTTCATTAAAGCATATTCACGGCATATGAATCCTGTGTACATTGGAAAAGTTTATGGTGTTGATGTGAAAACTAAACACAGACTCGAATAATGGCATTAAATTAAAGTTAATCTAATACATTTTATTATACCCTCCACCATAAGATGGGGGGTATACTAATATCGTCATTCTGTTTGTAACTACTCGAAATATTCGTCTGAGACCCCATAAAGTATATATATTCTTGATCGTCGCGACATTTTATGTCGAACTAGCCATGTCCGTCCGTCTGTCCGTCCGTCCGTCCGTCCGTCCGTCTGTCTGTCGAAAGCACGCTAACTTCCGAAGGAGCAAAGCTAGCCGCTTGAAATTTTGCACAAATACTTCTTATTAGTGTAGGTCGGTTGGTATTGTAAATGGGCCATATCGGTCCATGTTTTGATATAGCTGCCATATAAACCGATCTTGGGTCTTGACTTCTTGAGCCTCTAGAGTGCGCAATTCTTATCCGATTGGAATGAAATTTTGCACGACGTGTTTTGTTATGATATCCAACAACTGTGCCAAGTACGGTTTGAATCGGTCCATAACCTGATCTAGCTGCCATATAAACCGATCTTGGGTCTTGACTTCCTGAGCCTCTAAAGTGTGCAATTCTTGTCCGATTGGAACGAAATTTTGCACGACGTGTTTTGTTATAATATCCAATGACTGTGCCAAGTACGGTTCAAATCGGTCCATAACCTGATATAGCTGCCATATAAACCGATCTTGGGTCTTGACTTCTTGAGCCTCTAGAGTGCGCAATTCTTATCCGATTGGAATGAAATTTCGCACGACGTGTTTTGTCATTATATCCAACGACTGTGCTAAGTATGGTTCAAATCGGTTCATAACCTGATCTAGCTGCCATATAAACCGATTTTGGGTCTTGACTTCTTAAGCCTCTAGAGGGCGCAATTCTTATCCGATTTGAATGAATTTTATCACGACGTGTTTTGTTATGATATCCAACAACTGTGCCAAGTATGGTTCAAATCGGTTCATAACCTAATATAGCTGTCATATAAACCGATCTGGGATCTTGACTTCTTGAGCCTCTAGAGTGTGCAATTCTTGTCCGATTGGAACGAAATTTTGCACGACGTGTTTTGTTATAATATCCAATGACTGTGCCAAGTATGGTTCAAATCGGTTCATAACCTGATATAGCTGCCATATAAACCGATCTTGGGTCTTGACTTCTTGAGCCTCTAGAGTGCGCAATTCTTATCCGATTGGAATGAAATTTTGCACGACGTGTTTTGTTATAATATCCAACAACTGTTCTAAGTATGGTTTAAATCGGTCTATAAGCTGATATAGCTGTCATATAAACCGATTTTGGGTCTTGACTTCTTAAGCCTCTAGAGGGCGCAATTCTTATCCGATTTGAATGAATTTTGGCACGACGTGTTTTGTTATGATATCCAATAACTGTGCCAAGTATGGTTCAAATCGGCTCATAACCTAATATAGCTGTCATATAAACCGATCTGGGATCTTGACTTCTTGAGCCTCTAGAGGTCGCAATTATTATCCGATTTGACTGAAATTTTGTACGACGGATCCTCTCATGACTATCAACATACGTATTTATGATGGTCTGAATCTGTCTATAGCCCGATACAGCTCCCATATAAATCGATCTCTCTATTTTACTTCTTGAGCCCCCAAAGGGCGCAATTCTTATTCGAATTGGCTGACATTTTACACAGGTCTTCAACATATAATTTAGTTGTGGTCCAAACCGGACCATATCTTGATATCGCTCTAATAGCAGAGCAAATCTTTTCTTTTATCCTGTTTCGCCTAAGAAGAGATGCCGGGAAAAGAACTCGACAAATGCGATCCATGGTGGAGGGTATATAAGATTCGGCCCGGCCGAACTTAGCAGGCTTTTACTTGTTATATCTGCTGACAAGAAGGATGACAACAAAAGAGGGGGTCTTTATATAAAAACTATGGATACACCAACCACTGTGTTTCCATTCGTATGAGAAGGTGCAGCAAAAATAGTTTAAGTTGAGCTAACGACTTAAAATTTATGTATGGGTAATTCCTAATAACGGGTGCTACATTGTCACAGCAATTCGGAAAAAATATATTTCAAAGCTTCACGTCATATGATCTTTGTATAACTTTATTGCCTTTTTCAAATCATTAACCCATGTTAAACATTTTGCCAGCAATGTTAGGTTAGGTTAGGCAGGGTTGAAAAGAGGGTGCAGATATTAATCCATCCCATGCCACTATGGACATACACCAGTAATGTAAAAACTATAAAGTAACCTCTAAAAAGAAAATTTGCTACTTACAAAATCCTTATTTGTTTTCAATACCATTCCTCTAAGTTGGTTCATGTCTGGTATTGTGTCTCCACCTAAGTGTCGGTATCTGTTAGACTCGAAAACCGGGCAATGTCAAAGGAAATGCTCCAACGTCTCATCATCTTCCCCACATGCCCCACACATGCTATCACTTGCCGCACCGATTTTACATAAGTGAGCTCGTAGTCGGCAGTCCTCTGACCTTCACCGCCAAATCGTATGCCCTTTTATTTCCCCTTACTCCATTATGGCCCGGCACCCAAACGATACGGATTTTGCCATCCTTAGAGAAGGCGTTAATCTCCTTCTTACACTGCAAGACTGTTCGTGACCTTACCGTGCTGGTTGTTATTGCCCTTATGGAAATTTTACTGTCGGTAAAGATATTCACACTCGACGTCCTCGCTGTAGCACTTCACGTATTCCGTGATCGCCCGGATCTCCGCCTGAAGGACCGTATTATAGTCAAGCAGTCTAAAAGGGTTCCGTCAATCCAAGATTGTGCCGATGGCAGCAGTGCCTCGCACTCGACTTCATGGTTCATCTCAGGTATACGATCGGAAAGCTCTTCCCTTCCTTTCAGGTTTCCTATGGTCGCCTCGATTATATCGCGATGGTATGAGCTGCTCCCATCCTCAGTCCATTCTCCCATCGCCTTAAGTCTCATAGTCGCAGTGGCTGCCTCACACTTAATCTGTATGTCAATTTGTCGCATATCTAAATAGAATAGTCTCCAGTGTCCTAGTGGGCGCGGCCCTCATCGCCCCGCCTATGCCAAGACAACATGTTATCTGAACCTTTTGTATGGTCCTTATGTTGCACTTTTTCTCCATAGCAGTCCACCAAACTACTGAGGCGTAGGTAAGTATTGGTTTAATCACGCTCCTGTAGAGCCAGTGGACTATATCCGTATCGAGCCATTCCGTCTACATAGTGCCCAACATCTGTGAGCCTTCTCAGTACGCTCCTGAATGTTACACTTCCAATTCAGTTTCCTGTCCAAAATCACACCTAAGTATTTGACCTTGTCAGATATCGAAATCGTCTTATTGACTTAACGTGGTGCGTTAAATTGACCCACCTTCGTCTTCCTCTTGAACAGGCATATATCAGTCGTCTCTGGGTTAACATTGAAACCTCTGGGTCTAGCCCAGTCATATGCCAGGACGCTGTCGTCCCTTCTGCATACCTAGTTCGGATCCTTAACCCTTAGAAGTATTATAACATCATCTGCGTAGCAGACGGGTTCAAATACTTCCTCAGTCAGCATTCGTAATAGGTCATTTATGGTGGTTACCCATAGGAGTAGCGATAAAATGCCCCATGTGGCGTGCCCTGTGCCACTTTCTCCCTTATATTTATGCCATAGGACACACAATATTTCCACTTGTTCCTTAGCATATGGTTTATCCAGTCTCTAAGGACCAGCTCCACCCGGTACTGGTCTAAGGATTGGATCAGAGTGTCGGTTGGCACGTTGCTAAAAGCCCCGCGATGTCAATGCATACCGCCAGTGTGTACGTTTTGGCATCGAACGATTCTTCCATTTTATGCACAACCTAGTGCAGGGCAGTCTCCACCGACCTTCCCTTGACATAGGCATGCTGTTTGTAGTTGATCAGTTCGCTGTATGTCCTTCTCTTTATCATGGTGTCCACAATACGTTTCATGGTTTATGTTTTAGAAATGACGCTTATGGGTCTGTAGGCCTTTGGTGTCGCATAACTTGCTTTGCCGGGCTTGTGTATAAACACCATCCTTGTCTTCTGCCAGGCTTTCGGAGTATATGAAACTCCTAGCCACGCTGTGAAAATTTTGGCCAGACGAGGCGCCAGATAGTATGCCTCTTTCTGTAGTAACGCCGAAAAAATTCCATCAGGTCCGGGTGACTTAAATGGTTTGAAGCTCCTCAAGGATTTCTTCACCATAAATTCCGTAATTATAAACCTTCTGTCAACGTCATTATTCCAAGATTCCGGTGTCTCTGTGAGTCCCTTCGTATCCTGTGGAAATGGGTTTTCAACAAAAGCCTCAACATGTCGTCTACTAAAGTTTCAGTTTGGACATGGATTTTTGAGAAAAGATTTTTTATCTTGGCGGCGTCATTAACGCTATCGACCTGTTCGCAGAAAAGCTTCCAGAAGGCACGTTTTGCGGCTCTGGTAATCTTAGTGTATTCCTTGAGCCGTGTGCAATACACATCCCAATAAACTTCCGCTTTTTTACGACGGCTTGTTAAAAAGTCTGCGGACCTCTTTCCCAATATTGCGAATCTCCCCGGTCATCCAGGTTTTTTCTTGGGCTGATTTCCTTTCCCGAAGAGGAAAACTATCTTCGAAAGACCCCACCAGTGCAGTCGTAATCCTGTTGACATTTTCGCCGATGTCTTCTATGCTTGGACAATCTAAATTATCTTGCCCAAGTTTTTTTCTGTGTAGCCTTCCGAATTTTGTCCAGTTGGTTTTCAACTTATTCCGGAAGCTTATCGGATTCAGCGCTGGCCTTGCTATTTTAAACCTAATGTAGCGATGGTCAGAAAAAGAATGTTTCATGGAGACCCTCCATGAAACTAGTAGTCTCGCTCCGGTAGAGGTTTATCTGGATAACCTCAATCATTGGTCCTCCAGTAAACGGGTATCTTAGGAGTAGGTGATGATCTCATCGTCTGCTCCCTCTTCTTTAGACTGAATTGATTTTCCTGTCACTGCACTGCCTAATGTCATCGTATTAGATTCTTTGCCTAGTCTAGTCTTCCGACTTTTTATAAAGTCGGTAATGGTTCCATCGTCGGGTCCCTGTTCGTCAAGCTTTATTGGGTTTCCATTCCCAGTACTGCGTGATGTTTCAATACTAGGATCTTTGCCTATCTTAGCCTTCCAAATCTTAAGTAAATGGGCTTCTTGGGAGAAGGTGATGGTACTATCATCGGTTCCCTGTTCGTTGGGTTGCATTGATTCTCCTGTCGCTACGCTGCCTAATGCTCCATTATAAGAATCTTTACCCAACCCAGTATTTCGAATCATTAAGTCGGTGATGTGTCCGTCGTCGGGTTCCTGTTTGTTAGGCAGGATCTATGCTTCTCCTAGTTTTCCCAATATTGAGAGATGCCGTGATTGTCTCGTTGTCGGCCCCCTGTTTGTTGGGCGGTGTTGAGTCACCTGCCACTGCACGGCCTGATGTCGCAGAATGAAAATTTCTGCCTATACTAGTCGTCCCAATCTTGAAAAAGACAGCTTTGCTCCCGTAGTGCGCCATGCCTTTAGTCTTAGCCAAACTAGTCACGGAGACTTGATCAATGGCAACCACAAAGAGAGTTCCTTCCTCCTTCTCCTCCCTGTGGAAGACCTCCCACTTCTTTGCGACCAAACCTTCGTTTTGCTTGCCCAAGAATCCCAACAAGCGTTCCGTCGCATATTTACTGCCCCATCCTTTGATGAAGACCGTAGCCTTTGTGAGCTGGGGGATATCCATCTTTCTCACCAGGTCGAGCTTTGCGCCCTCCCAGGAAGTGTGAATACCTTTGAAGAGCTGTTTGTCGGTATCAACACATTCCGCCGACGCAAAACGCAGCGTAAAGATGTCCCCTCTAAACTCGCAGCTCATCGTTTGTATGGGTGGACCCTCTACAGAGTTGCACACATGTTCAAAAATCCGCTCGTTAACCAGATCCACTTTGGACCGATGATCAGGTGGAATCCTACCGGATGCATAGCCCATATTAATGACTGCATAAGTCAGCTCATCTCTGTTGTGCTTCCTTCCCACTCTGGCGTAAGAGGGCGGCTCCTTATCATTCTCAGCGACCATCTTCCCCTTCTGGCTGGGGATGAACTGTGCATTCCTCTGGTTTATCCGTCTCTTCCTCATTAATTAGTCTGAGGACTAGCTGTGCGCTTGAAGCATTACTCTCGACTACAGTGCCCACACCTATAGGAGGGGAGGACAACACGCTACGGCAATGTTAATGCAGCGGCCATTAAATTAACATAACGGGTTTTACCGTTACAAATAGCGAACTTTAAAGACCTTTCCCCCAATCTCTTGATTGCTTAAAAACTGCCTATGCGAAACAAGTAAAAGCGTACTAAGTTCGGCCGGCCCGCATCTTGGGAACCCAGCACCATGGATTCTGTTAAAAATTTATACAAAATAAATTAAGTTGTAGGGCATAATTTTATTCCCATACCAAACTTCTGTCAAACCAGCAAAAATTAAAGCTTCTAGGAAGCAAACAAGGATGATCGAGAGACCGGTACTATATCAGGTTTTAGCCGTACTTGGCACAGTTATTGGAAGGCATAAAAGAACACCATGTGCAAAATTTCGGCCAAATCGGACAAAAATTCCAGGGGCTCAAGAAGTCAAATCGGGAGATCGGTTTCTATGGGGGCTTTATCAGGTTATAGACCGATTTGGACCGTGCTTCTCTCACGAATTTTACGACAAATGGAAAATATCCCGGGAAAAGATGGATCATACATTGATCCATTATTTGAATATGTAAAAGCGTGCTAAGTACGGCCAGACAGCATTATGGATCGCATTTGTCAAATTTGTTGAACAACTTATCTTAAAAGCCAGATGGGAAATAAGAAGATAAGAATTGCTTTCTGTATTTGCTCCAGATTTTAAATCGAGAAATAGAAATATGACAATACTTGGCACTAATGTTATAGTAAAAGTCACTGTGCAAAATTTTAGCCAAATCGATTGCGAGTTGCACTCTCTAGGAGCTCAACAAGTACGTTCAGTTTATAGACCGATTTGAATGGTTCTTAGGACGCTTCTTGGGACAGAACAGAACACTACGTGCAAATTTCAGCCTACTCTGATAAAAATTGCGGCTGTTAGGGGATCAAGAAGTCGAAGGAATGACCTACACAAAAAGAAGTATCTGAGCGAAATTTCAAGTGACTAGGTTTGGCCATTCGAGCGCGATCATGATTTCGCCAGACGGACAGGCGGACATGGCTTAATCAACTCAGAATGTCGAGACGATCAAGAACATATTTACTTTATGGGGTTGATCTAGATCGTGAGAAGACGAGGCTATTACTGAAAGGAAGCAAGATGGAGGTCAGTATAGCTATTGGTATAATAACGGGACACATAGGACTACGAGCTCACTTATGTAAAATCGGTGCGGCAAGTGATTGGACGGCAAGACGTTGGAGCATTTCCTTTGTCATAGCCCGGCTTTCGTGTCCAACAGATACCGGTACTTAGGTGGAGACACAATATCAGACATGAACCAACTTAGGTGAGTGGCATTGAAAATAATTAAGGATTTTATAAGTAGCACGGAACTAATTTTTTTTCTTTTCAGAGGTTACTTTATAGTTTTTAGAGCGCACAACAAGCCGATTACTGGCTTAGGTGTATGTCCATAGTGGCATGGGGCGGATTAATATCTGCACCCTCTTTTCAACCTAACCTATGGGGTTGCAGATCAATATTTCGAAGAGTTATAAACGTGGTGGGTGTAAAAATATCTCAGTGTTGATGCGATGAGGAAAGGCGTTGTACAGGAATAGGCTAAAATAAGGCTGATTAGTTTAGTGCAGCCTGCAACTCGTTTACAAAAGGTAGTCATTTGAATTACTAACACCTTTGCTTCAGCAGCCCTGTATATCCACCTACATCAAAAATGTGGTTGTAAGAACCATATTCCCAGTGAGCATTAAAAAACCTAACAAGCTCATAAAACACAGTGGCAACATATATGTCTATATATGTGCCGAAGATAAAATAAGTACGCTGCTACCAAAATTAAAATGGAATGAAAGTAAATGTCTGCTGTACAAAAACAAAGTACATGACCTTGTCGAAACTCGAAAACAATCAGTACCTTTTACCTTTACTGATGTGCCGAATAAAACAAATTTATTAATTGATCTACCCACTCTAATAAATTGTGATGAAAACAGGGAAGCATAAACTTTACTGCACTAATATTTTTGTAATCAGACACACAAGGATATCAACTCCAGGTCGTGGTAAGTGCTATTAAAACAAACGTGATACTCATGATAGTATAATGTTATGGCAGAAATCTGAACGTGCTTCCGGCAGAGGTTAGTCCCACAAGGAAGGATGTGGCATTTCCAATATAAAATTTTAATCAAATCAATTACAGTAAGCCGATTTCAACAATAAAAACAAATACCAGTAGAATTCAGTCACGTATAGTCATTGACGGCAATGGAATTAAGTCGAGACTCGTATTACAGCAGGCCACGTCTATTTCGAAACCACAATGAAGATCTTTTTTTCAGTTGAGGCTCAAACTAAATTTAGTCAACATATCCACATATCCTGCAGGAATTGTATAAATAAATGATACATTTAACAATCACTTAGATGGGCAATTTACTTGAGAATATGCCATTAAACAACTATTGCTTGGATTGTATTCAAAACGGATGCTCTTTGCCCCAATTTAATGGACGTACCAACACTGTTTTTTCCGTGATTGCGCTTTCTAACCCTTAACACTTCGTTTTGGCAAAGACATAAGCTAATAATAAGAAACCATAAGATATACAACCAACCACATGTTGATGAGCCCATTGTCAGCACTACAGCTAATCAGCGGTAATGGTCACCTACTTAAAGCAATCTTAGCTAATGGTAATTTCCAGATAGATGTTCATTCAATTCTCGTCATCAACGAGGACTCACAGGCAGCACAAGGGCATATTTGCTTCGATAGGTTTTAAATTACCAGGAAAGAAAATGATGTAAAAGAAGGACGGAACACAGTAAGAAGAAATCAACTAAAACAATACAAATTAAGGGCTAGTTTATCACATAAGGGCGTCCGAAAAGATATCTCTCGTCGAATACGGTTCGTCGACAAGAAGAGCTACATGCATGCAATATTGTATAATCAATCCTGTAAGTGATAAAGTGAGTTACATTTATCGTTTCCAATCTAGCGTAGTCTGCCCTACGAAATCGCGCTTATTTTGCAACAGTTGGGATATAAAATGGGCCACATTATCCCTAGGAATCCCAAGTTGATACGAAAAGTCGACTTTTTGGCTATTACCAAAATAGCAAATGTCGATTTTTTGATTTTTTTTTTGTAAAAAGTCGTCATTTCGACTTTTTTAAAAGTCGACTTTTGTAGACGTTTAGACTATTTTGTCAAAAAATTGCAAAATTTTCAAAATAAGATACTCCTACTTCCTATAAGTTTTGGTAGACTTTTGCAATAATTTCTTTGAATTTTCATAAAGGGGAGGTATTAAGTACAAAATTGGAACATTTTTATATCAAAACCACCCCGCTATCCAAAAGCCAAACTGCCGCTATCCAAAAGCCAAACCCAATTATAACATAACATTTTATTTCACATATGAGTAAGACATGGATCCGATGTACGAAAAGAGAGTTGGAATCAAACCATATATCGTGGAATCAAGCCAAGGCTTTGGCCAACGATAGAGCTTGATGGAGAGCTTGTTGATGCCCTATGTTCACACTGAACAGTTTACTATTGGCCATATTTTATTGTAATAATTTAATATTACGCCCAATAATTTAATATTAAGTCCAATTGTAAATAAGGGACATATATATATATGTATATATATATATATATATATATATATATATATATATATATATATATATATATATATATATATATATATATATATATATATATATATATATATATATATATATATATATATATATATATATATATATATATATATATATATATATATATATATATATATATATATATATATATATATATATATATATATATATATATATATATATATATATATATATATATATATATATATATATATATATATATATATATGTATATGTATATATATATATATATATATATATATATATATATATATATATATATATATATATATATATATATATATATATATATATATATATGTATATATATATATATATATATATATAGACTCCGATTTGGTGAAAGCTGTCTATTTTCATGTTTAATGGTGACGATAACAACAAAATGTTGAAAATTCTACATTTTTGCAAAATGTTCCTGGATAATGCTGGATACGTTAAATCGGATAGAAAAGTGAAAATTTTGTGTATCTTTCGAGGTTTTATAGGGGAAGTGATAGAGAATACAAATTCGTTACTCACAAATATATATATATATATATATACATATATATATATATATATATATATATATATATATATATATATATATATATATATATATATATATATATATATACATATATATATATATATATATATATATATATATATATATATATATATATATATATATATATATATATATATATATATATATATATATATATATATATATATATATATATATATTATATATATATATATATATATATATATATATATATATATATATATATATATATATATATGTATATATATATATATATATATTTGTGAGTTTAACGTATCCAGCATTATCCAGGAACATTTTGCAAAAATGTAGAATTTTCAACATTTTGTTGTTATCGTCACCATTAAACATGAAAATAGACAGCTTTCACCAAATCGGAGTCTATCTATTCCAAATACCATCTAGACTTCGCTAAATTCGGTGCAAAAACCTCCATTTGTAACCAACAACTAAAGTTGGACCCATATGGACCATATTCGCATTTTATAGGCTTAAGATGTTTAATCTGGAGATCGATCTATATGGCAGCTATATTAAAATATTGACTGGTTGAGTAAATTGAGACAAATTTGCCAAAATTTCAGCAAAATCGGACATTAAATACGCCTTTTAGGAGCTGAAGATTTCAAATCTGGAGTCCAGTCTTTACAGGGGAAATGAAAAGATATAGTCCATATAGTACATCCTCGAATGGATAAAAAATACATTTGTGCCAAAATTAAGCGCCCCTAAACATTAAACTATTAAGTAGAATCTTACACTAACAAGGACGGAATGCCTAAAATGCCTTTTTGAAAAGTTTGCAAAGAAGGCTACGCTCGCTTTCAAATTTACACGGCGTGTCATTGGCGAACAGGGCATCACCTTTCACGAATCAGCACTTGTATAAGCCCTTTTGAAAGAATGCGTTAATAATGCCTTCTAAAATACCGCTGTAAACAGGCCTCTTTTTCTTTATTTTTAGATTGTGTTAAATAAAATATTGGGTTGCCCAAAAAGTAATTGCGGATTTTTTAAAAGAAAGTAAATGCATTTTTAATAAAACTTAGAATGAACTTTAATCAAATATACTTTTTGTACACTTTTTTTCTAAAGCAAGCTAAAAGTAACAGCTGATAACTGACAGAAGAAAGAATGCAATTACAGAGTCACAAGCTGTGAAAAAATTTGTCAACGCCGACTATATGAAAAATCCGCAATTACTTTTTGGGCAACCCAATAAATAAAAGCGTGCTAAGTTCGGCCGGGCCGAATCTTATATACCCTCCACCATGGAAAGCATTTGTCGAGTTCTTTTCCCGGTGTCTCTTTTTAGGCAAACAAAGGAAAGGAAAGGATAAAAGAAAATAATTGCTATGCTATTGGAGCTATACCGAGTTATGGTTCGAATCGGACCATAATGGAATGAATGTTGGAGACCATAGTAGAAGTCACTGTGTAAAATTTCAGCCAAATCGAATAAGAATTACGGCCTTTAGGGGCTCAAAAAGTAAAATAGGGAGATCGTTTTATAGGGGAGCTATATTAGGCTATAGACCGATTTAGACCATATTTGACGCGTATGTTGAAGGTCATGGGAGAAGCCGTTGTACAAAAATTTCACCCAAATCAGATAATAATTGCGCCCTATACACCTCAACAAGTCAAGATTCCAGATCGGTTTATATGCCAGCTATATCAGGTTATGGACCAATTTAAACCATACTTTGCACAGATGTTGAAAGTCATAACGAAACACGTCATGCAAAATTTCAACGAAATCGGATGGAATTTACGCCCTCTTAAGGCTCAAGAAGTCAATAACCCAGATCGGTTTATATGACAGCTTTATCGGGTTATGAACCAATTTCATACATACTTAGCACAATTGTTGAAAATCAAAAAAAAACATCTCATGCCAAATATCAGCCAAATCGGTTAAGAATTGCGTGATTTAGTGGCTCAAGAAGTCAACATTCAAGATCGGTTTATATGGCAGCTATATCAGGTTACGAACCGATTTGAACCATACATGGCACAGTTGTTAAAAGTCATGATGAAACACGTCGTGCAAAATTTCAGCCAAATCGGATAGGAATTGTGCCCTCTAGAGGCTCAAAAAGTCAAGACCCCAGATTGGTTTACATGACAGCTATATAGGGTTATGAACCGATTTCAACCACACTTAGCACAGTTGTTGGAAATCACAACAAAACACCTCATGCAAAATTTCAGCCAAATCGGATAAAAATTGCGCCCTGTAGTGGCTCAAGAAATCAAGATCCACGATCGGTTTATATGGCAGCTATATCAAAACATGGACCGATATGGCCCATTTACAATCCCAAACTACACACATAAGAAGTATTTGTGCAAAATTTCAAACGGCTAGATTTACTCCTTCAAAAGTTAACGGGCTTTCGACAGACAGACGAATGGAGGGACAGACGGATGGACGCGGCTAGATCGACATAACATGTCATGACGATCAAGAATATATATGCTATAGGGGTCTGAGATGAATATTTCGAGTAGTTACAAACAGAATGACGAAATAGGTATACCCCTATCCTATGGTGGAGGGTATATAAATTGTACAAATTGTGAAATTTTGCACAAATACTTCTTATAGGTGAAGGTCGGTTGAGATTGTTAATGGGCCATATCGGTCCATGTTTTGATATAGCTGCCATATAAACCGATCATGGATCTTGACTTCATGACTTACATTTGGCATGAGATGTTTTATTATGATTTTCAACAATTGTGTCAAGTATGGATGAAATCGGTGCATAACCCGATAAAGCTGTCATATAAACCGATCTGGGATATCGACTTCTTGAGCCTTAAGAGGGCGCAAACTCCATCCGATTTCGTTGGAATTTTGCACGACGTGTTTCGTTATGACTTTCAACATCTGTGCAAAGTATGGTTTAAATTGGTCCATAACCTGATGTAGCTGGCATATAAACCGATCTGGAATCTTGACTTCTTGAGCCTCTATAGGGCGCAATTATTATTTGATTTGGGTGAAATTTTTGTACAACGGCTTCTCCCATGACCTTCAACACACGTGTCAAATATGGTCTGAATCGGTCTATAGCCTAATATAGCTCTCCTATAAAACGATCTCCCTATTTTACTTTTTGAGCCCCTAAAGGCCGTAATTCTTATTCAATTTGGCTGAAATTTTACACAGTGACTTCTACTATGGTCTCCAACATTCATTCCATTATGGTCCGATTCGAACCATAACTCGGTATAGCTCCAATAGCAAGGCAATTTTTTTTGCTAGTCAGATGCGCTACCAACTCAGCCAACCACTTGTTTATAATGTGTGCGGCAAAGGTAAACAAATACAATTGTCTGTTTTTAGAACAAACAGCATCGTCTTTTGCTTCCGTCGATACTGCTTTTTTTTGGCTACTCTTGGAAAGTAGTTATGAATTTGAGTTTAATTTTACTCTTTGTGGGTTGCATTCACACCCAACATATCGTTCATGTGTAGAGTATTGAGCCCATAAAAGGAGAATTTTTCATCCGATTTTGATGAAATTTGGAACAGGGAGTTTTGGTTTGTTGAATATAGTCTAGATTGGACCATAATTCGTATATAGCTGCCATATTGGCCGATTTCCCGATATAGAGAGTTGAGCTCATAAATGGAGCTTTTTTTATCCTATTTCGATGAAATTTGGAACAGTGAGCTGTTTTAAGCCTACCGTGATCCTACACGAATATGTTCCACATCGGACCATATTTAGATATTACTGCCATGTAGACCGATCTGCCGATTTAGGGTCTTAAGCCCATAATATCCTCATATATTCCCCGATTTTGAGGAAGTTAAGAACATTTAGTTGAACATTGAGGGCTCGTGTTGTTTCAACCAGCGATGGTTTAAATCGGGTAATTTTTACATATGGCTTCCAATCTGCCGATTTAGGGTCTTATGCCAATAAATGCAGGATTTATTATCCGATTTCGCTGAAATTTGAAACACAGAGTTGTATTATGACTCTTGTTTTCTGTCCTGAATATGGTACTATATATATATTTACATATAACAGCCACAGTGAGTTTTTGTAAAACTCCCGACCCGAATATGGTCCAGATTAGATCTTACTACATATAGCAGTTTCATATATAGGCCGATCTGCCGATTTGAGGGCTTTAGCCCACAAAAGTCACATTTATTAGCCGATTTCGGTGAAATTTGGATCAGTGAGTTGTATAAATTCTCTTGAGGAACCGAATATGAACCAAATCGGACCATATTTAGGTATTGCTGCCATACAGATCGATCTGCCGAATTAGGGTCTCGAGGCCATAGAGGCACATTTTTACCCGATTTCACTGATTTTTTACATTGAGTTGCGTTAGGCCCTTCGATTCCGTGCCATATGGACCTATCTCCCAATTTAAGATTTTACTGGATTGGAAAATCGAATATGATCCGGACCAGTCAATATATGGATATAATAGTGGAAATTAGATTGATGACTAATTTTCGTGGTGGTGGGTATCTAAAGTTTGACACGGCCGTACTTAATATATTTTTTTTTATGTCAATCGTCATGCACAAGGAGATTCTGAATTAGTTTCTAAAAACAGATGTTGTTTCTGCTCAGCATTTTAGTTTTCGCATTTATGAGTAAAACCTACAAACCATTGCTTCTGGATGACGATTCACAATTTATTTTGCTAATTTGATTAAAAATTACAATAATTCGTTTAAATGCCGTAAATGCCGTTTAAGAACAGATAGAATTCAATTTGAATTTGCATTTTCAGAAAATTTGCAGGTTTTTCCCTTATTTTTGGAATGAATGTCATCGGCATTTAAAGAGGACTATATCGGTATATCGGCAGAAGGCCACCGTAGCGCAAAGGTTAGCATGGCCGCCTATGACGCTAAACGCCTGGGTTCGAATCCTGGAGGGAATATCAGAAAATTTTTCAGCGGTGGTTATCCCCTCCTAATGCTGGCGACATTTGTGAGATACTTAGGTACTTATCATTGAGCTTAAAATTGAATCGGACAGCACTCATTGATATGTAAGAAGTTTGCCCCAGTTCCTTAATGGAATGTTCATGGGCAAATTTGCATTTGCATATCGGTATATAGATCGATTCAGATTATACTAGAGACTGATGCTGGAAGTCATAACAGATCTCGTTGTGTCAATTTTTAACCAAATCAGGTGAGAATTGAGGCAGCTAAGAGCTTAACGCTATCGTGATTTCGACAGACAGTCTAACGAACTGCCGGTCAAGGCTAAATCGAATCAGGAGGTGATTCTAAGCTAATCGGTATACTTTTCAATGGGTCAAGCTCTTCTCCTTCTTAGCGTCACAAACATTTGCACAAAGTTATCATACCCTCTATCACAGTGGAAGCGTAGGGTATACGAAGCAAACCAAAGAGACAAATATATAACATCTCATTCATTTAGCCATATTCTGAAAAGTTGTCGTGGAAATACTAGTGGAATTTTCATTGACTGACAAATGCTGTGTTTAAGGCCTTGTATAATGCAATATGCCAGAAGTTGAGTGTGCATGAGCTATCTTGTAACGTCCACTTTAATTGTTATTTGGGAGAAAGGGTAATTGTTTCCCGTCGCTGGGTACCATCTGAATACCACTGCCCAAATTCATCAAATCTATTCAACCATATAATTATATCTCTAAATTTTGCCTTCCGTTTAAATAAATATTCAATTTCAAAAATATATTGATGGCAACAAGTATGAATCAAAGAGCAATGAGTAATAGGCCTTGAGAATAAAGTACCCAAATGAATCTCCGATAATTTGGAAACAATTCTTACCTAGCAGCAAAACTTTATTGTATAATTTTAAAGCTGTGAAAGTGTAACATCCATCATTCTAGAGTTTTCCATAAATGACTTGCCTAAAATAATAATTATTGTGCAACCCTGTGAAATCCTTCTTTGCCATATGTAAAAAGACATCACTATGCCACCACTGCGAAAGTCAGTCCTACCTGTTCTTTTATACTCCTTGGTAAGGACGAAATCTCTATGTATGAGAATGTGCACTTGTTGCCACGAATAGTCTACTTAAAAGCTCATGTCACTGTCAGATAAATGCCATTATGTTGGCTGGATCAAGGAAAAGGGAATCAATGCCCATGAAACAAAAGACTACAATACAAACCACTCTTGTAATTAATGATTAAAGGAATCTGGAAAATAAACTATAATGTTCTTCTTTCGCCCTTGCTGCCAACTCTTCAAAAGAACCCACTTGTAATTTGTCTAAAAGAAAAACAACAACACATAAGAGGCCGAAACAAAAGAAGAACTTAACGATTCTGATGCGAAACCAAGACTATTGCAACATTACAGAGTTATGGTTGTAACAACACAAATTAAATTGTTTCTGACGTTCTCTTAGTCAGACCCACATATCATCGGACCATTCTCAGCATTACAAAAATGAGTATGTATAAAAATTATACTTGGAACTTGTTAAATGAAATTAGTACGATTCATAATTGCTTAGTTTTTATACCAAAAAAATTTAATCTCGCCATTTTTTTGTAGGATGGTTTGGTTTGAAAAGAGGGTGCCCCATGTGACTATGGACATACAACTATGGCAGTAATCGGTTTGCTGTGCGCTCTAAATACTCAAAAGTAAGCTCGAAAAAGAAAATCTTGTTTTTCATACGACGCGCCTTTAATGAATCATGTTTGGTTTTGTGTTCCCACTTAAGTACCGATGTCTGTTAGCCGTGAAAACCGGGCTATGACAAAGGATAAGCTTCAACGTCTCATCATATTCCCCACATGTCCTACATGTGTCCCGTTATGATACCGAATGATATACTGACCTTACTTACTTTCCTTTCGTCTTTCAATGACCCGACCGTTTCCCTGTTCCATAGTGTTGCATGGGCGTTCGTCGTCGTTCGTCCACGCTCTTAACTCGGAGTGCTTCGACCCAAAGGTCTTCAGGTTAACCAAGTTTGTTGACTGCAGTCCTCTGGCCTTCACTGCCAAATCGTCTTCTCTTTCATTCCCCCTAACTCCGCTTTGGCCAGGCAGCCAAAGCATGCGGATTGTGCCATCCTCAGAGAAGGTGTTAATCTCCTTCTTGCACTCCAAGATTGTACGTGAATTGGCAGTCTTGGTTGTTTTTGCCCTGATGGCCAGTTGACTGTTCTAAATATACTCACACTCGATGACCTCCCGTTAACACCACACCACTTCACGCATTCCGTGATCACCCGGATCTTTGCCTGCAGGATCGTATTATGGCCAGGCAGTCGAAAACAGATTTCTGTCTCTGCATGCGATGGCATAAGCAGAGCACTGGAGACTATTCTAGATATCAGACCCATTGACATACAGATTAAGTGTGAGGCAGCCACTACGGCTATTAGACTTAAAGCGATAGGAGAATGGATTGAGGATGGGAGCAGCTCATACCATCGCGGTATAATCGAGGCGACGATAGAAAACCTGGACGGAAGGGGAGAAGTTTCCGATTGGATACCTGAGATGAACCTTAAAGTCGAGTGCGACGCACTGCTACCATCGGCACAGTCTTGGATTGGCGGAACCCTAGTATTGCCATCTGGAAGATTATGTTACACAGATGGATCAAAACTAGAGGACAGAGTGGGCATGGGGGTTTACATTGAAAACCCAGGGACTGAGATTTGTTTAGACTGCCTGACCATAATACGGTCCTGCAGGAGGAGATCCGGGCGATCACGAAATGCGTGAGGTGGTGTGGTGCTAACGGGAGGACATCGAGTGTGAACATCTTTACCGACAGTAAATTTGCCATAAGGGCAATAACAACCAGGACGGTAAGGTCACGAACAGTCTTGCAGTGTAAGAAGGAGATTAACGCCTTCTCTGAGGATGGGAGAATCCGCATCGTTTGGGTGCCGGGCCATAACGGAATAAGAGGAAATTAAAGGGCAGACGATTTGGCGGTGAAGGCCAGAGGACTGCCGTCAATAAACTTGGTTAACCCGAAGCCTTTCGGGTCGACGCAGTCCCAGTTAAGGACGTCGGCGACGAATGCGCATGCAACATTGTGGAACAGCGAAATGGTCGGTAGGGCGGCTAAAAATTCTATGGAGAGATCCAGATCGTGAGAAGACGAGGCTATTACTGAAAGGAAGCAAGAAGGAGGTCAGTATAGCTATTGGTATCATAACGGGACACATAGGACTGCGAGGTCACTTATGTAAAATCGGTTCGGCATCTGATAGTATGTGTAGGGCATGCGGGGAAGAAGATGACACATTGGAGCATTTCCCCTGTCTGGCTTTCGCGGCTAAAACACACCGGGACATAGGTGAGGACACAATACCAGACATGAATCAACTTAGAGTAGTGGTATGGAAAACAATTAAGGATTTTGTAAGTAGCACGGAATTCCTAATTTAAAATTTTCTTTTTAGGGGTTACTTTATAGTTTTTAGAGCGCACAACAATCCGACTACTGGCTTAGATGTATGCCCATAGTGGCATGGGGCGGATTAATATCTGCACCCTCTTTTCAACCTAATCTAACCTAACCTAACCAACAGCGAAGATCACTCCGTCAGCTGAGTTGGTGCGGCAGTCATGAAATCGATTTCCACCAAACGACTGGTCTGTCGCTACTGTAGTATCACAATGGACTAAAATAGTCAAAGTAAGTCTGTTTAGAAAATATACTGCCACTGGGCCTAAAATCTATTCTTGCGGTAAGAGTACGTCTGAGTTTATAAGCCACGTTATGGTGGTCCAAATTTCAACCAAATCAAACAACCAATGAAGCTTCTATGGGCCGTTGAAAGTTTTTTGACAGATTGGAGCTATATAACTTTCATATAGGTAATAGATCAAGGTTACCATGTTCAGTATTTTGGAAGTCGAAGCAAAACGTTACGTGAGAAATTTCAGGCAAATGGGACAACAATAGCTGCTCCTAGGGACTCAAGAAGTCAAATCGGAAGCTACATAAGGCTATATATCAATTTCAAATGAATTTTCTGGCGACGAAAATCATTGACCACGCATTTTCATGGCGATCAATGATTCGTCTTGCGTTGTTGCTTTTTCGAATTTCTCCGAAGACTTGAGGCAAACAAATTGTGGTGTACCACTCAGAATTGATCGTCTTACTTTACTCAAGCGGAGCAGTCGCCTAATGCCCAGTTTTTCCGAAGAAACAGGCGACCATTGGTTCGAAGTTCTTCTTCCACAAACAACTTTCGTGTTCTCGAAGTCACACACAGGCTTTTGTTGTTTTGTTTCGGGTTCATACGCATAGATCCACGATTCGCCACCAGGGACGATCTTATAAACGTATTTTGATGCAACACGATTGTATTTTTTCAACATTGCAAATGCAAATTTGCCCGGAAGCCACCGTAGCGCAGAGGTTAGCATGTCCGCATTTAACGATTAACGCCTGGGTGCGTCAAAAAATTGTTCGGATCATACTTGGCCTAGATCTTGAAAGTCATAGCACAGGCCTTTGTTACAATTTTAGCCAAATCGGATGAAACTTGAGGCTTATAGGGACTCAAGAAGTCAAATCCGGCAATCGGTTTATTTGGTGGCTTTATCCAAGTCTGAACCGATATGACCCATCATAAGGAAGTATCCGTGCAAAATTTCAAGCGGCTAACTTTACGCGTTCGACCGATATCGTGATTTCGACAGATGGACCGACGGGCATGGCTAGATCGATTCAGAATGCCGAGCCGATCAAGAATATTTATACTTTACGGGGCCGCAGATCAATGTTTCGAGGTGTTATAAACTAAACGACCAGACTAGTAAACCCCCATCCTATGGTGGGGGGTATAAGAATTTAGCCTCTACTTTTTAGGATGGCAATCCCCATAAACCCTCCAAATTGACATTCAAGCCAAACAATTTAAATGGAAGGTAGCTAATTAAACACAAGCACCTGTGTACCGCCCCACCATGAGAGTCCTCCAAACGAACGTGTAGGCCGCCCAGGCCGATATGGGAATGAAATGAAAATTGTTAACGACTCGAGTTGTACACCTTGATTTGGTATAGAGGCTGTTCAACCTCTGGGATTCAAAGAGAGGAATTTTGGTTAGAATAGGAATCTAATATTAATATCTCGGACAAAGTAGACCGACTAAACTAAGCGCGAACGTGGCCGTCTCACCAAAAAAAAAAAAAATTGAAACGGATGTGTAAGCCGACTGGACGGACATGATACTCAAATGAAAGTTTTAGGGAGAGTAGAGTGCGATTGTCAAAGCAAAATTTGAATGAAGTGTATGAAGGCCGTCCACCCCAAAAAAGAATCCCAAACGGAACCTTAGGCATATAGAGAGAATAGAGAGAAAATTAAAAGGCTGTAGAAATCTTGACACAAGAAGGACCGTTAGTTCCTTAAAATGTTTGTATCTGAAATGGCTTGACATGAGTTTAAAAGGAGATAACATAACCGCTGTACAAATAAAATAATGTTAAGTACCCATGGCCCTAAAGTCGCGACCCATTGAGTAGCAGTGTTAAAAAATATTTAAATAAGCACCTATTTAAAAAAGTAATTTTAGAATGTAGGGAAGCGGTCCGGGCCAGCTAGTTGCATTTAAGCCTACAGGTATAGTGTACTATTATTTGCAAAATCCTAATTTTCCAACAGACACCGCAAAGTCAAATGGGCATATTTCTTAAAGACTGATATAACTCAAAAACAGAGCCGAAAATTAGTATTTCGATATGTCAATTGAATATAGTGGCAAAAACTTTCGCTGAACTGAAACTTACCGCTTAATTGAAAAAGTTTCCACACCGAAATTTTAAATTTTATATATGATTCCAATAGCATAAATGAAAGGTTATCTATTTGATAGAGATGATTTCGGCTTTGTTTTGCATCCTTTTGCGGTAGTTGGTACAAAAAGTGCTCTAAAACTTATGGTGATTTCGATTGTGCAAAAAAGTGTAGCATTTTTTCTACATGTCGCAATGAAATCAAAATTTTGCGTTCGTTTGTCCCAAAATATGTAACCTTATCACCGGGTGTAGTTTTCGTTTGTAATGGTGTTGCCTATAGAAAGTGGAAAAATTTTGCATTTCCTACACCGCGCCAAGTCTACGATGTACGCACTTTAAATCAGCTGCTATCATTATATAGACACCCACACGGCGTTCACTGATTATTATAAAATACAATTATTAAAGAAGACAACATTTGTGGGATACTTGGAAAAAAGCGGCAAAATATTAAAAAGAACAAGTAAAAGCGTGCTAAGTTCGGCCGGGCCGAATCTTATATACCCTTCACTATTGATCGCATTTGTCGAGTTCTTTTCCCGGCATCTCTTCTTAGGCAAAAAAGGATATAAGAAAAGATTTGCTCTGCTATTAGAGCGATATCAAGATATGGTCCGGTTTGGACCACAATTAAATTATATGTTGGAGACCTGTGTAAAATGTCAGCCAATTCGAATAAGAATTGCGTCCTTTGGGGGTTCAAGAAGTAAAATAGAGAGATCGATTTATATGGGAGCTGTATCGGTCTATAGACCCATTCAGACCATAATAACACGTATGTTGAGGGTCATGAGAGAATCCGTCGTACAAAATTTCAGGCAAATCGGATAATAATTGGACCTCTACAGGCTCAAGAAGTTAAGACCCAAGATCGGTTTATATGACAGCTATATCAAAACATGGACCGATATGGCCCATTCACAATACCAACCGACCTACACTAATAAGAAGTAATTTTGCAAAATTTCAAGCGGCTAGCTTTACTCCTTCGGAATTTAGCGTGCTTTCGACAGACAGACGGACGGACGGACGGACGGACATGGCTAGATCGACATAAAATGTCATGACTATACTTTATGGGGTCTCAGACGAATATTTCGAGTAGTTACAAACATAATGACGAAATTAGTATACCCCCTATATCCTATGGTGGAGGCTATAATGTATAATTTTAAGTGAAATAAGGGGAAAAAAATTTAATGACATCAGAAAGATTGATCAACATAACTTTAACATAACTATATCTATCTTCACATCTAAACCATATTCACCAAGGAAGTAGAGAGGTCTGCTACAATTTTATCCTACAATTCAAGCGATCCCAAAAATATACCTTTTATGACCCACTTGGAAGATCGGACGTATGGCAGCTATATCCAAATATGGTCCGATCTAACCAATGTTCTGTCCGGGTACCCAAGGGTATTTTAAAAATCACTGTACATAATAGTGACTTTTAAAAGACCCTTGGCTGCCCGGAGAGAATATTCGTTAGATTGGACCATACATGGATATAGCTGCCCCATATGGTCCAATTTTCGCATTTATCGGATGAAAAATAAGCGTTTTATAAGCTCTGGATAGTATATATATAGATATCGGTTTCCGTAGGCCAATATTAAGATCCGATTATACATTTTCAAAGTTGTATGCTCTATATCCACCACCGTAGCGCAAAGATTACTATGTCCGCCAATGACGTTGAACGCCTGGGTTCGAATCCTGGCAGGAACATCAGAAAATTTTTCAGCGGTGGTTATCACCTGCTAATGCTAGCGACATTTGTGAAGAACTTTACCATGTAAAAACTTCTCCCCAAATAGGTGTCGCTCTGCGGCTCGCCGTTCGGTCTTGCTTATAAAAAGAAGGTACCTTATCATTGAGCCTAAAAAATTGAATCGGTTCAATAAGTTTTTAATCAAATCAATTATTATGACCATACAGGTAAAATATGTGCAAAAAATAGTGATTCTAGTGTTAAACAACGGAAATGGAATAAACTAAAACTTTCCCATTTTCGACTAAAAATTATGTTAAAGCTCAGCTCTATATTTCAGATTTAGCTACGCCTTTCTGAGGCACAAGATCATGCAATTATTGCATATTATTTGATAATCCTTATGCATTCATATTTTTAAGCTGTTTCGAATGATATAGTATTTTTTTTTTACATTTTTAATGGCCTATCAAACATTGTGTCCTGCTAATGTTGGTGCTATTTCTAGGATTTTTACACACATGCCTTTCCTTCAACACAGAAAAGATAATTTACTTAAAACATTTTTTGCACAGCAAAACAGCAATCAATATCCATGAAATATCATGGGGCTATTGGCCAACAGCAATTTTGGACATGATATATTGCGGTTTTTGGCTAATAATTTACTCTTCATCTTCTTGGAAGGACAAAGGTCTAATTTTATCTACAAGGATACATGATGGATTGCCAGTTAAAGCGGGGTGAATGGGAAAGGCCAGACATACCGATCACAGTTATAAATCAATAATAAATAGAAGAAATAAAGAAGTAAAAGTTAACGAGAAAACCATAGATTTTACTAAACACAAATATTATAACCCACATTTTAAAAATAGGAAAATTTAAGTTAACTTGCAAAGCATTGAATAATCCTTAACAGCAGTAAATAAAATATTTTAATGCGTTCCATCTAATTCGCGTTATATCAATCTTGCTCTATTGAACTCTTAATGATATAGTCCAGTTACTTGAAATTTCGCATCTTTGTTTTTGCGTTACAATAATTCACATTATTTGCTTATGATTTACAATTAAGATTTTAAAAACAATAGCGAATAATAAAACTTATATCACTGAAACCAAATCCTTAAAACCTGCAGTATTAGGTCCAAATTTCTGCACAAATATTAACAAGAACAAGCGCAATAGGTTTCATTTGCAAATTTGCGGTATAATCGAGGCAACGATAAGAATCCAGGAAGGAATGGAAGAGGTTTCCGATCGGATACCTCAGAAGACTCTAGTGGTCGAGTGCGAGGCATTGCTGCCAGCGGCATCGTTTTAGATTGACGGAATCCTGGTATTGAAATCTGGAAGATCATGCTACACCGATGAATCAAAGCTAGTGACCAGAGTTAGCTTGGGGGTCTACATTGAGAACCTAGGAACTGAGATCGGATTTAGACTGACTGACCATAATACGGTCCTGCAGGCAGAGATCCGGGCGATCACGGAATGCGTGTAGTGGTGTGGTATTAACACGAGCACGTCGAGTGTAAACGTCTTTACGGACAGTAGACTGGCCATCAAGGGAATAACAACCAGGACGGTGAGGTCACGAACAGTCTTGCAGTGTTAAAAGATGATTAACGCCTACTCTGAGGATGGCACAATCCGCATTGTTGATTGCCGGGTCATAGTGGAGTAAGGGGGTATGAAAGAGCAGACGATGAAGCTGGAAGGTCAGAGGACTGCCGTCAATAAACTTGGTTAACTCGAGGCCTTTTGGGGCGAGGCAGTCCGAGTTCAGCTTCAGACCGACCGTTCGTCGCTCAGGGCGTGAGAGACCCAGAATGTGAGAAAACGAGGCTTTATCTGAAAGGAAGTAAGTAGGAGGTCAGTATAGATTTCGGTATCATAACAGGACACATGCGACCCACTTATGTAAAATCGATGCGACAAGTGATAGCATGTAAAGGGTGATTTTTTTGAGGTTAGGATTTTCATGCATTAGTATTTGACAGATCACGTGGGATTTCAGACATGGTGTCAAAGAGAAAGATGCTCAGTATGCTTTAACATTTCATCATGAATAGACTTACTAACGAGCAACGCTTGCAAATCATTGAATTTTATAACCAAAATCAGTGTTCGGTTCGAAATGTGTTCAAATTTTGACAAATTTTGTTCAGCGATGAGGCTCATTTCTGGTTGAATGGCTACGTAAATAAGCAAAATTGCCGCATTTGGAGTGAAGAGCAACCAGAAGCCGTTCAAGAACTGCCCATGCATCCCGAAAAATGCACTGTTTGGTGTGGTTTGTACGCTGGTGGAATCATTGGACCGTATTTTTTCAAAGATGCTGTTGGACGCAACGTTACGGTGAATGAACACATTTCGAACCGAACACTGATTTTGGTAATAAAATTCAATGATTTGCAAGCGTTGCTCGTTAGTAAGTCTATTCATGATGAAATGTCAAAGCATACTGAGCATCTTTCTCTTTGACACCATGTCTGAAATCCCACGTGATCTGTCAAATACTAATGCATGAAAATCCTAACCTCAAAAAAATCACCCTTTATAAGATGATGAGACGTTGGAGCATTTCGTATGTCAATGCGTGGCTTTCGCAGCCACGTAGGTAGGGACACAATACCGGACATGAACCAACTTAAGAGCGTGGAATGGAAAACAATTGGGGATTTTGTAGGTAACACGGGATTCCTAACTGAGATTTTCCTTTTCGAGGTTACTTTTTAGTATTTAGAGTGCACAACAAGCCGATTTCTGGTTTAGGTGCATGTAGTAGTAGTATGGGGCGAATTAATATCAACCTTACCTAAGCTAGGCAAGAAATGTGAAATTGCGTACGCCATTTGTAGGCTCAAGAAATTTAGTTGACGGATGAGTTCATATAACAACAATATCGAATTGAAGCCAAATATTATCCATTTTACGTATGGATGTGAAGAGGACAATTGTGAAAACGATTTATATGTGGGTTATATCAGAATATAGCATAATTGGTCTTCATTTGCACGTTACTTAAATACAGGGAAACCGACAAGAAGTGTTACCAAGTTCACACCGGTATATCCATCAAACTGGAACTAAGACAAAATAATTTGCTTCTGAGTTTATTTTAAAAGGGAAGAAGTGATTGAATTCAAGCGTAATAATGTGAGTGATTGCTTCTTATTTGGATGGAGAATCAAAACCGGCTATTGTTGGCGAACTCAACCCTCTCAACCCTCTCAAACTGAACAAAATGTTCATGTATCGCACCATAAATCGTTTAATTGATACTGGTAGAATTGCCAAACGCCATGGTGGTGTTCCAAAAAAACTGCAATAACACCTGACATAGTTCAGCGAATTACAGCTCGAATATAAAGAAATCCACGCCATGAAAAGAGGAAACATATATTGAAAAACGAGCTTTAAAAGTAACTAAAGACTCACGGTCTTATATAGAAGAGCAAAAGAGATGCTGCGCTTTTTCCGAATATTGTGTTCTCTGACTAGAAAAATTTCCCAGTTGAACAATTCTTAAACTTCCAAAATGTTTATTTAACCGAGCGCATGTATAAGAGGGTATGGGCAAGTGGTGATATGGGCAACTATGAGAGCCAATAGCCGCTCCCCAATCATTTTTGTCGAACCTGGCGTCAATGTTAATGTATGGCTATCCAATTCGCCAGATGCTAATCCGATGGACCTATTATTTGGGCCATTTTAGAGAGCAAGGTAGGGACTAAATCAGTAAAAGCGTGCCAAGTTCGGCCGTGCCGAATCTAGGGACACCACCATAATTCAGCTAAAAGTATTTCCAAATGAATTTAGTTGAAGGACATAGTGGTACATTGTGTATCAAATTACTTCCAAACCAGGCAAAAATTAAAGCTTCTAGAGGCCGTAGAAGGCTAAACGGGTGATCGGCTTGTTTGGAAAATACTTGCCACAGATGTTGCCATAACAACACAATACGTGCAAAATTTCATTCAAAGCGAATAACAATTGCGGCTTCCATGGACTTAAGACGTCAAATCGGGATATCGTTTTATATGGGAGTTATATCAATTTATACACCGATTTGCACCATACTTGACATGTTCGTGGGCAGTCGTAATAGAACACTTTGTGCAAAATTTCAGTCCAATCGGAAAAAATTGCAGTCTTTATGGCCTCAAGAAGTCAAGTCGAAGGACCACTTTATAAAGGTGCTCCATCCAAATATGGTCTCATTTGCAGTCCCAAACGACCTATGTACATCAGTAAGAAGTAACTGCGCAAAATTTCAAATTGTAGCTTTGATCGCCGCAGACGGACGGGCCGACATAGCTACAACGACTTAGAATGTTAAGGCGATCACGAATATATATACTTTGTGGGATCACAGATCAGCCAGCATTAGTAAGGGCTGAAAATTGCTCATATACCCACGCCGGGATTTGATCCCAGGCGTTCGGCGTCATAGGTGGACATGCTTACCTCTGTATCCCGGTGGCCTCTATATTAACCACTTTTCGAAAAAATCCGATGAAAATGTACCATAAATGAACTTCTAGGCCAAACATAGCACGGGCGTATAGGGTCTAACGCAGTGAAATTTTCCAAAATTCAGCGTAACCGGGTAATCCATATGCCATTTATGGGTAAACGATCGCAAATATGCGCCGATCTGAACCATAGTCCGCACGGAGGACGATGGTTCGAATACAGCCTACAGTGTCAGAGAAATAGGGTAACAAATGTGGCTTCTACGGGCTATAGACAATAAGTCGGGATATCCGGCTATATAGCGACTACACCAAGATATAGTCCGATACCGCAATTAACTGCGTTAAGTTTCAGTTCATTATCTGCATTTTTATACCCACCACCGTAGGATAGGGGGTAAATCCATTAGTCATTCAGTTTACAAAAATTTTGGAAATTTTGCCAAACACATCGAAATATCAATTTCAGACCCTACAAAGTATATATATTTCGGATCGTCGTAAAATTCTAGACGATTTAACGATGTCCGTGTGTCTGTCCCTCTGTCCGTCAGTCTGTTGTAATCACTCTACAGCCTTCAAATATTGTGATATTGAGCTGAAATTTAGCACAGATATATCTTTTTGATGCACACTGGTTAAGTTCTTGAACGGGCGAAATCGGACCATATTTGAATATAGCTGCTATAAAGACCGATTTTCCAATAAAGGGTTTAATCCCCATAAAAACCTCATTTTTCATCCGATTTTGCTTAAATTTTTTAACAGTGAGTAGTTTTAGGCCTCCCGACATCTAACCTAAATATGGTTCAGATCGGACTTTATTTAGATATAGCTGCCGTATAGACCGATCTCTCGATAAAAGGTCTGAAGCCCATAAAAGCTTTTATTTTTAAACCGATTTCATTAAAATTTGAATCAGTGAATAGTTTTAGGCGTCCCAATATAGGGCCCAAATATTGTTCAGATCGGTTCAGATCTCCCGATAAAGGGTCTGAAGCCCATAAAAACCCTATTTATTACTCGATTTCGCTGAAATTTGCAACAGTGGGTAGTATTAGGTCTCCCGACATCCGCCCTAAATATGGTAAAAATAGGACTGTATTTATATATAGCTGTCATAAAGACCGATATGCCGGTTAAGGGTCTGAAGCTCATAAAAGCTTTATTTATTACCCGATTGTGTTAGTGACAACAGTGATTTGTATTTATAAGACCACCCAATCTCAATAGCGAATTTGTGTGCATAAGTTATCCAATTTTCATCGGATTAGGACGAAAGGTGGTGCGTATTCAAAGTTCGGACCGGCCGAACTTAATGCCTTTTTAATTGTTAAATACTGCAGTGTGATTACCACAGACAGACAGACGGACGGACATGGCTAAATCGTATCCGAATTTTACGACTAAAATATATTTTTATACTTTGTGGGTTCGGAAATGGATATTTCGATATTTTACAGGGACGACAAAATTCGTCTTCGATACTGGCTTTTAAAATTTGGTCGTCTGCATTGGTAACACTTAATGTCAGCGACCCTTTTACTAGGCCAATAACGGCTATGAGATTAAAATTCCTGTTTTCTGAACATTTCCAATAAATGTGCAAAACCAAGCCGTTCGAACTCCAGTTTTGCCAGCAACCCTGTAGTTTGTCCGTTATTCAAAAGTTTTATGATAATGGTTTTTCTTGTAAGGCAATTTAGCTTCTTTTGGGCGACAACGCTTAAATTATTTCGTAAAATCCTCAAAAAATACGCGAATCCTTTCTCAGGTGCAAATGCAAGACCCAAGAAGCATGCACAGCTCAAATTTAGCCCTAATGACTCATTTCCGACAAATAAATCTCATGAGTTCACACTTTTGGCTTTGCCTTAACTGCCCTTCACAAGAAAAAAATATCGTCGATTAACACATTAACTTGGTATGAACCAAAATTGCTATTCATACAGTTATGGTAGAAAAATATCCATTTTAGTACGAACGTAGACTACTAACCACTAATCGAATGGTTTTCTTTTAATCCAGTTTTTATAGCCCTTGTCAAACTGCATTCTGCATTGTGAATTTTAGACAAAATTCATTCGGATTCGAGTCGAAATATTTTCCATTTAAACTAAAATGAAATCAAATGAGCTGTCCCAATTTAAAGTTGCCACGCGCATTAACTTGAAAGAATTTGGTACGTCCGACTGCTGGTTAGGAACACATTACGAACATAAAACAAACAGCAACAACAACAGAAAATAAGAACAAACAAAAGTTCATAAAATCAAATTTAAATGAAAAATTAAATAGAAAACAATAACAATGAAACAATCAACACAAACAATACATAAAATAACACAAACAGAGTCAAAGACTGAGAAAGAGAGAGAGAGAGAGAGAGGAGAAGAGATGAATTTCATTTGAATAGCTTACCCTGGGCACAGTTATATTTATCAGTCCCCAACAGATTTTTTTCAATCCCCATGGAATCTAATCATGTCATGTTGTACAGACAGGACAGTTGTATTGGAAATTGGTTGATGTGATGTTATGATGGTGGTTGTAGTGGTAGTGGTGGTGGCAGTGGTCATGGTGGTGGTGATGGTGTCAATATTGGTGGCAAGGATAATAATTTGTTGGATTTTTTTTTGTTTTTCAATTTTTTTATCAAAATATTGTAGGTGTGGACGTAAGTTTGTGAACGGGTATATATATATATATATATATATATATATATATATATATATATATATATATATATATATATATATATATATATATATATATATATATATATATATATATATATATATATATATATATATATATATATATATATATATGGTGGTGTGTACGTGTGCGTGTGCATATGCAAAAACGGGACGAATATTAAGTAAATCCGTTTGTTTTGTTGTTTACATTTTAAAAGGATTTGCCACAGGCCACAATTACCAGTGGTGTTTGAAGAATTTCAATGGATGGATGGTTGGATGGATGCACACGACCGAGGGGTTATTTTTTCAAGGTGTTTGGACAGTATTTGGGGTGTTGGACAGAGTGAAAGATTCATTTGTGTTAAAACGTAAACACACACGCACGCACGCACACCAACACAAACGCACGTATTAGCACGAATGCATTTCATGTTGAAAAACACATTGTTTTCGTTGTACAGTAGTAGGTAGATATCAATTTGTTGTTCAATTCAACAATGGTTGTTGATTGATGTGTGAGCATGAACGTTTGGTTTGTTGTTGGTTCATTTCAAAATGTTCGCCGACGTTTTGTATTAAATTGCAATTTATGGTGTAATGAAAGGAAACCAAAAACACAATGAAAAATAGAAAAATCAATTGACAAATAAAATTTACACAAAATTTTAGTAAAGAGTTGAAGCGAACGCCAACGGAAAAGAAACCAATCCATTTTGAAGTTAAATTCAATTAGAAAAGATAATCAAAGAAAAACCAAAACAGACATTTGTCGAAAGGGGAAAATGGTGCAAAGATAAATAAACATTTGGAGTATTCGAAGAGTAGGGGTTGTAGTAGTAGTAGTAGAAGGAGAATAAGAATAAGAAGAAAAAAAGGAAGAGAAAAAGTTTATTTAAACAAAATAAACAAATCGTTAAAATTCTCATATATAATTCAATTATTCTACTCGGATTCATTGCATTGCTTTCAAAAGACATAGTGGGGGGAGTCAGAGAGCAGGAAATAGAACAGGACAGACATAGTTCCACATAGGGGTGGGTAAGGGGTAGAGAGAAATAAGAAAATCATAAAGAAAAAAGTGACAACAATTTTAGACACACCATTTTTTAGTGTGGGAGGGGGGCGACTGACTTTATACCTTTAATGCCTTGACTATTACAACCATTTCACCTTTACTTCATCATCTATTACTAAAACATTTATACAGTGTCGTCGAGTATTTACATATTTACAAGAACATGACTTACATTGCTATACATTACTAAAGTAAGACAAATACAGATATACAAATAGTTATGCTTAAACTTAATAATAATAACAATAACTTAATTTCTAAGATGTCAATAAATCCCATGTATCTTAAAAATACTTATTTGATGTGAGCATTGGGTAGTCTCTGAAGATGTAAAAAGTTTACCCCAATTGTTTACCAAAATGAAGTAAGTGCTTGGTCTTCTAAACCCCCACAATTTTGGTTCAAACATGTGTGAAACTGATGTTTTTTACACGCGGTATGATGTTTACATTTTGCAATTTTTCCATTAAATAGCAAATAGTCTTTTAAACTTGATATAAACGGTGCCAAAAGTCAAAGAAAAGTTCTATTTATATATTTAACAAACCTTTTTCACACAATTGAACGTAATTTCGTAATAATTTGCAAATTAATTTTGTACTTACGAAGGAAAAAACAAGTAAAAGCGTGCTAAGTTCGACCGGGCCGAATCTTATATACCCTCCACCATGGATCGCATTTGTCGAGTTCTTTTCCAGGCATCTCTTCTTAGGCAAAAAAAGGATATAAGAAAAGATTTGCTCTGATATTAGAGCGATATCAAGATATGGTCCGGTTTGGACCACAATTAAATTATATGTTGGAGACCTGTGTAAAATGTCAGCCAATTCGAATAAGAATTGCGCCCTTTGTGGGCTCAAGAAGTAAAATAGAGAGATCGATTTATATGGGAGCTGTATCGGGCTACATACCAATTCAGACCATAATAAACTCGTATGTTAATGGTCATGAGAGAATCCGTCGTACAAAATTTCAGGCAAATCGGATAATAATTGCGACCTCTAGAGGCTCAAGAAGTCAAGATCCCAGATCGGTTTATATGGCAGCTATATCAGGTTATGAACCGATTTGAACCATATTTGGCACAGTTGTTGGATATCATAACAAAATGCTACGTGCCAAAATTCATTCAAATTGGATAAGAATTGCGCCCTCTAGAGGCTCAAGAAGTCAAGACCCAAGATCGGTTTATATGACAGCTATATAAGGTTATGAACCGATTTGAACCATACTTAGCGCAGTTGTTGGATATCATAACAAAACACGTCGTGCAAAATTTCATTCCAATCGGATAAGAATTGCGCACTCTAGAGGCTTAAGAAGTCAAAACCCCAGATCGGTGTATATGGCAGCTATATCAGGTTATGGACCGATTTGAACCATACTTGGCACAGTTGTTGGATATCATAACAAAACATGTCGTGCAAAATTTCATTCCAATCGGATAAGAATTGCGCACTCTAGAGGCTCAAGAAGTCAAGACCGAAGATCGGTTTATATGGCAGCTATATCAGGTTATAAATTGATTTGAACCATACTTGGCACAGTTGTTGGATGTCATAACAAAACACGTCGTGCAAAATTTCATCCCAATCGGATAAGAATTGCGCACTCTAGAGGCTCAAAAAGTCAAGACCCAAGATCGGTTTATATGGCAGCTATATCAAAACATGGACCGATATGGCCCATTTACAATACCAACCGACCTACACTAATAAGAAGTATTTGTGCAAAATTTCAAGCGGCTAGCTTTACTCCTTCGGAAGTTAGCGTGCTTTCGACAGACAGACGGACGGACGGACGGACATGGCTAGATCGACATAAAATTTCACGACGATCAAGAATATATATATTCTTCTCACAGCTTCTGCAAAAGTCGTTGCTGGCAACCTTCAGTCCGTCAGCATGTTTTCCGATTAGACACAATGACTGAGACGTCTGTTCTAGCCAATGACAGCAAAGCAGTAGATCTCTTCAAATCTAGATTAGACCTCGTAGTTTTGGATTGCTCACAGCCCCTTCTTTGTGACCATCTATCATTCGTTGTCCTTCGGGCCTGGTCCTGAAAACTTAGTTTACATGTCGCTAAAGCATTCCCACAGATTCTACTAGTCTCGCAAGCTCGTCCGCTTTACAATTCCCTGGCACCCAGAACATGAAGTTTGACTTGTTCAGCCATCTCGAGATCTGCGACAGTTGAGGGCCTGGAACATCGGATATTGTATTAAGGATAACACAGTGTCCGTAGCTGCCACATGACCTAAGAGAAAGCTCCCTTTGCCTCATGGCAGTGGTCACTGCAATTTGGATAGCCACAATATCCAGGGGCATATGATGTAGCATTAAATTCAGTGCATCAGATGGTGTCGTCCTCAGACCGGCTGTGATGCACAAACAAGCCATCCTTTGGATCCGATTAAGTATTGAGCAGTAGGTGCACTTTTGAAGCGCCGTCCACCAGACCAAAACACCATATAGTATTATATGTCTGACAACTGCAATATATACCCAATGCATGGCACGCGGTCTAAACCCCCAACTTTTGCCTATGGCTCTCTTCCAGGTGTATAGGGCAAGAGTTGCCTTTCTTACTCTTTCCAAAATGTTGGATTTAAAGTTCAATTTCCTGTCCAGCAAAATACCCAGGTATTTTGCGCTTTCTGTAAATGGAACATTCTCTCCACCCAATGAGACAGGTTCCACTGTAGGCAACTTTTATCTCCTGTTGAAAAGAACTACTTCTGTCTTGCACGGATTTATACCCAGACCACTTTCGGTAGCCCACTTTGCTATTGCACGTAGAGCTTCCTGAAGTATATCTCTTAGAGTGCGGGGAAACTTTCCCCTAACCGCAATTCCCAAGACATCAGCATACGCGACCACTTTTACGCCTGTTTCTTCCAGAGACAATTATAAATTGTTAATGGCTATATTCCAAAGTAGAGGAGACAGTACACCTCCTTGAGGTGTTCCTCTGCTGACCCATCTTTTTAGTTCCACAGATCCCAAGCCTACCGTAATGCATCTTTTAGTAAGTAAGTTATTAATAAACCTTCTTCCTTCATGATTGACGTCGCACAGTGGGCCAAATGGCAAAAAAATTGGAAATAAGTCTACAACTTTTTATCTGTTGATTTTAGCCATACAAAATGTTCTAGACATTTGTAGAGGAGGACATAGGCTTTCAGAAAAGTGCTGTTGTTGGTCCATATCTTTAATACAGGGTGAGCTACAGGGTGTGAAAGTTGACCACTTTTGACTTCTCCAAGCTTCTGGGGGCCATAACTTTTGATCTACTCAACCGATTTACATGATTTAGGACTCTAGAGAAAGAGCTTGACAAGATCTAAAAAACTTATGCATAAAGTACCATGCCATCGTGTACTGTTAAGGAGTTATGAATTGTTTAATTTTAAAATATGAAAATTTGGCCTTGGTTTTTTTCAGTGTTTTTTAAATAACTCCGTCAATTTTAAAGCTATAAACTTCATACTTCACACAAATTATGCCAGCATATGTGTGCATAAAATACAAAAGGAATCACGTGAATATCTTTGGCGGTTTAAAAATGGCATCGTTTTCAATATGAAAAATATTTTTTTTGTCAAAAAATTGCAAAATTTTTCAAAAAAGATACTCCCATTTCCTTTAAGTTTTCGCAAACTTTGGCCGTCAAAGCATTATCATTTCTTTCCATTTTCACAAAGTCGAGGTATTAAGAAAAGTTTTAAGTGCTAATTTGGCTAATTTCGATATCAAACAACACCGTTATCTTAAGACCAAAATGGCCAATTTTTTTACTAAACTTCAAAAGTTTCTCACTGGAAAAAAAGTTCCACGGGGATTTTTTCGCTTTTTTTGAACTTAAATGAAAGCTTAAAATGTTCCCAACATTTTAAGGTATGTCTCGCCATATCCTAGCCATAAATGAGATCGTAGCGATCAAAATACTGAAAAAAGTCAATTTTCAAGTAGTGCTATATTCATTGCTAAAAAACAAGTATTACGTCACATTTTATTGCAAAGATGTTAAATAAACTTTTATTTGGTAACACTTCTTCTACAAAACACAAAAAGAATCATGGAAATATCTCTATTCTATTCCATTTTATGGAACCGGCAATAAAAAAGTCAATTTTTCAAAAAAGTCGAATTTCCCAAATTTTGTTTTTGTTGTCCTAATTGCACATGACACACTATAGCCATATTTACGCAACATACCTTATCGTAAAGGAAATTTTCATACCTTTCCAACGATGTATAAAACATTTCTCAACTCGGATTCTATCTACTCTAAAATTCATTTACACTTCATTAAACTCTATATAAAAATGTCTATTTGTGAAATGGAACCTTATATGGGGCCTACACTAAAACATTGATAGATTTGCCCAGGGTTTACAATACAAATGTGTTAGAATAAAAAAAGGTCTCCTGCCAAAGTTTAAAAAAATTGGAATAAAAATATGTGTTTTAGAGCGAAAACACTTCGCATCGGCGTGCGTTTATATGTATATTAGCTACTCCCAAAATAAAAAAGCATTTTAGTTTTGTATTATTTGATTTTATTCTCTACCAAATAATCTAAGGTATCAAAATTTAAAAGCTCTTTAATTTGAATGGCATCGGGATCGTCCTTATCTATATCGTCACATATTTTTGGTAGCCATTTAGTTCTGATGCTGTATAGTACCGGATCAGACGATAACAATAAATATTGAAGTAAATCATAATTTTGGTTAAATTTGGTGCTCTTTCGGGTATTGAAAAGCCGGAACTGTTTAACATCTCTATTACGGGATTCCTGAGCTTCTTCTGTAAGTTCTCCTAACGGAAGTATGTTGTATTCCACAATTTCCTTGCCATGATGTAAGACTTTATGTACTGTCGGTGTTAAAGCTTTCCACGAATATAAATCAGATAAAATGTTTTTTGTGTCATTACTATAAGCTTCAAATTTGGTTGAATTTATCATCTTTTTGCTATTGATTACAGCCAAAATCACTTTGAATCGTCTTAGCAAGTGTTCATCAAGACCGGTTATTTTAGATGTCGATACGGGGTCCTCAAAAAACCGCCTTGCCGAGTTGCCATCATTTGTGCTTCCGTATCCGTAAAGAGGTTTATCTATTATAAGTCCCTTTTGTTTAAACTCCAACTGGATTCGATTCTTCTCTTCCTGCCTCATTTTGTGAAGATCTTGGTTGTTTCTAGCAGAGACATCGCGGTTTCCAGGGCTAGTCCGATATTTAAGGTCATACGATAAATGCAAACAATACTCCATGAATCGAATTCTACAGTGCAGGGGCGAAATACCGAAATTGAGCGCATTTTCGTTTACTAAATTTTCATCAGACTTGTCCTCGAATTGCCCATTCTTCTTGCCACAAATATTGCATCTCCAATTGGACATAACGCCAGTTAATGCGTTTGCCACCTTTCCATCGATCATAGTGAGTTGTAGTTGAAACGAAACTTTTATATTTCTTCCCAATTGGTTTATAACAATCATGGGTAATGCAGCAATTTCTTCCTTTATTTCGTTCACCAAAGATCGTGTTGTGTTCCGGTCTTCCTTTGTATACTCAAACCGAATTGGGCGACATAAATATTTTGACCCAGGTGTTCTATTTATCCATATATCTTGAAATGCATTTTCTTTCGATGATGAAGATTGGTCCTTGTACAATCTCATTTGCATTTATCGTATGACCTTAAATATCGGACTAGCCCTGGAAACCGCGATGTCTCTGCTAGAAACAACCAAGATCTTCACAAAATGAGGCAGGAAGAGAAGAATCGAATCCAGTTGGAGTTTAAACAAAAGGGACTTATAATAGATAAACCTCTTTACGGATACGGAAGCACAAATGATGGCAACTCGGCAAGGCGGTTTTTTGAGGACCCCGTATCGACATCTAAAATAACCGGTCTTGATGAACACTTGCTAAGACGATTCAAAGTGATTTTGGCTGTAATCAATAGCAAAAAGATGATAAATTCAACCAAATTTGAAGCTTATAGTAATGACACAAAAAACATTTTATCTGATTTATATTCGTGGAAAGCTTTAACACCGACAGTACATAAAGTCTTACATCATGGCAAGGAAATTGTGGAATACAACATACTTCCGTTAGGAGAACTTACAGAAGAAGCTCAGGAATCCCGTAATAGAGATGTTAAACAGTTCCGGCTTTTCAATACCCGAAAGAGCACCAAATTTAACCAAAATTATGATTTACTTCAATATTTATTGTTATCGTCTGATCCGGTACTATACAGCATCAGAACTAAATGGCTACCAAAAATATGTGACGATATAGATAAGGACGATCCCGATGCCATTCAAATTAAAGAGCTTTTAAATTTTGATACCTTAGATTATTTGGTAGAGAATAAAATCAAATAATACAAAACTAAAATGCTTTTTTATTTTGGGAGTAGCTAATATACATATAAACGCACGCCGATGCGAAGTGTTTTCGCTCTAAAACACATATTTTTATTCCAATTTTTTTAAACTTTGGCAGGAGACCTTTTTTTATTCTAACACATTTGTATTGTAAACCCTGGGCAAATCTATCAATGTTTTAGTGTAGGCCCCATATAAGGTTCCATTTCACAAATAGACATTTTTATATAGAGTTTAATGAAGTGTAAATGAATTTTAGAGTAGATAGAATCCGAGTTGAGAAATGTTTTATACATCGTTGGAAAGGTATGAAAATTTCCTTTACGATAAGGTATGTTGCGTAAATATGGCTATAGTGTGTCATGTGCAATTAGGACAACAAAAACAAAATTTGGGAAATTCGACTTTTTTGAAAAATTGACTTTTTTATTGCCGGTTCCATAAAATGGAATAGAATAGAGATATTTCCATGATTCTTTTTGTGTTTTGTAGAAGAAGTGTTACCAAATAAAAGTTTATTTAACATCTTTGCAATAAAATGTGACGTAATACTTGTTTTTTAGCAATGAATATAGCACTACTTGAAAATTGACTTTTTTCAGTATTTTGATCGCTACGATCTCATTTATGGCTAGGATATGGCGAGACATACCTTAAAATGTTGGGAACATTTTAAGCTTTCATTTAAGTTCAAAAAAAGCGAAAAAATCCCCGTGGAACTTTTTTTCCAGTGAGAAACTTTTGAAGTTTAGTAAAAAAATTGGCCATTTTGGTCTTAAGATAACGGTGTTGTTTGATATCGAAATTAGCCAAATTAGCACTTAAAACTTTTCTTAATACCTCGACTTTGTGAAAATGGAAAGAAATGATAATGCTTTGATGGCCAAAGTTTGCGAAAACTTAAAGGAAATGGGAGTATCTTTTTTGAAAAATTTTGCAATTTTTTGACAAAAAAAATATTTTTCATATTGAAAACGATGCCATTTTTAAACCGCCAAAGATATTCACGTGATTCCTTTTGTATTTTATGCACACATATGCTGGCATAATTTGTGTGAAGTATGAAGTTTATAGCTTTAAAATTGACGGAGTTATTTAAAAAACACTGAAAAAAACCAAGGCCAAATTTTCATATTTTAAAATTAAACAATTCATAACTCCTTAACAGTACACGATGGCATGGTACTTTATGCATAAGTTTTTTAGATCTTGTCAAGCTCTTTCTCTAGAGTCCTAAATCATGTAAATCGGTTGAGTAGATCAAAAGTTATGGCCCCCAGAAGCTTGGAGAAGTCAAAAGTGGTCAACTTTCACACCCTGTAGCTCACCCTGTATTAAAGATATGGACCAACAACAGCACTTTTCTGAAAGCCTATGTCCTCCTCTACAAATGTCTAGAACATTTTGTATGGCTAAAATCAACAGATAAAAAGTTGTAGACTTATTTCCAATTTTTTTGCCATTTGGCCCACTGTGCGTCGGTTTAACATTATTGGAAGCACCTTCAATGTCAAGAAATGCTGTCATTGTATATTCCTTGACAGCGAGAGAGCCCTCTATGTAGCAGACGCTGTTTCAGTGGATTTGCCCTTACCATATACCCTCTATGTAGCAGACCCTGTCGTGAAGGGCTGTTTCAGTGGATTTGCCCTTGCCAAATGCATGCTGCTGCCCCGACAGGCGGTCTACAGGGATCTTTGCCCCATGATATGTTTCTTCAGCTTAAAGGATGACAGACTAATATGACGAAAATCTCTCGCCTTCGTGTGGTAGGGTTTTCCTGCTTTCGGAATGAAAATTACCTTCATGTCCCTCCATTCCACAGGTATATATAATTCGTTCTGATACAAGCAGAGTATATCTTCCTACGCCAGGGAACCAGTCTATCAGACACAGCTTGTAATTCAACCGGTGATACATTATCAGGGCCTGGCGAATTAAAGGTGTCGAAACTTCTCATCGTCCAAAGAATTTTTGGCTCAGACCCAATTTCTCTAATAGCCTCCGACGAATGCATACCAGTGACAACCTCTTCTGGCGCCACGTTGTCCGTTGAAGAATTTCCCAGAAAATGTGTATCAACGAGTAGTTAGTGTTTCCTCACTAAACATTGTCCATACATTCTGTGACTTGTGAACATACCCCACTGTAATTGGTCTCGCGGACAGAATCTTTCTTAGTCTAGAGACCACAGATTTATCCTCTACGGAGCTGCAGAATTCTACCAAGGATTTGTTCTGAGCATTTCTATAGCCCTTATATTTTCCCAGCTCAGCCTTATAGATGTCCGAATCGTGTGGTGCTCTTGTAGCTTTTGCTCTGTTGGCGATCGCTGTTTGCCTCTTGGCTTGGCACTAGGGCATGCACGCTGACACAAGCGAGTGGTCCGCTTGGCCACTATATCTATATCCTCCGTAGTTTCCACTTCCTTTTCTGGTCTAGAAGGGGGAAACGTGCAGAATTTGTGCCGAAATTTATCCCAATCCGCCTTTTTTCTGCTGAACCGAGGGACCACTACTCCAGTATTTCCTCCAAGGCTGAAACTAGCATAACGATGATCAGAGAAGCTGTGGTCATCCAACACTTCCCAGTCGCATATTCTTCCACTTATATCTTCCGATACAAAGGTAAAATCTAGTACCTCCTGTCTGTTCCTGGTAATAAAGGTCGGTTTATCCCCTTTATTACAAATCACCAGATAACAACTTACAATATATTCAACCCCTTTCGTTGATATCCGAACTTCCCCATATCTGGTTATGTGCAGTAGCATCACTTTCACAATGAGTCTTTTCGTCCCTACAGAAGCAGCTTTAACCAGCGACTTAAAGTTTGAAGGCGGCATCTGTGAATCTTGTGTCATATATAGGGAAGACAGCCAGTAATGAGACTTGTTTATTTCAAGGCTGGCTACTACTAAATCTTCAGTGCTTAGCGACGGAAGAAGAAAAACATTTAGACTACTCTTTGCAAGAAAACAGGCTCAGTGTCTCCCATTCCCCGTACTCTTGAGAAGTTTAAATCCCGAAATTCTTAGTCCACGAACCATTCCACCCCACACCCATGGTTCCTGGATAAGAACCACGTCAAATCCCCCTGCCATCAGGAGGACCTTTAGTGCCGCGGAAACGGCCTTACAATGGTGGGGATTTATCTGTAGAAACCTGACCATAGTCAAGATTCAGAACTTCAACCACTATTGTGGTAGCCTCGTCTTCTGATTCCACCAGGAGTTCATACTCACAAGATTCGTTAGAACTTGTCATGATGAGCTTCCGCACGCATTCAGGGGCAGGTGAGATAGCTGTGGAACCACTCTTCCTCACAACACTGAACACTTGCGGTGTGGACGATTTCTCCTTAGATGCTTCACTAACAGCTGCTGTCAAAGTACTTTCTGAGTTCCGTGCTTCCCCGCTGACGCACACTTTGAGCCTAGTCCAATTTTGCGACCCATCCGCATAGGGCTTTTCGGGTCCCGTTTCGATGCCATTCCCTCCTGTCTCGACCGTGGTAGGGGGATTTTCACTCTCCTGCAATCCGTCAGACTTTAGCGATGTGGTCGGTAGTTCCTCAGGCAAGTGTTCAGTAACAACTGCTGAATCGTCTTCTGATTCCCCAAACCCACAGCTTCTATAGACCTTCAGTTTTAACTTGTTGAATCCGTAGAATTCAACCCCTTCAGACATGTTGAGGTCTGCGACACAGCCGGAGTTTAGTACGAATACTGCATGTCTCCGGTCGCCATCAGCCTTATCCAATCTTCCAGTCAGTAGTTGAAAGATTGGGATTACATTCCCTTAGTCTTCCAAGTATGGATTCAGGACCGAGGGAATCATTGGTATGCAATCATGCGCCATTGGTCGAGAAGGAATATCTTTCTTCTTGAATCTAGACGTGTAGTCTTTGGGGTAGCCTGTGGAACGAATTCCTGAGCCCACTCCCTAAATCGGTCCACTACCTATTAATGAAAGTCTTAGGATCATTCGCGTCAAGCCTCTCAATAAACCTGAGAGCAATGCGTCTACTATTATTTCAACCTTTTAAAGAGCGTGTTGGTTTGCCGGGGAAGGCCGATGGCCTAGACAAATTGTAGACATGCAAAGAAAGAATAGGTTCGGCTTTGTCCTTGAAGCTCGAACCAGGTGTCTTCGTCAAAAGCCCCTGCTGACCAGTCGTCTGTCCGCTAGTGGAGCCTGGAGCAGCCGCTCCAACAGTCGAGGTTACATTAGCAGACAGCGTGCTACGGCCTGATACCACCACCGCAGCTGTTGGGTCTTTGGCCTAAATTCGGAAGACTACTCAGAAGAAGACTTGGGCAAGATAATTTAGATTGTCTAAGCACAGAAGACATTGACAACAGTGTCAACAGGATTACGACTGCAATAGTAGAATCTTTAAAATATAGCTTTACTCTTTGATAAAGGAAATCAGCCCATGAATAACCCTGGATGACTGGGAAGATTCGATGCATTGGCAAAGAAGTCCGCTTTAGAACAGAGCACGTCATAAAAAGCGGAAATTTATTGGGATGTGTATTGTATCAAAGAATACAATAAAATTATCAGAACGGCCAGCACGAGCCGCCTGAAAGCTTTTCTGCGAACAGGTCGATAACTTAGGCGATGCCGCCAAGATGAAGAATTTTCTCTTAAAACCCAAAGTTCAATCTGAAACGTAAGTAGGCGCCACACAGTGGTATGGGGAAAAAAATTAGTGGAGGTAATTCTGTCATCTGTGTTGGGATAGAGATATCTAAACTTATGTGGTTAGAGCTGAAGTGTTATTTAGACTGTATGCCCATTGCCCATAAAATTTGGACACCTTGGCCTTACAAAATTTTGTTTGGGCGGCCAAAAGCGCATTTATGATCCGATTTTCTAAATATTGTATTTTATTTGCTGGAAAGAATATATATCTCCTACTAGAGTCAATACAAATTATGAAAATTTTATTAATACACATCTTCTTACAGCATAATAAGCAAAATTTAAAGCTTTACGTCAAATTTGACAAAAAATGCCTTTTTACATTTTTTGATTCGTAACTTGCATAACTTTTGACTAAAGAATCAAATTTTACCATAAATGCGGCAATAGCAAATTTTGTCAGCTTTCAAAACGGCTATCCGAAAATTGAAAACCGGTTAAGAAATGCCTTCACAAACAAATGTTTGTGAGTCGAATGTTTTGGACACTATAAAGAATATCCCGCAGATAAAAGCATGTTTTTTGTAGGATTTTTGAGCACTTTCCAGCAAAAATTTGCAAGCTTCCCCGCACAGAAGCTTGCCAACACTCATCATGACAAGATGGAAAGAATTTTGTGATGATGAACACTTGGCGGACTCAGAAGGTGAAGCTAAGAGTGGTGGAAATTCTGAATCTTGACTTTAGTTCGGTTTCTGCAGATAAATCTCTACCATTGTAAGGCCGCTCCTACGGCATTATATTGGGTTGCCCAAAAAGCAATTGCGGATTTTTCATATAGTTTTTTAACGGCTTGTGACTCTGTAATTGCATTCTTTCTTATGCCAGTTATCAGCTGTTACTTTAAGCTTTCTTTAGAAAAAAGTGCGCGAAATTTTATTTACATTTGTTTGTTTGGCGTCAATTTTAATATGGAGCCCACAAAGAAGCATTTTCGTCATATTTTACTTTATTATTTTCGTAAGGAAAAAACGCGGAGCAGGTTGCTAAACAGTTACAAGATGTGTATGGTGATAAAGCCTTAAAAGGAAGACAGTGTCAAAATTGGTTTCGCAAATTCCGTTCACTTAAAGATGAGCCACGTTCAGGTCGGCCAAATGAAGTTGATGATGACCAAATCAAAGCATTAATCGAATTGGATCGTCATGTAACTGAGCGTGAGATAGGAGAGAAGTTAAATATACCAAAATCAACCGTTCATTATCACATTAAAAGTCTTGGACTGGTGAAAAAGCTTGATATTTGGGTACCACATGTATTGAAAGCAATTCATTTAACAAACCGAATCAACGCTTGTGATATGCACCTTAAACGCAATGAATTCGATCCGTTTTTAAAACGAATCATAACTGAAGATGAAAAATGGATTATTTACAACAACGTTAGTCGAAAACGATCATGGTCCAAGCATGGTGAACCAGCTCAAACCACTTCAAAGGCTGATATCCACCAAAAGAAGGTTATGCTGTCTGTTTGGTGGGATTGGAAGGGTGTGGTATATTTTGAGCTGCTTCCAAGGAACCAAAATATTAATTCAGATGTTTGCTGTCAACAATTGGACATATTGAATACAGCCATCAAGGAGAAGCGACCAGAATTGGTCAATCGTAAAGGTGTCATATTCCACCAGGACAACGCTAGACCGCACACATCTTTGGTCACTCGCAAAAAACTGAGTGAGCTTGGCTGGGAACTTTTGATGCATCCACCATATAGCCCTGACCTTGCACCATCAGACTACCATTTATTTCGATCTTTGCAGAACTCCTTAAATGATAAAACTTTCGGCAATGATGAGGCTATAAAATCGCACTTGGTTCAGTTTTTTGCAGATAAAGGCCAGAAGTTCTATGAGCGTGGAATACTAAATTTGCCAAGAAGATGGCAAAAGGTTATCGAACAAAATGGCAATTATATATTTGATTAAAGTTCTTTCTAAGTTTTAATAAAAATGCATTTACTTTCTTTTAAAAAATCCGCAATCACCTTTTGGGCAACCAATAGGTCCTTCTAGTGGAGGTGCAGAGGAATGGTTCGTGGACTAAGAATTCCTGAATTTAAACTACTCAATGGTACGGAGAATGGGTGGCACAGAGCTTGTATTCTTGCAAATAGTAATCGAAATGCTTTTCTTCTTCCGTCGCTAAACACAGAAGATTCGGTAGTAGCCAGCCTTGAAATTAATAGGTCTCATTACTGGACTTTTCCGCATATGGCAAAACATTCAGAGATGCCGCTTTCAAGCCTTGTGTTGCCGGTTGAAGCCGCTTCTGCAGGGAAAAGAGCCTCATTGAAGAAAGTGATGCGAATGCGCATAATCAGGTATGGGGAAGTTCGGATAGGGATGAATTTGTGTTTGTTTGTAGGTTTGTTTGTGTGTTCCTTATAGACTCAAAAACGGCTGAACCGATTTTCTTGACATTTTTACTAATGGTGCATAATGATCCCGTGGTGAAAATAGGGTACTACATTTTTTGATATCTGAAGGGGGAGCGGACCCTCTCCCTTACATTAATTTTCAGAAACGCCAGATCTCGGAGGTGGGTGGTGCGATTTAAGCAAAATTTTGTGTGCTCCCTTATAGCAACCTACAAAGAAAAATTTTATATCCAATATTGGATGGGGTGCCTAGGGGGGTGGGGGTGCCCCCCACCCCCCTAGACAAATTTATTACCATAGCAATATGGGGCTCAAATGCAAGGTCTTTGGAAGTTAAGCACGAATCTGATATCAATGTTCGGGAAAAATATCTATGGGGACACCCCACCCCCATAACACCACCCAAATAGGAAGTATTTGATGACCATTGCAATATGAGGCTCAAATAAGAGGTATTTTAGAGTAGAACACAAATCTGATATATATTTTCAAAGCCAAGTCACTGAGTGGCCGCCCCATCCCCTAAAACACTCCTCAAGTCGGTCATGCTTGCCGACTATGGAAAAATGGAGCTCAAATGAAATTTATTTGGGAGTAGACCATGAATCTGACATCAATATTCGGGACCAACTGTCTAGAGGACGTCCCACCACCATAACAACCCCCAAGACAATTTGGGTCTTCAAGACAGCGGAACTCGATATTCATAGTTTTTAGGGCCCATACTCCAAACCGGACACATTTGCTGGCTTTTTCAATAAGAGGTTTAAGTGAATGGTATTTGAGATTAGAAAACTAATTTGATATCCAATTTTGAGGCCAATGGCAATATGGGGTTCAAATATATGAGAATAAAGCACGTTACTGATATATTTTCAGGGCTTAGTGATTGGGGGACCACCCCACTCCGACTGACCAAGTCAATGTGGGGCTTTAATGAAAGGAATTAGGGGTAGAGCAAGAATTGATACCCACTTTCGGGACCAATTTTCTGGGGGTCTACCTTTTTCCCAAAATGCCCCACAAACAGCTTTTTTATACCCACCACCGACGGATGGGGGTATATTCATTTTGTCATTCCGTTTGCAACACATAGAAATATCCATTTCCGACCCTATAAAGTATATATATTCTTGATCAGCGTAAAAATCTAAGACGATCTAGACATGTCCGTCCGTCTGTCCGTCCGCCTGTCCGTCCGTCTGTTGAAATCACGCTACAGTCTTCAAAAATAGAGATATTGAGCTGAAATTTTGCACAGGTTCTTTTTTTGTCCATAAGCAGGTTAAGTTCGAAGATGGGCTATATCGGACTATATCTTGATATAGCCCCCATATAGACCGATCCGCTGATTTAGGGTTTTAGGCCAATAAAGGCCACATTTAATATCCGATTTTGCTGAAATTTGAGACAGTGAGTTGTGTAAGGCCCTTCGACATCCTCCGTCAATTTGGCCCAGATCGGTCCAGATTTGGATATAGCTGCCATATAGACCGATCCTCCAATTTAGGGTCTTAGGCCCATAAAAGCCACATTTATTTTCCGATTTTGCTGAAATTCGGGACAGTGAGTTGTCTTAGGCCCTTCCACATCTTCCGTCAATATGGCTCAGATCGGTTTAGATTTTGATATAGCTGCCATATAGACCGATCCTCCGATTTAGGGTCTTAGGCCCATAAAAGCCACATTTATTATCGGATTTTGCTGAAATTCGGGACAGTGAGTTGTGTTAGGCCCTTCGACATCATCCGTCAATTTGGCCCAGATCGGTTTAGATTTGGATATAGCTGCCATATAGACCGATCCTCCGATTTAGGGTCATAGGCCCATAAAACATTACCCGATTTTGCTGAAATTCGGGACAGTGAGTTGTCTTAGGCCCTTCAACGTCCTCCGTCAATACGGCTCAGATCGGTCCAGATTTGGATATAGCTGCCATATAAGCCGATTCTCCAATTTAGGATCTTAAAAGCCACATTTATTATCCGATTTTGAGAAAATTTGGGACAGTGAGTTATATTAGGCCCTTCAACATACTTCGTTAATTTGGCTCAGATCGGTCCAGATTTGGATATAGCTGCCATATAGACCGATCTCTCTGTTTTAGGTTTTGGGGCCATAAAAAGCGCATTTATTGTCCAATGTTGCCGAAATTTGGGACAAGGAGTTAAGTTAAGTCCCTCCACATATTTCTGCAATTTGGTCTAGATCGATCAAGATTTGCATATAGCTGCCATATAAACCGATCTCTCGATTTAAAGTCTTGGCCCCATAAAGGCGCATTTTTAATCCGATTGCACTGAAATTTGTGTGGTATATAGTTCAGGTCGGTTTATTTTTATATATAATTATTAAAAAGACCAATATTTCGTTATATATATATCCGAGGTGGTGGGTTTCCAAAGTTCGGCCCGGCCGAACTTAACGCCTTTTTACTTGTTTTTACTGACCATCGCATTATGGGGCTAAAATAATGGTATTTGGGAGTAGAATACGATATGGGCCAAGTGTTTGGGGGCCACCTCGCCCCCGATAACACCCCTGAATCAGACATCATGAGAATATCGGGCTGAAATAAAGTATTTTAGGAAAGGAGTACACCTTACATTCAAACTTAAATTCGTAGACCAATTAAAATCATATGGTATTCAGATAATTACAATATATTGTTAAACTGTTTATCAAGCGATATACTATTTTCGTAGCATGGTATTTCATAAGCTCTTATATTGTCGAAAATAAATATTCCAAGGAAAATGTTGTTCTATATAAAGTAAAAGAAGGCGCAACTTGTATATTATAAGTTACAATCTAGCGATTTGTCATATAGGAAATAAACCGACCTTTACTACCAGGAACTAGAGATGTGCATGTGAGTTTTTTTCACTCAGGCTCACGAGAAAAAATTTTACTCACGCGCGACTGATGAGAAACACTGAAGGCTAACGAGGCAATAACGACTCACGAGACGAATAACGACTATTTTAACGTAGGAATATTAATGTAAAATTAATCAGCCTTGCACAACCACTTTCTTGCTTTTTTCATTTTTATGTATTTGGAGACAGAAATTGTTTTTACTCCTTTCATACTTTTCCAATAGTGACAGTGTGCCTGAATTTATACATTAAAATACCGTATATTCAAAAAATTGTTTTTTTTTTTTTTTTGTTATTTTCTTAACCGTTAAGCCTAGTCAAAACGCATTATAAAAAAATGGTAACGAACAAAATGCGAACACATTCTGTAGAAGTGTTACTGAGTTCTTTAAACAAAATGTAAGCGACATGCCGATGCGCCATCACAAATTTCGCTTCAATTAATTGCCAATGTAAATAAATGCTTACGAAATGGGCACCAATCTACTCTGTTTCAATGATGTTGCCGTTGTTGTGTTGCTGTTTAACTTTTGTTTATGTTTCAGAAAAGAATAGAGACCTTCGGATTTCACAATAATTTAATAGGCATTTTCGCTGCAAATAAAGTCAGTACTAGGCTTTAGTCGTAATTTTCTCGTAAGTCGAGAGTGTCACCTGAGTAGTGAACGGCTCGTGAGTGCCCCATGAGTAGTGATTTTCTCATGAGTTATGATTTCTCTCGTGAGTCGTGATTAGTGTCGTGAACGGAGACTTCTATTTCAAGCCGTTTGCGGGAACGAATTTCGATCTCACTCAAAAAAGTGAGTGTCTTGTGAACCATGAATGTCTCGTGAGTCGCGAGTGTCACGTGGGTTGTGAATATCCCGTGAGCCGTGATTTTCTCTTGAGTCATTATTTTTCTTGTAAGTCTTGACTAGTAAAAGGCTCAAGCACGAAAAATTCTATTTCAATCACGGTAACGCAAGATCACATGATTGGATTTCGATCTCAATTCATGTGTAACACGGCAACTCAAGTGCACATCTCTATCAGGAACAGGCAGGGTGTACTGATGTTATCTTTATATCAGAGGATATAAGCGGAAGGGTATACGACTGGGAAGTGTGGGATGACCACAGCTTCTCTGATAATCGTTATATTTGTATCAGTCTTGGAGAGGATTCTGCAGGATTCCGCTAAACAAAAAAATGGCGGATTGGAATAAATATCGGCACAAATTCTGCACAGCTATCTCTTCTAGACCAGAAAAGGAAGCGGAAAGTACGAAGGACACCGACATAATGGTCACGAAGGCACTGAATGACTCGCTTGTGCCTGCACGTCCTACAGACAAAGCAAGGGGCAAACAGAGCCATGTTGGACCACAAAACTGGTTGTAAGGGCTGCAGAAAACTCTTTAACAGGGCGAAAACCACAAGGGCTCCCCACAATTAGCACATCTTTAAGACTGAGATAGGAAAATTCAAGGGCGAGCTTCAGCTCAGTGGAGACTACATCTGAGGCCTCTAGGCTTAAGAAGATCCTATCCTCGAAACCTATTACAGTGGAATATATTCTGAAGTAAGAGAATGTATGGACAATGTCTGGTGTGGAAACACTAAAACTACTCGTCGATACCCGGGAAACTCTCCAACGGACAACGTGGTGCAAGAAGAGATTGACGTTAATGTGCATTCGTTGGAGGTGTTATCCTGTCTAAGTCGAAAATCCTTTGGGCGATAAAGAGTTTCGACTCTTTTACGTCGCCAGGCCTTGATGATATATCACAGGTTGAATTACAAGCTGTGTCCGACAGACTGGCTACTTGGTTTAGCGAGATATACACGGCTTGTATCAGCATGTCGTATATATTTGTGGGATGGAGGGACACGAAGGTAATTTTCATTCTGAAAGTTGCAAAACCTTACCACACAAAGTCGAAGATTTTCGTCCTATTAGTCTGTCATCCTTTATGCAGAAGACTCTTGAGAGGTTGATAGAAACATACATTATGGCAAAGATCCATGGAGATCGACTGTTGCGGTATCAGCATGCATATAAAGGGTGATTTTTTTGAGGTTAGGATTTTCATGCATTAGTATTTGACAGATCACGTGGGATTTCAGACATGGTGTCAAAGAGAAAGATGCTCAGTATGCTTTGACATTTCATCATGAATAGACTTACTAACGAGCAACGCTTGCAAATCATTGAATTTTATTACCAAAATCAGTGTTCGGTTCGAAATGTGTTCATTCACCGTAACGTTGCGTCCAACAGCATCTTTGAAAAAATACGGTCCAATGATTCCACCAGCGTACAAACCACACCAAACAGTGCATTTTTCGGGATGCATGGGCAGTTCTTGAACGGCTTCTGGTTGCTCTTCACTCCAAATGCGGCAATTTTGCTTATTTACGTAGCCATTCAACCAGAAATGAGCCTCATCGCTGAACGGTGAATGAACACATTTCGAACCGAACACTGATTTTGGTAATAAAATTCAATGATTTGCAAGCGTTGCTCGTTAGTAAGTCTATTCATGATGAAATGTCAAAGCATAATCTGTAGGAAGTGTACTATCTTTTCTACTTTGGAATATGGCCTTTAACAATATTTTACAAATATCCCCAAAATGTCTCTTTCGGCAAAGATGGTCGCAAAATCGGCATTTTTATACCCCCCACCATAGGGTGGGGGTATACTAATTTCGTCATTCTGTTTGTAACTACTCGAAATATTCGTCTGAAGCCCCATAAAGTATATATATTCTTGATCGTCGTGATATTTTATATCGATCTAGCCATGTCCGTCCGTCTGTCTGTCGAAAGCACGCTAACTTTCGAAGGAGTAAAAATAGCCGCTTGAAATTTTGCACAAATACTTTTTATTAGTGTAGGTCGGTTGGGATTGTAAATGGGCCATATCAGTCCATGTTTTGATATATCTGCCATATAAACCGATCTTGGGTCTTGACTTCTTGAGTCTCTAGGGCGCAATTCTCATCCGATTTGACTGAAATTTTGCACGACGTGTTTTGTTATGATATCCAACAACTGTGCCAAGTATGGTTCAAATCGGTTCATAAACTGATATAGCAGTCAAATAAACAGATCTTGGGTTTTGACTTCTTGAGCGTCTAGAGTGCGCAATTCTTATCCGATTGGAATGAAATCCAACAACTGTGCAAAGTATGGTTCAAATCGGTCCATAACATGATGTAGTGTCATATAAACCGATCTTGGGTCTTGACTTCTTGAGCCTCTAGAGGGCGCAATTATTATCCGATATGAATGAAATTTTGCACGAAGTATTTTGTTATGACATCCAACAACTGTGCGAAGTATGGTTCAATTCGGTCCTTAACCTGATATAGCTGTCATGTAAACAGATCTGGGGACTTAACTTCTTGAGCTTTTAGAGGGCGCAATTCCTATCCGATTTGCCTGAAATTTTGCTTGACCTATCTAATTCTTACTTTCAACAACTGTGTCATATAGGGTTCAAATCGGTTCATAACCTGATATAGCTGCCATATCAACCGATTTGGGATCTTGACTTCTTGAGTCTCTAGAGATCGCAATTATTATCCGATTTGCCTGAAATTTTGTACCACGGATCCTCTCATGACCATCAACATACGTGGTTATTATGGTCTGAATCGATATATAGCCCGATACAGCTCCCATATAAATCGATCTCTCTATTTTACTTCTTGAGCCCCCAAAGGACGCAATTCTTATTCGATTTGGCTGACATTTTACACAGGTCTCCAACATATAATTTAATTGTGGTCCAAACCGGACCATATCTTGATATCGCTCTAATAGCAGAGCAAATCTCTTATATCCTGTTTTGCCTAAGAAGAGATGCCGGGAAAAGAACTCGACAAATGTGATCCATGGTGACGGGTATATAAGATTCGGCCCGGTCGAACTTAGTACGCTTTTACTTGTTTTAGTAAATTTGCTGTGCTATGTGGATACAAATATTGTTAGGTGGAAACATTTTTTGCATAGGTTAGGGGACATATGATGCCGAAAGAGCATGTGCCCAATTGGGGTATCTGGGCTTTGGTATTTGAGAACTCGAGAGGTTTATCCAATTTTTTAATATAAAAAATTCCCGATTTTAAAGCACATATAGTACTTGTTTAAGTCAACTTAAACAAGTACTATATGTGCTATATCTTGTGCAAATTTATTTTCAACGCATCTTTACTATGTCCTCTTCGCAAAAACAGAAAAATTAAGGTATCAAAGTAAGTTGTTTTTAATAAAGACAAATCAACGAAAATAATTTGTTTGACCAAGCATAATTTGTAAGGATTTTTAGCACTATCCAAAAAAATGTTGGAAATCGGAACACAAACGAAGATGTGGCAGCCCCAACAAATTTTCGAAATACGAAGGTGAACAACTTTAGGGGCCTGCCATTTGGCGCCCAAACAACAAAGGACCTTTAAATTTTGCTCACGATCTTGCTAACACCTCAACCAACTTACTGCCCGTTCTCACACAGCATATTTTTTACTGACTATTTTTTGATTTTCTCCCACTATGTGACGTAGCTGAACGTTTAGGGGATATAGGAGAAAAAGATATACTTCAAAGTCGTGTAGGCGTAAATCCGTGTAAGACAAAAATAGTTAATATTTATCCGTGGGAGGAGACAGAGTTCCATTTACTGAAAGCGTGAAATAACTGGCTGTTTTGCCGAACAGGAAACTGAACTTCAAATCAACCATTGTAGAAAGGGCAAGACAGTCAACGTTTGTCCTATACACCTGAAAGAGAGCTATTGGCAAAAGTTGGGGGCTTAAACCAGGACTGTGGTGTAAAGCAATTTTTGCTCTACTCCAACTCTAGGAAGATTACTCAACTCCGTTCAATTATTTTTTTTTTTTTAAACTTTTTTAATTAAGCAAAATTTAAAAATTAAAAAATTATTTTTTTCCTTATCCCATATGCTTTTATAACAAAAAAAAACTATCTTTTTAATATTTAATAACCATTTAGAGAATAAATGTGAATTTTTGTGGAGCTATTAAAATTATTATTTTCGACAAGCCAATTTTCGCCCCTAAAATGACCTTACATTACGGGACAATTTTGTTAATTAGTTTCCTTCATCCACTTTACGCCAATCCAAATTTCATCAGATTACCTCTTTTCTAACTTGAGACAGAAAATTTCTAGTTCTACTCTTGGGTATATTTCCAACTATTCGTCGTTAATTTTGTCTACCCATATTCGTTCATCCGTTCAACAGATAACCAAAATCACGCGTTCGAACGAAAGAGGCTATCAGCATGGAATTTTTCATTAATACTTCTTATTGATGTATGTCGTCGACCGTTACAAATGGGTCATTTGGCCCAGATTTTCTTTAGTTTATAATACCAAACAATTTTAAAACACTTAAAAATTGTTACATACTACGTTTCAAACTGTTCGAAAACTGAGCTCATTCAAACAACGGGCGCAAGTTTTTAATATTTTTATACCCTATACCAGTACTGTCGCACAAAGAAGAGAGGTAGACCCATTAGCAAGCATATCGATCGATTCAGAATCACTTTCTGATTTGATTTAGCTATGTTCGTCTGTCTGTCTCTCTTGCTTTGTGTCCATGTTAATTTATGTACAAATTTATTACAGGCATCTTTTTGGCCTACAGAAGAAGCGCAGTGTGAAATTGAAAGAAATCGGTTCAGATTTAGATATAGCTCCCATATGTGGACTAATACTGAAATAATATCGTCATTTGTCAACCGATCCTCGCGAAATTATGCACTGAGATTTTGTAAATTTCATAGGAGAATGTATTTCTGACTTCAAAAACCGCCCTCGACTGTCGCAGATTGCTGAATAGTTTAAAATTCACCTATTCAGGGTACTGGGGATTTGTAGAGCAGACGAGCTGCTAAACTAGAAACTACATAACACATTCCAGGGGAACTAGAATTTGTGGATATGCCTCTAGCGACATGTAAGATAAGTCTTCAGGACCACGACCGAAGCCCAACGAATGATAGATGGACATTCCAAAATTATGAGGTCTGGTGTAGACTTGAAGAGGTCTACCGCTTTGCTGTGGCTGGCTAGTTCATATGTCTCAGTCATTGTGCCCGCCATGAAAGGTCACTGTCTGACCGGAAAACATGTTGAGAAGCTAAAGGTTGCAAGTAACGACTTCTGAAGAAGCTGTGAAGACGATGGAGGAAAAAGCTACTAAAGAACATCTGTCCTGCCTGCGTCCCACACAGGCAGTCAGAAGGAGTTTCACTTTAGGTTCTCATTTCTTTGCGAACTTGTCTAATTTAGCGGATGTGAACATTCACAAGTTGTTGGGATTTTAAGGCAATCTGGATGGTTCAACGGTAGAATCTAGAAGGCATTTGCCCTCTCCTGTTCCTGTTGTATCAAAATGGACGGAAACGCCTAAGTGAGTCTGATGGCAGACTGTCACCTAAACCTAACCATCCCCGCTCGTTACCAATATTTTCAATAACTCCTGTTTATGTTGATGACATTATTGGTGCGTGATGTTCCAACATAATTTTTCTACCGGCATAGTCGTCAAAAGCGTTACATGAGCTGGCAATGTAGATTTATGAATTGGTAATGCCATTGAACATATTGGACCCAGCTTACCAACCATTTGACCATTAATTTATTAAAATCGTTTTATCGACTTAAATATTGACATCATATACATACATATTATTTTTTAATTCCAGAGTTCTTTGAAAATAGGTATTTATTAATGAAAAATTGATTGCAATGAAATGCAATTATATCCGCAAATCCCCTCAAAAATGGAGGTCCATGAAGATTAAGCGATGTAATATCTACTAAAAGAACTATCAATATCAAAATATGTATGGGAATTGGAGGACATTAACATAATTCAGACAAAGAGGATAAAAATACAGTCTTTCAGAAAATAACTACGAAGATAGGTTTATATGTGAACAATATCCAAATATCCATGTGAAATCGCCACTGACATCCACAAATAAGAAGTATCTGCGCAAGTTCAAGCGGATAGCTTCATTCGTTTGAGCGCGTTCTAGATTTCGGCAGACGGACGAATGACGAGATTAGTACACCCCATAAGAATCAACTGCTATGCTCACGCGGAGTCAATAACAAGATAGTGTTTTTCGTATTTGACAAAAAGGTTTAACATTTTATATTAGTAATGAAATAGGCGTTTCATCGAAATCCTACGTCTGTCGACATGATGGTAATCTAAAAACTCTGCATGTTTAAATAGTTATTTGAAATAAGCAAGAATTGTCTTATATAAGACTGGGGGAAGAATTTCTTTACTATTTAATGTTCAAATAAATTATACAATACTCCACGTGTTGTGTACTTTTTAATGGAGTCTACAGCCACTTTCCATTGAGTTTATCTTGGCTACAATTTGTTTTAGCTTTCATTGTAACCAACCACTAGGAAAAGCGCAAAATGACAAAAATCCACAATGAATTACTGGCATGTATCTTCGAACGAAGAAAAGACACGTTCCGTTCTCCAGCATCTCTTAGTGAGGCTTATGTGCGTATGTGCCTTGCATTTCCTTCCCACCAACGCGAAATACATCAGTAGTTGTGAACCATTAGGGATTGTTGTATTTTTCCTTTAGCATGTAGGATCTGCTACTCTTCTTATTACTTCTCAGCAATAAATTCCATACGATGAAAACGCATGCATGCAAGGATATCGAGTAGGAGCGCTACCCATTGCCGCAAGCTCTCGGCATGCGGCAAATGTGAGACGTGTACTTTTCACACATTCTCAAGATGGTTTAAGAAATATCCCTATGAACTTCAACTGCCATTGACGCGCACACACACACACACACACACTCAAATGTAGCTTTATGAGTACACCCTGCAAACATTTTTGATCGCCAAACAATCCTTCGCGAATCTTCTAAATGAAGGTTACGATCGCGGACGAGCTCGTCTAAGAGTGTCCTCAAGACGACTGTTGTGGAAGAGTGTTCCGCAAATCTTCCATATGAGTTGCTTAAGAGTAAGTCAGAAGAGTCTTGGATGATTTTAGAATCGCGCAAGTGTCGTGTGGACGAGTAACAAATAAGTGTTTTGAATGATTTATAAAACACCCTTCTAGAAGAGTTGCGCATTAGTCGCCTGGACGTGTAACAGATATGAAATTTGGAATATGTATTAAATATAGCTCTAAAAATTAGTTGTTAATCGAAAACGTAACATTTACGAGAAAAACTTAATTTTTTGTATTGCTCGTCATACTAAGTGAGAATTATATTTGGTGTTGTGGAAGATGCCCATTCAAAACAAAACATGGAATAAAATAATTCAATACAAGTCCTTAACGCACTAAACATGAAAATAAAAAGAATCTCGAAAAGTTAACTAGGGCGATTTATAAACAAATCTTCAGGGCAATTATAACGCAATGGGTTGCGTATTAATCGTCGCGGGGAGTTGTTAAAACTTCCGCACACGCAATTTTGTGTCCAATGATAAACCAGAAGAGTGTTTCACGACTCATACGGAAGATTATAAGGCAATGGGTTGTAAGAGAAACTTCGGTAAGTGTTGCTAAAACTTCCGCACACACAATGAATTGTCCAATGTTAACCTAGAAGAGTGTTTCACGACTCATACGAATGATTATAACGCAATGGGTTGTAAAAGAATCGTCTCGAAAAGTTGCTAAACTAGCCGCAAACGCAATGGATTGCCCAATGATAACTTAGAAGAGTGCTTCGCGACTCATACGGAAGAACAAATGCGTAAAATTTTTCTAGAACATTGTTTATTTTTCATCGCGGAAACGAACGCTATTCCAAAATTGTGAAAAATGTTTGTAGGGCATGTGCATATTACAAGTAAGCATGTTTGTGGTGTGTGTCTGTCTTAATTCATGGATTTGTAGCGCACAAGTGCTAAAACACAATTGTACCTCAATTGCCTTTGTGCTTGTTTTCATTACTTCTGAAGAGGATGGTGTTGTTACAGCCAACTGTTGCAATTTGTTAAATGTTAAGGATATTCTCACACTTACGTTGGTAGATTTTGTAGGTATGTAGCAACCTAAGGGTGTGTCGAAAATAACGTTAATAAATAAAAACACGTCTATGGTTGGCCTGGTTGAACTTTCGATACCAATCACCGCCACAGATATATTTCGAATTCTCATCTGTACCAAATTCAGAGAAATCAGATAAAAGCAAGTAAAAGCGTGCTAAGTTCGGCCGGGCCGAACCTTATATACCCTCAACCATGGATCGCTTTTGTCGAGTTCTTCTCCTGGTATCTCTTCTTGGGCTAACAAAGGATAGAAGAAAAGAAATGCTACGGTATTGTAGCCATATCAAGCTATGGTCCGATTCGGAGCATAATTGAATTGAATGTTGGAGACCTTAGTAAACGTAATTGTGTAAAATTTCAAACAATTCGGATAAGAATTCCGCCCTTTAGGGGCTAAAGAAGTAAAATAGGGATATCGGATTATATGGGAGCTGTATCAGGCTATAACAGATACAAATCATACTTGACACGTATGTTGAAGGATATGAGAGAAGCCGTTATACAAAATTGGATAAGAATTGCGGTTTATATGGCAGCTATATCGGGTTATGGACCGGTTTAAATAGATAGATCGACATAAAATGTCATGACGATCAAGAATATATATACTTTATAGGGTCTCAGAGGAATATCTCGAGGAGTTACAAACAGAATGACGAAATTAGTATACCGCCATCCTATGGTGGAGGGTAAAAAAATTGCATTTTAAGATATAAACCTATTTTATAATTCTGTTTCTTCTTATGGTATCTTCGATTTGAAATCTAGAGGGAAATACATTAGAACACAAGGAAATCGATTGGGACATGATCGTTTGATAACCTAAAGACTGCAAATCATGAAGTCGGTTTATATAGGGCAAAAAGTCTGCTGATAAGTCTGTCATGCGTGACCAGCAAAACACACCAAGATTCAAGAGCCCCATTAGCCGAAATTTTGTAGTTTTCTAGGCAACTCGATCTTCTTTGATACCAAGTTTCGAGATGTCTTCAACAACTTGATCTTTCCATCGGAGTTTAGGTTGTCCCGGTTTTTGTGTACCACAGCGATTGCCTCCAAAAGACTTTTTTGCTGGAGCTTCTTATTTCATTCGGATAACATGATCTAGCCAACGCAACCGTAAGGTTAACGTCGCACAGTGGGATTGAATCGAAAAAAGTAGTAAACAAATTTGCCATATGAGAGAAGGGATAAAGATAACTGTTTAAAATGGTTGGTTGAGGAGCTAACGAGATCATGTGCAAAATTTAAAGCCCTAGGTGGGCCATGCGCCTCCTGGCAGGCCCCTAAAGGTCGTCACCTCGGCATTTCGAAAAAACGTAATTGTTTTGCATTTTTTGCCAAAAAAAACAGTAGTTTCATTGATTAGTCCTTATTAAAAAATGAATACCTTTACTTTTTCTTCTTCGTTTTTAAAGAGGACATATTGCAGATGCTTTTTAAGTGAAATTTAAACAAGATATGTCAATTGAAACGGGTACAATATGTAATATCAAATAGACTTTTTTTAATTGAAAGAACTCCTCAAAGTAGCACCTGTTTGCCAATGTTATCTTCAATTTATTTCAAAACTGGTATCATTCGTTTCGGTTACGGCGGTGCCGAAGTATTGGGTTGCCCAAAAAGTAATTGCGGATTTTTCTTATATAGTCGGCGTTGAAAAATTTTTTCACAGCTTGTGACTCTGTAATTGCATTCTTTCTTCTGTCAGTTATCAGCTGTAGCTTTTAGCTTGCTTTAGAAAAAAGTGTAAAAAAGTATATTTGATTAAAGTTCATTCTAAGTTTTATTAAAAATGCATTTACTTTCTTTTAAAAAATCCGCAATTACTTTTTGGGCAACCCAATAGATAAGGTTGCTGACTATTCCAAAGTTGTGGTTCCCAACTTGCTTCATTTACTACCAGAATCAATATCGATGTCGTCGGCATAGGTGAATAACATGTGTTCTTTTATGAGTCATGTGCCATATATATTGACATCTGCATCTCGTGTTAAAAAATATTAAAGAGATCTCACGATGTCTGAAAACTAGTTTGGTGTTTAATGATTCGGAGAGATCCTTTCCTATTCCCACTGGAGAATGTGTATCAGCAAGCGTCATCCTGAAAATTCTTATTAATTTTGCAGGGATATCAAACTCAGACGTGGCTTGAACGTATAGTGCTGTCGAAAGCAGCTTTATAGTCAACTACCAGATCGTAGGAGTTGACTTGTTCTTCTCGGGCCTTTTCTAGGACTTTGCGCAGTGTGACTATCTGGTCTATAATGGGTTTACCAGGCCTAAAGCCACTTAGATAGGGTCCAATTATCTAATTGGCTTTAGGTTTCAATCTTTCACACAGGACGCTCTGTATGTCACATTCTTGACTTCAATTGCATTTCAACACTCTTGGTCGTACCATGAATTTCTTGGGTGGGGCTTCACCCCATGAAGGATTTTGCGGCATTTTCCATGGAGAGGGCAATGGTTTGTCACTGCCCCGTCATATCATCGGGATAAGGAATGCTTTCATCAAGCAGTTGTGTTTGTCGAGTGGAGTATGCTTTCCAACTTTTAGCTTCCGTACAGTGTCAGATAGAAATTTTTCGCCACGTTCAAACGGCTGCGAAACTTTGCTGCAACAGGGTAATGATCCGAGTCTATATTCGCTCCACGGATCGATCGTACATATAACAGGGTGGAGGATTGCCTTCCATCTATTATAACGTGATCGATTTGAATCCTTCCTTCTTGAACTGGGTACAACCATCTGATGCTAACAACTACCATACTTTTGCCACGGCGAAGTCTATTTTATCGGGCGTTATCTCGTGGAGCCTAAATTTTCCCAATGTTGGACCGAACATACTTTCTATCTATCTTCACATTAAAATCTCACAGAAGAATTTTAATATTCTGGACAGGGTAGAAGTCGTACTCTGTCCGATCGCAAAAAATATCCTTGTTAATCCATTACACATAAGTAATGAGAAGCAGTGAATAGAAAGCAAGATACAAATTATGTTGTTGCAGTTAAGCATTGCTCACCGACATACATAGATAGCCCAAAAATGGAATAAATGTTGGCACAGGCAGATTTAAAGAAGCGGGCAAACTGTTGTTGTAACCACATTTATATGTGAATTTCGTGTTCCATAGGTGAGCAAGCTGCTAATAACTCTCCTTGTCATATCGAGTATCATAGACAAACATTATTTAAATAGCCGCCGGTGCTGGTCGGCCACTCACTGAGACTCTAAACCGATTGTCCGCGACTGAAGCTGCAGCTACTCCCACGGAGCAATCCGCTATCCTCTACATGGTGACTCGCCCGGTAGCTATAATCTGAGCTCTTGTGATGACGCATATGGGAGGTCAGAGTTCCAACCCGTGTGGTGCTCATAGTCAACCTGTGTCAGGCACGGTAGTAGCGGATGTTCAACGCATTGTACACATAGTACAAAAAAAAAAGAATTTATATGGGCACAGGTAGATTTAAGGAAATTTAATGACTTAGTATTGAACAGTAGGCAAGTAGAGATTTGTGCCCTAGTAGATGTGCACATTACATAATTTCTCATGTGCATTAGTTCTACTTCCTTAGGAAAAAATTCACAAAGTAATCAAAACACATTAACGGCCTTAAAAGGCAAACATAAATAATAGCATACAATAAAACAAGAGGAAATTTTTATGTCAGTTCAGCAGTAATACGTTTTCAATATCTTATCACATTTTTATGTTAAAAACAGCAGGTTTTGTTAGTTGAAATAGTATACGAAAATGTTTGCTTATAATAATTATTTAATTTTCTATTAAATTTTTAATATATCCAATTTACCCAAAATAATTAAAATATTTTAAAATTCCCACTTAAATTTCAACAAAGTCGGATAAGAATTATGACCTCTAGAGGCTCAAGAAGTAAAATCAGGAAATCGGTTATATAGGAGCTTTATTAGGTTTTGAACCGACCAAACTTAGCACAGTTATAGGAAGCGGCATCAAAACAATTTATGCAAAATTTCAACCAAATCGCTTAATAATTGCGAACTCTAGCGGCGCAAGAAGTCAAGATCCAAGATCGGTTTACAAGGCAGCTATATCAAAATATCGACCGATAAGGCTCATTTAAAATCCCAACTGACCTACATTAATAGGAAGAATTTGTGCAAAATTTCAAGCGCCTGGCTGTATTCCTTCGAAAGTTTGCGTGCTTTCGACCGACGGACGGACATTGCTAAATTGACTTAGAATGACAAGACGATCAAGAATACAAATACCTTGTTGGCTCTTAGATGGAAATTTCTATGTGTTACAAACGGATTGACGAAATTAGTATACCCCCATCCTATGTTGGAGGGTATAAAAATGTTCAGACTCAGTTAAAACAAATAATAGAATGGCTTTCATAATTGAATAATTTTTTATTTTCAATTGAAAATATTTTCGCGATGTTTTTTTTTTTGTGTAAGGTCAACTTATTATAGTCTTGGCGAACGGCGGATCGTAGAGCGAACTGTTTTAAAGGGCAATTGTTTCATGCTGAACTCTCATAAATGTCGTTGCCGATAAAATTAATCTGTCGATAGTTTCGAATTTAGCAAATATTTAAGGAAAATCGATATACTAATGCCTTGTTAATATAAAAAAGATATAACATTAATTTCTATATACCCTAATGTTCCTTTGAATTGAGCTTTGCATTGAAACAAGAATGACTGATTGTAAAGAATGGAACAATAACTGTAGAGTAGCCCTGAGAAAACCAAACAATAAAACATTCAATAATGGTGTGCTTCAACTTCGGCTACTGTGATCATTCGTTGCAGGCACCTTGGCTTCGGTATGTTTCATCTGGGCTTATTGCAAATTGCAAATTTTGCCCATGAACATTCCACTAAGGAACAGGAGCAAACTTCTGGGCTTATAGCAAATTAAAAGCATAACAAAAACAAAAAAATGTCTGCAGCCACATTTTACTACAATGTTTGCATTATATATGCAAAATCGAAACAATATTTGACAAGCTGTACCCGGCCCACTCGGCTGTTCCTTCATTAACACCACAGGAAAAGTTTCTTATTTACTACCACATGTATCTCCTCCGTACAATTTTCTTTATCTACTACCAAATACCTTTTATTGAACCCCATATGGCTATGATTAACAAATATTCACATTTTAGAAGGTGTTTTGAGGCGTGGGCATTCTCCTAGTACTTGAACCTGATGTCTAATACCATATTCATACTCTACTCCCGAATACCTTTCATTGGAGTCCTATATTGTCTCGATCGGTCCGCTTTTTATTTTGGGCGGTACTCTTGGGACGACGCCCTAGGTACTTGTATCCAATTTTTGACACCATATTCGTCTTTTACTCCCGAAACCCTTTCATTTGAGTCCCATATTGTCCCGATCGGTCCACCTTGATTTTTGACAGAACTTTTGGGGACCCAATTTTAAATAATATATTCATACTCGACTCTAAAATACCTATCATTTGAGTCCCACATTGCCCCGATCGGTCCATTTTTGGCTTTGGTCGGTTTCGGGTCTGGGGCGGCCTCCTAGGTACTTGGAACCAATGGTTAATGCCATATTCGTATACCTTTTCATTTGGGTCCCATATTGTCCCAATTGGTAAATAAATTCTGCTGGGGGTTATTAGGGGTGGAGAGCCCTCAGACACTAAGGAGAACATCTTTATGTCAGATGTATACTCTACTTTTAAATACCTTTCATTTGATACCCATATTGCCCAACGCGGTTCAAGTGTCCTGTTGGGTGGTGTTTTTGGGGGTGGGAGACCCCTCGACACTTATGGTGATATTTTTATGACAAGTTCGTGCTCTGCTTTAAATACCTTTCATTTGATACCCATATTGTCCCAATCGGTAAATATGTCCGTTCGGTTGGGTTTTGGGATGGGGCGTCCCCGAAGTTATTTGAACTCAAAGTTTTATACCAATTTCGTGTTTTTGTACCATAAAGTGCAGAGATCTGGCGTTTTTGAAAATTGGGATAATGGGGAGGGTCCGCCCCACCTGCGGATATCAAAAAATGTAGCACCATATTTTCACCGGGGGCTGAAACTCTACCATCTGTGAAAATTTCATTAAATTCAGTTCAGCCATGGTCTATACGGAACAAACAAGCAAATTAACAAACAAAGCGCAACAATTTCATTATTATATAATAGAATGCTGGAAACTCGATTCCGCGTGTATATTTTTTTCTAAATACATGCTATAATGGTAAACGAATTATTGTTTTATGTTATTTTGCATAAAAATTCTGTTTGCGCCAACTTGAAAACGGCTGAATCGATTATCTCGCAGACGGTCTGAGTGTAGTTAAAGGCCATACAATTTTAGGTTATCGGAAGGGTACCGACCGATAAGTCCCGGTCAAGAATTATCAAAGTTTGAGGCCAAACCTAGGGAGGCCCGCCTAATGAACCTCCCAAAAACCCCCGGATTAGGAGACCGATCGCTACCATATGAACTCAAACTGAAGGTATTTGGGAGAACGGAACAATATTGGGCTCAAATAAAAGGTATTTGGAAGCAGAATAAGAAACTGAGTAGTAACTGCAGCCTTTGAAAGAATCGAAAGTGAATCATTGAAAATGGGACTGGCAGTAAATGGAGACAAGACCAAAGAGATGGTATCAACTCCCAAAACGTCTTGTACAACCGAGCAGATAAAGAAAATGTGGAAAGCTGAAAACAACAACTTTGAGATAATCAGAATTTTTATCTACCACGGCAACGCCGTAACCGAAACGAATCACACCCGTTTTGAAAAAAAACGAAGAATACGAAGATTACACTATACAAGACACTGATACTACCCGTGTTGTCATATGGTTCCGAGGCATGGGAACTTGTGAAAGCAGACGAGGCAGTGCTTGGAATGATTCTTCGTAAAAGGTATGGACCAATTTCCATTGATGGAGAGTATCGGCGCCGTATGAATTACTACTGTATGACGACCTAAGTAACTGACACAGATAACATACTGAGGATATGGAAAAAAACATTTTACCCAACTGCTAGTGACCGACGTTGGCGGTGAAGAGGATACCGCACAACCAATCAATGATGATGGTATAAAATGATTACCTCCTTATCAGAATGAAGTCCAGGTAGCAGTGACCTGACTAAAGAACAACAAGGCAGCAGGAGCCGACGGGTTAGCTGCCGCAACAAAAACACCCACAAAAGAACTTGGAGGGATTCAAATGAAAGACATTTGAGAATAGAATACAATTTTGATATCAAAATATGGCACCAAGAGGGTCATCGCTGTTGCCGTTACAGCGCAGTAGTTTTTGCTGTTATAGCAAAATGTTTGCAGTTTCAGGACAGCAGTCTCACTGCTAAAAATGACTGCTGCTTATGTTTTTGATTTGTGGAAGCAGCAAGACTTAAATAAAATGAAGTGATAAAGAAGACTTAAGTTATCAAGACACATGACCGACTCTAGCAGGCAAATATAAGTACTAGCATAAGATTCCACAGCTTACGCATGATCTGCAAAACAAAACATTATTCAAGTGATGCTGTTGTTGTGCTGTTTTGAAGAAAAATAGCAATAAAACAGCGGGATTCAATTAACAAATAACAACATCTAACAGCAATGGATAGGAAGAAAGGTACAAAACATTGTTGTTGCATTGTACACAATTGATGTGGGTGCTGTTGTTATTGTGCTTAATATAATCGAAGGATAGTAAGCAGGGGACAAATGATTTTATTGCAGCCAATGTATTACTCGTACATACATAGGTAGGCTAAAAGTGGAATAATTGGGGGTGTTTTATTTACCCATAAAGCGGATTTTCTCACTTAGTTTGTATGGAGAAAAATGTTAACCCCGGTGCTATTGGCAAAATTTTAATAAAATCACATTTATGAACATTTATTTAAAATAAGAATGACTTATTTTGTTTGTTTGTTAAAGAACACAGCATTTAGAGAGACTAAATTAAACATACATACATACAGACTATAATAAACATACATACATACACATGCCGCATATAGAATCCGTTTTTAAATAGTTGTTGTGTTTGTAGCCATATTTTCATGTGGAGGTGGCTATCCTCGTTAAGCTTCTGTAGGTGAGCAAGCTCGTTCCAGTTCAAAGGACCGATCGCCGTGGGAACAGAGTGGCTATTGATTTTTTGAAGGCGTCAATATCCCACCTTGTCATATTGAGCATCATAGGCACTCCATATTTGTGCAAGAGCCGGTGCCGCCCGGCCTCTCACTGAGACTTTCGCTGATTGTCCGCGACTGCAGCTGCAGCTACTCCGTATGGAGCATTCCACTATCCCCAACCTGTAGACGTCCCCGCTAGCTCGCAGCTAAGCTTCTCGTGACAGCGATGAACACCACACAGATCGAACCTCAAAGTGTCAGCCTGTATGGGGCTCTCAGCTATCCCGTGTCGGGCGTCTTTAAGTGGAGTATAATTTTCCTTTTCAATGAAAATCCATTTTCGGAAAGATGAATTATGTCATGATACTGATAAAAAAACTTAATAACGACGTCATTATTAGCAAAATCTCTCTGAAAATCACTAATAACTAGTAGTATAAAATTTCTCATTGATCTAGAAGGAATGTTAATATGAAATCGGCTCAATAGAAATTCGGACTTCTAATTTTCATATAAAACATTCGATATGAAGGCAATGTTCAACATTTTCTTGCGGCTACTAAGAGTAGGAAGCTCTATCAAATTTAATCTAAATGTATAGCAAGGATATGTTTGATAATCCTACCCCTATTACGAAGATAAAACAAGATGAATTGTTTGTGGAATGGATCAATTTTATCAATTTGAATCTTATAAACCGGATCCCAAACAACAGATCCATACTCAAGTGTACTTCGAACAAGAGAAATGTATGAAGTTTTAGTAACTTTGGGATTATTACATTCTTTATTTCATCTTCTCTTGAAACCAAGAGAACTAAGTGATTTATTGACCATCATAGATATATGTTGCCTAAAATTCAATTTACGATCTAAAAGGATATCAAGGTCAAGAAAGAATTCTACATTATCAATCTATCGATCATCTAGATAATAACTTCTAGACAAATATTGTACTCTATGAATACACATTAATTTACATTTCGAAATGTTTAGTTGTAAAAGATTTACATTACACCACCAACAGATATTATCTAGGTCAAACTATAGCAGATCTGGCTTATGAGGGTCACAGACCATTCGGACATTTTGACAACATCCGCGTGTATTAAAATAGAAGAATATTTCATAACTAGAGGTAAATCATAAATGAATACATTGAAAAGAACTGGGCCCAGATGACTGTCCTGAGGAACACCAAATTGCACAAAAATTGGCGTGGAAAAAGTATCACCGAATTGTACATTCTGAACACGTCTACATAAATAGGATTTTATCCAATTTATCATGGTAGGTCAATACCCAATCTTGTCTAGTTTAAATAAAAGTAGACCGTGTTTGACTTTATCGAACGTTTTGTTAAAGGCGGTACATATAGCATCAGCCTTCATTCCATGACTGAGACCATCTTTAACAAGAGCTACCAACTCAAAAATGTTCATAACAGTCGATCAAGCTTCACGAAAACCATGCCGCACATCCAAGTAAATTTAAGAAGAATGGTCTCAGTCAACATCTTTTCAAGAAGTTTCGGAATAACACTCAACTTTACGATACGTTCATAATTAGAAACTTCAAATCAACGTCCTGATTTAAACAAGGGAATAATGTAGGATTGCTTCCACAGTACAGGAATTAGGTCTAAACTTAGTGATCTATTGAAAATTTCAGTATCCGATCTAGAAATTGTATACATGGAAAAATCTATAGGGGAACCAGACTGCTTATAACTATTAAAAAACATATTCTTCATATTCTTAAGTTTGGCAGGCCTTGGTGTATTCCAAGAAGATCCAGTTGAGGTCGGGTTTGAAATTTTGGGAACAGATTTACAAAAACAGATAAATAATGCATATAATTTTCGAATAACATCATCTACACCACTTAATACATCCACCCAGATGGCATTATTCAGGATTATTTAATTAATTTTATTTAAATTAACTTTATCGGTTCTCGCTTTTTTGTTTCCTAGTTTTGTGAAGAGATGGAAGAAACACTTTTGTGTAAATAGTAGGGTGAAACTTGTCCTCAAGTAGCACCAAGGGATTACAAAAATCAACGCAAACATCGCAAGACTGGTTAATAAAAAACAAGATCCAAAAGTTTGTTACGATTATTGTATATACAATTCACTAGAAACATACCATAATTAAGCAATGGATCAATTTTATCATCATTATTATCATTTTCCGAAACAGGGATAAGTATATTATTGTCATCAGTTTGATTCCACGAAATTGGTACAACTAGGAAAAATATGATGGATGACTATGATCTTCTTACAATTCGCACATTTTGGTACCAATATTGGTACCATTTGGTTCATTTTCTGCAGATGGAGCTAGAGGTCCGAAATTTGGCATGTAGGTACAATTTAGAAATATATGATGGATGAGTAAATGATCCATTCAGATTTTGGTACCAAAATCGGTGACTACCTAGAATTCTGGAAATGCTACACTAAAAAGGTGATGTTATAAAAAAGCGCAGCGAAGCGGACCACCGGGATGCTAGTCATATATATTAGAGCTAGAACTTGGCGGGATGTAAGAGAATATACTAAACCAAAAGGGTTTGTTTTTTAAATGCATGACATTGTACATTACAAATGTCGCCATATTAGAGGAGATAATTACCGCCAAGAATTTGTTTCTGAAATTCTCGCCAGGATTCGGACACGATAACATCTGAGCTACGTTGGACCTCCCAAGAATACGTTGATTTGCAGAGCAATTAATTGACGAGCGAGTTCAGTAGTTATAGCTACTCTTGTTTACACTATGTTAAAGTGCATAGTTACATATTTAAATTTTTAAAATTTAACGTGATGGAAACACAATCAACGTGGATTTTGACGTTGGTACGTCAATTGTGAAGAAGTAAAAAAGAAGAACCTAAGAACATATGTAGATGAATAAGCCAATAGGCTTCAACATACAAATGTGTAATGCGGAATATTTGTAGGCCATATTTCCTCCGTTTGAAATATAATATAATAATAAATTTATAAAAATAACATAAGAAAGTTAAAAGAGAGTGTTTCTTATTATCCTAATTATTTTTATAAAATGGTTTATTCCTTAAGGTATATTCTACCCTTAATAAATAAACAAGATGGGAAAAAAAAAACATATTTCCAAGCTTCCATATCAATTTCAAAAGTTACCGCAAATTGGCTACTAAAAAACATTTCTGAACCACTGTGCGTCGGAGATGGATATTTCGATGTATTTCAAATGGAATGACAAAATTAGTAAACCTTCCTTCCTATGTTCTCACATATATAATGAAAATGTATACTAGAGAATTTATTGTTGTAGAATACATTGCTTTGAAACGCAAATTGAAGAGGGTTTCATATATACAAAATTGGCGCTTTAAATTGTTGTCCACTGAGAATGCTTCACATTGTGGAAATAACAAAAATACCGCCAACAAAGGCAAAAAATTAAAGTTTATAAGGGGACTCCCAACTTTCAATTGCGTATAAAGGAATTGCTGGCTGGCATTCAAGTGATTATACACATCCACAATAGTGGTTATTAACAAGCGCATTCACCGGAACGCATATATATTTGAAAATGTAAGTTCTACTAAACTTATCCCAAATGCCAGGAGAAAGTGATTAAAATAAACTAAGGTACTTAACCCATTGCAGGTTGTTATGCTCGTATTTATGCATCCGTAAAACAACAACAAATTAATACACATGACTTCGTGCGATTTAGAAATGTATATTGAACGCAAAGTCTCACACGAGAGACCTCATGAAAATAGGTCATCGATTATGTTGTGCTACCAACCGGTTATGAATGCTCAGATTATTTCAAAGTTTGAGAAATTTATTATATAAATGTTATTTACTTTTTACTATCTTAATAAAATTGTATTGTGAAATATTCGAACGAAAACAGTGAATGAAGTACGAGTTAAAGCGGATGGAATTTCCACCAAAATTGGAACGCATTGATGGTATTAATGTTCCTCCCATAGCAAGATAGGCTAGGTTGATGAAAGGGTGAAGATTTCAACCACGACTCTATGGGTATACTTCGCAACAAGTAATCGGCTTGTTATGCTCATTAAGTAATGAAAAATTATCACGAAAATGACTTAGCTTATTAAGGGCTTGAAGGCGAAGAACCAGGTGATGGTGCGGTGGTATGGTGTTAACACTGTACTTCAGAAAGACTTACCTATCACCGGGAATTGGTTGACCGAAAGTGGATTAAGCGTAAATCTGTCTAAGGCGGAAGTTATTCTTTTCAACAAGTGATACAAGTTACACACCATGGCATATGTTTCCTTTGGGAGGTGAGAATTTTCGATCTACTGAAAGCGCACAATGCCTAGATTTTTTGCTGGACAGGAAATTGAACTTCAAATCAAACATTTTAGAAAGCATAAAAAAGCTTACTCTTGCCCTATACTCTTGCAAGAAGGCAATTGCCAAAAGGGGGGTTTCAGCCGCGTGTTAATGATAGTTCCTCCCTTTTATGATCTCATGTTGTCATTATTAAATAAATTATTGATTTTCTCATCATCCTCTCTTGGTTTTATCCTAATGCTAGTTCTAAGTTAAAATCGAATTAAATTAAACCATGAATTACAAAACTATCGTGAATTAACTGACCGTTTTAATAGATTAATGTCTTTATTGTAATCGATTAGAGAAAGAATGTATCGTTCAAACCGCTATTGTTACAATTAGATGGCAATACCATTTCCTTCTTCCTTTTCTTATGAGGGAGCCTGCGAGGCCAACTCAACAACAACTTACTCTTTCTGGATTTAGCCGTCGACGACAACACACCTTCTCGTGTCTCACTCTCGTCAGTAAAACCACATTGGAAACCAAAACCTCCGTCTCGTTATTTGGCCCATTTAATCCATGTAAGTATGAACGACGAATGCAGCTATTATGCATGACTGCTGGTAAAAGGAACCTAAGTTCCCAGTTTGGCGAAATCCCTTTTTTTCTGTCGGAATCTGAGTCCCGATTTTTCACCCATCCCAGGGAGTTTTCTTCAATTGATCGCTAATTCGAACAGCTAAGGCATTAAACACCACGTGTCTTTCACTGGGTGTATACTGAAGTTGTTAGATTTGCAAATTTATATGGTGTTGTATTCTGGTGGACGGCGCTTCACGGCGTCCACCCACTGTTCAATACTCAACCAGATCCAAAGGATTGTACATCACATCAGCACTAAAGATGACACCATCTGATGCCTTGAATTTAATGCTACACCTAATGCCTCTGGACATTGTGGCTAGACAAAAAATGGTTGCTAGCACTGCTGTGAGGACAAGGGAGTTTTCTCTTTGATCATGTGGTGGCTAAGGACACTGTGTTATCCTTGATGCAATGCCCGATGTTCCAGGCAATATGAATTACATCCTGCCTGAACCGCTTTTTGATAAAAAGTATTGTACCACTATTCCGGATAGAACCGATTGGAACAACGATATTCCTGGTAATAGAAGTAACGTTGACTTCAATAAGGTTGGTTTCACACTAGACGACCAGGTGGGCTTCGAGGTGTATTCTGAAGAACTAGAACTGGTTATATCGAGAAGGTTGACGGACCACTGTCTTCTCAGACAGACAGGAGAACTTAATTCTGAATTCAAAAACCTCCCGACTGTCGCAGATCTCTCAACGAGATAGCTGAAAAGTGCAGTGTGAAAACTCCAAAATTATGTGGCCCAATCTAGACATAAAGAGGTCTACACCTTTACTGACGCTAGCTAGAACATACGTCGCAGTCATTGTGTCCATCCCGAGAGATCACTCTCTGATCATAAAACATGCTGACAGACTGAACAGACTGAAGGTTTCTAGCAACCACTTTTGCAGAAGCTGTCAGGACGTCGGGAGGAAGAGACTATGAAACATCTGCTATGTGTGTGTCCCACACTGGCAGTCAGAATGAGTTCCACTTTAGGTTCTCATTTCTGTAAGAACTTGTCTAATTTAGTGAATTTGAATATTCGCAAGTTTTTGGGCTTTTTAAAGCGATCAGAATGGTCCAACGATATTAACTAGAAGGCATCTTCCTTCTCTTATTCCTGTGGCGCCTAAACCTAACCTAACCATGGTGTTAACGCGAAGACATCGAGTTTAAACATATTAACTGGTAAAAACCAAACCATGATCGTAAAGTCACAAACGGTTTTGGAGTGTAAGAAGGAAATTAACGTCTTCCCTGAGCACGGCACGATTCGCATCGTTTGGGTGCCAGGCTATAGAGAAGTAAGGGGAATGAAAGAACAAACAAATTGGCGAGGAGGACTGCCACCAGTAAATTTGGTTAATCCTTTTTAGGCGCCGCGGTCCGAGTTTAAGGCATGTGCATCGAACGCAATGGGCGTTAAATTTCATTCAATTCAGTTGTTTCTTTATTTTCATACTAGGTGCTTCGTGGCGCTGTTATCTACTTTGAAAATTATATCACAAAGCTACACATGTTCAAAGATCCACTGGTCCTCTCTGTGTCAACGCAAATATGAAGGCAAAAGTTTTACTCTATCACAAAAAACGTTTCATTTAAGTCCTTTTTCGACCCCAACGGCCTAAATTAGATGTGTGTGTTGTTGTTTTATTTAAACATATAAATAGGGGTTCTCCTTTTTTCAGCCAAATGCGAACGACGTGCCGCTGAGCTGCATCTAATCGTTGTGAAGTTTTATGGTGCTAGGACCTCACAAATGACGTCGGTATTGTAATTGGCCAGTACTGGATATGTTAACCTTGACAATACTCTGCTCATATTGCCTCGTGATCTATTTGTCTGTGTGGACTACATTTCATTCGACGGTTGCAAACCGATTGAACGGGTGCAGGTCAAATCAACTAGAGCCAGTATTATCGAAAAATATTTTCACGTTTTTTGTTTTTTCTTTCAGCTGTGCTGCGTAGTGTGGTTGGCAGCTTGAACAAGGAAGCTCAATGAATGCACTGCAAAGTTTCGCAAATGATTATGATAATATTGTGGATCAATAAAGTACAGATTGCAAACAATCAGCTTTTTTTAATTGAGAAACTTTTCACCACAATGGCATTCAAGAGAACTATAAGTATGTAAGAGAACTCCTTCATTTTAAGGATATCGAAATGATTATTATTTGCATTTCACGTTGAACATCTTATGTGGGTTTACTATTTAGAAGTAGCATAAAAATTGTTTTTCGTATATATTAATGTTATAGCGAAATTAAAAAAAAAATCGATCAAATTGTAAGAAACTGGGCAGTCAGCCATAGTTGTGCGTCGATGATGACATGACGCCTATCACATATAATTATTAACATTAATATACATATTTTTTTTACATTTATATACATAAATCCAGATGATTGATCATCTAAACAAATTCAAATAAGTTCGATAGGGCTGAACCTTGGGTACCTACCACCATGGAAAAATACATATGATTTATTTAACTTAATATGTGACATACTTGGGCGGTTGATTATTTATTTCTATTTATGTATGCTAAAAGAAAAAATAAAGCCGTTTATGTGGAGGCTATTTGGAGCTATCTGCACCATATTACGGAGGTCACGGTAATGTGGAATTATAATGACAAAACGATCATGAAAATATATACTTTATGTGGTCCAATGTAGCTATTTTGAAGCGTATGGAGTATATGATGAGATTAGTTTCCTTCCAATCCATAGTGATGGGTATACACAATTTTAAATATTTTTCACATTCAAGTTACAGTTTTTTAAATGAGGATATTGAGCTTAAGCTTGTCACAGATATGTTTTATACCATAGACAGGTTGAGTTCTGTTTTGGTGCCTAACAGAACGACCTCCCGTGTTTATACCCTCCACCATAAGATGGGTGGATCGTCAATCTGTTCGATGTATTACTACATCGAAACTTTGAACTAATACCCAACAAAGTATATATATTCTTTTTATACCTACCACTATAGGATGGGGGTATACTAATCTAGTCATTCCGTTCGTCACACCTCGAAATTTTGATCTACGACCGCATTAAGTATCAATATTTTTGATCATCTCGACATTCTGAGTCGATCTAGCCCTGTATGTACATCTTTCGAAATCACGATAGCGGTCGATCGCGTAAAGATAGCCGCTTGAAATTATGCACAGAAACTTAATATTAATGTAGGTCATTGGGGATGGCAAATGAGCCAAATAGGTTCAGATTTTTATATAGCTCCCGTATGAACCGATCTCCCGATTTGACTTCTTGAGCCCCTAGTAGCAGCAATTTTCATCCGATTTGGCTGAAATTTTACACATAGTGTTCTGTTATGACTTTCAACAACTGTGCCAAGTACGGTTTCAATCAGTCTATAACCTGATATAGATCCCATATAAATCGATCTCCCGATTTGACTTCTTGAGCCCTTACAAGTCGCGATTTGACTAAAATTTTGCACATAGTGTTCTGTTGTGACTTCCAACAACTGTTCTAAGTACAGTTGAATTCGGTCTATAACATGATATAGCTCCCATATAAACCTATCTCCGAATTTTATTTCCTGAGCCCTTACAAGCCGCGATTTTTATCCGATTTGGCTGAAATTTTTCATAAAATGTTCTATTTTAACTTCCAACAACTGTGCCTAGTACGGTCCAAATCAGTCTATAACCAGATGTAGCTCCCATATTTTAGCAGGTGGTTCCCAAGTTTCCGCCCGGCCGAACTAAGGACGCTTTTACTTGTTTATTTTCAAGAATTTTTTGCCTGTTAGGGCGGGATTCGAACAATAGCTAGAGCTGTTGCCGTTGTCTAGCCTTCCAAGCCATCAATACATCTTCCAAAAGATGCAGAGTCATTTCTATGTCATCGGAGTAGTATGATGGTGTAGACAAGAAATCTGCCATTACACAAATACATGCATTGAGAAAAGAACAGCTAACAGACAGGGTTGTCGAGCGTAGTAAAGTAAGAGCATTGTACATCATGTCAATGGCGGGCCTTCAAGCCTACACTACTAATATGGCCGATGAGTTATTTTAACCATCTCGCGATGGTGGTCGCAATCTCTGGCTTTTCCTTTCCAGATCGTTGAGCTCGTCTCGAAAGAGAAACAAACAAAAATTTTAAAGTAAATGAACTACTCCCTAACAGGCAAAAAAATCTTGAAAATAAAAATTCGGCAGAGCCCGGCCGGGATTCGAACCTGGGCACAAGGAACAATGAGAGCCGTTGCCGTTGTCTAGCGTTCGAAGCCATCAATACATCTTCCAAAAGATGCACAGAGTCATGTGTTTGTCAGGGAATAATGTAATTGAGTGGACAAGAAATCTGCTTTTGTACAAAAAATGCATTGAGAAAAAAACAGCTAACAGACAGGGTTGTCGAGCGTGTCGAAAGCACGCTAACTTCCGAAGGGGTAAAGCTAGCCGCTTGAAATTTTGTACAAATACCCGATACAGCTCCCATATGAATCGGTCTCTCTATTTTAATTCTAAAGCCTCCAAAGGGCGCAATTCTTATTCGATTTGGCTGATATTTTACACAGGTCTCCAACATATATTTCAATTGTGGTCCAAACCGGACCATATCATGATATCGCTCTAATAGCAGAGCAAATCTTTTCTTATATCCTTTTTTGCCTAAAAAGAGATGCCGGGAAAAGAACTCGACAAATGCGATCCATGGTGGAGGGTATATAAGATTCGGCCCGGCACGCTTTTACTTGTTTTTATTATTATATATTTTTTTTTTACTATCGTCCAAAAATTTTGCACAAGCCATTTTTTGGCCCCAAGACGAACGCTTTTGGTTCAGATAGATATGACTCCCATATCAATTTCCATCCGATAGAGCTTTTATGCACTTAAAAAAATTCTGTCCTAATTTTAAAAAGGGTTTATTTTACCATATCAATCTGGCATCCCTGCATCTAGAGCATTAAAATGCGTCCACTATACTTTTTCTCTTTTATGAGCTCTTTGGCGGAAAAAATCTCCACTTTGAAAGAGAAACTGCAAAAACCCAAAACAAAACAGAGAAAAGATTGGCTTACGTCTCAGAGGCGGAAATAATATCTTGCTTAGTAGGCCCCATAGTGAACACAAGGCTCAAATGTGGCTTTACAAACAAGGCCCTAAACTATTTGGATAAGTTGTCTCGTAGTTTCTTCACGTAGAGAAATGTCAAATATAGCGTGTTTCAGCAATCAAGGTTAATATCTCATTTGTTATCCAATCGTTACGATTTTTAAAAGATATCACTTTTTTGCCTCACGATGAACTCGATGGCTTTTGCTGAAATAATACATCACCCGATTTACACTTATCAATTGTGTTGGTTTATTTGTTTTTGTTTGGGTTTGTTATACATTCACAAGCGACTAAACCGATTTTCTTGAAACATTCACAGATGGTGTAGAATAATCCCCTGGGTAATATAGGTTAAATTTCTTTTTTTTCGATATTTTAAGTAGAAGAACATTCCTCTTCAAGGATGGGAAAGCGATTTAAGCATATTTTTCTTTGGACCGTTATGTAAATAGATCAAAAAGACAATATGAAATCACATTAAAGGTATATAGGAATAAGTACTAATATGAAATTCCGATATGTACTAATATGAAATTCTGATATGTACTAATATGAAATTTCAATCGTTGCAATACGGGATTTATATTAAATGAAATGGAGAGTATAGTACAACAATATGGAACGTAAAATAGCGGGTTCTAAGGAATACAGTACATCTCAAAATCCGACTGAGGCCCATTTGGACCAAATAATATTCAAATAAAGGCATATTGGAGTAAAAAACTGCTGTCGAAAAAACATGCGGAATAGTAGAACATAAATATTCACGAAAAACGTTTTTCCTTAAGCCCAGTAACGAGTGCATTCGCAGTGACAAAGACTTCACATATTACAGTTGAACCTCGATTATCCGGGTCTCTATTGCTTTTGTGCTTCTATTAACCATGGTTTACCTCTATTAACCGTGCTTTCCCCTATTATCCGTGCACCACTCACATTTTTTGATTTAAAACTCTAGGATGCCCCTTTTTATTTTGAGTTTAAGTTGAGTATCAAATAACATTCAGTCTTCAGTTAAAAGCTAACCGGTCAAGGTGTTTCTTGAAAAAGGCTCCAACTACAAAAGAAACAGAACGTAACGTTCTTTCAATGCACGAAGAATTGGAACTGAATAAAGATCACAGTAAATACACATATCAGTTGGTTTGTTTTCAAAAAAATATGATGTAGGCCAACAAATTTTACGGGATTTAATACAAAAGAAGTAAATAATTTTTAAGTATGCCTATAGAAATTCTAAAAAATATTGCTTTGATAAAGACAAAGTGCTTTTGCTTCTAGACGTATGTAAGCAGTGATATCTGAAAAAGTTATAGCAACATTTTTTCTATATGCTTAATTCAGCCTATTGTCCAAGGGAAAATCCGAAACCACCATAAACTAATCATCCAAAAACTTGGTTTCAGATAGCAGACACGATTTCGCCAAATCTTTGAATATCAAGACAGCTGCTATATCTTGGGTCAATGTAACACCACTAGTTTAACATAATGTTTGGGACAACCTGCTGTCCCACGAAAACAAAAAGGGGAATTATGCTGCAATTATACAATCAAACAATGCAATAACGCCTGGATGTTCAATTAATGATCTCTCTCAAACTAGATGGAGGTCGAGGTAATGTCAAATCCTATGCTATTGTATCTGATGACATACTACATATGGCTAACCAAAACGAAGAATACGAGACTAATGGGGATTCCGAAGAATCAGACGAATGAAACTCCAAAAACCAGAAATCCCCCATTAGCTTAAGCAATATAGGCATATAGTGTTCTATTGGAATATCTTGAAAACAATAGTAGTCCATAAATTTCAGAGAAAGATGTTCATCACATACAAACAAACCAAAAAAATTAAGAATACACTCGCAAAAACAGAAAACATTGAATAAGTACTTTAAACATTTATGCATATATATTTTAAAAAGCTTTCTATACACCAATTTATATAAAATCATAGAAACTGTGTATGGTACCAGAAAGCAATAAAAACATATAAATAATGAAATTTAAGAAAAACCTCTATTAACCGTGTCTTCGATTTTCCTTGCTCAACTCGGTTCTCGACTCACAATCACTTTCTGATTAGATTTAGCTATGCCCGTCTGTCTGGCTGTCCGTCTGTCCTTGTGCACAAACTACAGGTCGCACTTTTCATCCGATCGTCTTGAAATTTGGTATGGGAATGTTTTTCGGCCTAGAGACGAAGCCTATTGAAATCGGAAAGAATTGGTTCAGATTTGAATATAGCTGTCATATATACATATGCTCGTCCGATTTGCAGAAGTACAGCAATAAAATGGTCATTTGTTAACTGATTCTCCCAAAATTTGGCAGGAAGGATTTTCTTATGACTCTCGCTATTACTGGTGAATTTTATAGAAATCGGTGCAGATTTGGATAAAGCTCCCATATATATGTTCGTCCGATTTGCAGAAATACTGCAGTAAAATGGTCATTTGTTAATCGATTGTCTCGAAATTTGGCAGGAAGGATTTTCTTATGACTCTCGATATTACTGGTGAATTTCACAGAAGTTGGTTCAGATTTAGCTCTCATATATATATATATCGCCCGATTTCCACTCTAGACCCACCGCATTTATTGTCCAATCTTCCCAAAATTTTGTACAACGCTTTCCTCGACGACTTCCACAATATCCATAAAGTTTGGTCGAAATCGCTTCAGATTTAGATGTAGCTCCCATGTATATGTATGGAGGCCACAGTAGCGCAGAGGTTAGTGTGTCCGCCTATGACGCTGAACGCCAAGGTTCGAGTCCTGGCGAGACCATCAGAAAAAATTTTCAGCGGTGGTTTTCCCCTCCTAATGCTGGAAACATTTTTGAGGTACTATGCCAGGTTAAACTTCTCTCCAAAGAGCTGTCGCACTGTGGCACGCCTTTCGGACTCGGCTATAAAAAGGAGGCTCCTTATCATTGAGCTTAAAACTTGAATCGGACTGCACTCATTGATATGTGAGAAATTTGCGTCTGTTCCTTAGTGGAATGTGCATGTGCAAAATTTGCGTAATTCCCATGTATATGTTCGTCACATTTTGGGTAATTTTTTGTCATTTGTCAACCGTAGTTATTACATTTTGAGCATATGTGCCTTACTCGATATTTGATACAGTAATTTTAATAACCTATCTGAATACATCCGCCGAGTTCCATCAAAATTGGTTCAGAATTAGATATAGCCCCCCTTTTTATTTATAGGGTAGGTGTAGGGTATTATAAAGTCGGCACCGACCGACTTTTGCCTTTCCTTACTGGGTTTAAATGGGCATATTGTTAATTGTTGGGGCGAAAAGTTTAACTCGGGACTAGTACTTTAGATTGTAAAAAAGGCACAGTTGATGCAAATGTTCACCATTCTATCCGTCTAGTATAAGTAGGTCTTCAAAAGTATTTTGTTGGGAGCCTATTCAACACTAGGTTTTGGATATTTAACAGGCCCTTGTGCTAAAAGACTACTTTAATTCCGCCACTGGGAAGAACAAAGCAAACACAAACCAAAGTACACATATCTACTAGCACTATAGTGCGACATTCTTACACACATACACACACACACTGAATTTCAGTGGGAGATCTCATGTGCATGTGTGACTTTATAGTCGTCGAAGCTCTTCGGCATTTCGCTTGCATACGACTTTCTGTAGTTCATGTTCTCAGTTTTTGTATTGCCAGTTTGTACTTAAAAATTAACCGAAAATTCTCTATTCATTTGATATTCGTGGGTCAACCGCCTCCAAATAGGAACGTTTTCCCACAACACGCATTTCACTCTATTTTGTCGGCATACAACAATTGTTCATTCAACTAAGATACTTGCTCCTCTATGGCGATTGCATTTAGTTGTGACTCTTTTTAAGTGAAGTCAACACATTTAAGCACTTAGATCATCATTTTATTGGAGAACATTGTGTTGTTTAGTGGAACTTACGAAAACCCAAGTTGTGTGGAAATACATTGTTCTGCTGCTACCTCCGTGGAGTCTTGCTTTGTATATTGGCCAAGTGATTGGATAACTAATCGACCGAAAACATTGGATTTGTTATGTTTTTGCAGTTTTAGTTGAGTGGGGGTTTTAAACAAAGAACACTAAAAGGTGTCGGTCTACGAAATGTACAGAGAGACCGCGGAGAGACTAAAGTTTGTAAACAGCGCCGCGACTTCAACTGAACTCAGAAATTGCTATGGCCCACGATATACCAGCCAAATACTGGGTCAACAAATTGTCAATCTCTTCATTGATTTTATTTGAATGCGCTCTTGCGGCAAGACGTCAAATAAACATGTGGAGTGTAAAAATCGGTCAATTGTGTTGTGGTTGCTTGGCCGTGTGGTGGAGATAACGCCAACTGATTAATAAAAAATAAATAAATGCGTGACTCTTACTCTCTCAATCTCGTCATTAAACAACGCCACAGAGTTGCCATGTGTTGTTGTGGTGAAATATTTTGATGATCACAGACTTATCAATGAATACATTTTTAAGTTCGACTGATTGGACTATACTTCATTCAATAGATGAAATGATTGATATTTTCTATTCTATTTTGAAAACTGGAATACCTTGAGCAAGTCCGAAAATAATTACCTTAAGAACAAGTAAGGAAAGGCAAGAGTAGGGCGGAGCCGACTGTATAATACTCTAAACCTACCCTTTAAATGGAAATTGGGCAATACCACAATATGGACCCTAAATCGAATTCTTTACCGATTTCGATATATTTCGGCAAAGGTTTTCAGATGGGTAGTAAAGCAATCCATACCAAGTTGCGAGCAAATCTGTTTAAAATGTTTATAACTACCATAACTGAAATTAGGGCGATGTATATATTATTTATACTAGCCGAACCGGGCCCGCTCCGCTACGCCTTCGTTTACTCTCTAATATCTTTTTAGGGTGGGGACACTTCGCCCTGAATGCGGATATTGAATTCGTGCCATTGTAGACATGACGCTGAACACGTTCGAATCCTGGCGAGAAGATCGGACAAAGCGTTGTTGGCGACATTTGCGAGGTACAATGCCATGCATGGTCATTTAAAAAATTTTCCCCAGAAGAGTGCATCACTGCGGGACGCCGTTCGGACTCGGCTGTAAAAAAGGTCCCTTATCATTGAGTTTAAACTTGAATCTGAAAGAATTCATTGATGTGTGAGAAGTTTGCCCCTCCTCGGTTCCTGGTGTTTTAAAAAATTAGGGTAATGAGAATTGCTTTTAAGGGGAGGGATGGCACCTCAGATATTTCGACTCAAATATGGATATCAAATTCGTGCTGCACTTCCAAATCCCTTTAATTTGAGTACCATATTGCCATGGCCGGTAAATATGGACCGTTGGGAGGGTGTTTTGGGGCTGGGGCCGCAACCGACACTTTGCACAGAAAACAGATATCAAATTCGTTCTTTATTCCTAACGGAAATGAAGTTCAGTTTAAGGGGTGACTTAGGGCGTACCTTAAAACGCTTGGCTTCAAAATTGGATATCAAATTCGTTTTCTACTCTCAATTACTTTTCATTTGAGTCCAATATTGTTATAATGGGTCAAATAACCCATTCGACGTATCTTTAGGAGAAAAAGCGTCACATAAACCTAGAACGCATATTTTAATGTCTTATTCGTAATCTACTCCATGGTCGGTTAATATGCCCATTTGGGGGTATTTGGGAGGTCGCATTACTTGGACTTAATGTTTAATGCCATATTTGTAGTCTACTGCCTAATACTTTTCATTTGAATCCCATATTGACATGAACTTCGAATATGTCTTTTTGAAGGAGTTTTAGGGTTTGGGGTCCCGCTGGGTACTTGGTCCCAAATTTTAATACCATATTCGTTTTATGGTCTCCAATACCTTTCATTTGATACTCTTGATGTGCCCATTGTGTTGTGGCGTTTTTAGGGTAACATATCGACATCTAAAAATTATATAGCCTATGTTTCCTTCCAGACAAACGTACACAATCTATGAAGATTTTAAGAAAATCGGTTCAGCCAAGTCTCATATAGTCATAATGGGTCTAATGGCGTTTTTGATGGTTGGCGGGACCCCCTATACTTCGATCTGATCTTGTATGCCAGATTCGAAATTTACTCCCGAATACCTTTCATTTGTGCCCCACATTGAAGTGAACGTCCCTATGTGTGTTTGGGGGAGTGTCCCGGTGGGTATTTAGACTCAAAATTTAATACCATATTCGTATTCTACTCTCCAATACCTTTCTTGGTACCTATATTGTCCCGATCGGTCCACTTTTGATTTTGGGTTGTTTTTTTGGCATAAGAGGGAGGGTCCGTCGGTTTTTTTTTCAGACCAACCTACAAAATATGCGATTTCTAGAAAATCGGTTCTGCCTTTTTTCAGTCTATACGGAACAACCAAACCGAGTTCCATATTGGCTAATTGTGCCCAATTTGGGCGTTTTTATGACCCCCTATACTTCGACGAGAATTTGTATGCCAGATTCGTTATATACTCCCAAATACTTTTCTTTCATTTGAGTCCCATATTATCATGATCGTCAAATAAACCTATTTTAAGGGGTTTTGGAGCTGGGGCGACCTCCCTGGTACTTGGACCCAAATTTTATTATAAAATTCGTATTCTACTCTTGAATTCCTTTCATTTTAATCCCATATTGTCTCGATCGGTCCACTTTTATTTTTGGGTAGTACTTTTGGGTAAGGGGAGGGTCCGCCCCCCTTCCGATATTAAAACATTACATTGCCTTTTTTTCCTTCCAGACCAACCTACACAATCTGTGAAAATTTCAATGTAACCGGTTCAGCCGTTTTTGAGTCTATAGGAATAAACAAACAAACACAAATTGAATTTTATATATAAGAAAAGGGAAGAGAAAAGCGATTTTAATAAAATTCACATAACATGTTAAATGTCATAAAAGAATGATTTGTGACAAGCTTGCTTTAGGATAGATGGAAAAATTACCACATTGTTGGAATACCACTCAAAATTGGTCTAACGCATATGTGGAAACTATATCGAAATCTGAATCGATTCCGGTCAAAATCAGTACAATTAGTAGAAGCCATAAAGGAATACATTGTGGAAAATTTTGCGAAAATCAGTTCATAAATGCACTGATAAATGCTTAAGAAATTAACATCGGGCAATAGCTATAGTTATGCTGATTTATCGAAAATTGTGCTAAGTTCGTTCGGGCCGAATCTTATATACCTTCCTCCGTGGATGGCATATTAGGATAAGAGTTGCTATGCTTTTGGAGCTATATCAAGTTATGGTCCGATTCGGACCATAAACGAATTGAATATTGAAGACCATAGCAGAAGTCAATGTGTAAAATTTCAGCAAATTCGGGGCCCCTTTAGGAACCGATCGGGAGATCGGTTTATATGTATCAGGCTATAGACTGATTTAGACCATATTTGTCACGTATATCTAAAGGTTTAAGTAGTATAATCGGGAGAACGGTTTATATGGGAGCCTTTATCAGATTATGAACAGATTTAGACCACACTTGGCACAGTTGTTGCGAAATAAAACTTAAAATACTTAATGCAAAATTTCAGCCAAATCGGATAAGAATTGCGCCCTCTTAAGGTTCAAGAAGTCAAGAACCCAGATCGGTTAATATGGCAGCTATATCAAGTTATGGACCGATTTGAACCATACTTAACACAGCTATTGGAAGTCTGTATTCTTTTAACTTTAGAATAGAATTTATATAAATGTTCCCCATACAGTGCTGCCAGGACTTTTTCGGAAAAAACAGTCAAAATTAAGTAAAAATGGTCAAAATTAAAAAAAAAAACTCAAAAATTTTAGAAAAAATCAATCGCTTTCTTAAATTAGTCTTAAATACATTAAATCGTGATATTATCGAAGGGTGGAGACCACTATAATGTTTGTTAATACCTTTACTTCAAAAACATTGAAGTTTGAATATTTTTTTTTTAATATTTTCAAGAAATACGTAAATATATACATAATATGTTTTAAAAGAAAAAATAATTTTTATTGTAAAACAAAACAAATGATAACAAAAACTATGGAAATCAGACTTTAATATGATTGGAGAGCTTATAACATTTAAATGTTTTATTATATAAAGAGTGCTTACATTTTAAGGGTCGATGATGTAAACGTCAAGCTTTCTTCTGCATTTGATTTGGCATTTCTCAATTTCACACTATCACAATTTTTATGATGGAAAGATAGATAATCGAGCAGAGCGTTAAAGTGATTCAAAATCAACATCGACCATTTTAATTTAACCAACCTTTACATTAAAGTTGGGCAATGCGGATTTGTCATAAAAAGTCAACCATAAACCATAATTCGGAACTTGTTCTCTCTAATTTGAGGTCAATTTCAATACAAATAAATCCCAAAAAAATCGTCGAATTATAAAGAGATTCAAGCAAAAATGGTCAAGCGGCAAAGTGCCAAATTTTGAAAAAATAATCAAAGTGACGTAAAATCATCACGTCCGGCTGTCCTGTCCCTACAGACCATCAGACAACTATCAGCTGCTTCAATTATTTGTTTTACATTGAACTATACAAACATTGAACCTTTACGCCGCCTCTTCTGTAAAAAATGTTAATACTACACTTAGGTAAGGTAAGGTTGAAAAGAGGTTGGAGATATTAATCCGCCCCATGACACTATGGACATGCACATAAGTCATACCACACTCCTAAGTTGGTTCATGTCTGGTATTGACGGTGTGTGTTAGCCGCGAAAGCCGGGCAATGACATAGGAAATGCTCCAACGTTTCATTATCTTCCTAACATGCCCCATACATTCAGTGAGCTCGTAGTCCTAGTCCTGTTTCGTTATTATTATACGCTATACTGACCTCCTTCTTCACTTCCTTTTATTGAAAGTCTAGTCTTTTCAAATACATACAACAATACATATTCACAAAACTGAGAGAAGCCTTAAAATAGATTTATTTGACAGTTCTATAAAGGAAATCTGTCAAATAAACATATTACAAATCTACATTAAGTTTTCTTAGCTTGAATCTAAAACTTGTATATATTTATATACATTTACACCGCAATCTACAAAACTTTATGATGATTTGAATTAGGTTTATTTGACATATTTCTTTATAGAGCTGTCAAATAAACCTATTTTAGTGTTTCATTAAGTTTTGGGAATAAGACCGTTAGTCGTTAAGGATTAAATAAAAGAAATTCTTATAAATACAAACCTATGCAAATCTATACAATATGGGACTCAAAATGAAATATTTTGGAGGCAAATTTGAATTTGACATCCACATTTATATTCAAGTCTTAATGGGCCGGGTTTATGACGATTTAATGGGAAAAACTGTCTCGAGTGTGTTAAAAATGGCGTACGGATGGAAAATGGCGGAGGGAAACAGAAACTTAATGGGTTGATTATGGATTGCAACCAGTGTTGCCACTCAAAAAAATTATTTTCTACCAAAATTTAAAAAAAAATCTTACCAAAACCTACCAAATGTTCTACAAGCCAAAAATGATATATGTTTTTATATTCACTACTGAAGTGTTGGTCATTTTGCTATTCCATCTTTCATACATCATATTATACATTTTCTACCCTACGACCATCTAGTATGTATATTTTATACATACTAGATGGTCGTTATATTCATAGATGATCTCGCTATCTCCCGATAAGAAATTTTGAATTCATAAAAGTCTGAGGTACTTTTTTCCTCGATATCAATGAACAACCCAAGGCGGATTTAAAAGGTGATCTCATTTGTATAACAATCCTATATCGGATCGTCTAATCCAAAATTTTCCTATCAAGCTGATGTACTTAACCGACATTGTCCTCAACGCAACCCATGGTACAATTAAGAGGTAGGGTCATTAGCACAACAACAAAAATCTACCCCCGACGAAACTACCTTAAGTGGCAAATGCTGTAAATTTAAAGGTTAGAGTGGTTTTAGAATAAACTTTGTTTTACAGCTTATCTTCCACAAATATGCATTTATATTTTCATCACTATAACACTGTTTTGTTGCTTATGTGTGGAATATCGGATCAAATAGAACACCTTTTAATATCTTAGAAAAATAACACAGCTGTGATATCAAGCCTTTGATATTTCGATAGCAAAATTAAAAAAAAATCACTCAGCTGTTCGCATGACTACCTTATCAGAGCATCCTGAACGCAACCATAGAATCTTGCGCTCGAGTGTGTGTACATGTGCCCGTATTATGAGAGAAAGAGAACGTGCAAAAAAATTGAGTGGTTTGCTGTGAATGTAAACAAAGAACTGTCATCTTAATAAAGTTGAAATCTGAATATTCTGCTCAGTTTTTCAAGCGGAATGCTGTCAAACTTCATACAAAAAAAAAAAAAAAACGTCGGCGAAACATTGGCTGAAAATCGGCGGAAAAGTAGTACTCTGTTTATAGTGAGGAAAATGCCAAAAAAAAACTACTATAGTGGCAACACTTGAAACTATTGCCAATATCATTTTAGTTTGTTTCATTGGTTTTAATGGTTCGTATTTCTTTATTTATTTGAGAAAAAGTATATAAAACTAGCTGAACCGGGCCCGCTCAGCTGCGCCTTCTTTTACTATATAGGGCACAAAATTATCCTTTGAACATTTATTTTCGACAAAAAAGATCTTTTAGTGAAATGCCTTGCTACGAAAAAAGTACATGCCTATCGTTGGATTAACAATAAAAGTGCCTTTATCTGAATTCCATATGATCTTTATTGGACCACGAATTCTCTCGCATGGTTTAATGTCATTCTAAAAAGTCGTTATTTCCGCCCGATATTCTGATGATGTCCGATTTAGGAGTGTTTGCGGGGGAGAGGTGGTCCCCTAGACACTTGGCTTTGAAAAAATATCAGCATCGTGCTCTTGTCCCAAATACCATATATATATACCCCATTGGTTGCCGTTGGTTTAAGTAGAGTATAAAGGATGAGGCGTCCCATAAACACTTGGCCCCAAAATTGATTATCAAATTAGTTTTCCAATCTCAAATACCTTTCATTTGAGCCACATAATGGCATGGTCGGCAAATTTTTACCCTTTGGGGGGTTTTTGGGGAAAGAGCGGTGCTCCAAATACATGGTCCCAAAGTTAGATTCTCGTATTCAACTCCCAAATACCTTTTTTTGAGCCATCGCAATATGGATGGTGAGTAAATAATTGCTGTTTGTGGTCTATTTTGGGAAAGCGGTAGATCCCAGAAAATTGGTCCCGAAAGTGAGCATCAATTTCATATGAGCCCCACATTGACATGGTCGGCAAATATGGCCGATTTAGGGATGTATTGGGGAGAGGGGTGGTGCCCCAAACACTAAGCCCTGAAAATATATCAGCTACGTGCTCTATTCTCATGTATCTATATATCATCTATTTGAACCCCATATTGGCATTGACCTCGAAATTACATATCAAATTAGTTTTCTAATCTCAAATACCTTTCATTTAACCCCCTTATTGCAAAAGTCACCAAATATGTCCGGTTTGGGGTATGGGCCCCAAAAACTATCAATATGGGCCCCAAAAACTATTCGTATTTTACACTCAAATAGCTTTTAGTTAAACCCCATATTACCATGGTCAGCAAATAAGTCATGTTTGGGGAGTGTTTTGGGGAAGGGGTGGACCACCAGAAACTTGGTCCCACGTTTGGATATCAAATTCGTATTCATTCATACCTTTCATTTGAGTCCCATATTTCCATGGTGGATAAATGTGTCCGATTTAGGGGTGTTTTGGGGGTTGGCGTGGCCTCCCAAACACTTTCTCCGACAATTGGATATCAGATACGTTTTCTAATCTTAAATACCTTTCATTTAAGTCCCATATTGTCGTGATTGGTTTATATATATATTTTGTAGGTTTTGGGAGTGGAGCGCCCCCCAGGTATCCCATCCGAATTTGGATACCAAATTCTTGTTTTTAGGCTACTATAAGAGAGCACACAAAAATTCGCTTAAATCGCACCACCCATCACCGAGATCTGGCGTTTCTGAAAATTAGGGTAATGGGGAGAGTCCGCTCCCTCTTCAGATATTAAAAAATGTAGTACTCTATTTTCACCACGGGATCATTATGCACCATATCTGAACATTTCAAGAAAATCGGTTCAGCCGTTTTTGAGTCCATAAGGAACACACAAACGAACAAACACAAATTTATTTTTATATATAAGAAGATAGAGAAAACAATAAGTGCAGATAAAGTAACGTGTTTTGGTATGGAAACAAAAACATTTGATTTCTGTCAAATTTCGCACGCGAAACTATTACAAATTTCAGCGGCTATTCCGAAAGCAGAATAGAATACCAACCGTAACTTGCTGGTTGTTTTCAGACGTTTATGTGAGACACGGCAACCGTGGCGAGTTTGGATAGAGCGAAATGCGCTTTACTACCCATTTTCCCCGTTACAGTGAATTGCATGGACCCCTCAACATCTGGACCGACCATATTTGTATGCAGCTGCCAAAATCCCTTTTTCGAATTGAAGGCATTTAACGCACAAAGACCTCATTTCTTACCCAGAATTTAGTAAATTTCGAAGAGATCCCTTAACACTCGTATCAGTTACAGTCAACATCAGAACTTATGCGTTTTTCATGAAATTCGAAATAGTATCAGTATTTTACCCCTGGTCATGGTCTATGGTTCACTCTTAACGAAAACACAGAAACGACTAGAGTTGAAATAATTTTGAGTGATCCGATGTATTTTGTTCAGTAATTAACTTTAAGTTGGAAAAATCTATCAAATATTGAGGTCAGCCCACCAACCTACCAAGAGAATAGAAAGCTACCAATTTTGATAGGAACCTACAAAAAACGGCAACCCTAATTGCAACTCAACTATAGTTACGTAAAATAAAACCATGAAAAACAATTTAGTTTAAGGGATTTTTTCAGCTGCTAAGAAAATTTTAAAAGAGTGTGCAATACAACAAAGAAATGAAAAAATTTCTTTAAGATATTTGCCTGTTGGATATGCAACCGAACTGGATTGCTTATTAAAATCGACCCAAATTTGTCTTTTTTAAGGCTCTAAACATGCACATAGATCATTTGCAATGGTCGTGAGTAACAAAATAACATTATTTATTCACTAAAACTTAATTTTGTACATGCAAAAAGAAGTATGAAGCATATGTATTTCCTATTGTTTATTAGTTAATTTTGTACAGTCGGAAACTCTGGCTGCATTGAACAAAAAACTCTCTTTGTAATCAAAAACTTATCGAGGAGCTCTTTAAAAAATACACAAAAGACATGAGAATAAACAACGCAAGAGGTATCATCCCACTGTTTTCTGTTTTTTGACACATTCAGAAAAAAAAAAACATTTCAAACTCTATACATAGACCAATTGCAACCTCTTTGCAATGAGACTTTCCAAAACCGCAATAGAGGTATCTAGCTATTGTCTCAAGTGAACCGACTTAAAAACGGCTGAAATGATTTCTTTTAATTTTCACAGACGGTTCAAACTGGTTTTCTGGTGAAAATAGGGCACAAAATAGTACGATACGTAAAGTCTGGAGAGCCCTCCCTCTTACCTTAATTTTGAAAAAACCGCAGAATTTTTGTTCGCACCATTGTAGTAAAACAACATCCGAAGATGTCAAACAAATTTGAGATGACGTACCCTATTGGAAGGCTCCCACAAACCGAAATGAATATACTTATCTCCACAGTATGGAACTTAAATGAATGGTATTAGTGAGTTGAATACAATATCTAGTTTCAAACCAAAGTATCTGGCTTGACGCCCAGAGCTTTGCCATAGGCCCCCAAGCGTTAGCTGGCCAACTATCGATAATCGCAATAATCGAATAATAAATATCGATAGTATCGATACTATCATAATATTCCATGAGAAGTAAACATCAGGAGATCGATTTTAGCCCCATGGGATGAAAACTGCGCCCTCTATAGGCGCAATGTATGTTATGGGATAGATTCAGTGGGGGATGGCTTATTTTTGTTAATTAAAAAAAAAAAAAATATTGAACTCTGGCGATAGTATCGATGGTGCCAATGATATATTGCCGGCTCTATCCAAAGCATGCCACCTCAAAATATATTTGGTAAATTCGGGATTTAGGTAACTATAACGGTAAAAAAACAAACATTCGCATCACCCATCTGTACTAAGAATAACAAATTTCGGTAAGAGTATAAAAACCCCGTCCCTACGGCCTTATAAACCCGTAATGACAATATTTAAATCAAATGAAAGGTATTTTTAAATTTGAGAGCCAATGTCTAGATCGATGTTCGATCCTTAAAAATTCCATTAAGAGGTAAAGACACCGACCATGACAATATGGATTTCATATTAAATGTATTTGGGTATGCTCTGACATCCATATCGAATTAATTATCTGACGGTTCGTTCGCCTACACAACAAACCCAAAATCTTTCCGAGTGAGCGTTTAGGCCAATTAGAATCACGTGGGATTAAAATAAAGGCATTGGAGAGTAAAATACTCTAATACTTTGGAGAGAAGTTTTACATGGCATAGTACCTCACAAATGTTGCCAGCATTAGGAGGGGAAAACCACCGCCGAAAAGTTTTTCCGATGGTCTCACCAAGAGTCGAAACCAGGCGTTCAGCGTCATAGATGGACATGCTAACCTCTGCGCTACGGTATGCCTTTATTTCTATTTCTTCAAGGACATAGAAATAAAGTCACAACGGAGCGGGTCCGGTCCGATATCAACACAGCACTATCGATGTAACATACTTACATAGATATAACAGAAATCATTACAGAAATAATGCTATTAGTACAGAATATGTTCATAATTATATATTTAACACTCTCTACACATCAATAATAAATCATTCAAAATTATAAAACAACGACAGTATCTAATTTTTAATAATTTAATTGATAAAAAAATTGGACTTATTTATTTCGTTAAAAATTATACTTCTAACCTGAAAGTTATACTATTAATGTGTGTCTGAGGTTGACCGACATTGCATTCACAAACATTAGACATCTTTTGTTATTATTACACTCTTTTTCATTCCGAGTGTACGTTTCTCCTGCAAAGTGTCGTATTTGTATCTCAGCCAACTGTCAACTGATATCGAAAATTGATAGATTTGTTTTATTGCAGACACCTTTAGTTTTGTTGTATTGGGAGAAGACTTCTCATACTCCCAAAGCTCCCAAAATCGATCAAAAACTTCAGTAGCTAAGGAGGGTCTGGAATTGCTCAGAGGCCGAAATTTTTGTCATGACACATAAGTATAAACTAATCATCATGTTGAGATTCGTTGGATCATTCAGTTCTAAACGGACCTTTAACTTTTATATCTTCTATATAGACCAATATTTTTCCATACAAACTGATTAACAATCTTTATTATAGCCCCTCCCGAGGATGCAGAATACACAAATGCCTAACATAGTGACTAAAACGTACAACAAATTGTATTGTAAATTATGTAATGAGTAAGTATTATTCATTTAATTGAACAACACTTATAACCAGGGATCTGGAGCGGGTACCTTTTTCCGCTCTGGCAATTTTTTTCGCTCCGCTCTCGCTCCTTTCCATTTAAATTGACTATCTATATTTCAAGTTTCTTGTTATACAAACCGTGCTCTATGAAGTGATACAAAAATCTTGTATTTATGTTTACAGTATCATGCAATATTCAACTCCGATTATATGTATTCTTGATTGCCATTTATATTGGACTATATCCTTCTAAAGTCCCCTATAAACCTAAATCCTAAATTGATTTCATGAGAGTCTAGAGGGCGCAGTTCTAAACCGATTAGGCCGAAATTTCGCAAACCGGTTTCTTTTATGACCTGCAACATTTTTGTAAAGTATAGTCTCAATCGGTCCATAACCGATTATACTTCTTGAGCCCCTAGAGAGTGCAATTCTTATCCGATTGGGGTGAAATTTTGCATAATTACGACGTCCAAGGATTATAAAGGGTGATTTTTTTGAGGTTAGGATTTTCATGCATTAGTAAAGGGTGATTTTTTTGAGGTTAGGATTTTCATGCATTAGTATTTGACAGATCACGTGGGATTTCAGACATGGTGTCAAAGAGAAAGATGCTCAGTATGCTTTGACATTTCATCATGAATAGACTTACTAACGAGCAACGCTTGCAAATCATTGAATTTTATTACCAAAATCAGTGTTCGGTTCGAAATGTGTTCAAATTTTGACAAATTTTGTTCAGCGATGAGGCTCATTTCTGGTTGAATGGCTACGTAAATAAGCAAAATTGCCGCATTTGGAGTGAAGAGCAACCAGAAGCCGTTCAAGAACTGCCCATGCATCCCGAAAAATGCACTGTTTGGTGTGGTTTGTACGCTGGTGGAATCATTGGACCGTATTTTTTCAAAGATGCTGTTGGACGCAACGTTACGGTGAATGAACACATTTCGAACCGAACACTGATTTTGGTAATAAAATTCAATGATTTGCAAGCGTTGCTCGTTAGTAAGTCTATTCATGATGAAATGTCAAAGCATACTGAGCATCTTTCTCTTTGACACCATGTCTGAAATCCCACGTGATCTGTCAAATACTAATGCATGAAAATCCTAACCTCAAAAAAATCACCCTTTATTTGACAGATCACGTGGGATTTCAGACATGGTGTCAAAGAGAAAGATGCTCAGTATGCTTTGACATTTCATCATGAATAGACTTACTAACGAGCAACGCTTGCAAATCATTGAATTTTATTACCAAAATCAGTGTTCGGTTCGAAATGTGTTCAAATTTTGACAAATTTTGTTCAGCGATGAGGCTCATTTCTGGTTGAATGGCTACGTAAATAAGCAAAATTGCCGCATTTGGAGTGAAGAGCAACCAGAAGCCGTTCAAGAACTGCCCATGCATCCCGAAAAATGCACTGTTTGGTGTGGTTTGTACGCTGGTGGAATCATTGGACCGTATTTTTTCAAAGATGCTGTTGGACGCAACGTTACGGTGAATGAACACATTTCGAACCGAACACTGATTTTGGTAATAAAATTTAATGATTTGCAAGCGTTGCTCGTTAGTAAGTCTATTCATGATGAAATGTCAAAGCATACTGAGCATCTTTCTCTTTGACACCATGTCTGAAATCCCACGTGATCTGTCAAATACTAATGCATGAAAATCCTAACCTCAAAAAAATCACCCTTTACAACCTACCGATACTTCCTTAGAGTTTAGAGGGCCCAATTATTATTTGATTTGACTGAAAATTTGCATATTGATTTCTTCCATAACCTTCAAATCCTTGTCAAGTATAGTCTGAATCTGTGTCTATTGCACCTATATAAGCAGATCATCCGACCTTATTTCTTAGGCATATACCGAAAGCAATTCTAACCTGATTCCAAAAAACAAGTAAAAACCCATTATGTTCGGCACGAACTTTGGATGTATTTGTTATCCTATCTTATTTAAAACCAACTATATCTATATTAGTGTCCAACTATGTGCCGATTTGGATCATATTTGGCTCAGGTACCGATAAGTTTATATACACAGTTTAAAACTTCAAGGTAATCAGGTTATAAATGAGGATTTTAAGGCCTAAGATCCCAGATCTGAGGATCAGTACATATGGCAGCTATAACCAAATATGGTCGACCATATACGGTTCGGATATTGGGTGGCAACTGCATATTCTAAATTGGTATCAAAGTATGGTGCGATCTGAACCAAATTTGGTTCGGACAAGGGAAATCCAGTCCAACTCACCGCTCCAAATTTCATCGAAATGGGAAAATACATCTTTTTTATGAGCTTAAGACACTTAATCGGCGGTTCGTACCATATGACAGCTATATCAAAATTTGGTCCTATCTGGTCTATGTTCAGTTCGGATAAAGAGACGCTTTGTGCATCTTACTGTTTCAAATTGCATCGACATCGGTTAACAAATGGGGTTTAAGAATCTTAATTGGCCGGATTATCAGATTATCTAAACATAGTTGGATCTGGACCTCGTTGCGGATGTCGACGGTATTTCAACAAAATCGGTATAACAGTCTATATGGCAGCTAAATCTAATAATGGTTCGATATTAACCATTTTCGGTTCGGATATTGAGGGCCCTAGCCAGGATTTTATTTTGAGGGGAGAAGAGGGGCCCACCTCACATTTTTTTCAAAATCCAAAATTGCTAAAATTCTTCTGTAACTGTGAAATTGGTAAAGATACATCCATTTTTTTTTAAATTGTGGTCGCTATTGGGTTTTGGGAACTGACCCCTTGGACGGGGACATTTGGACATAAAGTCAGTGCTGAATTTTGTATTTATTGTCAACACACTATTTATAAGTCGATCCAAATCATTCAAAGTGTGGTTGTCCTTGCGAATATCTTTGTTTTATAGTGAAAGTTTCGGTGAACCAGCTTCAGTATTTTAATGAAATTTTTTCATTTATGCTCATTTTCGCTCTCAAATTAGTTTTATGATTTCAACAGGTAATAGCTTGTGTCTTAAATAAATTTTAAAACTCCTTTAATAATATTTCAATGTAAGTAATTTCTACTAGAATTTTCATTCCCAAATCAGTTAGAGTTAGGATAGAGTTGTCGTAATGAAATTTCGATAACTCCAATCGTCCACTTTGGACGACTGGAACCTCTAATAAACATTTTCCCGTCATGTTTTGGGGGAAAATTGGCTTGTCAAAAGTCGGAAATTTTGTATATTCCCAAAATCAAACGAAAAAATGTCCCAAAATTCTTAAGAGTGAGATTTCGGAAACCGTTTTAATGTCTTGTTGCATTTGATGGTTTCTATATCAAAAAAATAAATTTATGGCAAAAATCCTACCTCTTTTGACAGCAGGTACGATTTTATGACAAAATCTTTAAAAACCACCTTTCTTTGCTAAATGGTCATAAAATATTAAGAAAATAATTTTTTTCGTTGCAGGAGATAAGGAGATAAAAAGATTTTTTGTTTTAAAAAAAATTTTCAAAATATTTAAAATATAAATTCTCTAAATTATAAATGTATAAAATTTCATCAAAATCGGATAACGGTATCGAGGTAATAAAAAGGCTTTAAAAATGTTTATGCAAAATGCAAAAATTATTGAAATTGTGGCCTTAAAAAATAATCTCGAGTTTAGATTGTCTTTAGAGAGATTTTCGCTGCAATTTAATCCATAAAAAATTCGTTTAAATTAAGCCTTTAGAAAAAATTTTATTAAAATCATGTTTTATAAAAACTTTTGTCTTAAAAAAAAAACTAAATTAAAATGTTGTGTTTAAAAAAAAAAATTATAGAAATTTTGTCTTTAAAAAATAATTTCGAGGAAGTTACGCTGAATTTTTGTCTTTAGAAAAATTTTATTGAAATTTATTTAGAAAAAATTTCATTAAAATTTTGTTTTTACTAAGAATTTCATTACTGTCTTAAAAAAAGAATTTTAAGGCGGGCCCTAGTCTCAGCAAAATGTCGTCATTGTAGAATATTATATAAAGGGTGATTTTTTTGAGGTTAGGATTTTCATGCATTAGTATTTGACAGATCACGTGGGATTTCAGACATGGTGTCAAAGAGAAAGATGCTCAGTATGCTTTGACATTTCATCATGAATAGACTTACTAACGAGCAACGCTTGCAAATCATTGAATTTTATTACCAAAATCAGTGTTCGGTTCGAAATGTGTTCATTCACCGTAACGTTGCGTCCAACAGCATCTTTGAAAAAATACGGTCCAATGATTCCACCAGCGTACAAACCACACCAAACAGTGCATTTTTCGGGATGCATGGGCAGTTCTTGAACGGCTTCTGGTTGCTCTTCACTCCAAATGCGGCAATTTTGCTTATTTACGTAGCCATTCAACCAGAAATGAGCCTCATCGCTGAACAAAATTTGTCAAAATTTGAACACATTTCGAACCGAACACTGATTTTGGTAATAAAATTCAATGATTTGCAAGCGTTGCTCGTTAGTAAGTCTATTCATGATGAAATGTCAAAGCATACTGAGCATCTTTCTCTTTGACACCATGTCTGAAATCCCACGTGATCTGTCAAATACTAATGCATGAAAATCCTAACCTCAAAAAAATCACCCTTTACTAGCCGAACCGGGCCCGCTCCGTTGCGCCTTCTATAACTCTCTAATATCTTTTTATCGATATATATATCGGATATCGAATTCGTGCCATTGTGGCCTATGACGCTGAAAGCATTCGAATCCTGGCGAGAACATCGGACAAAGCGGTGTTTATTCCCTCTTAATGTTGGTGACATTTGCGAGGTACAATGTCATGCCTGGTCATTTAAAAAAATTTCCACAAAGAGGTGTCGCACTGCGGAACGCCGTTCGGACTCGGCTATAAAAAAAAGGTCCCTTATCATTGAGCTTAAACATCCGCGGTTCCTGGTGGTCATGTTCTTCCTTAGGGTAATGTTCTCATTAGGGGAGGGATGGCACCTCAGACATTTCGACTCAAATATGAATATCAATTTCGAGCTGCACTTCCAAATCCCTTTAGTTTGAGCCCCATATTGCCACGGCCGGTAAATATGAACCTTTTGGAGGGTGTTCTAGGTTTGGGCCGGCCTCCGGCACTTTGCACAGAAATAGATATGAAATTCGTTCTTTATTTCCAACGGAATTGAAGTTCAGTTTAGGGGGAGCTTTGGGGCGTACCCCAAAACACTTGGCTCCAAAAATGGGTATCAAATTCGTTTTCTACTCTCAAATATTGTTATAATGGGTCAAATAACCCATTTGACGTATCTTTAGGAGGAAAAGCGCCACCTAGACTTGAACGAAAATTTTAATATCATTTTCGCAATCTACTCCCTAATACCTTTCATTTGAGTCCCATATAGCCATGGTCGGCTAATATGGGGGTATTTGGGGGTGGGCGAAATCCCATTACTTGGACCTAATGTTCTATGCCATATTTTTAATCTACTGCTTAATACTTTTCATTTGAGTCCCATATTGACATGATCTTCAAATTTTAATACCATATTCGTTTTCTGGTCTCCAATACCTTTCATTTGATACACTTATTGTGCTCAACGGACCACTTTCGGATACGGGTGGCGTTTTTGGGGTAAGGGGGAGAGTACGCCTCCACACGATATCTAAAAATTATATAGCCTTTGTTTCCCTCCAGACAAACGTACACAATCTAAGCAAAATTTCAAGAAAATCGGTTCAGCCAAGTATCATATAGTCATAATAGGTCTAATAGCGTTTTTGGTGGGTGGCGTGACCCCCAATACTTCGATCTGATTTTGTATGCCAGATTCGCATTTTGTATGCCCATATCGAAATGAACGTCCAATATGTCTGTTTAGGGGAGTTTTTGGATGGTGGCGGCCCGATGGGTACTTAAAATCAAATTTTAATACCATATTCGTATACTACTCTCCAATACCTTTTATTTGATACCTATATTGTCCCGATCGGTCCACTTTTGGTTTTGGGTTGTGTGTTTGGCATAAAGTTAAAATTAACAATAAATAAAAGACAAAAAAATAAAATATTTAAATTGGTTGCTGATGATTTGGATATTGTGAGGAAGAGTAAAACTGTCATTCAGATGGTTAGGTTAGGTTAGGTTGAAAAGAGGGTGAGAATACTAATCCGCGCCATGCAACTATGGATATGCACCTAAGCCAGTAATCGGCTTGCTGTGCGCTCTAAATACTAAAAAGTAACCTCGAAAATAATAAGCTAAATCAGGAATTCCGTGCTACTTACAAAATTCCCAATTGTTTTCCATAGCACGCCCCTAAGTTGGTTCATGTCTGGTGTTGTATACCCACCTAAATACCGGTGTCTGTTGGCCGCAAAAGCGGGGCAATGACATAGGAAATGCTTTAACGATTCTTCATCTTCCCCACATGTCCTACATATGCTCCCACTTGCCGCACCGATGTTGCATAAGTGAGTTCGTAGTCCTATGTGTCTCGTTATAATAATGAAAGCTATACTGACCTCTTGATTACGTTCTTTAATAATAGCCTCGTATAGGATTTTCGCTATTTCACAGTGTTAAATGCGCTTTCGTATCTTATGCCTTTAACTCGGACTGCGTCGACCCGACAGGCTTCAAGTTAATCAAGTGTATCGACGGCTGTCCTCTGGCCTTCACTGCCAAATCGTCTGTTTTCTCAGAATTAGACACGCAGCTTTGCATAAGTTTGGCTGGCTAGATATTTACATGATTTGACCAAGTTAATGAACTGTTAAAAGTCGCACCTTAATTCCTAGCACTAGACACAATCTCTTACCCAGGTTTCGTACGAGGGTTACCTTTCATATTTCGGGCTGCAATCTGACAACTCTTTCGTAAAGTTTGACATTTTGGAGGTTATACGTACTCTGAACGTTTTGACATACGATTCATCTGGCCCAAAAAAATGGAATTAAATCGTGAACATTTTCGTGCGATAATTTTTTACAACTTTCGACGTGGATTAACTCAACTACAGTGCATCGATGAAAATAAGTGTTTAAAGAAACACAAACAATATGAATCATGCCGTTCTCAAAGTTGGCGTTAGTCTCCTTCTTACACTCCAAGACTGTTCGTGACCGTTCCATACTGCAAGTAATTACCCTGATGGTCACTTTAAGGAGGCTCGCGTTAACACGAATAACTACCATGGATCGCTTATGACAAGGTCCAGGGCGATGACTTGAGACATATGTTGGAGGCCATCCTCAGCCATTCTTTTAGCCAAATCGTATAAAAATTGCGTCATAAATTTTCTCAAAAAAATCAAATCTGAAAATCTGTTTATATGAAAGGTACATCAAACTTTGAAGCGAATTACTATACATGTTGGAAGTCATAACTGTTCTAAACAATTAAAATTCCAACCAATTCAAATAAGAATTACGTGCTCTATCTGTTTATGGAGTGAAGTTGTAAATAATTGGGGTTAGATGTTAGAAGTCTTAGTAGAACTCAACGTGCCAATTCCAGGCTGCTTGAATAAGAATGACACCGTTCAGATGCTTAAGAACTCAAATTGGAAGTTTAGATAATATGAGATCATTTTTATTATTGTGTGCTGACATTCCCTGTGTCACTTCAGCAACACTCTCTGTTAAATTCTTCATCGTTTAAGATGTACAAAATATAATCTAAAGTTAGCTCCAATTCATTGATCCAATAAACAAAGGTAATGTTAAACGAATAAAACACAGATAATTAAAATAATTTAAATTTGTCGCTCTTGATGAAATACTTTTATAAAATATGTATGTTCCTTTTTTTAAATTTTTTATGAAATTCGGTTGATTCAAAAGTGTTCTGGCAACTCATTTTCAATATCCAAAGCATATCTTTAGGCTTTGACAAAATTGCTTACAACATTCAAAAGAATTTATCTAAAAACTAATGACACAAATTAAACATACCACAAAACTAGCAAAAACACACATGATTCTACGCTCTCTTAAAATAAGTACAAACATGTCCAAAACAAAGGAATGTCGTACATGTATTTAGATATGTAAACTATAGATAAATTAACAAAACATTGATACTTGATATCCATATATATATAAATATACTAAATGCTAAGCCTTAAGATAGACAACGAAACGAAAATGTTAGATACTATTGCTTACAGCGAACCGTATGCATTTGATGATGTCCAACCTAGGGCCTAGTGAGTTGTTTATATAAATAGTGGTCCCGCCAGATGCCATTAATTTTAAATAGTTTAATGATGGTAATAGACCAGTGACACCCAGCCCCTTTACGGTAGCGTTGATGGCAACTCACATGTATGTTTACGCTCTTTGCTACAGTCATTGTTTACAGTGTTGACAGTATTGGGGATTTCTCCCCAAAATTGTTGACTTTTACTATCGAAAATGGGGACTCAATTTTTGTCTTGGGGATTTCGTGGGGACTCGGAGCAAAAAATGTGTTCAAAAATATTTTTTACCTCTACTATTTTTATAGACATTTTTGTTAGACATTTAGATAACATCAATCGGTACAATTTACACCAAATTAAACTTGTTGTTTCATTCAGTACCATATAGTGTCAATCACGATTACCCGCTTATTATTGTATTATCTGTGATCGCCTGATATCGATAACTATTCAGGACAACTATGCGCTGAAATTCTACCCAGAACATATGACTGAAACTCTTATATATATATATATATATATATCTATATATATATATATATATATATATATATATATATATATATATATATATATATATATATATATATATATATATATAAATCGCACGATTTTGACTTCTAAAGCCACTGCAAGCGCATTTATAGCAGCACATCGAACGGATGTTTCTTTGAAACTACTGAGACGACGTAAACCGAGGTATTACTGTACCTCTAAATTTTTAATAAGTTTTAATTTTAACAATGAGCTTGAACTTGAATAGATCAGCAATCATTGATTTATGGGAAGTTTGGATATAAAGGAGATATTTTTCACCAAAGGGAATGTTCCCTTAAAAAATTGGAAAATTTATCATCTTGAAAATAAATAAAAATGGCTAGGCCGAATCAGGAAGTATTTCTGGTTCGAACCGTACAATTTATCACTGCCACAGTAATGGTTTAGTGTACTTTTCATTTTTTAATCATAAATGCTTTGTAAATGTGCACAAATTCCATGCTTAGACCTAAAAATCTCAATTGATGACCGAAACGACGGATTATCGTTAACCGATAGCCATAATGTTGCGTATTTTGCTTATTGGGATAAAGAGAAGGTTAAGAACTTCAACAAATTTATTTTTGTGTGTTTGGGAGGCTCAAATACGTATACATATCGTTAAATCCAATCAATAAAATCGGTATTTTAACTTGTGGGTTATATTTGAATTTCGATTTACGTCGCGAATTCGTGGAACTAAAAACGACGTAAATCGAGCTATTACTGTATTAGGTAAACCTAATATCCCTATTATGGTACAGGGAAGTAACGCTCAGTGACTTTTTCTTTTTTTTTTTGAATTGTTAGGATCTCAATAAGCCTATTACTGGTTTAAGTGCTGTCGGCCTGAACCTAAGGCAGGTCAAATTCCGCACCCCGTTCTTCAACCTTAACTAAACTAGTTAACTTAGGTTATATCGAATGATCGATATGGAACTTATTGAGGATAGAAATACGGAAATTTCAACTTGTTCCAAATTTAAGGCAAGTTGGACAGCAAACACATTATTCAATTATTCAAGAGTTAAATCGGGACAACGGTCTATAAGGCACCTTAATTGAAATATACGATCTGAGCTACATTCACCATGGGTTTACGTACAAAGGTCTAATGTAAAATATAATTTTAACTTTTTGGCAAAATCAGATAATATAAGTAAAAGCGTGCTAAGTTCGACCGGGCCGAATCTTATATACTCTCCACCATGGATCGCATTTCTCGAGTTCTTTTCCCGGGATCGCTTTTCAGCCAAACAAAGGATAACAGAATTGCTATGCTCTTGGAGTTATATCAAGTTTTAGTCCGATTCGGATCATAAATAAATTGAATGTAAGAGGCCATAGAAGAAGTCATTGTGTAAAATTTCAGCCAAAATTTCAGTGGAGTTAGAATTGCGACCTTTATGGGCTAAAGTAAAGACCGATTCGGACCATATTTGACAAGTATGTTGAAGGTCATGGGAGAAACCGTTGTACAAAATTTCACCCAAATTGGATAATAATTACGTCCTCTGGAAGCTCAAGAAGTCAAGATCCCAGATCGGTTTATATGGCAACTATATCAGGTCATGAACCGATTTGAACCATATTTGGCACAGTTTTTAGAAGTCATAACAAAACATGTTATGTAAAATTTCAGCTAAATCGGATGGTGCTTGCGCCCCAGACCCCAGATCGGTTTATATAACAGCTAAACCAGGTTATGGACTGATTTGGAAAATTAGCACAGTTCTTGGATGTCATACTAAAACGACATGTGCAAAATTTCAGCTTAATCGGATAAGAATTGCGTCCTCTAGAGGCTCAAGAAGTCAAGACCCAAGATCGGTTTGTAAGGCACCTATATCTAAACATGGACCGAAATGACCCATTTGCAATCCCAACCGACCTACACCTATAAGAAGTATTTGTGCGAAATTTCAAGCGGCTAGCTATACTCCTTCGAAAGTTACCGTGCTTTCGACAGACAGATGAACGGACGGACAGACATGGATAGATCGACCTAAAATGTCATGACGATCAAGAATAGATATACTTTATTGGCTCGTAGACGAATATTTCGAGGAGTAACAAACAAAATGATGAAATTAGTATACCCCCATCCTATGGGAAGGGTCTAAAAAGGGTACATGTGCAAAATTTCAGCTTAATCGGATAAAAATTGCGCCCTCTAGAAGCTCAAGAAGTCAAGACCGAAGATCGGTTTATATGGCAGCTATATCTTAACATGGACCGAAATGGCCCAACCCAATCCCAACCGACCTACAATATTAAGAAGTATTTGTACAAAATATCATGCGGCTAGGTTTACTCCTTCGAAAGTTAGCGTGCTTTCGACAGACAGACGGACGGACAGACTGACGGACATGGCTAGATCGACTTAAAATGTCATGACGATCAAGAATAGATATACTTTATTGGGTCGTAGACGAATATTTCGATGAGTTACAAACAGAATGACGAAATTAGTATACCCCCATCCTATGGTGGAGGGTATAAAAAGGGTATACACTCAAAAAGTCTTATCGGAAGATCGTTCTATAGGATCTTTATACGAATTCAATCGTATTTAATTTGGGCTTATGCAGGTCTAACAGAACTCATTGTCTTGCGAAATTTGCCTAACAGTATTAAATAGGCGCACACAGTTTAATCGAATGATCTGTCTGTACCGTATATGGTAATGTTGTCTTCAAGTCTTATTTATCTCACTATTACAAAATCGGATAGAATGTAATTTTTCAACGTACTTAAGACATGCAATCTGACGATAGATCTATTTATACAAATTGATTATTCTAAGGGCAATAGGTTGGACATGGTAGCTAATGCGACAGCAGCCTCAAAACATTCTATTCATTACTTCTGACTTCACACACAAATACTTACATATACGAAGGGAAAAACATACATATAAACATAAATACATACATACATACATATACACATACGCTAAAATTACAATTGGCAATTTGATTCGTTTCAAATCGGATTGATTTGATTTGATTTGAATCGTCTCCACTGAGCCGTATCGATTTAAATGGCTTTACACTTTAAGTACGCAGACATTGCGTTATTTACGTAACTTAAAATAAAAGCGAATTGGCAGTTAGTCAAGTTGCACATCAGAGACTCACAGGATCATCTCTATCTGGGTGCCACTACGCACACAGAGGCATACAGATTTACATCTCCAAAGACATTTACGTATATAAAAATTTATTTAAAGGCATTAAGTCTACTTGAATGGAAAACAAATAGAAAACACAACAGGATAGAAGAAGGTGAGATATAGATACGAAATGTAAGACTGATAGGCGAGGAGCTAGAGGGGATAGTAAGGCAAACAGAAAATCTGCAGATATAAAGCTTTGAACAGGATTTACGGGTCGCGGAATGTGGGGCAATGACAAAGAATGCCATGGTAAACGTTGAGGGTGGGGGAAAAGGATTTGCAAAACTAAAATTTTAAACTAGGAAGACTAGGATGAGAAGGATTGGTCGCTACTGTGGTTACAAGCTTACCGGTTTCGCTTTAGGCTTCTGTTTGGCTTGACGTTTAGGCTTCAACATATTCCGGAATTGCGGAATTTTTGTAATTTTCTTCCTGCAAAACGCCACCACTCCCACTCGTTCACTGTGCGTGCTGTCCTTCACTCTGAACTCCTTTCTCGTTTGCTTTGCCAACAATGGCTGCTGTATGGGAAACACTGAAACTTTGCGCACTGTTGACAGTGGGTCGCTTGTTACTGCTCGCCTTGTTCCGTTGTTCGTTGAAGGGTGGGGGATAGGCAGAACTTTCGCTCGCCGCAAAACGCAAGTGTGAATTCCGTTTTGCTCATGTACGCGCAAGCAGCTGTAGAAAGGAAAGCTTTTATGTTAGCGTTATTAAACTCATGTAGCCGTTGAGGTCCTTGCTTCATCAGCTTCCAGGCAAACGGTATAGTGTAAAAAGAATACGTGTGGCTGGCGGCTTTATTTATGTTGCAGCCGACAACAGTTGTTCTTTATCTGTCTGGAGATGGAAAAGACATTTGCGGCAGAATGGAGAGAGAGAGAGAGAACAAAAGAAACAAAAATGAAATCGGATTAAATTGCAAATTATGGAAATTTGCATATTCATTGAATTGCATGCAGTGGTATTGATGTTATTCCTAAGCAACTTTGGTTTGTCCTTGGTGTTGTCTCTGCTCCTCTCGAAGGTTACCACAGCTACGAAAACAAAAACGCATCGCCACATATAGCGAATAAGATTACACAAATAGCCAACCTAACATGAACATTTCCAACTTTTAGTAAATGTTCCCCCTGGGCACCTTTTCGCCGACGTCGTAGACGTCAACGCTAAAGTGGCGGACCGAAAAGTAAAATAAACGAAAATCTATAATTCACATTTTCACTTTGCCATTCAGCAAGATTTAGGCGTTTATCGAAGGTCGTTATGTTTTGTCAGGTGTTGCTGGAGAGAGATATCAATTTTACGCCACTGACTGGCAAACGGTAATAAAGTGCAGACAATTGAAGATTATTTCCATATTTTTTTTTGCCAACGTGTTGCATGGCCCTTGTGTAGACATTATTATAATTCAAACAAAGGTTCTAAATGGGGCCTGAATCCGAGGATAGTTCAATGGCTCTACAGAAGGTTGTTAAGACGAACACTAACTATAGTCTCAGTAGTTTGGAGGGCTGCAATGAAGAAAAAGTGCAACGTAAGGATAATACAACAGGTTCAGAGAACAGTTTCAGTGTATTTCAGACTATTCTAGATATCCGACATACAGATAAAGTGTGAGTGCAGCCACTGTGGCTGCACAGTCTTGAATTTACGAAACAGTATTGTCATCTAGAAATTCATGCAACACGGATGGTTCAAACCTTGCAGACAGAGTGGGCCTCAGTGTAGAACCCACTGAGGCCCACTCTGTCAGGACAGTACGATCACGAATATTCATGGAGTATAGGAAGGAGATAACCGCCTTCTCTGAGGATGGCACGATCAGCATTGTTTGTAGCAGTCTAAAGCGGATTAAGGGGGAATGAAAGAATAGATAATTTTGATAACATTTCCCCGGAAACTCTTCAACGGACAACGTGGCGCCAGAACTGTTGATCACTGGTATGCATTCGTCGGAGTTTATTAGGGAAATTGTGTCTGAGCCGACAATCCTTTGGGAGATAAAAAGTCGCTACTCTTTAAGTCGCCAGGCCCTTACTTTACTTTAATTGGCTATGACAGAATATTTGTTACACTATCCGAACGTAGAATAGCGGTCCAAGTGCCTCGATCTTCTGCGCTTATTCTAAAATCTCTGACACCAAGTTTCGAGATGTCTTCCACCACTTAATCTTTCTATCGGGCTTTTGGTCTTCCCGGTTTGCGTATACCACCGTGTTTTCCTTCAAAAGACTTCCTTGCTGGAGCTTCTTCATCCATTCTGATAACATGACCTAGCCAACGCAGCTGTTGTATTTTGATGCGAGTAACTATGATATCGTCGTCATACAGCTCATGGTTTATACGTCGCCTATATTCTCCATTATCGCAAACTGGTCCATATGTTTTACGAAGAATCATTCTCTCAAATACTCCAAGCACTGCCTCATCTGCTTTCACAAGTACTCATGCTTCAGAACCATATAACAGCACGGGCAGTATCAGTGTCTTGTATAGTGTAGTCTTCTTCTATCGAGAGGTGGCCTTGTTTCTAAACGGCTTTCTTAGTCCAAAGTATCATCTGTTTGCCAGTATTATTCTTTGCTTAATCTCAAAACTGGTGTCATTCGTTTTGGTTACCGCGGTGCCGAGGTAGATAAAGTTACTGACTGTCTCAAAGTTGTGGTTCCCAACTTCCTCCATTTTCTTCATCTCCTTGTGCAAGGCTTTTTGGGAGTTGAAACCATCCATTTGGTATTATCTCCACTTACTGCCAGACCCATTTTCACTGACTTTCTTTCGATTCTTTCAAAGGCTGCAGTTACTACTTCCGGTGACCGACCTATGATTTCGATGTCGTCGGCATAGGCGAGTATCATGTGTTATCTTGTGATGAGTGTGCCATATATATTCACATCTGCATCTCGTATAATCTTCTCCAGCAGGATATTAAAGAGATCACACGATGGGCTGTCTCCTTGTCTGAAACCTCGGTTGGTATTAAATGGTTCGGAGAGATTCTTTCCTATTCTTACTTAGGAACGCATATCAGCAAGTGTCATCCTGCAGAGTCTTATAAATTTTGCAGGGATACCAAACTCAGACATGGCTTGAAATACCTTTGAACGTTAAGGAGTATCGAAGGCGGCTTTGTAATTAGTAGAATAAGTTGGACTGTTTAAATTCACATTAATTATGCATGGAGAGTTAATTACTTCTTAATTACTTCTTTATTACTTCTTAATTACTTCTTTAATGGGGTCAAATCATGTTGTTATAAAACTGTCATTGATATGGAAATTATGTAGCCCTTTTTTTGTTAGGGGATCCTCATTGTACATTGATATCTATGCTATGTCACCCTTTCTTGTTGTGGGATCCTCATTATGTTGTTATAAAACTGTCATTGATATGGAAATTATGTAGCCCTTTTTTTGTTAGGGGATCCTCATTGTACATTGATCTCTATGTTATGTCACCCTTTCTTGTTGTGGGATCCTCATCATGTTGTTATAAAACTGTCATTGATATGGAAATTATGTAGCCCTTTTTTGTTAGGGGATCCTCATTGTACATTGATCTCTATGTTATGTCACCCTTTCTTGTTGTGGGATCCTCATCATGTTGTTATAAAACTGTCATTGATATGGAAACTATGTAGCCCTTTTTTGTAAGGGGAATGGGGGATTCGAACTTGTGTAAGCTGCTATTTCGATTAGGAATTTGGGATCCTACGTTTTTAGTTCTGGGTGTTATTTTTAAGGGGGGGATGGTGTTGATTTAACTGATAAGTGGGATTGAAACTATTTGGTTCGTCAATTATTGAGTTATAAAAATTCATTGAGTGTGACCCTCACTGTATGCTATGGGTCTTGCTCATTTCTTGTGTGTTGCGGTAAGGTAGAAAAAAGGGAATGTTTGGTTTAATTATTATCTAATAATTGTTTTCATGGGTGCCTTAGTTGGGGATTAATGTTGACTTTTTTCCACTTAAAGTGTGACCGTCACTGCATGTTATGAATGCTGTGGCACTTGCGCATTTCTTGTGTGTGTGTGTTGTAAAGTGTGTAGGATATGTTTATTAAGGGGTTGATGGTCGTTTTCTAACTCTGAGTTTTTAATATTTTGGTCTCTATATGTTGCCCGTGAGTGGTATCCATAAAGGCTTCATTGTGTTGTGAAATGCGACTAGGTAGTAAGGAATATAATCTGTGTGATTTCTAATAAAAACACGAAAGAATTCGAAAGAATTGTCGTTTTTGGAGTGGAGATCAGTCACCCAGAAAAAGTCACAGTTTGATGCGGTTTATGGGCTGGTGGCATTATTGGACAGTACTTCTTCAAAGATTATGCGAATCGTAACGTAATTGTGAATGATGAGCGCTATCGTGAGATGATATCCAAATTTTGTTTGCCCAGAATGCAAGAGCTTGACTTCATTGCCATGTGGTTTCAACAAGACGGTTTCACATGTCACCCAGCACGCGTAACAATGGACTTATTGAGAGGCGAGTTCGGTGAACATATTATTTCACGTTCGGGACCGGCCGGCTATTTTAAAGCTCACGTCCATACAGACAAGCCCGCTTCAATTGACGCATTGGAAGACAACATTGAAGCATTTATTCGTGAGATACCGGCCGAAATGTTAGAAAGAGTATGCCAAAATTGGACTAAGGGGATGGACCATTTTAGGCGCAGTCACGGTCAACATTTGCATGAAATAATCTTCAAACATTAAACTATATGGACAGTGTTATCGATTCAAATAAAGATTTCATGAATATTTCTTAATTTTATGTGTTTTTTTTTTTTTTTTTTTTTGTTTTTGAAAAACTTTCCTATAGCTCCTAAAAAATCACCCTTTGTATATAGATGTAACATAATTTAATTATAATTACATCAGTTTAAACATGTGAACAAAAAATTGTTCAACAATGTGAGGCCTCACAAAGTCAACAAATCATAAGTGACGATGAGGAATGTATTCCTGCAAATTCTATCCAGGAAATATTTCCAAACAGCCAGCCTATACCTGGATCGGTCGAAGACGATATGTTGCGGAAATCGGAAGAGGAGAAAGAGACCGAAATCCAGTTATTTTTAGTATTTTAGAAAAGTTTTTATAAATTTCCTGTAAAAGTATATAGAATTATAAATGAAATTTAAGAGAAATTTATATATTGGGTTGCCCAAAAAGTAATTGCGGATTTTTCATATAGTCGGCGTTGACAAATTTTTTCAAGCTTGTGACTCTGTAATTGCATTCTTTCTTCTGTCAGTTATCAGCTGTTACTTTTAGCTTGCTTTAGAAAAAAAGTTTAAAAAAAGTATATTTGATTAAAGTTCATTCTAAGTTTTATTAAAAAAGCATTTACTTTATTTTAAAAAATCCGCAATTACTTTTTTGGCAACCCAATATAACTAGCTTACCCGGGCCCGCTCCGCTGCTCCCTCTTTTACTTTATATGAAGCAAAAGTTTCCTTGGTATGATTATTTTCGACAATTAAAGAGCTTTTAGTGAAATACCATATGATCTTTATTGGTCTACGAATTTAAGTTTAGATGTATGGTGTACTCCTTTCTTAAAATACTTTATTTCAACCCGATATTCCGACGATATCTGATTAAGGGGTGGTTTTCGGGGGTTAGGTGGTCCCCCAGTTACTTGGCCCTGCAAAAATATCAGCATCGTGCTCTCCTTTCAAATACCATTTATTTAAACCCCATATTGCAATTGGTTTAGGGGAGTTTAAACGATGAGGCGTCCCTCAAACACATGGCCCCAAAATTGGTTATTAAATTCGTTTTCTAATCTCAAATACCTTTCATTTGAGCCACATATTGGCATGGTCGAAAAATGTTTACCCTTTAGGGGGTATTTTGGAGAAGGGGTCATGCCTAAAATACATGGCCCTACATTTGAATATCAAATTCGTATTCTACTCCCAAATACCTTTATTTGAGCCCTATATTGCGATGGTCAGTACAAAAATTGCTGTTTGTGGGTTTTTTTGGGAAAGGGGTATCCCCAAGAAAACTGGTCCCGAAAGTGGATATCAATTTTTGCTTTACCCCCCAATACCTTTTATTTAAGCTCCACATTGACATGGCCAGTAAATATGCCCGATTTTGGGATGTTTTGGGGATTGGTGTGGTCCCTCAAACCCTAAGCCCGGAAAATATATCTGCAACGTGCTCTATTCTCATATATCTATATATCATTTATTTGAAACCCTATATTACCATTGGCCTCAAAATTAGATATCAAAATCGTTTTCTAACCTCATTTAAACTCCTTGCAAAAGTCAGCAAATAAGTCCAGTTTGGGGCATTGGCCCCAAAAACTATAAATATTTAGTTCCATTTTCTTCAAGACCCAAATTGTCTTGGTGAGCAAATACCTCTTATTTGGAGGTTGTTATGGTGGGGGGACGTCCCCTCTAATGTTGATGATACGTGGTCTACTCCCAAATATCTTTAGTTTGAGTCCCATATTTCCATAGTCGGTAAACTTGACCGGCTTGGGGGTCTTTTGCGGGATGGGCGGCCACTCAGTGAGTTGGCCTTGAAAATATATATCGGATTCTTGTTCTACACTAAAAACCGTCTTATTTGGGCCTCATATTACAATAGTCAGCAAATACTTCCTATTTGGGTGGTGTTGTGGGGGTGGAGTGGTCCCATAGACATTTTTCCCGAAAATTGATATCAGATTCGTGCTATACTCCCCAAAGACCTTTCATTTGAGCCCCATATTGCTATGGTCGTAAATTAATCCCCTTTGTGGGATGTTTTTGGTGAGAGGCGGCCCCCCAAACACTTGGTCCCATATTTGAATATCAGATTCGAATTCTAGACTCAAATACCTTGATTTTAAGCCCCAATATTCCCATGGTAAGTAAATAAATCCTGTTTGGGGGTGTTTTGGGGAAGGGGTGGATCCCCCGAAACGTGGTCCCACATTTGAATATTAGATTAGTATTCTACTCGCAAATACCTTTCATTTGAGTCCCATAATGCCATGGTCGGTAAATATTTCCGTTGGAGTGGTCTCCCTAACACATGGTCCGACAATTGGATATTTGATTTCTTATCCTAAATACCTTTCATTTGAGTCCCATATTGTCGGGATTCGTCTAAATATATGTTTAGTAGGTTTTAGGAATCGCTTAAATCGCGCCACCCATCTCCGAGATGTGGCGTTTCTGAAAATTAGAGTAAGGGGGAGGGTCCGTCCCCCCTTCAGATATCAAAAAAATGTATTACCCTATTTTCACCACGGGATCATTATGCACAATCTGTGAAAATTTCAAAAAAATCGGTTCAGCCGTTTCTGAGTCTATAAGGAACACACAAACAAACATGTCCATGTTAATTTGTGTACAAACTACAGGGCACAGTTTTCATCCGATCGTCTTCAAATTTTGTACAGGCATGTCTTTCGGCCTAGAGACGAAGTCTATTGAAATTGGAAAAATTGGTGCAGATCCGGATATAGCTCCCATATATATGTTCGTCCGATTTGGAGTAATAATGCAATAAAATGGTCATTTGTCAACCGATTCTCTCGAAATTTGGGAGGAAGGATTTTTTTTTACGACTGTCGACATTACTGGTGAATGGAATGATGGAAATCGGTTTAGATTTAGATATAGGTCTCATATATACATATCGCCCGATTTTCACTCCTAGAGCCACTCTAAGCGCATTTATTGACCAATCTTGCCAAAATATTGCACAACGCTTTCCTCAATGACTAGCACAATATACATAGAGTTTGGTCAAAATCGGTTCAGATTTAGATATAGCTCCCATATATATGTTCCTCCGATTTGCAGTAATATTGCAATAAAATGGTCTTTTGTTTACCGATTTTCTCAAAATTCGGCAGGAGGGATTTTCTCTTGACTCTCAATATTAATACTGGTGTATTTCATGGAAATCGATTCAGATTTGGATATAGCTCTCATATATATATATATATATCGCCCGATTTTAACTTCTAGAGTCACTGCAAACGCATTTATTGTTACATCTTGCCCAAATTTTGCAAAACGCTTTCTTCGACGACTGCCACAGTTTCTGAGGAGTTTGCTCGAAATCGGTTCAGATTAGATATAGCTCTCATATATATGTACGTCCGATTTTGAGAAATATTGCAAAAAAAGTGATCATTTGTGTTCCAATTCTGTCGAAATTTTGCAGGAAGGATTTTCTTACGACTTTTGATACTGCTGGTGCATTTGAAAGAAATAGGCACAGATTCAGATATAGCTGTCATATATGTATATCGCCAGATTTTCATCCTAAGAGCCACTACAAACGCATTGCTTGACAAATCTTGCCAAAATTTTGCACAGCGCTTTCCTCGACGACTACTACATCATTTGATAAGTTTGCTCGAAAACAGTTCAGAATTAGATATAGCTCCCATATATCAGATTTTGGGTACTTTGCCATAATGTTGCCATTTGCCAACAGTAGTTTTTACATTTTAAACATATTTGCTCGCCGAGGTCCATCAAAATTGGTTCATAATTGGATATAGGTCCCACATTGTACTTATAGTGTACGTGTAGGGTATTATACAGTCGGCACCGCCCGACTTTTGCCCCTCCTTACTGGTTATATATAAGATAAAACAAAAAAAAAATTAAAAACTATGGGTTTTTTTTTTATTTTTGGAAGGGCGGGAGTTTTACGTAGTTTGGGATTGATTTTGGTTTGTTTTTTTTTTCCACTTAGAGATTTTATTGGTCAGCCACAAACATGTTGGAAGGTATTTAGATTGTATTGATAAACTAGTCGTGATACTTATGTTCATTGATGTTGTAAAGGTGTTGGAATGCTAAGGAGTTTGGATAGAAAAATAAAAGGTTTAAAAAAATTCGAAGAACTCTTATCTAGTAGAAATGTAAGAGAAATGGATTCCAATTTTGAAATTTAACCAAAAATATTCGATTTTAGTTCCATCTAACTCGCCATTGAACAAACATAGAATTGTTTTTATTCCGCCGAAGTACCCTTATTCAAAATTTTCGAATTGAATTTTTTCCTTCAAAATATATACATTTTAAAAAAATTCCAAGTGAATTTCTACCGCGCCAAAGTACCATCGTTTAAATTTTTTTTTTGTGATTTTTACCTAATTTCCAATGTGCGTTTATTTAAATACGCTAGACAAAAATTCGGTGCAGTGGTAAACAAAGCAAAAAAAAAAACAACCAAAAGAAAACATTTTAAATATAATAACAAAAATGGTTTCATACACTTGCGAAATTTGCCACGAAAATTTCGTATCCGTTTTGAATTTAAAAATTTGCGTTAAAGAAGCACATAGTCAGTGTATTATGTGTGTCGTTGTGCAACTAAGTAGGCATGCGCTTAATTTACACATGCTAGTCGCGCACAATAAAGAAAAAAAGATAAATATGGTGGTGGAAAATCCAAACTAAAGTAAGTGCGGAAATAACAAAACAGTGGAAAATCCAAAGAAAATATGCAGAAAGAAGAAAAACAATGGAAACAAGCACAGGCTCAACACCATTTTGTTAATATGCATTCAACGTCTGACGCTTCTCAACATCATCAACAACAACAACAACAACATCAACATCATCATCAACAACATCATCATCATCAACAACATCATCATCAACAACATCATCATCAACAACAACATCAAGTTCAAGAACAGTTGTTGTTGTTGATGTTGTTGATGATGATGTTGTTGTTGATGATGATGTTGTTGTTGATGATGTTGTTGTTGATGATGTTGTTGATGATGATGTTGTTGATGATGATGTTGTTGATGATGATGTTGTTGATGATGATGTTGATGATGATGATGTTGTTGATGATGATGTTGATGTTGTTGTTGTTGTTGTTGATGATGTTGAGAAGCGTCAGACGTTGAATGCATATTAACAAAATGGTGTTGAGCCTGTGCTTGTTTCCATTGTTTTTCTTCTTTCTGCATATTTTCTTTGGATTTTCCACTGTTTTGTTATTTCCGCACTTACTTTAGTTTGGATTTTCCACCACCATTTTTATCTTTTTTTTCTTTATTGTGCGCGACTAGCATGTGTAAATTAAGCGCATGCCTACTTAGTTGCACAACGACACACATAATACACTGACTATGTGCTTCTTTAACGCAAATTTTTAAATTCAAAACGGATACGAAATTTTCGTGGCAAATTTCGCAAGTGTATGAAACCATTTTTGTTATTATATTTAAAATGTTTTCTTTTGGTTGTTTTTTTTTTTGCTTTGTTTACCACTGCACCGAATTTTTGTCTAGCGTATTTAAATAAACGCACATTGGAAATTAGGTAAAAATCACAAAAAAAAAATTTAAACGATGGTACTTTGGCGCGGTAGAAATTCACTTGGAATTTTTTTAAAATGTATATATTTTGAAGGAAAAAATTCAATTCGAAAATTTTGAATAAGGGTACTTCGGCGGAATAAAAACAATTCTATGTTTGTTCAATGGCGAGTTAGATGGAACTAAAATCGAATATTTTTGGTTAAATTTCAAAATTGGAATCCATTTCTCTTACATTTCTACTAGATAAGAGTTCTTCGAATTTTTTTAAACCTTTTATTTTTCTATCCAAACTCCTTAGCATTCCAACACCTTTACAACATCAATGAACATAAGTATCACGACTAGTTTATCAATACAATCTAAATACCTTCCAACATGTTTGTGGCTGACCAATAAAATCTCTAAGTGGAAAAAAAAAACAAACCAAAATCAATCCCAAACTACGTAAAACTCCCGCCCTTCCAAAAATAAAAAAAAAACCCATAGTTTTTAATTTTTTTTTTGTTTTATCTTATATATAACCAGTAAGGAGGGGCAAAAGTCGGGCGGTGCCGACTGTATAATACCCTACACGTACACTATAAGTACAATGTGGGACCTATATCCAATTATGAACCAATTTTGATGGACCTCGGCGAGCAAATATGTTTAAAATGTAAAAACTACTGTTGGCAAATGGCAACATTATGGCAAAGTACCCAAAATCTGATATATGGGAGCTATATCTAATTCTGAACTGTTTTCGAGCAAACTTATCAAATGATGTAGTAGTCGTCGAGGAAAGCGCTGTGCAAAATTTTGGCAAGATTTGTCAAGCAATGCGTTTGTAGTGGCTCTTAGGATGAAAATCTGGCGATATACATATATGACAGCTATATCTGAATCTGTGCCTATTTCTTTCAAATGCACCAGCAGTATCAAAAGTCGTAAGAAAATCCTTCCTGCAAAATTTCGACAGAATTGGAACACAAATGATCACTTTTTTTGCAATATTTCTCAAAATCGGACGTACATATATATGAGAGCTATATCTAATCTGAACCGATTTCGAGCAAACTCCTCAGAAACTGTGGCAGTCGTCGAAGAAAGCGTTTTGCAAAATTTGGGCAAGATGTAACAATAAATGCGTTTGCAGTGACTCTAGAAGTTAAAATCGGGCGATATATATATATATATATGAGAGCTATATCCAAATCTGAATCGATTTCCATGAAATACACCAGTATTAATATTGAGAGTCAAGAGAAAATCCCTCCTGCCGAATTTTGAGAAAATCGGTAAACAAAAGACCATTTTATTGCAATATTACTGCAAATCGGAGGAACATATATATGGGAGCTATATCTAAATCTGAACCGATTTTGACCAAACTCTATGTATATTGTGCTAGTCATTGAGGAAAGCGTTGTGCAATATTTTGGCAAGATTGGTCAATAAATGCGCTTAGAGTGGCTCTAGGAGTGAAAATCGGGCGATATGTATATATGAGACCTATATCTAAATCTAAACCGATTTCCATCATTCCATTCACCAGTAATGTCGACAGTCGTAAAAAAAAATCCTTCCTCCCAAATTTCGAGAGAATCGGTTGACAAATGACCATTTTATTGCATTATTACTCCAAATCGGACGAACATATATATGGGAGCTATATCCGGATCTGCACCAATTTTTCCAATTTCAATAGACTTCGTCTCTAGGCCGAAAGACATGCCTGTACAAAATTTGAAGACGATCGGATGAAAACTGTGCCCTGTAGTTTGTACACAAATTAACATGGACATGTTTGTTTGTGTGTTCCTTATAGACTCAGAAACGGCTGAACCGATTTTTTTGAAATTTTCACAGATTGTGCATAATGATCCCGTGGTGAAAATAGGGTAATACATTTTTTTGATATCTGAAGGGGGGACGGACCCTCCCCCTTACTCTAATTTTCAGAAACGCCACATCTCGGAGATGGGTGGCGCGATTTAAGCGATTCCTAAAACCTACTAAACATATATTTAGACGAATCCCGACAATATGGCACTCAAATGAAAGGTATTTAGGATAAGAAATCAAATATCCAATTGTCGGACCATGTGTTAGGGAGACCACTCCAACGGAAATATTTACCGACCATGGCATTATGGGACTCAAATGAAAGGTATTTGCGAGTAGAATACTAATCTAATATTCAAATGTGGGACCACGTTTCGGGGGATCCACCCCTTCCCCAAAACACCCCCAAACAGGATTTATTTACTTACCATGGGAATATTGGGGCTTAAAATCAAGGTATTTGAGTCTAGAATTCGAATCTGATATTCAAATATGGGACCAAGTGTTTGGGGGGCCGCCTCTCACCAAAAACATCCCACAAAGGGGATTAATTTACGACCATAGCAATATGGGGCTCAAATGAAAGGTCTTTGGGGAGTATAGCACGAATCTGATATCAATTTTCGGGAAAAATGTCTATGGGACCACTCCACCCCCACAACACCACCCAAATAGGAAGTATTTGCTGACTATTGTAATATGAGGCCCAAATAAGACGGTTTTTAGTGTAGAACAAGAATCCGATATATATTTTCAAGGCCAACTCACTGAGTGGCCGCCCATCCCGCAAAAGACCCCCAAGCCGGTCAAGTTTACCGACTATGGAAATATGGGACTCAAACTAAAGATATTTGGGAGTAGACCACGTATCATCAACATTAGAGGGGACGTCCCCCCACCATAACAACCTCCAAATAAGACGTATTTGCTCACCAAGACAATTTGGGTCTTGAAGAAAATGGAACTAAATATTTATAGTTTTTGGGGCCAATGCCCCAAACTGGACTTATTTGCTGACTTTTGCAAGGAGTTTAAATGAGGTTAGAAAACGATTTTGATATCTAATTTTGAGGCCAATGGTAATATAGGGTTTCAAATAAATGATATATAGATATATGAGAATAGAGCACGTTGCAGATATATTTTCCGGGCTTAGGGTTTGAGGGACCACACCAATCCCCAAAACATCCCAAAATCGGGCATATTTACTGGCCATGTCAATGTGGAGCTTAAATAAAAGGTATTGGGGGGTAAAGCAAAAATTGATATCCACTTTCGGGACCAGTTTTCTTGGGGATACCCCTTTCCCAAAAAAACCCACAAACAGCAATTTTTGTACTGACCATCGCAATATAGGGCTCAAATAAAGGTATTTGGGAGTAGAATACGAATTTGATATTCAAATGTAGGGCCATGTATTTTAGGCATGACCCCTTCTCCAAAATACCCCCTAAAGGGTAAACATTTTTCGACCATGCCAATATGTGGCTCAAATGAAAGGTATTTGAGATTAGAAAACGAATTTAATAACCAATTTTGGGGCCATGTGTTTGAGGGACGCCTCATCGTTTAAACTCCCCTAAACCAATTGCAATATGGGGTTTAAATAAATGGTATTTGAAAGGAGAGCACGATGCTGATATTTTTGCAGGGCCAAGTAACTGGGGGACCACCTAACCCCCGAAAACCACCCCTTAATCAGATATCGTCGGAATATCGGGTTGAAATAAAGTATTTTAAGAAAGGAGTACACCATACATCTAAACTTAAATTCGTAGACCAATAAAGATCATATGGTATTTCACTAAAAGCTCTTTAATTGTCGAAAATAATCATACCAAGGAAACTTTTGCTTCATATAAAGTAAAAGAGGGAGCAGCGGAGCGGGCCCGGGTCAGCTAGTTATATTGGGTTGCCCAAAAAGTAATTGCGGATTTTTTAAAATAAAGTAAATGCTTTTTTAATAAAACTTAGAATGAACTTTAATCAAATATACTTTTTTTAAACTTTTTTTCTAAAGCAAGCTAAAAGTAACAGCTGATAACTGACAGAAGAAAGAATGCAATTACAGAGTCACAAGCTTGAAAAAATTTGTCAACGCCGACTATATGAAAAATCCGCAATTACTTTTTGGGCAACCCAATATATAAATTTCTCTTAAATTTCATTTATAATTCTATATACTTTTACAGGAAATTTATAAAAACTTTTCTAAAATACTAAAAATAACTGGATTTCGGTCTCTTTCTCCTCTTCCGATTTCCGCAACATATCGTCTTCGACCGATCCAGGTATAGGCTGGCTGTTTGGAAATATTTCCTGGATAGAATTTGCAGGAATACATTCCTCATCGTCACTTATGATTTGTTGACTTTGTGAGGCCTCACATTGTTGAACAATTTTTTGTTCACATGTTTAAACTGATGTAATTATAATTAAATTATGTTACATCTATATACAAAGGGTGATTTTTTAGGAGCTATAGGAAAGTTTTTCAAAAACAAAAAAAAAAAAAAAAAAAACACATAAAATTAAGAAATATTCATGAAATCTTTATTTGAATCGATAACACTGTCCATATAGTTTAATGTTTGAAGATTATTTCATGCAAATGTTGACCGTGACTGCGCCTAAAATGGTCCATCCCCTTAGTCCAATTTTGGCATACTCTTTCTAACATTTCGGCCGGTATCTCACGAATAAATGCTTCAATGTTGTCTTCCAATGCGTCAATTGAAGCGGGCTTGTCTGTATGGACGTGAGCTTTAAAATAGCCGGCCGGTCCCGAACGTGAAATAATATGTTCACCGAACTCGCCTCTCAATAAGTCCATTGTTACGCGTGCTGGGTGACATGTGAAACCGTCTTGTTGAAACCACATGGCAATGAAGTCAAGCTCTTGCATTCTGGGCAAACAAAATTTGGATATCATCTCACGATAGCGCTCATCATTCACAATTACGTTACGATTCGCATAATCTTTGAAGAAGTACTGTCCAATAATGCCACCAGCCCATAAACCGCATCAAACTGTGACTTTTTCTGGGTGACTGATCTCCACTCCAAAAACGACAATTCTTTCGAATTCTTTCGTGTTTTTATTAGAAATCACACAGATTATATTCCTTACTACCTAGTCGCATTTCACAACACAATGAAGCCTTTATGGATACCACTCACGGGCAACATATAGAGACCAAAATATTAAAAACTCAGAGTTAGAAAACGACCATCAACCCCTTAATAAACATATCCTACACACTTTACAACACACACACACAAGAAATGCGCAAGTGCCACAGCATTCATAACATGCAGTGACGGTCACACTTTAAGTGGAAAAAAGTCAACATTAATCCCCAACTAAGGCACCCATGAAAACAATTATTAGATAATAATTAAACCAAACATTCCCTTTTTTCTACCTTACCGCAACACACAAGAAATGAGCAAGACCCATAGCATACAGTGAGGGTCACACTCAATGAATTTTTATAACTCAATAATTGACGAACCAAATAGTTTCAATCCCACTTATCAGTTAAATCAACACCATCCCCCCCTTAAAAATAACACCCAGAACTAAAAACGTAGGATCCCAAATTCCTAATCGAAATAGCAGCTTACACAAGTTCGAATCCCCCATTCCCCTTACAAAAAAGGGCTACATAGTTTCCATATCAATGACAGTTTTATAACAACATGATGAGGATCCCACAACAAGAAAGGGTGACATAACATAGAGATCAATGTACAATGAGGATCCCCTAACAAAAAAGGGCTACATAATTTCCATATCAATGACAGTTTTATAACAACATGATGAGGATCCCACAACAAGAAAGGGTGACATAACATAGAGATCAATGTACAATGAGGATCCCCTAACAAAAAAAGGGCTACATAATTTCCATATCAATGACAGTTTTATAACAACATAATGAGGATCCCACAACAAGAAAGGGTGACATAGCATAGATATCAATGTACAATGAGGATCCCCTAACAAAAAAAGGGCTACATAATTTCCATATCAATGACAGTTTTATAACAACATGATTTGACCCCATTAAAGAAGTAATTAAGAAGTAATAAAGAAGTAATTAAGAAGTAATTAACTCTCCATGCATAATTAATGTGAATTTAAACAGTCCAACTTATTCTACTGTAATTAACAAAGAGATGGTAGATGTTGATTTGTCCTTCTCGGGTCTTTTCCAGGATTTGGCGCTGTGTGAATATCTGCTCCAGGGTGGATTTACCAGGTCTAAAGCCGCATTGATAGGGCCCAATTAACTCATTGACTTTAGGTTTTAATCTTTCACACAGTACGCTCAAGAGTATCTTGTATGCGATGGGGAGGAGACTTATTCCTCTGTAGTTGGCACATTCCGTCTTGTTTCCTTTCTTGTGTACGGGACATAGTATGCTGAGGTTCCAATCATCGGGTATGCGCTGTTCTAGCCAGATTGCGCAGATAAGCTGATGCATACGCCTTGTCATCGAGTCGCCTCCGGTCTTAAACACTTCAGCGGGTAACCCGTCCGTTCCTGCTGCCTTGTTGTTCTTTAGTTGGGTCACTGCGACTTGGACCTTATTCTAACTAGGTGGTAAACATTCTATACCATCATCATTGATTGGTCTTGCTGTTTCGTCTTCGCCGTCAACATCGGACACTTGCAGTTGGGTAAAATGTTCTTTCCATATTCTCAGCATGTTATCTGTGTCAGTTACCCGATTTTCTTTTTTATCTCTGCAGGAGGAAGTGCCTGCCCCAAAGCCACCGGTTTGAAGTTTAATTCTTTGGTAGAATTTCCGGACTTCATTCTGACTCCTGTACATCTCAATTCGCTCGCACTCACGTCTTTCCATTTCCTATTTCTTACTGCGGAATAGATGTTTCTCCTCTCTTCTTCATCTGGCGCGCTGCTTCTGATTGCAGGGTTGCTCTATATGCCGCATTCTTGGCTTCTGTAGCATCTCGACACTCTTGGTCGTACCATGGGTTTCTTGGAGGAGGCTTCCGGTACCCAAGTACGGATTTCATGGCATTTTCCATAGAGTGGGCAATTGTTTGTCACTGCGCCATTATATCATCGGGACAAGGAGTGCTTTCATCAAGTAGTTGGGTCAGTTGAGTGGAGTATGCCGCTGCCATTTGTTGTGTTTGCAGCTTTCCAATGTTCAGCTTCCGTACAGTGCCAGATCGTACTTTTCTTGCCATGTTCAAACGAGTGCGAACCTTTGCGGCAACAAGGTAATGATCCGAATCTACATTCGCTCCACGGATCGATCGTACATCTAACACGCTGGATGAATGACTACCATCTATCACAATGTGATCAATTTTGTTGCTCGTGTTTTGATCGGGTGCCATGTGGCTTTGTGAATTTTTTTATGTTAAAATCTGGTGCTACTAACTACCTTGGTTTTTGCCTCGGCGAAATCTATATATATATATGTATATGCTTAGCTTGTATCAGCATGTCGTATATGCCTGGGGGTTGGAGGGACACAAAAGTCATTTTCATTCCAGATCCCTGGAGACACCTGCCTCGGCAATAATATGCACATAGTAAGGGAAGCATTTCTTGACAATGAAGGTGCATCAACACTACAAGTTTATTAATAACTTACTAAAAGATGCATTTCGTCAGGCTTGGGATTTGTAGACCTAAAAAGATGGGTCAGCAGAGGATGCCCTCAAGGAGGTGTACTGTCTCCTCTACTTAAGAATATAGCCATTAACAATATATTACTGTCTATGGGGGAAAAAGTTGTAAAATAGGTCGCGTATGCTGATTACTATTGCGGTTGGAGGAAAGTTTCCCACTACTCTTACGATATACATCAGGAAGCTCTTCATGCCACAGCGAAGTGGGCCACCGAAAGTGATCTAGGCGTAAATCCGAGCAAAACAGAAGAAGATCTTTTCAGCAGGAGATACAAGTTACGTTCTGTGGCACCTGTCTCCGTGGGAAGAGAGAATGCTTCGTTTACTGAAAGGGCAAAAAACACCTAGGAAGGGCATTTTGACGGGCAGGAAATTTTACTATTAATCCAACATTTTAGAAAGCGGCGCAAGAAAGGCAAATGTTGCCCTATACATCTGCAAGAGAGCCATTGGTAAAAGTTGGGGCTTTAAACCGCGAGTCTTGCATTGGGTATACACTGGAGTTGTCAGACCTATAATGCTATATAGTGTTGTGGTCTGGTGGACGGCGATTTAAAAGTCCACCTACTGTTCAATAGTCAACCGGATCCAAACGATGGCTTGTTTGTGCATCACAGCCGCACTGAGGATGACACCATCTGATGCACTGAATTTAATGCTACATCTAATGCCTCTGAACATTGAGCGAGACGAATTGCTGCGACCGCTGCTGTGAGGCTGAGGGAGCTTTTTCTTTGATCATGCGGTGTCTGTGTTAGCCGCTTTTTGATAAAAAAGTACTTTACGTCGCAATGTCATAACGACGATTGGCATAGATATCTTCTCAGACAGCCAGGCAGCCATTTAATCCCTGGGGAACATTTTTCTGAATTCAAAAGCCGACCCCCACTGTAGCAGATCTCTCAACGAGATGGCTGAACAGTTCAATATTCACCTGCTCTGAGTGCTGGGCCACAGAGATATCCGCGGGAATTGAAGAGCGAACGAGACTAGGAACTACCTGACACATTCCAGGGAAACTGGAATCTGTGGTTATGCCTCTAGCGCCATGTAAGCTAAGCCTTCAGGATCAGGTCCGAAGGGCAACAAATGAAAAATTGTCACAAAGGGGGTTGTGAGCATTTCAAAAGGGGTTCCTTTTTAGGTTTTCATTTCTTTGAGAATTTTTCTGATTTAGCGGAAGTGAACATTTGCAAGCTCTTGGGCTTTTTAAGCGATCTGGATGGTTACAAGTCATAAAAAATACGACGTTTAAGATTTTAGCCAAATCGCAAAACAATTACGCCCTCTAGGCGCTACAGAAGTCAAATCGGGCGATCGGTTTAGATTAAAGTTATTTTAGATTATGGACCGATTTGGAGCATACTTGGCATGGCTTTTGGAAGCCATAGCAAAACAATGTGTCTTCTAAAGGCTCAAGGAGTCAAATTTGAAGACCAGTATATATGACAGCTATAACTGGTTCTGCAACGATTTGTAGCATACTTGGCATGGCTTTTGGATCCCATAGCAAAACGTTGTGCCTTCCAGAGGCTCAAAGAGTCAAATGATTCTGGACCGATTTGGACCATACTTGTCACAGTTATTGCACTTCAAAACACAACATCTTTAGAGGCTCAATAGGTCAAGATCCGAAATCGATTTATGTGGCAACTAAATCAAAACATGATATGGCCCATTTATAATCCTAATGAAGCACCTTGCCTTACTCCTTCGAAAGTTGCCTTACTTTCGACAGAGAGAAAGACGGGCGGACGGACATGACTAAATCGACATTGAATGTCAAGACAATCAAGAATTTATAAAATTTTTTGGTTCTGGTAGAACCGGAATGGCGAAATTAGTAAACCCCCATCCTATGGTGAAGGGTATAAAAATATGTATTTAAAGGACTTTTATTTTATCGGAGCAGAGCGGATTTCAAGATTGGAAATCGCTATGATATAATAGGCCTGCTCCTCTCCGAATCCACGGTTTTAATACCCAATTCCACCAACAAAAATCGAGCTTCTATCTATTCTCGTATTCGTTATCACAATTTCCATGTATGCCACATTTAGATTCGTTTGTTGTATTAACTAAATTTTTAGTTGCGCTCTAGGTCGACAATAATAATTCAATGTTCCACCCTTTAATCACCTGAAGATGTCTGATAAAAATAAATCATTTGTAAATGAAACAATTCAAAGATATCCATTTAACAACACCTTTCAATGCGTCGGTGTTCGGGGCGAGGGTGAGGGTGACAGAAAACATGATTTTACTGTGATTAATGGACGTGATATGTAAACCAACACCAGAAGCACCACAGAAGTGTGGTTGCTCCATGTAAACAAGAGTAAGTAATTGTTTGATGGCATTATATATTGGGAACGAACGAACAAAAATTACCACCATTGCCGATGAGGATGGAGGCCATGAGGCGTAGGAGGAGCAACAGCAACCACTGACAAAACAATGCGACAAGGAATATATTGTAATCAAATTCCCAGGAATATGTGAGCATTCGCATTAGAAACACATAAATATTTATATAATTATGAATGAACAATAAGGGGGGAACAACAAGCCATGAATAAAAACAAAAGCACGGTCATTGGTGAGGTCTGATTTATTTACAAAGGTCTATGCAACAGAAAAAAAAAAACAGGAACATAAATACAAACATATAAAAAGGATAATGGCATTTTGTGTTGACCCTTTTTGTCTGTTAAAATTGCATTAAAATCTTTATTATTTCTTTTCTGTGTAGGACAAAAAGGTGGGTAAACGTAGAGGACAACAGGACGCAGACAAATTTGTACAACAGGACAGTGCCGAAGGCAAACATAACAATTTCAAAAGAGCAAAGAACTTTCTTACCTTTTTCGGTTTCTTCAATTACACAGTACGCGAATACTGATGATAAACCTGAACATGATTCGAAGTGAATTTGCCCAACATGGAGAAGGCCGATTGTGTGTGTTCACCCGACTCCTAATTATTGCACGTTATGAAGATATGTCCAAAAAAAGAGCACTGAAATTAAAATCAAATAAAAAACATTTTTATTATTATACATGAGATAAATATTAGTACATATCTTAATTTTAACGGCCTTATTCACAAAATTTCATGATATTGTCGATCTTAAAGAACTTTCAAAAAAAACTATTTTAAGGCTTCATAAAGTTTTGTGAAAAAAGTTTGTTTCCGTCTTTTAAAAATAAAAATATTCACACATTTTCATAAAGCTTAGGAAATAGCTATAGTCAGGCCCTAAGTTTGGGTGTGACATTCTCGTATTCATTATCAAGTAAGATCCGTATGAAATGCTCGAATAAATAAATTAGACAATCTGGTATTAACAAGGCTTGTTTTTATACCCTACACCACTACTGTGGTACAGGGTATTATAAGTTAGTGAATTAGTTTGTAACACCCAAAAGGAAGAGAGATAGACCCATTGATAAGTATACCGATCGATTCAGAATCACTTTATGATTCGATTTAGCTATGTCTGTCTGTCTGTCCGTCCGTCTGTCTGTCCGTCTGTCTGTCCGTCTGTCTGTCCGTCTGTCTGTCCGTCTGTCTGTCCGTCTGTCCATGCTAATTTGTGTACAAAGTACAAGTCGCAGTGTTTTCATCCGATCGTCTTCAAATTTGGTAGAGACGTGTTTTTTAGCCTAGAGACGAAGCCTATTGAAATTTGAAAAAATCGGTTCAGATCTGGATATAGCTCCCATATATATATAAATGCAATAAAATGGTCATTCGTTAACCGATTCTCTCGGAAGGATTTTTTTTTACGACTCTCGACATTACTGGTGAATTTCATTGAAATCGGTTCAGATTAAGATATAGCTCTCATATATATATTTCGCCCGATTTTCATTTCTAAAGCCACTGCAAGCACGTTTATTGATCAATCTTGCCAAAATATTGCACAACGCTTTCCTCAATGACTACCACAATATACAAAGAGTTTGGTCAAAATCGGTTCAGTAGATATAGCTCCCATATATGTATATGTAATAAAATGGTCTTTTGGCAGGAGGGATTTTCTTTTGACTCTTAATATTACTGGCGAATTTCATGGAAATCGGTTAAGATTTAGATATAGCTCCCATATATATATCGCCCGATTTTAACTTCTAGAGTCACTGCAAGCGCATTTATTGATACATCTTGCCAAGATTTTGCAAACCGCTTTCCTCGACGACTGCCACAGTATCTGAGAAGTTTGCTCGAAATCGGTTCAGTTTTAGATATAGCTCTCATATATATGTTCGTCCGATTGTGAGAAATATTGCAAAAGAGTGATCATTTGTTATCCGATTCTGTCGACATTTTGCAGGAAGGATTTTCTTATGACTCTCAATATTACTGGTGAATTTCATAGAAATCGGCCCAGATTTAGATATAGCTGTCATATATGTACATCGCTTGGTTTTCACTTTAAGAGCCACTGCAAGCGCATTTATTGACCAATCTTGCCAAAACTTTGCACAACGCTTTTCTCGGCGACTACCACATTATCTGAGAAGGTTTCCCGGAATCGGTTCAGAATTAGATATAGTTCGTCAGATTTTGGATAATTTGCCATGATGTTGTCATTTTTCAACCTAATTTTTGTAGTTTGAACATATTTGCTCGCCGAGGTCCATCAAAATTGGTTCAGAATTGGATATAGGTCCCACATTGTATTCATAGGGTAGGTGTAGGATATTATACAGTCGGCACCGCCCGACTTTTGCCCTTTCTTACTGGTTTTATAATATTCCTTGTCAGGGTGAACTCAGCCTGCATGATAATAACAGACTTTCAATTTTTTTTCTAATCGCCATTTTTTTTATAAAACCTAAATATATCGATATTTAAACCTATAAATTGACGTTTGGTCATAATCTGGCCACACATTTTTCAGATTTGATCTTTTTGATTACCGTTCCTTGATATGTGATCAGTTTTGCCACTGTTGATTTGCCATTTCATAATAAATAAAATTATAGCACCAAATGCGGCAAAAAGTGGTCGAAAGTTGGGCCTCTCGGTTGGGATTTATTAGAGCCAGCCCTTATCATAATAAGAAAGTTTTACTCAGAGAAATTTATTAGCAAAAATGCTTGCTGTAACATCACAAGGTCTGCTGAAAATGGGACAGCAGTAATTTGTTGCTGAGGAGTAAACATTTTCTGCTGTCTTCAAATACTAAAGAGTTAAAATAAGCTCAAAAATATTTCAAAATTTTTTATATTCCATTCTTTCTTTCAATTTCACATGCATGTAACGTAATTTTTTTTTCTTTAGTTGTCTAGAATTTGCTATTTTTTAACGAACTTAATAATTATGCTTTTAAACAAAAAAATTACCCCCAAAATTTGCACACTTTTTTATTTATATAAAGCAAATACCTCAATTTCACCGCTATAGATAAAATCTAATAATTTTCAAAAAAAAAAAAAACAGACATGATAATTTCTCAAACAATATTCGCAAATATTCGCATCTGTCGAGTTCTTTGCGTAGTATCTCTTTATAGGCAAACAAAGAATAATGAGTAAGGACGGAGGAGGAGGTGGAGGGGAGCTATTATCAATTTATAGTCCAATTCGGGGCTCAAGAAGCAAAGTAGGGAGATCATTTTATATGGGAGCTGTATCAAACTATAAATCGATTCAAACCATATTGCATATGTATATTGAAGGTCATGGGAGAAGCCGTTGTACAAAATATGTGCCAAATCAGATGAGAGTTGCGCTCTCTAGATGCTCAAGTATTCAAGATCTCTGATCGGTTTATATGGCAGCTATATCAGGTTATGGACCTGGAAGTGATACCAAAACACCACGTGCAAAATTTCAGTCAAATCGGATAAGAATTGCGCCCTCTAGAGGCTCAAGAAGTCAAGACCCAAGATCGGTTTATGTGGCAGCTGTATCAAAACATGGACCGATTTGGCCCATTTACAAACCCAACCGACATACAATAATAAGAAGTATTTCTGATAAATTTCAAGCGGCTAGCTTTACTCCTTCAAAAGTTTGCGTGCTATCGACAGACAGACGGACAGACGGACGGACATGGCTAGTTCGACTTAAAATGTCACGACGATGAAGAATATATATATTTTATGGGGTCTTAGACGTATATTTCGAGGTGTTACAAATAGAATGACGAAATTAGTATACCCCCATCCTATGGTGGAGGGTATACAAATTTTTAACTTTAAATCAACAGAAAATGATTGCAGATATCAGCAAACTTCATTATCTGGGTGTTCCGGAGCTCCTCGAACCCTCAATTTTTACACTATTTGAGTGAAATTTGGACACTTGTATTTCATTTATGCTTTCCTATCAATAAACCTACACTAAAATGGTTCATATTGGTCCACAAATATATATGGTTGCCAAAAAAATCCGATCTGACGGTTTGTTTTTTCAATTTTCATCCGATCTGGCTGAAATTTGGGACGTGAAGTACATTTCATTGCTTTTTGTTCCTTTTCGACATGATTTTTTCCCATGTTTCCCGTTATGTTATCGACAGCTATACTGACCTCAAAGGTGGTCTCACGCGAACAGACAGCAGAAAACAGCCGGCCAGTTTGACGGTATTAAGATTAATTCTGTGTTTACATTTACAGCAAACCACCCTTTTTTGGTCTTAGGTCCATAAAAAACCTTAAATCGAGAGATCGGTCTTTATGGCACCTATATCCAAATCTGGACCGATCTGAGCCAAATTAAAGAAGAATGTCGAAGGACCCACCATAACTCACTGTCCCAAATTTCGGTGCCATCGGGCAATAAATGCGCCTTTTATGGGCCCAAAACCTTAAATCGATAGATCGGTCTTTATGGCAGCTATATCCAAATCTGGACCAATCTAAACCAAATTGAAGAAGGATTTCGAAGGCCCTAACACAACTAACCGTCCCAAATTATAAATGTGGCTTTTATGGGCCTAAGACCCTAAATCGGCGGATCGGTCAATATGGGGGCTATATCAAGATATAGTTCGACATAGCCCATCTTCGAACTTATACTGCTTATAGACAAAAAAAAAAAAAAGAATCTGTGCAAAGTTTCAGCTCAATATTTCTATTTTTGAAGACTGTAGCGAGATTTCAACAGACAGACGGACGGACATGGCTAGATCGTCTTAGATTTCTACGCTGATCGAGAATATATATATTTTATAGGGTCGGAAATGGTTATTTCGATGTGTTGCAAACGGAATGACAAAATGAATATACCCGCATCCTTCGGTGGTGGGTATAATAATTGGAAAAAAATCAATATTTATATGAAGCAAATGCTTTAACTGTTGGTTAGAAGGTAACAAATTATATATGGTTTTATTCAAAAGTTGAAAAGTTTTAATTTAATATCAGCAGACAGTGTTTGCTGTTATCAGCAGTCTAATTTCTTTGGATGAAACAATTGCGCTTTATGGTAGTACTTACAGTATGTACACAAAAATGTCATCGCCTCATATTTAATGAAAATTTAACGCTGGGGGGATGCCGATTTGCTAATGAACGTAAAAAGGAAAGCAAAAAACTTAGTTTAAAGATGATCAGTTTTCCAACTTTTAATGAAAAACATTCCCATTAATGGAAATAATTTTTTTCTAATACTAAGGATTTTTTTTTAAATTGTAGGTCAATAAATCCTTAACCTTGCGTTTTGTTATTAAAGAAAAAACCTTACAAAAAAGAGTCTTTAAATGTTTAATTTTTATACCCTCCAACATAGGATGGGGGTATACTAATTTCGTACTTCTGCTTGTAACTTCTTGAAATCTTCATCTAAGACACCATAAAAAAAGTAATGTATATATCGCCGTGACATTTTAAGTCGATCTAGACATGTCCGTCCGTCTGTCTATCGAAAGCACGCAAACTTTCGAAGGAGTAAGTAGGTCGGTTGGGATTATAAATGGGCCAAATCGGTCCATGGTTTGATATAGCTTTATATGGCAGCTATATCAAAACATGGACCGATTTGGCCCATTTACAATCCCAACCGATCTTGGGTCTTGACACGCGGTCTAAATCCCCACCTTTTGGCAATGGCTCTCTTGCAGGTGTATAGGGCAAGAGTCGCCTTTCTTGCCCTTTCCAAAATGTTGGATTTGAATTTCCTGTCCAGCAAAACACCCAGGTATTTTGCGCTTTCAGTAAATGGAACATTCTCTCCACCCAAGGAGACAGGCTCCACTGTAGGCAACTTGTATCTCCTTGCTTCATTAGCTGAGTCAGTTGACTCTTACAACAACGCTATGTAGGATATTTTCTGTTTGAAATAAAAACCTTCAAGTTTCTAAAGACAAATGCATGGTATTTTAGGAATTTTATTGTCCATATTGATCGATTTCACATAACACTCAGTAAACATAATATGGTGAAAACAGCAAAATGAAATGTTTACATTGACTTCTACAATTTGATTGTCTGCAATAATATTAATAAGTAAAAGCGCATTAAGTTCGGCCGGGACGAACTCTGAATACCCATCACCTCGAATATACATGTAAACCTCATTACGTCGATTCAAGGGAAAAATACACCATATATGAAATTTTAGCAGCTATATCGAAATATTGTCCGATCTGAACCAAACTCGCCAGGGACGAAGAGGGTCTAACACAATTCACCAGCCTAGACCATAAAAGGGGAATTTGGTCCACATGGTAGCTACATCCAGATATAGTCCCATTTACACCATATACAGGATGGGTAGGGGTCTAATATAACTTATTGGACCAAAATTCAGCGATATCGAGCAATAAATTCGACTTTTATGGCCCTTATACCATAAATCAGGAGATTTGTATATATAACAGCTATATCCATATATATTCCGACCTATCACAACGTACTTTGCCAAATCAGTTAATATATGCTACATATATGTATGTATATGCTTTTATGGGCCCAAGAACTTAAATCGGGCGTTCGGTATATATGGAAGCTACATCCAAATGAAGCGCTATCTTGACCATACTTGGTACAAACTCATAGTGGCATACCTTAGCGAAATGGGTTAATAAATGCGCTTGTTATTGGCCCAAGATCTTAAATCGGGAGATCGGCATACATAGCAGATATTTCTAAATATTGATCGATCTAGGCAATATTGACAAGGTAACTGTGCCAAAACTCAGCGAAATCGATTAACAAATACGCCTTTTATGGGGCCAAGAACTTAACAAAGTTTCAAAACTGTTCAAAGTTTCAGCTCAATATTTCTATATTTTAAGACTGTAGCGTGATTTTAACAGACGAACGGATGGCCCCAATAGTCCCATTAAAAGATCACTGCATAAATCATACAGGACTTCATGTCAACGTAATAACACAGGACGGATTTACTCAAAAGTTGAGTAAATATTCATACAAATGATTTAATCGCTTTAACCAAATGTTATCGCCAGATTCCCTGCAGCAGACAATGGCAAATAAATAAAATTGAGTCGTAAAAGATAATAAACATTTCATTTGGCAATAATTTTTTAATGATGCGACGAAGTGTTACTTAAATCTACCACCATTGCAACGTGGAATATTTACTTTGCCACATCATTTGGTGTAAAATTTGAAGACAATTTTACGAAGCCTGTCAGTTTGTGTGTTGTACTCACGATACAGTCTTCAAAAAGTAATTTATTGAACTGATATCTGGCATAGATCAGTTTAAGTTTGAAGCACGTCTATGTATCCTAAGCACAGAGATTTGTAAATTTGGTATCAAAAAATTGTTTGTGGGCAAAAAGATCTTTCTTCTGTTTACTATTATCTGTACTGAATTTAATTTTGTGTTTATATTTTGAACATCTTCGTCGAAGTCCCGTTGAAGAGAAGTTGATAAACGATCTAAGGAGGGGTTTGCCGAAGACTCTTGGTTCTTGACTCAACAAGCTCAATTTCATCCTATCTTACCGTATTTGCGATTTGCCTAGGCCATCGCCCCTTTCGGGCAAAAATGTATGCCCCAGGAATAGATGGAATATTAATAGGAGGCTTGGTGCGACTGTCTCTTAAACTTCTACCAATAAGAAGAGACTTCCCAACCTCCCACCAATAATAAGACGCATCTGGTAATCATCCCAACCCCAAAGAACTTAGGTGAACAATAACATTGTGGATGCAAAAATCTTTGCTAATGTTGCTAAGAACAGCTTGACAAAGACTGTAACTAACAAAGGATAAGAAGAACGCATCGCTGAAAAGGAGCAGCGTGTTATTAGAGCGACAGCCATTGGTACAATCTGACGTCTTTAAGGAGCTGCCAGGACCTCCTTCAGATTGTGACGATGATGCCGGTACACTAATAGAAAACAAAGATTACAAAATCAAGCATCAATGTTATGATCATGAACAAACGTTGCTGAAAATATTGTCAACATGCGAGCATGATCTCTACAAAATGTAATCACTACAAAATGTCTGTGTATAAGGGTGTGTCAATTCGTAAGGCCCAAAACATGCTCACCAAGCGGAAGTTTGATTTATTTTGGTCTAAAATTTATGAAACTTCCGATTTTGTTGTTGAAATCCTGAAACCCGATATTAATTTTAGACCTATGGATTCTTGGGCAAAAATTCTTACAACTTGTCGCAGACTACGATTTTTACTAGCGCTAAAAATTAACCCACCCTAGTATGAACACCAACCTTAAGTAAAATGTCTTTGAAAACCTTGCATGAATAACGGCGGCTATATTGCAATACAGTAAGGCGTTTGTAGACAAACAGACATGGGAAGTTTGGAACACAGGCTCATTTCTCAGAAATACATAAAATCTTAAAAAAAAACTATGCTCCAGATGTTCTCAGAATAAGAACGGTTGCGGACAGTTTCGAAAGCTTAGTTAAAAAAAAACTTTTAATGACTTATGAACATTTGTGGTTGATTTCATAAAATCTGTGTGTTGATTCAATTTTATGAACCTACTGGCTGACCCGGGCCCGTACTTTATATGGAACAAAAGTTTCCTTGGAATATTTATTTTCCACAATTAAAGATCTTTTAGTGAAATACAATGCTACGAAATAGTATATCGCTTGACTAACAGTTTAACAATATAAGTGCCTTTATCTGAATCCCATATGATCTTTATTGGTCTACGAATTTAAGTTTGGATGTAAGGTGTACTCCATTCTTAAAATACTTCATTTCAGCCCTATATTCCCATGATGTCTGATTTAGTGGTGTTTTCGGGGGTGTTTTGGGAAAGGTCCTACATTTTAATATCAAATTTGTATTCTACTCCCAAATACATTTATTTGAGCCCCATATTGTGATGGTCACTAAAAAATTGCTGTTTGTAAGGTATTTTGGGAAAGGGGTAGACCCCCAGAAAATTGGTCCCGAAAATACCTTTCAATACCTTTCATTAAAGCCGCACATTGTCATGGTCGGTAAATATGCCCGATTTAGGGATGTTTTGGGGAGTGGGGTGGTCCCCCAAATTCTAATCCCTGAAAATATATCAGCAACGTGCTCTATTATCATATATCTATATCATTTATTTGAACCCCATATTGCCATTGCCCTCAAAATTGGATATCAAATTCGTTTTCTAATCTTATTTAAACTCCTTATTGCAAAAGTCAGCAAATATGTCCGGTTTGGGGTATTGGCCCTAATAACTATGAATGTTTAGTTCCACTCTCTTTAAGACCCAAATTGTCTTTGTGAGCAAATACGTCCTATTTGGGGGTTGTAATGGTGGTGGGACGTCCGCTAGATAGTTGGCCCCTAATGTTGATATCAGATACGTGGTCTACTCCCACATACCTTTAATTTGAGCCCCATATTTCTATAGTCGGCAAATATGACTGGCCTGGGAGGTGTTTTGGGGGATGGGCGGCCACTCAGTGAGTTGGCCTTGAAAATATTTATCGGATTCGTGTTCCACTTTAAAAGCACTCTTATTTGAGCCTCATATTGCAATAGTCGGAAAATACTTACTATTTGGGTGGTGTTGTGGGGGTGGCGTCGCTCCGTAGATACTTTTCTCGAATATTGATATCAAATTCGTGCTTTATTCCCAGAGACCTTTCATTTGAGCCCCATATTGCTTTGGTCGTAAATGTGTCGCCTTTGGGAAATGTTTTTGGTGAGAGGCGGCCCCCCAAACACTTGGTCCCATATTTGGATATCAGATTCGTATTTTACATTCAAATACCTTTTATTTAAGCCCCATATTCCCGTGGTCAGTAAATAAGTCCTGTTTGGGGGGTGTTTTGGGGATGGTGCTGTCCCCCAGAAACGTGGTCCTACATTTGGATATCAGATACGTTTTCTTATCCTAAATACCTTTCATTAGAGTCGTCCCATATTGCCACGGTCGGTAAATAAGTCCAATTTAGGTGTGTTTTGGGGCTTGGGGTGGTCCCCCTAGCACTTGGTCCGACAATTGGATATCAGATACGTTTTCTTATCCTAAATACCTTTCATTTGAGTGCCATATTGTCGTGATTGGTCTAAATATATGTTTGGTAGGTTTCAGGGTGGGGCAGTCCCCCAAGGTACCCCATCCGAAATTTGGATCCAAATTTTTTTTTAGGGTACTATATGAGAGCACACAAAATTTCGCTTAAATCGCACCACCCATCTCCGAGATCGGCGTTTCTGAAAATTAGGGCAAGGGGGAAGGTCCGCCCCCTTCAAATATCATAAAATGTAGTACCCTATTTTCACCACGGAGTCATTATGCACCATCTGTGAAAATTTCAAGAAAAACGGTTTAGCCGTTTCTGAGGCTATAAGGAACATACAAACAAACAAACACAAATTGATTTTTATATATAAGATGGTCAATTTCTTGACGAAAATACCCAAAATCAAAAAAATGGCGGTGAATAATGTTTGCGTGAATAATGTTTGTCGCGTAACTTTCAGTTATCTGTTATCCAAATGAGTCAAAAAACTTAAAAGAGGTCGGGTAAGCCTTTGCAAACAACCAAAAAAGTCTTGAAAAATCGAGCCAGAAAATAGCCCGAACAAATTTTTTTAAGGAACGAGGCGATCAACTTTGTCCTAGAAGTCTTGCACATAATCTGGTTGACACCTCAAATAGAACCTTTAATATTTCGTGAAAATAAATTTTTCCGTTCAAAAATGGCAGACTTTTTTTCGTTAACGTTTTCTCCATCCCACTGTGGGTTCAGCGTTTTGATCACGTCGATGACGGGAAAGGCTTAAAATCTTCGAATATTGTATTTTAAAGAATATTGTTTTATTAATGCATACGCTTCTTTAAGGCATAAATAAATTGCAGCGCAGAAGCACAAGAACTAATTAAATATTCTTAAAACTGTATGTGTACACCAATCAATGAATACCTTTTATGGCTAGTCGATGTATTTATTAAGAGAGAGAGAGAGAGAAAGAGAGAGAGAGAGAGAAAAATTACCAATTTTTATTGAATACTGAAAAAAAAATTGTCAGACCACAGATGGATTGGGTCACAGACAATATTTTTTCAAATTGCTGGCTCTTTTTAGCCTCCACCATATGATGGGGTATACTAAATTCGTCTTTCTGTCTGTACCTCTTCGAAATATTCGTCTAAGACCCCATAAAGTATATATATTCTTGATCGTCCATCTAGCCATGTCCGTTCGTCTGTCTGTCGAAAGCACACTAACTTTCGAAGGAGTAGAGTTAGCCGCTTGAAATTTGGCACAAGTACTTCTTATTAATGTAGGTCGGTTGGGATTGTAAATGGGCTATATCGGTCCATGTTTTGATATAGCTACAGGGATCTAGACTTCTTGAGCCACTAGAGGGTACAATACTTATCCGGCTGAAATTTTGCACAATGACTTCTATTATGGGCTTCAACATTCAGTTCAAATATGATCCGAATCGGACGAGGGGTTTTTTTATGATTTCCAACAACTGTGCTCAGTATGGTTGAAATCGGTTCATAACCTGATATAGCTGTCATATTAACTGATATTGAATATTGACTTCTTGAACCACTAGAGGTGCTGAGTATGGTTTAAATCGGACCATAGCCTGATACAGCTGCTATATAAGCCGATCTTGAATTTTTATTTCTTGAGCCACTGGAGGGCGCAATTATTATCAGATTTGGCTGAAATTTCCATGATGTGTTTTATTAGGACTTCTAATAACTGTGCCAAAAATGGTTAAAATCGATGCATAACCTGATATAGCTGCCATATAAATCGATCTGGGATCTCGATTTCTTGAGCCTCCAGAGGGCGTAATTATTATGCGATTTGGCTGAAAGTTTGTACAACGACTTCTTCCATGACCTTTAACATACCTGTCAAATATGATTCGAATCGGTCTATAACCTGCTATAGCTCCCATATAAACCGATCTCTCTATTTTATTTCTTGAGTCCCTAAGGGCGCAATTCTTACTCGAATTGGCTAAAATTTTGCACAATGACTTCCACTATGGTCTTCAACATTCAATTCAATTATGGTCCGAATCGGATCATAAGTTGATATTGCTCCAATATTATACTAAATATTTTCTTTCGACCTTTGTTTGCCTAAAAAGATATACCGGGAAAAGAATTCGACAAATGCGATCTATGGTGGAGGGTATATAAGATTCGGCCGGCACGCTTTTACTTGTTATTTTATTTTAGGTGAACATTTACAAGCTGAGCGAAACTTTAAGAGCATGATTTACACAACAATTCATAACTTTAGCCTTTATGTTGTAAAACAGCTTGGTGCTCAAAATCGTTAGGTAATTTTTTTACGTACCCAGATAGCAACACACGGGAAAGAATAAATTACATTACTACAGTTTAACAACTTTCTACATACACAACGAATTAATATATTAGTCAAATTTGTGCAATATACTTCTAGCAAATTTATTTCAATTGATTTTCATGTTAAATCTGAGTGTTCTGTTCAGCTTTTCAAGCGGAATGCTGTCAAACTCCCTTAAAAAAAAACGTCGGCGAAACGTTGGCTAAAAATTGGCGGAAAAGTAATACTCTGCTTATAGTGAGGAACATAATAAAAAACTAAGTGCCAACACTTGAAAGAATTGCGGACATCGTTTTTGTGTTGGTTTCAATGGTTCACTTTTCTTCATTTATTTGCGATAAAATAAATTAAATGGAGAAAACAATAAGTGCAGATAAAAACAAGTAAGAGCCTGGCTAAGTTCGGCCACCATGGACCGCATTTGTCGAGTTCTATGCGCAATATCTCTTTTTAGGCAAACAAAGAATATTGAATAAGAACTGTTGTGCTATTGGAGCTATATCAAGTTATAGTCCGATTCGGACCATAAATGAATGCTGAACATTGAAAAAGTCATTGTGTAATATTTCAGTTTTTTTATTCGAATAAGAATTGAGCCTTTATATGGGAACTGTATCAGGCTATTGATCGATTTAGACCATATTAGACACGTATGTTGAAGTTCATGAGAGAAGCCGTTGTACAAAATTTCTTCCAAATCGGATGAGAATTGCGTCCACTAGAGGCTCTAGAAGTCAAGATCCCAGATCAGTTTCTATGGCATCTATATCAGGTTATGTACCGATTTGCGCCATACTTATCACAGTTTTTGGAAGTCATATCAAAACACCTCATGCAATCTTTTAGCTAAATCGGATAAGAATTGCGTCTTCTAAAAGCTCAAGAAGTCAAGAGCCAAGATCGGTTTATATGGCACCTATACCAGGTTATGAATCGATCTGGACCATACTCCGCACAAATGTTGAAGATAATACCAAAACAGCACGTGCAAAATTGCAGCCAAATTGGATAAGAATTGCGCCTTCCAAAAGCTCAAGAAGTCAAGACCCAAGATCAGTTTATATGGGAGCTATATCAGGTTATGTACCGATTTGCGCCATACTTAGCATAGTTAGCATATAACAGAACACCTCGTGCAAAATTTCAGCCAAATCGGATAAGAATTGCGCGCTCTATGGGCTTAAGAAGTTAAGATCCAAGATCGGTTTATATGACAGCTCTTTGATATTAAAAATGTATTTGAATCATACTCAACACAATTGTTGGAAGTGACACCAAAACACTACGTGCAAAATTTCAGTCAAATTGGACGAAAATTGCGCCCTCTAGAGCCTCAAGAAGTCAAGAACCAAGATCGGTTTATATGGCAGTTATATCGGTACATGGACCGATTTAAACCGTACTCAGCGCAATTGTTAGAAGTGATACCAAAACACTACGTGCAAAATTTCAGTCGAATCGGACAAGAAGTGCGCGCTCTAGAGGCTCAAGAAGTTAAGACCCAAGATCGGTTTATATGGCAGCTATATCAAAACATGGACCGATTTCGCCTATTTACAATCTCAACCGACCTACACTAATAAGAAGTATTTGTGCAAAATTTCAAGCGGCTAGCTTAGCTCCTTCGAAAGTTAGCGTATTTTCGACAGACAGACGGACGGTCAGACATGGCTAGATCGACCTAAGATGACATGATGATCAAGAATATATATACTTTTTAGGGTCTCAGACGCATATTGGGAGGAGTTACAGACAGAATGACGAAATTAGTATACCCCCATCCTATGGTGGAGGTATACTAATTTCGTTCGGCCGGGCCGAGTCTTGGGAATTCGGCTTAAAATGTATACAAAATAAATTCAGCCAAATCGGACAAAAATTTCGGATTGTAAGGGCTCAAGAAGTCAAATCGGGGGATCGGTTTATTTCGGAGCTATATTAGGTTGTAGGCCGATTAATACCGTACTTGGCACAGTTGTTGGAGTCATAACAGAACACCAACTGCAAAATTTCAGCCAAATCGCGGCTTCCAGGAGCTCAAGAAGTCAAATCGGGAGATCGGTTTGTATGGGAGCTATATCTACATCTGAACCGATATGGCTCATTTGCAATGCCCAACGACCTACACAATATTAAGAATATATGCAAAAATTCAAGCGGCTAACTTTTCACGTTCGACCACTATCGTGACATCGACAGACTGTCGGATGGACGGACGGACATGACCAGATCGACTCAGAATGTGGAGACGATCAAGAATAAATATACCTTATGGGGTCTTAGACGAATATTTCGAGGTGTTACAAAAGGAATGACTTTTCTAGTATAAAACTGTACGTTCTATACCGCAAAACAAAACAAAAATAATATGCAGTACATACATTTTTGGAGTACATTTTGCAATATCAGGCTAACTTAAACTGTTTACCAGCTAAAAATATCAGAACATTTTTGACGTTTTAGCAAAAACTTACTGCTGTCCTATTTTCGAAACATTTTGTAGTATTAGAGAATATAATTTTTTTGTTCTTACGTTCAAATTTCTCTGACTATAGCCGTTTGCAATTTTGCACAAATACATGATGTAGATCGGTTGATATTATAAATGTCCCTACTCGAGCCGAATTTGGAAAAGGTTCTATAACGTCCGAACGAAAGAACCGTCCGTCTGTCGCATGTTATCTCTATACAGCCTTCAATAAAGAGATATTGAGCTGAAAATTTGCACAGACTCTAAGGTCTCTGGCCCATAAAAGCGGCATTTATTGCACAATGAGTGCATAAGTCGAATTTATATGCTGCCGACTTCCGAGATCGGACCTAATTTGGATATCTCTGAGTTACGGTTTCAAACCCATACAAAGGCTGCTATATACGTTTCTGGCTTAAGCAACTCCATGTATTGATAAGTGAAATCTGTTCCTAAAGAACACTCAGAGAATTTTTTTTAGAAAAAAACAAAAACAATTTTTGCTGTAACAGCAGAAATTCTGCTGAAAATGGGACAGCTGTAATTTGTTGCTAAAACAGAATGTTGTGCTCATTTCAAATTTTAAAAAAATTAAAAGAGGTCAAAAATTTCACAAATATTTCAAAAAAATTTATATAGCATTTTATCTTTCAAAATTACAAGCAAACAACGTAAATAATTTTTATTTTTGCTTTTACAATTCGTTAAAAGCTCTCTTTAAGGTGTATAGGGCAAGAATTGCCTTTCTTGTCCTTTCCAAAATGTTGGATTTGAAGTTCAATTTCCTGACCAACAAAACACTCAGGTATTTTGCGCTTACTGTAAAAGGAACAGTCTCTCCTCCCAAAGAGACACTGGTGAAAACTTACTTACCTCCTGCTGAAGAGAACCACTTCCGACTTGCACGGTTTTACGCCTAGACTACTTTCGGTAGCCCACTTCGCTGTTGAACGTAGAGCTTTCATGGAGTTATCGCTAAGAGTGCTGGCAAACTTTCCCTAACCACAATAGCCACGTCATCTGCATACGCGACCACTTTTACAAATTTTTCTTCCAGGGATATTAATATATTGTTAATGGCTATATTCGAAAGTAGAGGAGAGAATATACTTCCTTGAGATGTTCCTATGCTGAAAATCTTTCGCTTGCGTGTGCTAAAAATTTCCTGCTTTTGGAGTACAAATTGCCTTAGTATACCTCCATCCCACAAGTATATGTGACATGCCGATACAATCAGAGTATATCTGCCTAAGCCAAGGAGCTATTCTGTCGGATTTAATTTAAACACAATTTCCCCAATAACCTCCGAATAATGCATACCAGTGAAAACCTCTTCTGGTGTCATCTTGTCCATTGGAGAGTTTCCCGGGAAATGTGTACCAACAAGTAGTTCTAGTGTTTCCTCACTAGACATATTCCATACATTCTCTGACTTCTGAATATATTCCACCGTAATAGCTCTCGAGGACAGAATCTTCCTTAGCCTAGAGGTCTCAGATGTATCCTCTACCTAGCTGCAGAATTCCACCCACGATTTGTTCTAATCCTTTCTCAGCGCGCCCTTATATTTTCTTAGCTCAGCCTTATAGACGTACGAATCGTGTGGTACACTCGTATCTCTCGTTCTGTTGAAGAGTTTTCTTCAGCCCTTCTTTAGACCAACCAGTTCTGGGGTCCACCATGGCGTTCACTGTTTGCCCCTTGGCTTGTCACTAGGACATGCTGGCACAAGCGAATCATTCAGGGCCTTCGTGATCGGCTAGACCATAATGTCTATGTGCTCCTCATTTTCAACTTCCTTTTCCCGTCTAAGAGGAATAGTCGGGCAGAATATGTGCCGAAATTTATCCCAATCTTTTCTTCTGTAGAATTTTTGCCAAGTCTGAAACCAGTACAACGATTATCAAAAAGCTGTGGTCGCCCAACACTTCCAGTTTCATATCCATCCGCTTATATCTCTCAATATAAATAAACCTGGATCTGGTAATAATGGTCAATATATTTCCTTCTTTACAGATCGCCAGATTGCTACTTATAATATATTCGATAAGCAGCTCACTCCTTTCGTTGATATCCGAACTTCCCCATATGCATTAGCATCACTTCCTACAATAAGACTCTTCCTCTATGTAGAAGTAGCTTCAACAAGATTAAGGCTTGAAGGTATATATATATATATATTGGGAAGCCAGCTAGTAATGAGACTTATTAATTTCAAGGCTACTACTGAGACCTCAGTGCTTAGCGACGAAAGAAGAAAAACATTTAGACTACTCTTTGCAAGAATACAGACTCTGTGTCTCCCATTTTCCGTATCCTTGAGTAGTTAAATCCAGGAATTCTTAGTCCACAAACCACTCCTCCACATTACTGGACAAGAGACACGTCAATGCTAGTGGCATTAAAAGGACCTTTAGTGCTGCCAAAGCGGCCTTACAATGGTGGAGATGTATAGGACCATTATCGGGATTCAGAATTTCCACCACTGTTGCGCTAACCTTGTTTTCTGACTCCACCAGATTCCTCACAAGATTCCTTGGATCTTGCCATGATGAGTTTCTTTACGCATCCAAGGGCAACTGAAAAAACAGTGCCTCATAACACCAGACACTTGCTGTGTGGACGATTCCTCTTTAGAAGCTTCACTAGCTGCTGCTGTCGAAGTACCTTTAGAGCTCCATCCTTTCCTGCTGGCACACAACTTTTGTTTGACATAGTTCTCTTGGTAATGCGATGCCGTCCAGGTGACCACAGCCTTTTGGCTCACTGTGGTGCCATTTACGATTCTAGACGAGTAGCATTTATGTGGAATCTCCTCATGAGAGCCTTCTCCTTATCGGTGAGAGTTTTAGGATCATTTGCCCCAAGGCTCTCAATAAACCTGAGAGCGATGCGGCTCTCATTATTCCAACCTCTTAAAGAGCGTATAAGTCCAATTTTGACGATAAAATTTTTATAGGTCGCTGCCTGCGACAAATACTTTGAATTTTCTGGCCTTGTCCTATCTTTCATCCGCCAGTCCGTCTGTCGAAAGCACACTAACTTTCGAAGGAATATAGCTAGGCGCTTGAATTTTTGCACAAATACTTCTTATTAGTGTAGGGCGGTTGCGATTGTAAATGGGCCAAATCCGTCCATGGTTTGATATAGCCAAACCCACGCCATATAAACCGATCTTCATATTAGACAATTCATATCCGATTTGACTTCCAACAACTGTGCTAAGAATGGTTTACATCGGTCCACAACCTGTTATAGATGCCATATAAACCGATCTTGGATCTTGACTTCTGGAGCTTCTAGAGGGCGCAATTCTTATCCGATTCGGTCGAAATTTTAGATGAAGTGCTTTATTTTGACTTCCAACAAGTGTGTCACGTATGTTCTAAATCAGTCCATATCCTGATATAGGCGCCATATAAACCGATCTCCCGGTTTGACTTCTTAGGCTTCTAGAGGGCGCAATTCTTATCCAGTACGGTTGAAATTTGGCATATGTTGCTTTGGTATGACTTCCATCAACTTTTCCAAGTATGGTATAAATCGGCATATAACCTGATATAGCTACCATATAAACCGATCTCCCAGTTTGACTTTTTTCGTTATAAGGCCATACATTTATAAAGCAGCCTTTTTATAAGGCCCATTTCATTTATTTATTTATTTGTAATACCAGAACAACAAGATTTTGATCTTATAAATTACAGTACTGGGAATAGTGTTATGGATGTTTACAATGTACATTTCTGAGATACGCATAAGTTCTATGAACTAAATAGGAAATTTTTCTCTATATTTATAGAATCATAACTAAATATTAAAACATCAGATAGTTTTTTTAAATAAACAAAACATTTGGAAGTTGTTTCCATAGACACTGAGACGCTGATTTGAAGATTTTATTACCTAATTTCATTTGGAATTTGGAACACTGAGTTGTGTTGTGGCCCATCGACAGTCTGATCGAATTAAGGTGGTGGGGCCCTTCCGAACTTAATGCCCGTTTATTTATTTTTGTTTTTTATTTAGTCGCAATTCTGGCAGCTGCATTAGTTTACACCTAGCTACCCCAGAAATGAAAGCATAATAATTCAGTTTGTTATACTAAATATTTTATACGGTAAGTAGTGATTCAAGCTAAAAAAAAAACTATTCTTTCCAGAAGACTAGTTTTGGTTCCCACGTTATCGCAAATCAAGACAAATATTGTTTTACATACTTTTGACAGATTTGACCAGCCATGGTACAAACAAACAGAACAGGACCAAGGTACGAATCTTTGTTCCCAGCACAAAAAAATAGACAAACCAATATCTCGTCGGCCTCTTACGAGTATTTTTTAAATTTAATCCACCATACGTTTCATTTAGGAATATGATGATACAAGCAAAAAATCTTTATCTTAAATTCTGCAATGTTTTAATTTGATTGAATATTCAGGAAAAGAAAACAAAGTGTAACCGAATTCAATCCATCCCGGCTAGGATAGGAAAACCACGAAACTCAACTATAAATTTAATATCCTTTACGAAAAGAATTTCGTTATTTTTGTGTTTGTGTGTAGTTAAATGCATATGTATGTATTGTATGTATGCAAATTTATGGAATATGATATCAAGTTGTTATTCGCATTTTAATGGACTCCCAGGCTTTGTTGACTTGGTTGAATGGAAATGGAATTGTAAACAACAAATAGCAACAACAACATCTTTTCTCTATGATGTCTTTTCGAAACTGCAACAAGCTGTTACACCTCAACCCCTCAACTGGGCTGAATATGTACCTGCAAACTTCTGTGTGCAAGTATCTAGGCATCGACGAAGGACACTCTTGACATTTATGACAAAATATATTTGTTGAACCAGCACCAACAGTACCAAGCTTTGCTAACAAAAGGGCCATTCACAACATGAGGAGCGGCATGGATGCAAAAACCCTAATGGCAAAGAGCATGTGAGCTTTGAGTCAGAAACCAAAAGGAAACAACGGAAGTTGTTTCGAAAATATTTACGAAATACAATTAGACCGTGTCGATTGCATTGAACGTGGTTATCCAGGAAATTCGTTACCACCGTCTCTACCACAATTGCTTAAATAGGTACTATGAGAATCAAATGTGAGTCAACACCCATTAAAATAAAGTTTATTATAAGATTGAAGATATCTTCTATTGGGTTGCCCAAAAAGTAATTGCGGATTTTTTAAAAGAACGTAAATGCATTTTTAATAAAACTTAGAATGAACTTTAATCAAATATACTTTTTTTACACTTTTTTTCTAAAGCAAGCTAAAAGTAACAGCTGATAACTGACAGAAGAAAGAATGCAATTACAGAGTCACAAGCTGTGAAAATTTTGCCAACGCCGACTATATGAAAAATCCGCAAATTTGGGCAACCCAATAATACATAAAAATGAAATTGTTGCGCTTTGTTTGTCTGTTCCGTTTAGACTAAAAAACGGTTGAATCGATTTTCATGAAATTTTCACGAAATTTAAGTCCCCGGTTAAAATAGGGTACTGCATTCTTTGGTATCCGCCAGATCTCGAAGATTAGTGCTCCGATTAAAGCGAAATTTTGCATGCCACCATATGGTACCCCAAAACACGAAAAGGGTATAACATTTTGGGGTCAAAAAACGGACATGTTTACCGATTGGGATAATATGGTTATCAAATGAAAGGTGTTTAAGAGTAGAGTACGAACTTGGCATAAAAATGTCACATTAAGTGTCGGGGGGTTCCTCACCCCCAAAAATACCAACCAACAGGATACTTTTGCCGCTTTGAGCAATATGAGTATCAAATTAGAGGTATCTAAGAGTAGAGTTCAAATCTGACATACAAATTCATTCCTTGTTATCTGAGGGGCCTCCCCAACCCTAAGACCCCCAGCAGGACATATTTACCGCTTCGGATAATATGGGACTTAAATGTTAGGTATATAGGAGTTAAATACGAATGAGGCATTAAAAATTGGGTCCAAGTACTTTGCCCCATGCCCCAAACCGCCCCAAAAGCAGCGTCGAAAATTAAAAGTGGACCGATCAGGACAATATGGGACTGAAATCAAAAGTATTTGGGAGTAGAATAAGAATATGATCTTTGTAATTGGGTCCAAGTACCAAGGAGAGACCAAAACTATCCCAAACAATACCACCAAAAGTTTAATTGGACCGATCGGGACAAGAAGGAAATGAAGTGAAAGGTTTTCGGGAGTAGAAAACGAATATGCTGTCAAAAATTGGTTCCAAGTAATTCGGGCGACGCCCAAAGAGCACCGCCAAAATAAAAAGTGGAACGTTCGGGACAATATATAACCACGATCAAAGGTATTCGAGAGTAGAGTATGAATATGATATTAAAAACTGGATCCAAGTATCTAGGGCGCCATCCCAAACCCAAAACCGTCCAAAATCAAAAGTGGACCGATCGGGACCATATGGGACTCCAATGAAAGGTATTCGAGAGTAGAGTACGAATTTGATTGTAGAATGTTAAAAATTAGGTGTAATAACCATAGGGGCCGCCCAAAACCGTCCCAAGTGGGCATATTAGACCATCATGACAATACAGGACTTTCGGGAGTAGATTACGAATATGGTATTAAAAATTAGGTTCAAGTGATAGGAGGTTGCCTACTCCTTAAAACACTTCCCAAAATGTGAATATATGTCAATCATGGCTGTATGAGTCTCAATAAAAGGAATTTGGTAGTAGTAGGGGAGATACATATGGTAGTGAGTAAGAAATTTATTTGTCGCGTGGTGCTAATGAAGGTACAGCAGAGGGGGCTGGGTACAGCTAGTGAATATATATACTATTTGTGCTTAGGAAAGTATGTATTGTCAATATTCTTGCAACTTTATAATATTTTAAAAATGGCATATTCACATTCTTGCAATTATCTTACAAATGTCAAAAATTCCACGGGTGTTCACGAACTTTTGGTGATCTCTGCAAATTTGGTTTACAAAGACCATCCTCTCGGTTATATAGCATTGAACTATCAACGACTTCAATACCTTTGCAGCGATGAGGCAAATCAAAATTGTACAATATATTAATAGCAGTATTTGCTTATAGAAACCTATACATATTGGTCATGAGAAAGTTGTATACTTGGAATTTAAGGTGAAAATTGTATTGCTTTGGAACAAAATGCTGGTTTTTCCAAATCTGTGCCGATATGAGCAGGTTTAAGAAGAAATGTAACAAGTAAAAGTATGCTAAGGTATGATAGGAACTGCTACACTATTAGAGCTATATCAGGTTATGAAACCATTCGATCCATTGTTGACTTGAATGTGGGAGACCATAGTAGATGTCGTGTGTAAAGTTTAAGTCAAAATGGATAAAAATTGCGCCCTTAAGAAGTTATATCGGGAGATCGGTTAATATGGAAGCTATATCAGTTTATGGACTGATTCAAACCATATTTAGCACGTACGTAACAGGTCCTAGAAAAAGTCACTGTGAAAAATTTTAACCAAATCAGAAAAGAACTGCGACCTTGAGGAGTTCAAAAAGTAAATGCAAATTTTGCCCATGAACATTCCACTAAGGAACAGGGGCAAACTTCTCACATATCAATGAGTGCAGTCCCATTCAAGTTTAAGTTTAATGATAAGGGGCCTCCTTTTTAAAGCCGAGTCCGAAAGGCGTGCCGCAGTGCGACACCTCTTTGGAGAGAAGTTTTACATGGCATAGTACCTCACAAATGTTGCCAGCATTAGGAGGGGAAAACTACCGCTAAAAATTTTTTCTCATGGTCTCGCTAGGATTTGAACCCAGGCGTTCAGCGTCATAGGCGGACATACTAACCTCTGCGCTACGGTGGAGTTCAAGAAGTTCATTCGGGAAATCTGTTTATATAGGAACTATATCAGGCTTTTAAGCCAGTGTTACAACGTATGTTGGTGCTCATAGACAAAGTAAACGCGAAATTTCAGCCAAATCGTATAAGAGGGATAGAGGCTCAAGAATTATAATCGAGATATCGTTTTATATGGGAGCTATGGACCGATATGACCCATTAACAATCCTAACCGACCTACACTTATAAGGAGGGCAAAATTTCAAGCGGCTAGCTTTACTCCTTCGAAAGTTTGCGTGCTTTCGGCAGACAGACGGCAGGCGGACGGACAGACGGAACATGGCTAGATCGACTTAAAATGACATGACGATCAAGAATATATATACTTTATGGGGTCTCAGACGCATATTTCGAGGTGTTACAAACAGAATGGCGAAATTAGTATACCTCCAGCCTATGGTGGAGGGTATAATAAAAACCACAAGCGTGCTAAGTTTGGCGGGGCCGAATCTTTTATACCCTCCACCATCGATCGCATTTGTCAAGTTCTATGCGCGGTATCTCTGTTGTGCTGTTTCAGGCTATAGGCCGATGCTGTTTCAGGCTACAGACCGATTCAGACCATATTTGACACGTATGTTTAAGGTTATGGGAGAAACCGTTGTAATTTCAGCCAAATCGGATAATAATTGCGGCCTCTAGAGGGTCAAGAAGTCAAGATCCCAGATCCGTTTATATGACAGCTATATCAGGTTATGGACCGATTTGAACCATACTTAGTACAGTTCTTGGATGTCATAACAAAAGTAACTACAATTTTCAACCGATCAGCACAAAATTTGGCAAGGATTGATTGTTCTTTTGTTGATCTTAACATATTTGCAAAATTTTAATAAAATCGGTTCCGATTTAGATATAGCTCCCATATATATGTATCGCCCGATTTGCACTTAAATGGCCGTAGAAGCTACAATTGTCAACCGATCTGCACAAAATTTGGGACGGATTATTTTGTTAATAATATTAACATATCTGCACAATTTCATCAAAATCGGTTCCGATTAAAATATAGCTCCCCTATATATATGTATTGCCCGATTTACTTAAATGGTCGTAGCAGCTACAATTTTCAAATGATCTGCACACAATTTGGCATGGATTGTTTTGTTACTGATTTTAACATTCTTGCAAGGTTTCATCAAAATCGGTTCAGATTTGGCTATAGCTCCCATGTATATGTACACATTTTGTAACCGATCTGCACAAAATTTGGCACGGATTGTTTATTTTACTGATCCAAACATATCTGCGAGAATTCATTAAAATCGAATGTAGCGCCCATAGTGATTAGTTGTGGGAATGATCTTAGTTCGAAGCTATGTGTCCAAATAGAAATTGGACAAGTAGAAGACGTTAAGTTCGGCCGGGCCGAACTTTGGTTACCCACCACCTCGGGTATACATGTAAACCACCTTTCGTCAAAATCCGGTGAAAATTGCATAAATTATGACCCATAGCAGCTATATCGAAATATGCTCCGATTTGGACCAAATACTAATAAGTACAAGTCATTGCTCAATTGTGTATAAAAAATTATTGGTAGCTATATAAAATTAAACCGATCTAAATCATATACCACGCGGATGTCGAAAAGCCTAACACAAGTAACTGTGTCAAATTTCAGTGAAATCGGATTATAAATGTGCCTTTTATGGGGCAAGACATTAAATCGAGAGATCGGTCTATATGGCAGCTATATCCAAATCTGGACCGATTTGGGCCAAGTTGCAGAAAAATGTGGTGGTGGGTATAATAAAAGGTTCGTTTTTCTTTACGACACTAGAATAACTAAGAAGTGTAAATTCGAGGGGGATAAAGGCGTTGCCATTTCACCCGGGCGGCACTAGAAAGCACGTTAACGAACGGTTAACTTTTGTGTGAAGAATACATTGAAAAGGGTTGAGGAATCACAAAGGGACAACTCACTAGTCAATTTTAACGCATAGCATTCTTCTATTAATGGGATGCGAAGAAAATAAAAACTGTATGACACTTTGTCGATATATATAATAACAAAATTCGAATTGTGACAAAGTAGTAATACCTTGTAACACAGTAATAAATGTAGGGTATAAATAGGAGAATACAAGTTCGTTGGGCTTGAGCAAATCTAACTTTTCTATTAATTTTTTTTTTTTTTTTTTGTAGATTTTAATTAAATTATCTATTAAATCAACTAAGATAAGATTTAAATGGGCATTTATTTTCCATATATTTATGGAAAAAAAATCATACTCTTAGCTAACGCTGCACTATTCACCACTTCACTTGGCAGAATACAAAAGCATTGCAAAACCCCAATGCGAATGCTCGTTTTTATACCGAAAAACTACAGCGCAATATTTGAACAAACAAACAACCTGATGGCATTATTTTAGAACATTTACCCATTTGGTTTTATGCCAGTAGACAATGTCGGTATACTTGGTTCGGTTTTCTGGCAGAGGTATGATAATATTTTTCCCATATAGAAACGAATACACTCATAATTTTAGCCACAGCAGGGAGGCAATGCCGGGAACAATATCTTGTTGCTCTCATTATGGCCTTTCCAACCACACATTCGAGACAAGAAGTACTATTTTCGAATTTCAATTATCTCTGCAAACACATTGTTGTTCACAAACCTTTTTGAAGTAAGAAAGGACACAAGAATGAGGATGTTTGGATTTGTTATTACGTTTAAGGGAACAAGTAATAGAATGATAAATTCAGCTGAGCCAATCATGTATATAGATGTTCGTAAGAACTTTGTTACCACAACTAATCGAAATTCCGATAAACGTAACTACTTCTGTTGCATTACATTTCTGGTGAATTTCATAGAAATCGGTTCATATTTAGATATAGGTCCTATATATATGTATCACCCGATTTCCACTTTAAGAGCCTTTATGAAACGGTATTCTCAAAATTTGGCACAACTCTTTAAGGAATATCACAATATGATTATTTATTTATTTAAATTTACGATGTCTTATAAATTACAGTACAGATAATTTATGACAGAAATAAAGAAATTAAATACAAATTAAAAATCATACAATGCAAAATAACAAATAATACATATCGAGCCTTTTCCGCCAAAATAATGTCAGCGACAAAGTCAAAACTGTATTTTTATGGATACGGTACAGAAATTGGTACAGTAGGAGAAAAGTTGAGCTCCTTTTAAGCCACACACATATCGTATTATGGCATTAAACGCAACATTTAATTTACGTGGACTTAGTGAGTCACTATTCCCAATGATCTCACAACCATACATCGACCCTGGATCTAATATCGTTTGGCAGACTTTGTATCCTAAGAGGAAAGAATGAATGTGTAAGCGATAGTGTAAGAAATTAAGTAAATGTTTATTCAACTGTTAAATATTACTCCCAAATTCTTCGCTGTAGGTTCAGGCAGTCCCCGAACCATTTTATACCCTCCACTATAGGATGTGGTCAACTAATTTCGACATTCTGTTTGTAACTCCTCGAAATATTCCATACCGCTCCATGTTTCGATATAGCTGCCATATAAACCGACTTCTTGAGCCACTAGAGGGCACAATTCTTATCCGATTTGGGTGAAATTTTCAAGACGTGTTTCGTTATGCCTTTCATCTGTGCCAACATCTGTGCCAAAAATGATTCAAATCGGTCCATATATTGATATTGCTGTCATATAAACCAACCTGGGATCTTGACTTCTTGAGCCACTAGCTGAAATGGCTGAAATTTTGCATGTAGTGTTTTTATATGATTCCCAAAAACTGTCCCGAGTATTTTTTGAAATCGGTATATAATATGACAGGTTGTTTCGCTATGCATGACGTGTTTCGCTATGAGTTCCAACAACCGTGCTAAGTATGGCTTAACCTGATACAGCTGTCATATAACGCGATTTTGAATCTTGACTTCTTGAGCCTTTAGAGGGCGCAATTCTTATCCGATTTGGCTGAAATTTTCAAGACGTGTTTCGTTATGCCTTCCATCTGTGCCAAAAATGATTCAAATCGGTCCATATATTGATATTGCTGTCATATAAACCAACCTGGGATCTTGACTTCTTGAGCCACTAGATGGGGCAATTATTATCCGGTTTGTGTTTGTTTCTCTTTCGAGACGAGCTCAATGATCGGAGATGCAAATGGAAGAGGAAAGCCAAAGATAGCAACACACACCAATCACTATGGGACGCGTTTCGTCTTTGGTTAGAAGACTTTTCAACCATATTAGGTGTAATGGCCTCAAGGGTCGTGCGTTGTTATGTTGTATTTGAATTGTATTAATTGCGAAAACGCATCTATGACCAAGCATCTATGACCCACATTAACCAAGCTCGACAACCCTGCTTATTAGCTGTACTTTTTCCAATGCATTTATTTTTGTGTAATGGCAGACATTCTGTCTGTGGTAAATTACACTTCTTCCGTACCACACATGATTTTGATCATCTGTTGGAAGTTGTATTGATGGCTTCGAACGCCAAGACAACGGCAATAGCTCACGCTGTTGCTCTGTGTGCCCAGGTTCGAATCCTGGCCGGGCTCCGATTTGGCTGAAATTTTGTACAAAGACTTCTTCATATGTGTCAAATATGATCTGAATCGGTATGTAGCCTGATACAGCTCCCCTATAAACTGAACTCCCGATTTTACTTCTTGAGTCCCTAAAGGGTGCAATTCTTAGTCGAATTGGTTGAAATTTTGCACAATGACTTCTACTATGGTCTCCAACATTCAATGCAATAATGGTTTGAATCGGGAAAAGAACTCGAACAAAGCACGCTTTTATTTGTTATTGTTTACATAGACGTCAAAGTTTCGCATGGATATTCATATATTCTTGTGTATAATTTAACTCTATATATATATATATATATATATATATATATATATACATACTCCACTATATATATGTTCTTGACAGTGAGTTAGTTGAATAGCAAGATCATTAGCATACATTGAAAATACAAGTGGACCATTAATAGATGCTTGAGGAACTCCTTTTTCTACTGTTATGTCCGGGGTTTGATCGAAATCGGTTCAGCTCCCATATATATGTATGTTCGTCCGGTTTTTAGTTATATTGAAAACATATTGCGAAAATTGGCATATATTATTCTCTAATGACTGCTGATATTTTAAGTGAGTTTTATCAAAATCTTTTAGGATATAGCTATCTATATATGTATCATCGATTTGCTTTTGTGGAGCTGTAGAACTTACAATTTTGCACAGAGTTGCTCGAAATATGTAAGGATTGTTTTATTACCCATCTGAAATCTCATCCAAAGTCCATTAAATTCTCTTCGGAATTAGATATAGTGTCTATATTGTGGTATTTATCCAATTTGAACTTATAGGCACCTGCCCTAGTGTATTGCACGACTTTTGACTTTCCTTACCTGTCTTAAAGTTGAACACTCTTCTTTGTTTTTGGTAAAGGTGTTGCTATAACCAAATAAACGCTTTAATAAAGTATGGAGTCCAAGAGCAGTTGTTACCTTGTATATAGTATGTAGTGAAGGATATAGAAATGTCTATGTCCCATGGTTTTATTCTATTGAAATCATTTAAGGCGATAGAAATTGATACCACGACCGTCTCTGTTCATATCATCTGCAAGGATATAGGCTTGTATGTGTTGATGTATTGTGAATACAAAAATCGTTCTCCTCCTTTTGGGTGGCCTTATCTTGGGTGATGGAGTTAGACATAGCTGGGTGAGAAGAAGAAGAAGAATATTTCTAAAGAAAAAGAGTATCGCAAAGGTTACGACCAGAAACACACCAGGCATTGCACGAGAAGGCCAGGCGAGACATACACTTGGAAAAAGTTGAATGTCAACCATGACACTCAATCACTTCTACTTCATCAAATCATGCCAAGTGCAAATATTTTCATTTAATTATTTCTCTTCTTCAACTTTGCTTTATGACCGACATATATACACATTCAATGTTAAATAGGCCCAAGGGCTTTTTTCATTACAATTAGTGTTTGATAAAATTTCTAGGCTTCCTTTAATCTAATACACAGTAGGCTTACGGATTCATCTCAAGTTTTGTTTTCAAGGGAGCAATTTTTAAGAAAATTTTCTTTTGGCCGTTTTTACAAGTAACACTCAATTGAGTTTATGTAGTATTGCGACAATTTATTCAAGAGTTATTTAATTTATTTAAAATTTGACAACAAATTCCAAGCTTACAGGTGTCGGTAATTATTTAATTTTTCTTCAAAGCAAGCGGCCGAAAAATAAAATAAAATCTAATATACAGTAAATAGAAATGATATAAAAGAAAGATACCCACATTGGAAGCTACGACTGCCGAAACCTAATATACGTGCATTACGCCATAGTTTACTTCACGGGAAAGGAAATTTAGAAAATGCAAAAGACGCAAACAGCATGCCATTGGGAGCAGAGTTCTGCGCCATAAACCAGGTTAGGTAAGAGTTCCAGTCCTTTACAGACTCACTTAGACAATTTTAGGTCCATTGTGATACCACAGTAGCGGCAGACCAAGGCTTCTGGCGGGAATGGAACCCACGACCCTTGCACTGGTAATCCAAGCACGCTACCAATTCGGCTACCGGGGCGCCCTCGGCAACCAATCTATGTGCGAAGTTCAAATTCTTTTTATAATTTACCTATGAAAACACACCAAACTGCAGTTTTTTCGTAATGCATGGTAACTCATCGTTGAACACAGAGTATGCAATTCGATAAGAATAAAATGTCAAGGATATGCAGTCGTTGTTCGTTAATGAGTTTATCACTTTCAAAGATGACGGTTGGAAACAATTTTCAAGCAGTGCTGACACCCCACACATTGAATGTCGTTATTCGACTTTTTGTGGGACATCAGGATCGGACATATTTACAGACCATGTCGATGAGGGGCTTTAATGAAAGGTATTGGGGGGAAGAATAAGAATTGATACCCACTTTCGGGACCAATTTTTGGGGGTCTACCCCTTTCCCAAAATACCCCACAAAGAGCTATTTTTTCCTGACCATCGCAATATGGGGCTCAAATAAAGGTATTTGGGAGTAGAATATGAAACACCCTCCAAAGGGCCCGGTTCGGCTAGTTATCAATAAAACCTAGGTTGCGTATTCTGAAGGGAATATCTAAGTGTGTTATTATTTAAGGTTTCTGGGTACAAGGTATCGGGCCATAGCAAATTGTCTGCTACTGAACCCTTAAAAAGCTTCAGGTCGGTATGGTAGATTTTTCTGCAATAAAAACGTAGTGAATTAGTAAAGCAAAGAAAAAAAAGATTCCATATTTTTAGAATTTTTTTTTTGTTAAAGAATATAAATTATTTTAATAAACTTATAAGTGTCCCCCAAATAACCCGATTCAAAAAAAAAATGATTTGGTAACCAATATTGGGTCTTTCCGTGGCACATTTGACTCTTTTAGATTCAAAAGATTCAGTGTCGCTTACGCTTTCATGCAAACATGAGTCTTTGTTTTACAAGTAATTATTATTTGTTTACAATATTTATCAAAGCGTGTATCTACATTTATTATTACTATGTCCTATTCATAAAAATTGGAAGGCCATACATATCGGACCATCGGATATCCTTTTCCTAATAGAAAAATTATTGGAGTCTAATATGCCTTGACGTTTTATTGGGCTTAGATTAACTACCACAAAAGAGTTCTGAAAAGCTTTGAACTGTTGGGGTATACAATACCTTTATTATCTTATAAGTCTCATCTCAAACTAATGGATTCTCTCCTAAGCCGATAAATGAATTTGTGTTGTTGGGTATGTAATGTTCTGCTGGAACTTTCTTTTGTTACAATAAAAATTGAAGGCATTGTACATAAATTCATATTTCTACTGTTTCGAAATAATATATTTTTATATTACCAACCATTGGGGGGTAATACAAGAGGTAGAAAGGAAAAAAATTGATTTGAATTCTAGTGACACATTTTCATATGAATTAGAAAAACAGGGGTTAATGCGAAAGTAAAAAATAGAGAGTAAGAGACAATAAGGTACAAATTTATACCAAAGGTTAGAGGGAAGCTCAAGCTAACCATTTATAAGTTAATAACCCACGGAAAGGAACACGGTTGCAATTAGCTAATAAAACATAACCTCCACTGAGAATAGTCGCAACGAAATTTTTGGTATTACACTTCGGATAGTTGTCGGACATATTCCAAGCTGATGAAGCTATGTCCATTTGACTATCCCACACTAAAGGAGAAATTGCTCTTTGCAAGTACAGAAACATATACCTTCCAAGTATTTTATTTTTGAACCCAGAAAGCAAAATGTGTGGCAAACAAAAACCCGTGCCGATTCGACGTGCAAAGTTGCAAGAAGTAAAGGGAGGTTGTTTAAGAGCTATAGGAAAGTTTTTCAAAAAGAAACACATAAAATTCAGCAAAATGTATGATATCTTTATTTGAATCGATAGTACGGTCCATATAATTTAATGGTTGATTACTATTTCATGCAAATGTTGACCGTGAATGCGCCTCAAGTGGTCCATTCTCTTAGTCCAATTTTGGCATACTCTTTCGAACTTTCAATTTCGTTCGGTACCTCACAAATAAAAGCTTCAATGTTGTCTTCCAATGTGTCAATTGAAGCGGGCTGTCTGTATAGACATAAGCTCTAACATAGCCCCACAAAAAAAAGTCGAATGGCGTTAAATCGCACGATCTAGGCGGCCAATTGACCGGTCCCGAACGTGAAATAAAATGTTCACCGAACTCGCCTCTCAATAAGTCCATTGTTACGCGTGCTGTGTGGCATGTGGTACCATCTTGTTGAAACCAGATGTCAAGCAAGTCAAGCTCATGCTCACCATTTGCGAATCGTAACAGTTATGTTACGATTCGCATCATCTTTGAAGAAGTACGGTCCAATGATGCCACCAGCCCATAAACCGCACCAAACTGTGACTTTTTCTGGATGTATTGATAGCTCTCGGAATGCTTCTGGTGGATCTTCACTCGAAAATCGACAATTCTGCTTATTTACGTGCCCATTAAGCCAAAAATGAGCATCGATGCTGAAGAAGAAGTGCGCAATGAATTTTCTTAACATAGCACGCATTTTAATAATAAAAATCAATAATTTCCAAGAGTTGTTCGTTTGTAAGGCGATTCATGGTTATATAATAGACCAAACTGAAGATGACATGGAAACAAAACACGAAACAGCGTGAGCTGTTTGCACCAGTGTTGCCAAAAAGATAATAGCTAATAAATCACCCTTTACTTTCTAACGAACCCAGTTGAAGATTTTAAGTCCTTGATATGAAATTCGTTAAAAAAGTACACATTTATGGTTAAAACTTGCACTATACCCTGTACCAATACTGTGGCTGTGATGCAGTGTACGATTCGCTTCAAAAATTCTTCCTAGTTCGCGTATCCCTTCGCTTCTCATAGAAAATTATCTGTATCCCGGAACAGGTACTACCTATTACGTAAAAATGTTAAAGCCTTTCTGGATAGGCTCAAAGAAGATTGCGAGGACCCAACAGCTGCCTTGGTGGTATCAGACAATGGGTGCCTTGACACCTGTAGTCGTGAGTGATGCTTCAAGCGCACAACCAACCGTCGGACTAACAAAAGAGAAAGAGACGAATAAACTATAGGGATGCGCAGTTCGTCCCCAGCCTTTAGGCAAAGGTGGTGTTTCCGATTCAGATTCAGACAGCGATAGTTTATCGCAGCCGGATATTTTTCAAGATTGGGAAGACTAGTATAGGCAAAGATCCTAAGAGTGAGACATCAGGCAGTGCAGTGGCAGTAGACTCAATACCGTCACCGACTTTCTCAAACATCATTATATTAAAACATCAGGAACCCTACCATCACCGACTTTCTCAAGATTCGGAAGACTTGGATAGGCAAAGATCCTAAAATTAGAACATCAGGTAGTGCAGTGACAGATTGAAGATGTGTATTCATCGCATAGTTCGATATGATTATAATCTTAAGTTTTGCGACCACGTATTTACATATACTGTTCAGTTTCTAGGAAGCACTTTTGATAGCTTTATTACCTTAAAAATTATTTCCTTGTTCTTTAAAATGATGAAGTTGCAAAACCCAGCCTACTTATTCTCGAAATTTTAGTTCGGAGCGTCGAACAGAACCCATTCTATAATCGTGGCCAGGTACCAGTCGTTGTTGGTGGGATGATCTTTCCAAATTCGTGCAATACATATCTGGAATAGTTATATTCCATATGATAAAAGGAATTTTTGTGAACTTACAATGAGTTTAAGTCCATTGCAATATCCTGCGTATGAGCCTTTCGATTCTTGTGTGCGTTTGTTAATGGCAGATGTTGATTTTCTCTTTTCTTTTCTTTTTTTTTTCATTCGAATTTGTGCTAAATTATAAAAATTTTTGAATTAAGATTTTTGTTAAGATTTTTTTTCTGTACTTTTGTAAAGTATTGTAATACAATTATTTATTATTTAACATAGCTTAACAAATTCATGCATTGTTATTTCTATTGTCGTAGAATGTTGATCTACATAATCAATTTGGCCGAGTAATGGCTTACCGATTATGAAAATAAATAAACGAAACGAAAACTCAATGCAGCCTAAAGAACAGGGAGCGATGAGACGGTCGCCCACTCCCAAGGTGCCCATTTACTGGGAACCAATGATTGATGTAATCAAGATAAACATCTACCAGAGCAAGAAAACTACACACGTACAAAACTAATTTACGGTCCCAGGCCCTGGCAGAATTCTTACATACTAACGACCTAATAACACTTAGCACTGGTAACACCGTCACCTTTATTAAACGGATTAGGGAGGAGATTTTAAATGTGATAATATGTTCAGAAAATCTAATCAATGGGGTACTCCTTCCAGTATTATGGTGGGGAGGCCACCGTAGCGCAGAGGTTAATATGTCCGCATATGACACGGAAAGCCTGGGTTCGAATCCTGGCGAGACCATCATAACAAACAAATTTGAGATGTGGTTTCCCCCTAAAGCTGGCAACATGTGTGAGGTACTATGCCATGTAAAAACTTCTCTCCAAAGAGGTGTCGCACTGCGGCACGCCGATCGGTCTCGGCTATAAAAAGTAGGCCCCTTATTTGCAATTTGTATATTTAATTCTTTATTCGATATTTCCCCTCACCCGGAAGACATCGTCTGGAATTGAATAAATAACCACAACGTGATAAAAAAAATAAACAAAACCCCGTTCGATCTTGCTTCGATCGTTGTAAGTTTCGTTTGTCCCTACAGATAGATAGAAATTTTTTATAGGTAAAATACACGGAATAAAAACTAAACCAAAAAACATTTAAAAGTGTTTTGTACATCGACATCGATACACTACCACTTGTTTGCTTAAGCTTGGTGACGTGGTAAGCGAAAGATGGAGAAGGGACGTCATATATCAATAAAATAAATGTTTTTTTGAGGCCCCAAACAGATTACTTGAAAATTGTAAACCACCTGAAAATGGGCGATATGGTATTCAAATGAAATGAAATTTAGAATAGAATGCGAATTTTGAGTATTGCGGATTTTTTTTTTTAATTTCAGTTTGGTAAAAATATAATTATAGGAAAAATAAAGATTGTGAATAAAAATCGGGGAAAGCCCTCTAGGCGAAATATTTTGGTAAAAATTGTGAATAATTTTAAAATACATAGGAAAAAATATGATTTTGAATAAAAAAGTGAAAAACGCCTCAGGCAAAAAAAATCCATTTTGATAAAAATTGGTAAAAACAGTAAATTTTTAATTAAATTTGTTCAAAAAAAAAAAAATATTGGAAATATTATATATAACCTTATAGTTGTGTTGTTTCAATGTTCCCCGCTGTGTTGCTATTTTTGCTACCTACAAGTTGGCAACTTTGACTAATAAATGCGCGACCATCTCACACAAGAGAAAAAAATCATAACGGTATGAGATGGCACAGTCATTTAGGTTAATACTTCGGTCATTTTAAAGGCTTTCTTCCAAAAAAATCATGAAAACCGACCATTAGTTCAAAAGTTATAGCCCCTACAAGGTTGAGGAGTTAAAAAGTGGTACATTTTGACACCCTTTATCTCACCCCGTATCAGATATGGGCCAATCAAGTTCAGTGATTCTAAAAGTCTACGCCCTCCTCTAAAAATGTCTAGAACATTTTCTAAAGCTGTGTCTAATAGTTTGAAAGTGGTATACTTATTTCCAGTTCAATTCCAGTTTAGACCACTATATGACGCTATAATGCAAAAATAGCTGAAAATAAAAGATAGTGCCGGTGGTTGACATTCTTTTTGCCATTTCGTATTTGCTCACTGCTAGTATTGATGATTACCAAATACAACGCTCAATAGCGGCACATCGACCTATAAGCCTTACGTCGCTTTCTACTCAAAACCAGGATAGAAGGATATCCAGCGGACTGCTCAAATGTAAACAGCATCCCTATGTCAAGGGAAGGTCGATAGAAACTCCTGCCCGAGGTTGTACATCAAATAGAAGAATATTTAGATGCCAAGACGTACACATTGCCGAATAAAATATCCAGACTGGTATCGAGTTGATCGGGTCCTTAGAAACTGGATAAACCATATGCTAAGGAACAGGTATATAATTTATGGGTCCCATGACATAAATATAAGGGAAAAAAGGCACAGGGACGCCGCAGGCGGCATTTTATCACCACTGCTATGGGTGACCACCTATAAGGGATGCTGACTGAGGAGGAATTTGGTCCCGTCTGCTATGCACACGTTGTTTTAATACTTCTAAGAGATAAGGATCCGAATCAACTATGCAGAAGGGTCTTGCAGATGGCATATCACTGGGATAGTCCTAGGAATCTCAGTGTTAACCCAGAGAAGACTGAAATCTGCCTGTTCACGAGGAAGACGTAGATGAGCCAATTTGAAGCATTTCCTCAATAGAACGATTTTGATATCTGACAAGATCAAATTGGAGTTTGATGATAGACTTTCATGGAAGAATCATGTCAGTATGACAGTGGGCAGGACCTACGGCGTTTTACGAAACTTATATATGAGTCGACAGTATACCTCTTTGTCAATAAGAATGCTTTTGGCTAGGACATTTATTCTGCCGACACTATTATACTCTTGCGACGTTTTTTACGGTTGTGATGTAACTCATAGGAATAAATTGCACGTGGCCTTTAACGATGTCGTTAGATACATTTTTGGTTTGCGTAGAAGAGACCGGGTATCTGACTTTGCCAGACAAGTATATGGTGTCTCTTTTAACTCGTTCCTTAAGATACGCTCGTTGCAAATGATCCACAAGATAATTTATACCAATGAACCGTCATATCTGGCTTCTGTATTGCGTTTTACCAACTCTACAAAAGGTAAACAAGTAATACAAATACGTCATCAATATCGTGTATCTGAACAACAGTTCTTTGTTAATGCTATACGTCTCTGGAATAATCTTCCCAATAGTATTCAAATTATAAGTAATGAACGACACACAGTGGGCCAAATGGCAAAAAAATTGGAAATAAGTCTACAACTTTTTATCTGTTGATTTTAGCCATACAAAATGTTCTAGACATTTGTAGAGGAGGACATAGGCTTTCAGAAAAGTGCTGTTGTTGGTCCATATCTTTAATACAGGGTGAGCTACAGGGTGTCAAAGTTGACCACTTTTGACTTCTCCAAGCTTCTGGGGGCCATAACTTTTGATCTACTCAACCGATTTACATGATTTAGGACTCTAGAGAAAGAGCTTGACAAGATCTAAAAAACTTATGCATAAAGTACCATGCCATCGTGTACTGTTAAGGAGTTATGAATTGTTTAATTTTAAAATATGAAAATTTGGCCTTGGTTTTTTTCAGTGTTTTTTAAATAACTCCGTCAATTTTAAAGCTATAAACTTCATACTTCACACAAATTATGCCAGCATATGTGTGCATAAAATACAAAAGGAATCACGTGAATATCTTTGGCGGTTTAAAAATGGCATCGTTTTCAATATGAAAAATATTTTTTTTGTCAAAAAATTGCAAAATTTTTCAAAAAAGATACTCCCATTTCCTTTAAGTTTTCGCAAACTTTGGCCGTCAAAGCATTATCATTTCTTTCCATTTTCACAAAGTCGAGGTATTAAGAAAAGTTTTAAGTGCTAATTTGGCTAATTTCGATATCAAACAACACCGTTATCTTAAGACCAAAATGGCCAATTTTTTTACTAAACTTCAAAAGTTTCTCACTGGAAAAAAAGTTCCACGGGGATTTTTTCGCTTTTTTTGAACTTAAATGAAAGCTTAAAATGTTCCCAACATTTTAAGGTATGTCTCGCCATATCCTAGCCATAAATGAGATCGTAGCGATCAAAATACTGAAAAAAGTCAATTTTCAAGTAGTGCTATATTCATTGCTAAAAAACAAGTATTACGTCACATTTTATTGCAAAGATGTTAAATAAACTTTTATTTGGTAACACTTCTTCTACAAAACACAAAAAGAATCATGGAAATATCTCTATTCTATTCCATTTTATGGAACCGGCAATAAAAAAGTCAATTTTTCAAAAAAGTCGAATTTCCCAAATTTTGTTTTTGTTGTCCTAATTGCACATGACACACTATAGCCATATTTACGCAACATACCTTATCGTAAAGGAAATTTTCATACCTTTCCAACAATGTATAAAACATTTCTCAACTCGGATTCTATCTACTCTAAAATTCATTTACACTTCATTAAACTCTATATAAAAATGTCTATTTGTGAAATGGAACCTTATATGGGGCCTACACTAAAACATTGATAGATTTGCCCAGGGTTTACAATACAAATGTGTTAGAATAAAAAAAGGTCTCCTGCCAAAGTTTAAAAAAATTGGAATAAAAATATGTGTTTTAGAGCGAAAACACTTCGCATCGGCGTGCGTTTATATAGTACCTACATCTATTTTTAATGTAAGCTGATGATTTTTGAATAAAAAGTAACCTAGAAATATACCTGCATATATATATATATTTGTGTTAAGATTTGATGCAGACAAATGTTACCTGTTTCGCTATGTCGAATTCCCAGGAAATCCACCGTATCAATGAATGTGAAAAAACCTACCCATAAAAAATTCATTGTCATTTTTTTTAACCAAATTCGAGTCCAGGTAAATAATTATAGAAGAGTAAGTAAAAAGAGGCACTTTGGACCCCTTTTTACGATTGCGTCTGATACCTGAAATGGGTCATTAATTGTGAATATATTGCATAAATATTTGAACAAAATCCAAAAGCCAGTGCATCTTCCTCCGTGAATTCTGTAGTCGATTTTGGAGTTGGAATACTTTCTACCATTCTCTTTACCCTTTTCGGAGATGCTAATGGTAAAACATCGACAATTCGTCCAACATTTTTTGGTTGTGTTTTTAACAATGCTGTTTTGAACGTATCTTTTATTAAATTTGGCGGATGTGCCGCCAATAGTTCCTCTTGTTTTTTCTTTTTGGTTTTCTCCGTAACTTCGTCGTATGCTTTGCTAGGCCGGCCGGGAATCAGCGGTTTAATTTCAATAAGTAGATCCGATTTCAGCCACTTCTCATACATTTTGAAAAACTTGATTTTTGCGAATGAACATTCTGGCAACCTTCTCTCAAATGATTTGTAGAATTTTTCAAGTTTGTCTAAAGCGTCTTTATTTAGCCTTATTCCATATATGTGGTCCAAAGTGTAAACAAGTTCCTTAAATGACTCCGTGTATGATTTGGAATCATTTTTGATGTCCCATACAATTTTCGAAAGAGTGGAATACTTCAGTATGACTTCCATAACTTATAAATGTCCTTTACGCCTCTACAAAATATAATGAAGAAAATTTGGATTTTGTTCAAATATTTATGCAATATATTCACAATTAATGACCCATTTCAGGTATCAGACGCAATCGTAAAAAGGGGTCCAAAGTGCCTCTTTTTACTTACTCTTCTATAATTATTTACCTGGACTCGAATTTGGTTAAAAAAAATGACAATGAATTTTTTATGGGTAGGTTTTTTCACATTCATTGATACGGTGGATTTCCTGGGAATTCGACATAGCGAAACAGGTAACATTTGTCTGCATCAAATCTTAACACAAATATATATATATATGCAGGTATATTTCTAGGTTACTTTTTATTCAAAAATCATCAGCTTACATTAAAAATAGATGTAGGTACTATATAAACGCACGCCGATGCGAAGTGTTTTCGCTCTAAAACACATATTTTTATTCCAATTTTTTTAAACTTTGGCAGGAGACCTTTTTTTATTCTAACACATTTGTATTGTAAACCCTGGGCAAATCTATCAATGTTTTAGTGTAGGCCCCATATAAGGTTCCATTTCACAAATAGACATTTTTATATAGAGTTTAATGAAGTGTAAATGAATTTTAGAGTAGATAGAATCCGAGTTGAGAAATGTTTTATACATTGTTGGAAAGGTATGAAAATTTCCTTTACGATAAGGTATGTTGCGTAAATATGGCTATAGTGTGTCATGTGCAATTAGGACAACAAAAACAAAATTTGGGAAATTCGACTTTTTTGAAAAATTGACTTTTTTATTGCCGGTTCCATAAAATGGAATAGAATAGAGATATTTCCATGATTCTTTTTGTGTTTTGTAGAAGAAGTGTTACCAAATAAAAGTTTATTTAACATCTTTGCAATAAAATGTGACGTAATACTTGTTTTTTAGCAATGAATATAGCACTACTTGAAAATTGACTTTTTTCAGTATTTTGATCGCTACGATCTCATTTATGGCTAGGATATGGCGAGACATACCTTAAAATGTTGGGAACATTTTAAGCTTTCATTTAAGTTCAAAAAAAGCGAAAAAATCCCCGTGGAACTTTTTTTCCAGTGAGAAACTTTTGAAGTTTAGTAAAAAAATTGGCCATTTTGGTCTTAAGATAACGGTGTTGTTTGATATCGAAATTAGCCAAATTAGCACTTAAAACTTTTCTTAATACCTCGACTTTGTGAAAATGGAAAGAAATGATAATGCTTTGACGGCCAAAGTTTGCGAAAACTTAAAGGAAATGGGAGTATCTTTTTTGAAAAATTTTGCAATTTTTTGACAAAAAAAATATTTTTCATATTGAAAACGATGCCATTTTTAAACCGCCAAAGATATTCACGTGATTCCTTTTGTATTTTATGCACACATATGCTGGCATAATTTGTGTGAAGTATGAAGTTTATAGCTTTAAAATTGACGGAGTTATTTAAAAAACACTGAAAAAAACCAAGGCCAAATTTTCATATTTTAAAATTAAACAATTCATAACTCCTTAACAGTACACGATGGCATGGTACTTTATGCATAAGTTTTTTAGATCTTGTCAAGCTCTTTCTCTAGAGTCCTAAATCATGTAAATCGGTTGAGTAGATCAAAAGTTATGGCCCCCAGAAGCTTGGAGAAGTCAAAAGTGGTCAACTTTGACACCCTGTAGCTCACCCTGTATTAAAGATATGGACCAACAACAGCACTTTTCTGAAAGCCTATGTCCTCCTCTACAAATGTCTAGAACATTTTGTATGGCTAAAATCAACAGATAAAAAGTTGTAGACTTATTTCCAATTTTTTTGCCATTTGGCCCACTGTGCGACAGTTCAAATCTTTAAATTATAATCATTTTAATTAATTATTTGTTTTGTTTTTTATAACTATTTATTAATTTAATTTATTAGTAACTTTGATTAAACTGTTACATTTTCTTCAACGTTTCTTTTTCTTCTTTTTTTTGTTTTGTTTTAACCTTTTTTTGCTTAAATATTGTATCAGTAACTTTGCTTAAATTGTTAAATATTTTGTACCAATTATTGTTCTATTTAAATGAAAACTTGTTGAACTCATTGTATTTATCAATTTACTAACCCATGCTTTAGATAAGACACTGTCTTTTGTATGGGTTTTATCATAATAAAATACAAATACAAATACAAAAAATACTAAGGAGTGATCTTGGATAGTAAACTCAATTGGAAGTGACACAATGAGGAGTGTACCGAGAAGACTCACAGATGTTGGGCACTATATAGACGGAGCGTAGGTTCGAAATGGGGTCTGAATCCTAGGAAAGTCCATTGGCTCTACAGGAAAGTGAATTGACCAATACTTACGCCTCAGTAGTTTGGTGGACTGCGATGAAGAAAAAGTGCTATTCAAGGAAAGTAGAACAGGTAGAGGATAAGAGCAGGTCATACCATCGCGGTATAATCGAGGCGACGATTGGAAATCTGGAAGAAATGAAAGAAGTTTCCGATCGGATACTAGAGACGACACTTGAGGTCGAGTGCGTGGTATTGCTGCCAACGGAACATTCTTGGATTGACGGAGCCCTAATATTGCCATCTGAAAGATAATGCTACACAGATGGATCAAAGCTAGAGGACAGAGAGGGCCTTGGAGGCAGTGAAGGTCAGAGGATTGCCATCAATATACTAAGTTAACCTTAAGCCAATCGGGGCGACGCCTCCGAGTTAAGGGCGTTACCGACGAAAGGTTGGTCGGTAGGACGACTAAAATCCTTTGGGGAGATCCGCTGTTCTTTTTCGATGTTACTTTTTACACCCACTACCGAAGGATTGGGGCATTTTGCCATCACGTTCCGCCCGTCCATCCGTCCGTCTGTCTGTTGAAATCGCGCTACAGTCTTTAAAAATAGAGATATTGAACTAAACTTTGCATAGATCCTTTTTATGTTCATAGGCAGGTTAGGTTCGTAGATGAGCTATATAAAACTATATCTTGATATAGCCCCCATATGGATCGATCTGCCGGTTAAAGGTCTTATGCCCTTAAAAGAGACTTTTATTGTCCAACTTTTATTGTGTTACGCCACTCGACATCCTTCTTCAATTTGGCCCAGCTCGGTCTAGATTCGGATATAGCCCCCATATAGACCGATCTCTCGAGTTAAAGTCTTGGGCCCATAAAAGGCGCATTAATTGTCTGATTTCGCCGAAATTTGGAACAGTGAGTTATGTTAGGCCCTACGACATTTCAATTTGGTTAAGATCAGTCCAGATTTGGATATCACTCGTCACTCGAGTTAAGGTCGTGACCCCATACGACATCGGTTTTCAATTTGGTTAAGATCAGTCCAGATTTACATAGCTGCTATATAGACCGATCTCTCGAGTTAAGGTCGTGACCCCATAAAAAGCGCATTTATTATCCGATTTCGCTGATATTTGACACAGTGACTTATATTAGGCTTTTCGACATCCATATACTATATATTGTAGTTCAGATCCAAAATTGAACAGTGACTTGTATTTATTAAACCACTCAATGTCCGTGCCGAATTTGATGCAAATCGGGCCATATTTCGATATAGCTGCTATGGATGCAAAAATTATGGATTTTTCATTGCATTATGATGAAAGGGGTTTTACATAACTGCTCGAGGTGGTGGCTAAATTCGGCCCGGCCGAACTTAATACCTTTTTACATGTTAGTATTTAGATCCAACAACAAACCGATAATTTGCTTAGGTGTATGTCTATAGTGCCATGGGGCGGAATTATGTCCGCACCCTCTTTTCGACCTGATCCTTCCTTTACCGTTTGTTCGACTTTCCACTAATCCTTAATATACCGTTTGTCTTTGGGCTAAAAGAGAGATATGTCAAAAATTTCGTAATGATTGGTTAACAAATGCGATCTCCACGTGGATTACAATAAAAAACGACAGACGTGCAAACTGTACAGAAAAGATTGCCGAAAAGACGGACGTTATTAAGCCGAATGAGGAAGAATTTCCGAGTCATACAAAGTACGCACCAAGTACATATAAATGTGTACTTTGTACGAATTTCATTCTGGGATCTAAAATTCTCAACTGGGTCCATTGAAAAGTTTCATAGAAAGAAGATGTGACACCTTGGAAAAGAGGTTATACACTAATAAAAGAAAGACAGGAGGAATGGAGAACCCGAATGGAGGGTGAAGAAACGCCCGTCCCCATGCAAGCACGGATGTACCTACGCCGGAGCTTATGGCAGCCCCGTCGGAACCAACCTGTTCCTTCAACAAATCTCAGGACACAAACCAGAGGTACGTTTGCAAGGTCACCCAGATCACAGAAGAAACGGCTCCCTTGAAAGGAGAGCCTACGTCTCTGCTGACCCAGACAAGAACACAGCAAGTGCTCAATAGCCTCCACCTCATTATTTATTTATTTAGAGCAAATGTTGATCGAAGAATAAATTACAGCTTAAAACCTTTTAAGTCACCCGGACCTGATGGAATATTTCCGGCGTTACTACAGAAGGAGGAGACTATCTGGAGCCCCACTTGGCGAATATTTTCACAGCGTGCCTGGGACTTGCATATACTCCGAAAGCCTGGCAGGGGCCAAGGGTGGTGTTTATACCCAAACCCGGCAAGGCAAGTTATGCGACCCCAAAGGACTACAGACCCATTAGTCTTACGTCCTTTCCACTCAAAACCATGGAACGTATTGTGGACACCATGATAAAGAGAAGGACAACCAGCGAATAGCTCGAATACAAACAGCATGCCTATGCCAAGCGAAGGTCGGTGGAGACTGCCCTGCACGAGGTTGTACTTGTGGTATTTTAGCAATGTGCGGAACGACACATGGATCCAATTCTTTAACCAGCATCGGGTGGACACGGTCCTTAGTGACTGAATAAACCATCTGGATAAATTGTGTGTCCCATGACATAAATATAAGGGAGAAAGTGGCACAAGGCACGCCACAGAGGCATTAATCGCCATGGGTGATCACCATAAATTATCTATTACGGATGCTGACTGAGGAGGGATTTGAACGTGTCTGCTACGTAGAAAATGTTATAATACTTCTAAGGGGTAAGGATCCGAACCAGCAGATGGCACATGACTGGGCTAGACCACGCTCCACGTTTCCTCAATAGAACAATTTCGATATCTGACAAGGTCAAATACTTAAGTGTGATCATGGACACAATAACTGAATTGGAGTGTTACATTCAGAATCGTACCGAGTGGGCTCATAAAAGACAAATACTTACTTAAGCCTCAGTAGTTTGGTGGATTGCGATGGAGAAAAAGTGCAACGTAAGGATAATGCAACAGGTTCAGAAAACATGTTGTCTTGACATAGGCGGAGCGATGAAGACCACGTGCACTAGGTATCCGACCCATAGACATAAAGATGAATTGCGAGGCAGCCACTGCGGTTATGAGATTTAAAGCGATGGGAGAATCGATCGAGGATAAGAGCAGCTCATACACCGCGGTATAATCGAAGCGACGATAGGAACCTGGAAGAAATGGAAGAGGTTTCCGATCGAATACCTGAGACGACACTTAAGGTCGAGTGCGATTGACTGCTGCCATTGACGGTACCCTAGTATTGCCATCTGGAAGATCATGTTGCACGGATGGATCAAAGTTAGAGAACGGAGTGGGCCTGCGGGTTTATATTGAGAACCCAGGGACTGAGATCTGTTTTCGACTGCGTGACCAAATACGGTCATGCATGCGGAGATCCGGAGACCCCCCCTTTTTTCAATCTAACCTAACCTAGAGCAAATACATTTATAACATAAGGTCTGGCTGCTAGGGCCTTCGCTTAGCGCTAAGAATATTCCCCAATGCATCTTTAGTTTTCGTCTTCATAACATCGATCACTAGCAATTACTTTGCCCTTTGAAGATTTACGACAACATGGATTTGTATCAGTGTAGCATTTTTTCTTTGCTGTATAAACTACAAGTAGAAGTAGTAGAAAAAGTCATGCCTTATCCAAGCCGTCAAACACATTTCATGCACTTGTAATGCTTTAAACTTTTGAAGTTCAACACAGTAATAGAGCGCATTCCAAACGAAATCCCTCTGAAAGATGAACGCTTTAATCAAACAAGTTGTTTGAAACATTCCTAGGATGTTGAAGGGACACAAGATCTACATCCCCAGCTGCGTTACATTTACGAAACGAATTTTTAGTGGCAGAACATTTGAAAGGAGTTTTATGGGCGAAATGAATGTTTTGGACGACGTCTTTTATGACTGTGCTTGTAATAAATTCCTTAAATTGTTTCATTTAAACTTGCAGAATATTTTGATATTTAAGTACTGCGGCTATGTGGGCTATTGCCTCCTTTTGCGGTACATGCCAGCATTTAGACAACACTGAAGGTGGAGACTAAATCATTTGTGGGGCTAAGCACCGGACGCACCTCACATCCGGACAAAAATCGGCACACTCAGGAAGTGTGGCATAATGCTATAAAATATTATTCCACAACCCACCGAGGACAACAAAAAGCCTAGAACAACGAAGAGAACAATGCACAACATCGTAGGTTGTGTCTTTGCCATTTGAGTTTTTAACATTTCAATGACATCCTTTAGGATTGAAACCCGTCATGTGCCATTTTTTCATGTGAAGTGAAAGACTGTATGAACAATGAATTTTATCTAAATTGGGAATTATCGCAGCAAACCAAATAACATACAAGTCCCATCCATAAGCGCACAGTGGGGAACTGGTAACAAAGTTTAGCAACAATCCCAATGCAGAATGGACAACTTTGATACTAGGAGGTAACGATAATGATTTGGGTCGAACATATAAATAATTATAAAAGCCCTGTTGATGTTAACATCAGGCGAATATTTCTGCATTAGTAGTAGGCGAATATTTCTGCAAGTGTTGTAAGCATGAATAAATAAGAAAAAAAAGGCAAAAGGAAAAAAATCTTACCACTACTATTAAGCAAATGCGAAACTTTGTAAAAATCGCAACAAAATTGTGGCTACTCTAGCCATAAAAGTGCATATCGGATTAATGAGATATAAGGGAGCTATATCGAAATCTGGACCGATTCCGATGAAATTATGCGCACACATTGACAAACACCTAATGCAAAATTTTGTGAAGATGGGCCGATACTTATGGCTACTGCAGCCATAATAGGCCATATTGGATAAGAGATATATGGGAGTTATATCTAAATCTTGAATGATTTCGTTAAATTTATGCGGACTAATGGAGACGTCGAATCAGAAACCTCATGCTAGATTTTGAATAGATTGGACTTAAAATGTGGCTGCACCATTCATGACAGACCATATCTAATGAAAAATATATGGGAACTAAAACTGGACCGATTTCGATGAAATTTCGGGCACAAATTGAGACATCAAATTAAACACCTTATGTACAATTTTGTAAAGATCCTACAAAAGCGTTCGTCCTTGGGCCAAAAAAAAAACGTTGTATGCAAAATGTTATCATAATCGGGCAACAAATATGGCCTGAACCTTGATTACAAGAATATATGGCTGATCGGTTTACACAATCTGCTCTGCCCCTTCTTAGCATCGCAACCAAATGCACAAAGTTGTAATACCCTGTACCCACCACTGTGGTACAGTGGTGTAGAGTCTACAAAAAAGGCTTTAAAATGAACTTTATATATGGGTATTTAATGTAAATGACAATAATAATTTACAGAAACCACAGCTGATATGAAGTGTTGCCAATTCAAACGACAACATTTTTATACCCACCACCATAGGATGGGGGTATATTAATCTAGTCATTCCATTTGTAACACCTCGAAATATTGATCTAAGACCACATAAAATTTATATATTCTTGATCATCTCGACGTTCTGAGTCGATCTAGCCATGTCCGTCTGTCTGTCTGTCGAAATCACTTTAGCGGTCGAACGCGTTTCCACTAGAAATTTTGCACAGATACTAAAAATTGATGTAGGTCGTTGGGGATTGCAAATGGGCCTTATCGGTTCAGATTTGGATATAGCTCCCATAAAAGCCGCAATTTTCGTCCGATTTTGCTATTTGCGCATAGTGTTTTGTTACGACTTCCAATAAAATTTGCCAAGTAGCACCCATATTTTAGCAGTATCCATGGTGGTGGGTTCCCAAGATTCGGCCCGGCTGAACTTAGCACGCTTTTACTTGTTTTGTGTAAAATTTGTTTTATTGATTCAATTTAAGTAACTTAAATTGGTTCTTGGGTTGTTCTTAAGGCTGAGTTAGCTCCACGTAATATTTATTTGGTATGTAGCCCTTTTGATACAAGTATTCCTCTTCAACTTGGACGAAGGCTTGTAACTAATTTTTTTTAGCAGACCTGGGAGATAAATAGTCAAATTCCTTGTACATTTGAAGTAACTCATCAACATTTCACCTTGTTATCCTTCCCACGCTCTCTCGACGGGTCTCTGAAAGGAATAGTCCAATAAATCGATGTTGTAAAGAGAAAACCAGGGCTTTACGCTGACTCTTCGTATTGGATCATTATCGGGCATAAAATCGAATGAAGCTGGCCTGTTTTGATTCGCCGATGCTTTCATAGCATTTTCCATTGTGTTTTTATGCGATTTGGGTTAGGTTTAAGTGACAGTCTGCCATCGAACTCACTTATACGTTTTCGTCCATTGTGATATCACAGGAACAGTAGATGGAAAATACATTTTAGTTCCTATCTTTAATCCATCCAGATCTCTTTAAAAAGATCAACAACTTGTGAATGCTTACATCCAGATAAGTTCTCAAAGAAATGAGAACCTAAAGTGGAACTCCTTCTGACTGCCAGTACGGGACGTCTTCACAGCTTCTGCACAAGTCGTTACTTGCGACCTTCAATCAATCACAATGTTTTTCGATCAGTCATGGCGGGCACAATATCTGAGTCGTCTCTTCCAGCCAGCCTTTCGTTTCTTTCCAGCTTTTTTTGCTATTGCAAGAAAACTTTGGTCGTTAAGCTCGTCTCGAAAGAAATATAAACGAAAAATTATGAAAATAATGATAATAAAGAGTAAAAATAATTCGGCAGAGCCCTGCCGGGATTCGAACCTGCACACTCGGAGCAACAGCGAGAGCCGTTGCCGTCGTCTTGCGTTCGAAGCCATTAAAACAACTTTCAAATGATGCTCTGATAACATTTGTATTACCATGGAAGCAATTGAAGTTACACACTGAACATATTTTTGTCTTAATTTTAAAGGTTCGAGCCAAAGGCTAGCAAACATAATTTAAAGATGATCAAATTTCAACTTTTGTGAGTAAACATTCTCTTTTGTGAAAAATATTTCCCATCATATTAAGGATGTGTTATTTTAAATGGTAGGTTAATAAATCCCTAACTTTACTTCTTGTTATTAAAGACAAAAATCAAAAATGAGGGTCAAAATATCAATGAGAGTTAGAAAATTGATCTTGGAACAAGACAAAAGCGAACTGTAGTTAAAGACGCAAAATAGCCTTTCTTTAAACGCTTAATTTTTTAGTTAAAGATGCTAAGTTCAAAAAAAAAAATTATCAAAAAATAATAATTGGACAGTCAATTAAAAAGTAGAATAAAATTCAAACAACGACCAAAATTTTAAACGGATTGCCATGTCTATTAGTAAGTAGCAAATTAAATTTAAAAATAAAATCTTTACTTTAAAGTTTGGTAAGTTTTTATTGCTAAAATTCTATGATAAGGAAAAATCTTAATTTTGGATCAAATAATTGTTCAGTGTATGGACAAAAAATCCATCACAACATCACATATGATTTGGAAAATAGCGTGGTAGTGTGGTACTCACATCGTAAACACATTTTCGCAGTATTTCGATATAAGTAAGACCCATGGATGTATTAAGATTCCTCAATATCCCGTTCTGCTCAAAATCCTTAGATAGGTGTCAGATTTCTTCATCAATGTCGACTTTCAGTTCTAAGAATATGATGACAAAATATTTGGATTTAAGGCAATAATATCCAAAAAATCTTTCAGCTGGTTACACTGTAAAAACAACTTAATTTTATTCCTTTTTTATGAAGATGTTTAAAAAAGTAACATGAGGATCCACAGCAACGCCACCGACGGCTATGTAAATATGAATGTAATTTTCCTTTTAAATAAAAACAAAAAATATATGCCCTCATATATGTATGTGTACACTCCCCTACGTCTAAAAGCCTATACGTGTATATACATACATTACATTCCAACGTGCATAGAACTTGTATGGCTATGAAGTTGGTAATGACGAGAAGACACGCACTAAATGATTGTTGACACATTTGCCACGTATTCAACACCCACGTTCGTGGTTATTGCTCTGAAATCAACACCTCCACAGTGTTGGTAATTGTCCAATACCACATGGTGATGGTGTTGGCTTCCTTGCTAGAGTTGGAATTGGCTAAATATTTGTATTTCAATTCATTCCGGAATATGAGTTTGTTCTTGACGTGTTGCAAGCAAAGCAAATGAAATTTAGGTATTTAAACATCACTGATGTTGGACGTCTTTATGTGCGACATGGAACCTGTAGACAAAATTGATTCACACCAATTTGACTTTTTGGTAAAACTTGTATCATACCAGCATTTTATAAAACTTTTTGACTTAAGTTTACGGCCGTATTTACAAAACTTAATGAAGTTTTAAAATAGGTGTATGTGATTTGTATACAAGGAAATCTCTCAAATAAACCTATATTTTTATCATGGTCTCGCCAGGATTCGAACCCAAGCGTTCAGCCTCATTGGCGTACATGCCAACCTCTGCGCTACGGTGGTCTCTATATATGGATTCCTAGATTTGTTTTTACAACCACAAAAAACTAATTTTTTATAATACCCGCCACCATAGGTTAGTGGTATACTAATCTGGTCGTTCCGTTTGTAACTCATCGAAATATTAATCTGAGACCCTATAAAGTACACTGATATAAAAATTACGGTACTTTGCCAATACCGCCTGATATTATTTTGTTCGCCTCATAGGCACAAAATTTTAATACTATTTGGTATCAATTTAATACCATGCAAAGGAGGCTATTGATGTCATCGCGACAGAAGTATTGGTGAGCTTTGTACTTAAAATTTTGACGCCATTAAAACATATTTGTTAAACAAATAAATAAAATGTTTTAATACAATTTGAATGCGTAAAACCATTTTCAAATGCTCGAAAGCGGTGAAGATGGAAATAGTACAAATTCTGAGGACATTCTACATCAAAAACATGATAGTCTCTAGTGTGGAAAACGATGCTGCGTTGGTATTCATATGAAATTAACATTACTTTTTGTAATTATTAACATAAATATTCGAAATAAAATTAGATTAAAATAATTTTTAATAATTTTTTGTTATTTGGTTCATTAGGGGGTGGAATAATCAATGACGGTTTGGTACTAAAACCAACGACGGTCTGGTGCTAAAACTAATAATATATTGGTATTAAAACCAATACCAGTTCGGTAATAAGGTTAGTACCAAACGGTACAATTCATTGTATGTTTCATCCATACCACCCGGTATTGTTTCTTTTTAATCTCCCTGGTTGACTTTTTGAGCATCTATAGGACGCCAATTATGGCCTGAATCGGTCTAAAACCTTATATAGCTCGCATATAAACCGATCTCTCGATTACACTTCTTTAATCCCTAGGTGACAGTTTTTGTATGATTTGGCTTAAATTTTGGACTTTAACGTCTCCTATTAGCTTTAACATACATGCCAAGTATAGGCCGTATCGGTTCATAACCTGATATAGCTCCAATAGCATAGCAATTCTTATCCATTATCCTTGACAAATGCGACCCATGGTGAAAGGTATATAAGATTCGGCCCTCCTGAACTTAGCACGCTTTTACTTGTTAAATTTTCTTCTTATACACACCGTCGTATAAAAAGATTTTAACAAGTAAAAGCAACATTTAGAAATATTCAACACCGATTATATTTGTTCTTGATCGAAATCTATATCGGACTATAGGTTTATAAAGCCCCCATATATACCGATCTCTCTATTAACCATCTCAAGCGCATAAAAAACGCCTTTTTTTAAGTCGCTAATGAGTAATGAGCTTGTCGTCCTTTGTGTCCCGTTATGACACCGTAAGATATACTGATTTTGTTCTTACTTCCTTTCAGTAATAGGCTCGTCTTCTCACGATCCGGTTCTCCCCATAAGATTTTCGTCGTCCTGCCGACCGTTTCGCTGTTCCACCGTGTTCGTCGCCAACCCCCATAACTCGGACTGCATCGCCCCGAAAGACTTTGGGTTAACCAATTTTGTTGACCTTATTATGGTCAGGCAGTCAAAATCAGATTTCAGTCCCATTGGTTCTCAATGAAGACCCCCAGTGCCTTTCTGTCTTCTAGCTGTGTAGCATGAACTTCCAGATGGCAATACCAAACTGAATTAATAAGAGTACATTCTTGGCAGACTCCATGGTAGTAGGTGCCCAAGATTCGACCCGGCTGTACTATGCACGCTTTTCTACTACAATATTTCTTCTTTGGGATATAAAGCGAAGACATTTTCATTAGATTTGCTAGAAATATTGGTATTATCTGAACTTTTTGAACGGATGTAAAGCAAAAACGTTTTCGGATACATATAGCTCCCATATGAAAAGATTACCCAATAATAGGCCACATAATAGGCATACTTTTTTACCACACGTTCAATTTGCTAGAAAGTTTCATTTAAAATTTTGCCGAATACGATTTAAATCGGACCATCTTTGCATACAGCAGTCGTAACGACAGTCCCCATGAAATTTTTTCTTTGACTCATAAATGGCATATCTTTGACCGAATCAAGACACTTTTTTGCTGTACTTACCTAAGTAATGGAGAAAATTTTTGATATCTGAAAATGAAAAAAAATAATTTTGTATTAATTAAAACTTAGGTAGAGACATGTAAAACATTTTTTGTTAAACCCCTTGACGACCATGCCGAGAATGGTTCAGATAGGGCAATACTTGTAATTGCCTGTCATATATAGACTCATCACCCGATGCAAACATTTTGGGCTCATAAAAGGAGCATATTTTATGCGCTGTAGTTAAACAGACAATTTTATTAAATCCCCAAAATATGTTAGAAACATAGTCTAGATCAGTTCATAATTTTATATAGATGTGTATAGAACGATTTCACGAAATAACTTCTTCAGTTCATAAAAGTTCAAGGTGGCACTTTGATTTAATAACAAGTAAGAGCGTGCTAAGTTCGGCCAGGCCGAATCTTATATACCATCCACCATGCATCGCTTTTGTCGAGTACTATGTGCGGTATCTTTTTCTAAGCCAACAAAAGAATATTGAAAAAGAACTGTTATGCTATTGGAGTCATATCAATTTATAGTCCGATTCGAACCATAAATGAATGACGAACATTGTAGAAGTCATTGTGTAATATTTCAGTTCATTCAGATAAGAATTGCGCCTTGTAGGGGCTCAAGAAGCAAAATCGGGAGATAGGTTTATATGGGAGCTGTATCAACCTATTGATCGGTTCAGACCATATTAGACACGTACGTTGAAAGTCATGAGAGAAGCCGTTGTACAAAATTTCATCCAAATCGAATTAGAATTGCGCCCTCTAGAGGCTCAAGGAGTCAAGATCCCAAATCGGTTTATATGGCAGCTATATCAGGTTATGTACCGATTTGCGTCATAATTAGCACAGTTATTGTAAGACATAACAAAACACCTCATGCTGAATTTTAGCCAAATCGGATGAGAATTGGGCGCTCTATTGGCTCAAGAAGTTAAGATCCAAGATCGGTTTATATGACAGCTATATCAAAACATGGACCGATTTGAACCATATTTAGCGCAGGAAGTGACACCAAAACACCACGTGCAAAATTTAAGACAAATCGTACAAGAATTGCGCCCTTTAGAGGCTCAAGCAGTCAAGACCCAAGATCGGTTTATATGGCAGCTACATCAAAACATGGACCGATTTAGCCCTACACTAATAAAAAGTATTTGTGCAACATTTCAAGCGGTTAGCTTTACTCCTTCGAAAGTTATTATGCTTTCGACAGGCAGACGGACGGACGTACGGACGGACATGGCTAGATCGACTAAAAATGACATGACGATCAAGAATATATATGTTTTATGAGTTTTTAGACGCATATTTCGAAGTGTTACAAACAGAATGCCGAAATTATTATACCCCCATCCTATGGTGGAGGGTATAAAAAATGGTTTTAATATTCACTCTAAACTAAAACACAGGCGACGCCATAGCGGAGTAACCAGGAATGAGAAAGCAGACGATTTGGCGGTGAAGGCCAGAGGACTACCGTCAATAAACTTGGTTTACCCGAAGCCTATCGGGTCGATGCAGACCGAGTTAAGGGAGTGGGCGACGGATGCGCATGCAACATTGTGGATCAGCGAAACGGTCGGTAGGATGGCGAAAATCCTATGGGGGGGATTCAAATCGTGAAAAGACGAGGCTATTACTGAAAGGAAACAAGAAGGAGGTCAGTATAGCTATTGGTATCATAACGGGACACATACGGGACTACAAGCTCACTTATGTAAAATCGGTGCGGCAAGTGATAGCATGTGATGAGACGTTGGAGCATTTCCTTTGTCATTGCCGGCTTTCGCGAACAACAGATACCTGTACCTAGGTGGAGACACAATATCAGACATGAACCAACTTAGGGGAGTGGCATTCAAAACAATTAAGGATTTTGTAAGTAGCACGGAATTTTCGAACTTAAAATTTTTCTTTTTAGAGGTTACTTTATAGTTTTAGAGCGCACAACAAGCCGATTACTGTCTTAGGTGTATGTCCACAGTGGCATGGGCCGGATTAATATCTGCACCCTCTTTTCAACCTAACCTAACAATGATATTATAAACATATTCTTATACTTCTGAAAATATTTGCATTTAAATAACACTCTAAATAACCATTTTCACTTTCTCCTTTAGTGGATTTATTCACATGTATTATTCAATAATTGACCTATTCCCCAACAGTGAGGAAAGTGCCTTCTAACCAAATGCCGAACAATGTGGTGATGTTTAGCGAACATGCCATTGAGTTGTTCTCTAAAATTGACATCCTACCCTTTCAGTAACTGTTCACCGCACACGTTTCATATCCTTACGGATCATTTGAATTCGTCTGGTTGGGTGAAATGCATATAAACACATTTGATATTAAATTTACAAGTCTGGTGAATGTCAGAAATCATTTAGCCATTTAAACAATTTATATTTACGTATTTACAAAAAAAAGAAAAAAAAACAAATTTACATTTTTACATTCTCATATTTGCTAACAATTACATCTTAGAGTGGCTCTGAAATGCTCAGATATGTGCAAATAACACATAAGAAGTATAAATGTATGTGCATACATGTACGATGTAAGCAAATATACATAGAGTAAATGACAGCAATTTAACAATGCCATTGGGGTCTCAAATTTTCGCTATGGATCTCCATGTACGTTGAGAGGATTCTTGGGCGGATTTTTGTTTTTTTTTCGGGTGGGCGACAATCTTGGCCTTGGCGCCGAATTTAAATATCCAATTTGTATTCCACTCCTAGTTACTTTTAATTTGAGACCCATTTTGCCCCAATTGGTTTACGTGGTCATATGGACAGCTCCATGAGACCATACCCTATATTTGGATACAAGTTTCCTATTCCACTTCAAAACACCTTTCGTTTGAGTACCGTTTATTTCCCAACGGTTTTCTTTTAGTTTTGGGTGATACTTTTAAGATAAGGGGAGGGTCCGCCCCTCTTCCAATATCAACAAATTAAATAGCCTTCCAGATCATCCTACACTATCGGCACCACCTAACCCTGGTAAGCATTGAGCAAAATTTCTTAATGAATTTTAAATAATAATTTTCTGAAATCGGAAATTTTGCCTTTGGAGTGGAAGTCAAGCAAAAATGACGTCGCACCCCTGGATGTGGGCAAACATTTTTCGGTCGGTTAATTCCCATTATTACAAATCGCCAGATTGCAACTTACGAGGGTTGCCTTTTATATTTCGGATAACCCTTGTCTTACAATCTGCTAATTGACAGCTCTATCTTAAAGCTTGACTTTTTAGGGTTATACGTACTCAGGACGTTTTGACATACGACCGCTATTTGTGGTGTTTAGGGTAACATAAAAGATTCATCTCGCTCAAAAAATAGAATTAAGTCGTGAACATTTTCGTGCGATTATTTTTTACAACTTTCGGCGTGGATTAACTCAACAACTGTACATCGATGAACTTAATTCAATTTTTGGCGATGAAGCTCCATCAAGGACCTATGTTTATTGATGGTATGATGAGTTCCAAGACGAATTTTGGAAAGGTCGTCCAAAATCAGTTGTTGTTCCAAAAACCATTGATGTTGTGTGCCAACTGATATTGCAAGATCGTCATGTGACCTATCGTGAGATTGAGACAACCTTACGCATTAGGGGGACCAGCATACATTCAAAATTGCATGAACATTTGATCGTTAAAAAATTTGTTTGCATTGGATCCCACACAATTTGTTAATCGCTCAAAAAATGCTCGTGTCGATTGGTCGAAAGAAATGCTCCAAAAATACGAAACAACTTCATTTTTGAGCTCTTAAAACATCGATTTCATGAGTTATCCGCCATATAGTTCTGACTTGGCACCTAATGTTTTTTCTTTATTCGCGTACGTAAAAAATTAAATGAGAGGTCAACGTTTGTCGACACCAGAAGAAGCGGTTGATGTGTTCAGAATGCAGTTTTGGAGATACCTCAATCAGAGTGGCTTCGACAATTGTTTCAAACGTATGCAAAAGTGTATAGATCTTAATGGGGAATATTTTTTTGAAAAACAATGTAGCTATTTTCGATGATTAATATTCGTTTTTGTGTTCTCTTATCCCGTAATATAAAAGACAAGCCTCGTATAATATATTCGATAAGTCAAGTCACCCCTTTGGTTGATATCCGAAAGGGGTGACTTGACGTTGATATCCGAACTTCCCTATACCTGGTGATGTGCATTAGCATCAATTCCTTCTTCAATCATCAACTTAAGGCTTGAAAGCGGCATCTCTGAATCGTGTGCCATACAAGGGAAGTCAGCCAGTAATAAGATTTATTGACTTTATTGATTTACTGAATCTTCACCGCCTAGTGACGAAAGAAGATAAACAATTTGGGGTCGATTATGGATAGCAATTCAATTTCAGTTACGTTGCCAAAAAGCAAATTTGTATAAAAATTTCCATTTCTTTATGGAATTGCATACTTTTTTAAACCCTCCACCATAGGATGTGGGTATACTAGTTTCATCATTCCGTTTGTACCACATCGAAATATTCTTCTAAGACCTCATAAAGTATATATGTTGTTGATCGTCATGACATTTGTAGTCGAATTAGCCATGTCCGTTCATCTGCCTGTCGAAAGCATTGAAATTTTGCACAAATACTTCTCATTAGTGTATGTCATAGTTGGGATTGTAAATGGGCCAAATCGGTGAATGTTTTAATATAGCTGCCATATAAACCGATCTTGGGTCTTGACTTCTTGAGCTTATAGAGGGCACAGTTGTTATCCGATTTGGCTGAAATTTTGTAAATATCGTTTCAGTATGACTTCCAACAACTGTGGTTAGTATGGTCTAAATCAGTCCATAACCTGATATAGATGCCATATAAACCGATCTTGGGTCTTGACTTTTTTAACTTCTAGAGGGCGCAGTTGTCATCCGATTTGGCTGAAATATTGCACATATGGTTTTGTTATGTTTTCCAACAACTGTGGTTAGTATGGTCTAAATCAGTCCATATCCTGATATCCTGATGCCAATCTCCTGATTTGACTTCTTGAGTTCTAGACGTCGCAATTCTTATCCAATTTTGCATATGTCATTTTGGTATGACTTTCAACAACTGATCCAAGTATGATCTAAATCGGTTTATAACCTGATATAGCTACAATAAAAACCGACCTGCCAATTTCACTTTTTGAGCCTCTTGTGGACGCAGTTATTTTCAAATTTGCCTGAAATTTTCGAGGTTATACTTTTCTATGTCTTGTACGGCCATATCGGTCAATAACTTCATATAGCTCGTATATATTTGGAAAAGTAATTCAAAGAATTTGACAAATGAGATCCATGGTGAAGGGCATATAATATTCGGCCCGGCCGAACTTTGCACGCTACTACATGTTATAATTTACTAAGTAGCTGAAAAAATTTCCATCTACTAATTTCAATATTAAGATTTTATCTCCTGGCAACAGAACTGCAGTTTAGTTGAAATCCATAATTGATCCATTAGACTACTGTTTGTTAGAAAATATGCTCCGTTTAATTTTAAATCCAGGTATTCTTAGTCAGCGAACCATCCCTCCACACATCCATGGTTCCTGCATAAGAACAACGTCAAATCCTTCGCCCATTAGAAGGGCCTTTCAATGTTAGTAACACCAAAGAGGAGCGGAAATTTGACCATAGTTAGAGATCAGATTTTACCCCACCGTCGCGTTAACCACTTCGTCTTGGTCTGCCATGATTTCATCCTTAAAATATTCCTTTGATCTTGTCATGATGAGTTTCCAAAACAGCAAACACTGTCTGCTGATGTTTGGCTAAAAATTTGCAACTCTTTATTACAACCATTGAACATTGTTCTCCGTCTTAACAACAATTGATGCCTTTGCTATATATTGATTTTAATTTTCCCAATTAAAGGCGTACTTTTTTTGTTTAACAGCAAGAATATGAATGTGGTACTTATTTTGTCTGCTGTCATATAAAATTTCGAAAATATATTTGAAATAAATTTTAAAAATTATCAAATTGAAATATTAAAAATAAAATGAAATATTAAAATTTTTTAAATTTTTGTGACAGTTTGAGGCTTCTTTCGATTTTTTTACCATCTGAAAACAGCAGAAAACGTTTGCCGTTTTAGTATGTTAAGTGTATTGTTGCACTAAAGAATGTTTTTTGTATGGTTTTTTAACACTTTCCAGCAAATAATAAAATTTTGAAAATCAAACCATAAATGCGATTTTGGCAGTACGAACAAAATTGTGAAGGACCGACTTGACCAACTTTAAAGGCTCACCTGGTAACTCCTCAGCCATAGCCATATTAATTTTCGTGAAGATATCATTATGCGACTGTAAAAAGGAGGTCCCTTATCATTGAGCTAAAAAACTTGAATCCGACTGCACTCACTGATATGTGGGAAGTTTTCTCCTATTCTATATTCAGCCTTGTAAATAGGAATAAGCAGTTACATGACGAACTCTTCCGCACAGCTAGTTAGTGAATAAACAAGTAAAAGCGTGCTAAGTTCGGCCGGGCCGAATCTTATATACCCTCCACCATGGATCGCATTTGTCGAGTCCTTTTCCCGGCATCTCTTCTTAGGCAAAAAAAGGATAAAAGAAAAGTTTTGCTCTGCTATTAGAGCGATATCAAGATATGGTCCGGCTTGGACCACAATGAAATTATATGTTGGAGACCTGTGTAAAATGTCAGCCAATTCGAATAAGAATTGCGCCCTTTGGGGCTCAAGAAGTAAAATAGAGAGATCGATTTATATGGGAGCTGTATCGGGCAATAGACCAATTCAGACCATAATAAACACGTATGTTGATGGTCATGAGATGATCCGTCGTACAAAATTTCAGGCAAATCGGATAATAATTGCGACCTCTAGAGGCTCAAAAAGTCAAGATCCCAGATCGGTTTATATGGCAGCTTTATCAGGTTATGAACCGATTTGAACCTTATTTGATGCAGTTGTTGAAAGTAAGAATAAAATACGTCATGCAAAATTTCAGCCAACTCGAATGGCAATTGCGCCCTCTATAAGCTCAAGAAGTCAAGTCCCCAGATCTGTTTATATGACAGCTATATCAGGTTATGAACCGATTTGAACCATACTTTGCACAGTTATTGAATATCATAACAAAACACGTCGTGCAAAAATTCATTCCAATCGGATAAGAATTGCGCACTCTAGAGGCTAAGGAAACCAAGACCCCACATCGGTGTATATGGCAGCTATATCAGGTTATGGACCGATTTGAACCATTTTTGGCACAGTTGTTGGATATCATAACAAAACACGTCGTGCAAAATTTCTCTCTCTCTAGAGGCTCAAGAAGTCAAGACCCAAGATCGGTTTATATGGCAGCTGTCAAAACATGGACCGATATGGTTCATTTACAATACCAACCGACCTACACTAATGAAAAGTATTTGTGCAAAATTTCAAGCGGATAGCTTTACTCCTTCGGAAGTTAGCGTGCTTTCGACAGACAGACGGACGGACAGACGGACGGACATGGCTAGATCGACATAAAATGTCGCGACGATCAAGAATATATATACTTTATGGGGTCTCAGACGAATATTTCGAGTAGTTACAAACAGAATGACGAAATTAGTATACCCCCCATCCTATGGTGGAGGGTATAAAAATATAACTGCCTTCCAAACGTCTAACATTCGTAAAAGTTTTCGTACAAAAGTTGCATCACCGAGATTGCAAGCCACATTGAACAATTCACCGACGGGAATGTTGAGAAACCCTTCAACTCTTGTTTCTGGGACGTTATACATAGTAAATCAGTTTTGCAAGTCTTTCAAGTTTCTAAATCCTATTGCACTACTAAGATACATGGTATTGCAGAATAGTGCCTCTGTTTGTAACAGCCGCAAACACATAGATCATAGTAACGTACTGTCTGATTAAATTTGTATACCCTCCACCATAGGATGGGGGTATACTAATTTCGTCATTCTGTTTGTAACTACTCGAAATATTCATCTGAGACCCCATAGAGTATATACATTTTTGATCGTCGTGACATTTTATATCGATCTAGCCATGTCCGTCCGTCTGTCTGTCGAAAGCACGCTAACTTTCGAAAGAGTAAAGCTAACCGCTTGAAATTTTGCACAAATACTTCTCATTAGTGTAGGTCGATTGGCATTGTAAATGGGCCATATCGGTCCATGTTTTGATATAGCTGCCATATAAACTGATCTTGGGTCTTGACTTCTTGAGCCTCTAGAGGGCGCAATTCTTATCCGATTTGAATGAAATTTTGCACGACGTGTTTTGTTATGACTTCTAACAAATGTGCTAAACTAGGTTCAAATCGGTCCATGTTTTGATATAGCTGCAATATGAACCGATCTTGGGTCTTGAATTCTTGAGCCTGTAGAGGGCGCATTTCTTATCCGATTGGAATGAAATTTTGCATGACGTGTTTTGTTATGATATGCAACAACTTTGCCAAGTATGGTTCAAATCGGTTCATAACCTGATATAGCTGCCATATAAACCGATCTTGGGTCTTGACTTCATAAGCCACTAGGGGGCTTAATTCTTATCCGATTTGAATGAAATTTTGCAAGACGTATTTTATTTTATTTCAACAACTGTGCAAAATAAGGTTCAAATCGGTCCATTACCTGTCATATAAACTGATCTGGGATCATGAGTTCTTGAGCCTCTAGAGGTTGCAATTATTATCCGATTTGCCTGAAATTTTATACGACGGATCCTCTAATGACCATCAACATATGTTTGTAACACCCAGAAGGAAGAGAGATACCCCCTTGATAAGTATACGGATCGACTCAGAATCACTTTCTGATTCGATTTTGCTATGTCTGTCTGTCCGTCTGTCCATGTTAATCGTCTTCAAATTTGGCACAGGCATGTTTTTCGGCCTCGTCTCTAGCCTATTGAAATTGGTAAAAATCGGTTCAGATTTGGATATAGCTTCCATATATATGTTCGTCCGATTTGCAGTAATAATGCAATGAAATGGCCATTTGTTAACCGATTCTTTCGAAATTTGGCAGGAAGGATTTTCTTATAACTCTCTAAATTACCAGTAAATATCATAGAAATTGGTTCAGATTTATATATAGCTTTCATATATATATCGCCCGATTTTCACGCCTAGAGCCACAAACGCATTAATTTGACCAAAATCGGTTCAGATTTAGATATAGCTCCCATATATATGTTCGTCCAAATTGCAGTAATATTGCAATAAAATGGTCATTTGTTAACAGATTTTCTCAAACTTTGACAGGAAGGATTTTCTCTTGACTCTCGATACAAATGGTGAATTTCGTAAAAATCGGTTCGGATTAAGATAAACCTCTCATAAATGTACATCGCCCGATTTCCACTCCAAGAGCCACTGCAAGCCCATTTTTTGATCAATCTTGCCAAAATTTTGCACAACTCATTCCCCGACGACTACCGCATTATCTGAGAAGTTTGCTCGAAATCGATTCAGAATAAGATATAGCTCCCATATATATCCTCGTCAAGTTTTGGGTAATTTGCATTAAAGTTGTTATTTGTGAACTTTAGTTATTGCAGTTTGAACATATTTGCTCAAAATTTGATATGGATTGTTTGACAATCTATCCGCCGAAGTCCATCAACATTGGTTCAGAATTGGATATAGCTCCCACATTGTACTTATATGGTAGGTGTGGGGTGTTATACAGTCGGCACCGCCCGAATTTGCCCTTCCTTACTGGTTATACAAGTATCTAGGCATCTAATGTAAGTGGCTGAGCTAAATTTCACGTGATTAGGACTTTATACTCGTATAGTCCCTTACAATATATAAAAATTCTAATTATTTGTTAAGTATATTTCTCCATATCTACTTAAAAAGTGATTTTGATTTGCGAAGTGAATTAAAGTATTAATAGGTTGGCTTTGGCTGACTTTAGTCTTTTTTACCTACTTGTTTATTTTTTCGCTCAAAACTCAGTTTCACTTGAAGACAAATGTATCTATGGTAAATGTTTTCATTTCGCAAATTGCAATAATCTAAAAAGCAGAATGTCATGACAATGAAAGGACTCAGTACTGGAGCTCCTTTCATATACCAGCATATAACCAATTTAATTGAAGTCGTCTATCTTCTTACTTCAACTTGAAAGTAAGTACCATTCACTGAGGAATGCTTGTGTAACGCAGTCCTGAGAAGAAAAAGGAAATTTCTTTTACAATTTTCATGTTTGCTTCTATGACTAAAGAAATATTAATATTGCGGTTGCCATTGATATCCGAGGAAGAGGATGATATTCAGTCTCCAACGACCTTCCCTTGATATAGGCATGCTGTTTGTATTGAGAAGTTCGCTGAATGTCCTACTCTTTACCATGGTATCGGTGGTTTTGAGTAGAGAGGACGTAAGGCTTGTAGGTCTATAGGCTTGGGTATAAACACCACCCTTGTCAGCTTTTCGGAGTATATGCAAGTTCTAGGCTCGCTGTGAATATGAGGCGGTGGTCGGCCTCCTTCTGTAGTAACGCTGCAAATATTCCATCAGCTGTATTCTGTTATGATATGCCTTCGATCAATCATGTTATTTCAAGATTCCGGTGTCTCCGTGAGACCTGTCCTGTGTAAGCCTCAACATATCCCCCGTTGTCTCTGCTCTCATTCCCATGTCGTCTACTAACGTTTCAGTATGGACATGAGTTTTTGAGAGAAACTCTTTCATCTTGGCTTTTTCAATTTTGAACCTCATCGAAAAGATTTTCCAAATATATTGTCACATCAAAACCTCCTATTAACAAAGATAGCGGTGTTGCTTATATTAAGTGTTATTAGGTCGTTAGCATTCAAGAATCCTACCACAAAATTCTGTCGAAAGAAATATAAAGTGATGCCAGGTATACTGCACCTAGGGATCATAAAGTCGACTTTCGACTAATCGATTTTTTGTGTAGAAGTCGACTTTCAATGATAAAAAAATCAAATAATCGATTTGAATTCGAAAAGTCGAAAAGAAATCTGCATTGAGAAAAAAAAATCCGCACAGAGATACAAGTTTTGCTTTGCTTATGTTGCTAGGTAAGCAATGTTTCCAATTTTTCCGTTATGCATTTTGGGTACTTTATTCTCAAATGCCAGATTAATTGATTGATTGATTCTCAAATGCCAAACCTTGTTGGCATAAATATATTTTTTAAATTAATAGTGATTTAAAACATTTAAAAGTTATTTAAACGGAAGGCAAAGATGATGTTAGCAATACATGGTTGAACCCATATGACGATCTTTGGTAGCGGTATTCAGATGGTAATAACAATTCGTTTTATGGATTTCGTCCTTATAAGTGTAACAGTTTTATGTTTATGGAAGCTGATTTTTGACACAAATGTATTTGTTATCCATTAAACATTTATGCTCGAGGATGGGCTGTATGGGACTACATATATCTTTTTATTGCCCCCGCAAACACTGGAATCCAGATCTGAAATCTTCAGCTCCTAAAAGGCGTATTTAATCTCCTATAAAATGCGAATGTAATCGATATAGGTTTAACTTCAGGTGCGGTCCCATACAAATGTACCCACAATTTTCGGTATTTTCGCTCTGAAACCAACATTTTTGTTTCAATTTGGCCAGCGACATTTTTCTGGGCATTGTAAAAGTATATTCCAATCCATGGACGAGTCGAAAAAAATTTTATAGTAGCTCCCATATAAGAGTATATTCCACAAATAGAGATTTTTGCACTGAATTTAGTGAAGTCTGGAAGGAATAGACTCCGATTTGGCGAAGGCAAACTGTTTTCATGTTTTATTTCATTTTTCTAAATCGATTCTCAAAGAAAAAATATATATATATATCCGTATCTCGGAATAGGTACTACCTTTTGGAGTAGGTAGTAGTAGGTAATGAAACAGCCGAATCGAGAGATGAAGGCATCGGGATGACAGCAGAAGTGAGCGATGGCTTTGCTATGCTCACAAGCAGACCGAGAAAGCGATCCGGTGCACGTCGAACGTGACAGAGGAGTATGTACCGACAGCGTGATTGGGCGAAAATGCAGGATGCTGGAAGGGATAGAACTGACACTCCAAGCACTTCTACGGAAGCTGGAAAAAGAATCAGATCTCCCGAAGAGCATAACACTGCTAAAATACTGAAGAAGAAAAAGAGCTCCCCGCTTTCAAGAGCTCTGGGAAAACCAAGCCAGCCATCCCGCAATGGAGACTCTAGACAGTTTCCTGCGGAGGTAGACAAAGTTGTAACAGGAACGAAGGAAGCGCGCACGGCCCCTGTGTCTGTGACTTTCAATAGGAGGCCACAGACATCATGGAAGGGGAAATTGGTCGCTGAGAATGGTAAGGAGCCGCCCTCTTACGCCAGAGTGGCAAAAGATGAGCTGACTTATGCAGTCATCAATATCGGCTGTGCATCCGGTAGGATTCCACCAGATCATCGGTCCCAAGTGGAGAATCTGGTTAACGATCGGATTTTTGAACATGTGTGCAACTCTGTAGAGGGTCCACCCATACAAACGATGAGCTGCGAGTTTAGAGGGGACATCTTTACGCTGCGTTTTGCGTCGGCGGAATGTATTGATACCATCAAACAGCTCGTCAGAGGTATTCACTCTCCCTGGGAGGGCGCAAAGCTCGACCTGGTGAGAAAGATGGATATCCCCCAGCTCACAAAGGCTACGGTCTTCATCAAGGGATGGGGCAGTAAATTTCCGACGGAACGCATGTTGGGATTCTTGGGCAACCAAATGAAGATTTGGTCGCAGAGAAGTGGGAAGTCTTCCACAGGGAGGAGAAGAATTAAGGAACTCTCTTTGTGGTTGGCATTGATCAAGTCTCCGTAACAAGTTTGGCTAAGACTAAAGGCATCGCGCACTACGGGAGCAAAGCTGTCTTTTTCAAGATTGGGACGACTAGTATAGGCAGAAATTTTCATTCTGCGACATCAGGCCGTGCAGTGGCAGGTGACTCAACACCGCCCAACAAACAGGGGGCCAACAACGAGACAATCACGGCATCTCTCAATATTGGAAAGACTAGGAGAAGCAAAGATCCTAATACTAAAATATCAGGCAATGCAGTGGCGAGAGACCCAACACAGCCTAACAAACAGGATCCCAACAACGCACCCATCACCGACTTAATGATTCGGAATACTGGGATAGATAAAAATCCTAATATTAGAACATTAGGCAGCGCACCGACAGGAGTCTCAATGCAAACCAACGAACAGGGAGCCGATGATGAAGATGCCCATTTACTGGAGAACCAATGATCGAGGTAATCCAGATATACCTCCACTGGAGCTACACACGTTCTGATGGAGAAAATTCGCAAGGGCAAGATTCATATTGCCTTAATTCAGGAGCCATGGACGACCCGGAACAAAGTTTCTGGACTGAACCATATCAACTACCAATTATTCTATTGTAACACTGGTACTCGGCCGAGGACCTGCGTTATTTGTCATAGAAATTTTAGTTATATACACTGCCACCCACGTCGGAGCTGCAACGGCTGGTGAGGAAAGCAAAACAGACAGGAATCAAGGTACTAATAGGGTGCGATGCGAACTCTCACCACATTTCGTGGGGTAGTACCAACACTAATAAGCGGGGCCAAGCCCTGGCAGAGTTCTTGAATACTAGGCCTACAGACCAATAAGCCTTACGACCTTTCTACTCAAAACCATGGAACGTATTGTGGACACAATGGTAAAGAGTAGGACATTCAGCGAACTGCTCAAATACAAAAAGCATGCCTATGTCAAGGGAAGGTCGGTGGAGACTGCCCTGCGCGAGGTTGTGCATAAAATAGAAGAATCCTTCGATGCCAAAACGTACACACTGGCGGTATGCATTGACATCGAGGGGGCTTTTAACCATGTGCGGAGCGACACACTGATTCAATCCTTAGACCAGCACCGTGTGGACCCGGTTCTTAGAGACTGGATAAACCATATGCTAAGGAACAGGTGGATAAATTGTGTGTCCAATGGCAGAAATATAAGGGAGAAAATGGCACAGGGCACGCCACAGGGGGGGGATTTTTTCGCCACTCTTATGGGTGACCACCATAAATGTCCTACTAAGGATGCTGACTGAAGAGGAATTTGAACCCGTCTGCTACGCAGACGATGTTATAATACTTCTTAGGGGTAAGGATCCGAACAAGCTATGCAGAAGGGCCGAAAGGGTTTTGCATATGGCATATGACTGGGCCAGAACCAGAGTTCTCAATGTTAACCCAGAGAAGACCGAAATATGCCTGTTCACGAGGAAGGCGAGGGTGGGCCAATTTAAAGCACCACATTTCCTCAATAACACTATTTCGATATCTGGAAAGGTCAAAAGGTTGGGCACTATGTAGACGGGCCGTAGGCTCGAAATGGGGCCTAAATCCGAGGATAGTCCACTGGCTCTACAGGAGCGTGATTAGGCCAGTACTTACTTTTGCCTCAGTAGTTTGGTGGACTGCTATGGAGAAAAACTGCAACATAAGGACCATGCAACAGGTTCAGAGAATATGTTGTCTTGGCATAGGCGGAGCGATGAGGACCACGCCCACTAGGGCACTTAAGGCAATGGGAGAATGGATTGAGGATGGGAGCGGCTCATACCATCGCGTATAATCGAGGCGATGATAGGAAACCTGGAAAGAGGGGAAGAAGTTTTGGATCGGATACCAGAGATGAACCTTGAAATCGAGTGCAAGGCACTGCTGCCATCAGCACAGTCTTGGATTGACGGAACCCTAGTATTGCCATCTGGAAGATCATGCTAGACGGATGGATCAAAGCTAGAGGACAGAGTGGACCTGGGGGTTTACATTGAGAACCCAGGGACTGTGATCTGTTTTAGACTGCCTGACCATAATATAGCCCTGCAGGCGGAAATCCGGGCGATCACGGAATGCGTGAAGTGGTGTGGTGCTAACGTGAAGACGTCAAGTGTGAACATCTTTACCGACAATAAAATTGCCATAGGGGAAATAACAACCAGGACGGTAAGGTCACGAACAGTCTTGCAGTGTAAAACGGAGATTAACGCCTTCTCTGAGGATGGCAAAATCCGCAACGATTGGGTGCCGGGCCATTTCGCAGTAAGGGGAAATGATAGGGCAGACGATTTGGCGGTGAAGGCCAGAGGATTGCCGTCAATAAACTTGATTAACCCGAAGCCTTTCGGGTCGACGCAGTCCGAGTGTGTGCGACGAATGCGCATGCAACATTGTGGTACAGCGAAACGGTCGGTCGGACGGCGAAATTCCTATGGGGGAGTCCAGATCGTGAGAAGACGAGGCAAGAAAGAGGTCAGTATAGTTATTGGTATCATATCGAGACACATAGGACTACGTGCTCACTTATGTAAAATCGGTGCGGCAAGTGATAGCATGTATAGTGCATGCGGGGAAGATGATGAGACGTTGGAGCATTTCCTTTGTCATTGCCCGGCATTTGCGTCCAACAGATACTTAGATGGAGACACAATATCAGTCATGAAACAACTAAGGGAGTGGTATTGAAAACAATTAAGGATGTTGTAAGTAGTACGTAATTCCTAACTTAAGATGTTCTCTTTATACCCACCACCGAAGGATGGGGGTATATTCATTTTGTCATTCCGTTTGCAACACATCGAAATATCCATTTCCGACCCTATAAAGTATATATATTCTTGATCAGCGTAAAAATCTAAGACCATCTAGACATGTCCGTCCGTCTGTCACGCTACAGTCTTTAAAAATAGAGATATTGAGCTGAAATTTTGCACAGATTCTTTTTTTGTTCATAAGCAGGTTAAGTTCGAAGATGGGCTATATCGGACTATATCTTGATATAGCCCCCATATAGACCGATCCGCTGATTTAGGGTCGTAGGCCAATAAAAGCCACATTTATTATCCGATTTTGCTGAAATTTGGGACAGTGAGTTGTGTTAGGTCCTTCAACATCCTTCGTCAATTTGGCCCAGATCGGTTCAGATTTGGATATAGCTGCCATATAGACCGATCCGCCGATTTAGGGTCGTAGGTCAATAAAAGCTACATTTATTATCCGATTTTGCTGAAATTTGGGACAGTGAGTTTTGTTAAACCCTTCAACATCCTTCGTCAATTTGGCCCAGATCGGTTCAGATTTGTATATAGCTGCCATATAGACCGATCCTCCGATTTGGGGTCTTAGGCCCACAAAAGCCACATTTATTATCCGATATTGATGAAATTCGGGACAGTGAATTGTGCTAAGCCCGTCGACATCCTCCATCAATTTGGCTCAGATCGGTCCAGATTTGGATATAGCTGCCATATAGACCGATCCTCCGATTTATGGTGTTAGGCCCATAAAACCCACATTTATTATCCGATTTTGCTCAAATTTGGGACAATGAGTTGTGTTAGCCCCTTCGACATCTTTCTTCAATTTGGTCCAGATCGGTTCAGATTTGGATATAGCTGCCATATAGACCGATTTCTTGATTTATGGTTTTGGGCCCATAAAATGCTCATTTATTGTCCGATGTCGCCGAAATTTGGGACAGTAAGTTAGGTTAAGGGCCTTGACATACTTCTGCAATATCGCACAGATCGGTCCAGATTTGGATGTAGCTGCCATATAGACATATATCTCGATTTAAAGTCTTAGCCCCATAAAAGGCGCATTTGTTGTCCGATTTCGCCGAAATTTGGGACAGTGCTTTGTATTAGGCTCTTCAACATTTTTATGCAACTTGTCCCAAATCGGTCCAGATTTGGATATAGCTGCAATGTAGAGCAATATCTCTATTTAAAGTCTTGGCCCCATAAAAGGCGCATTTATAATCCGATTTCACTGAAGTTTGACACAGTGTCTTACATTAGACTTTTCGACATCCGTGTCGTATATAGTTCAGATCGGTTTATTTTAAGATTTAGCTAGTATACTTATTAGTATTTGGTCCAAATCGGAACCTATTATGATAAAACTGATATGGGACATAAGGTATGAAATTTTCACCGAATTTTGATGAAAGGTGGTTTACATATATACCCGAGGTGGTGGGTATCCAAAGTTCGGCCCGGCCGAACTTAACGCCTTTTTACTTGTTAGAGGTTACTTTATAAATTTTAGAGCGCACAACAAGCCGATTACTAGTTTAGGTGTAATTAATATCTGCACCCTCTTTCAACCTAACCTAACCTAAAATTCTGGATCTCCCCTTCTTTATTTAGTATTAAAGTTGTGTATTAAATTATATTAAGGGCAGGATTAAGGATTGTCGCGTAACTATGGTTGCGTTGCCAGAAGATAAAACCATGAGATAAAAGATACAAATTAGAAAATTTTTCTCAATATCATTCAACATAAGTGTTTTGATAAATTGTAACAACATATGCAATTTATTACAGAAATGTTACTTTCTATAACAAATAGGGCTCCAAAAAAAAGAGAAAAAATGGCACATAAAGAAAGAACCTCAATTAACCTTTTTTTCGATTTTCGTGCTAAGCTCGATCTCGAGCAAGTGGATAACTGAGGTTCAATTGTATTTCCAAAAATGCCGCGATTTTTGAAAACGAAATATGACTTCAATTCAATGTTGGGCCACAAATTGCATATATTATAGTAGTGAATTTGCATACTTTGGAGTTTGTTGGATATCCCCTCCTTATGTTGGCGCCATTTTTTGTTAGGAACTATGCCATATTAAATAAATGATATGTCAGACATGATAAACTTCTTTCCAAGGAGGTCCACTGCGTTCGGACTCGGCTATAAAAAGGAGACCTCTTATCATTGGGCTTAAACTTGAATCGGACAGCACTCATTGATATGTGAGAAGTTTGCCCCCGTTCCTTGATGGGTAAATTTGCATATTAGACGTTGCACCATTCCTCCTTATTCCGACATCGAAGTATACTCTTCTCATTTAGGATTTGTTAATCGTATTTACATGTCAACAAATTTTGAAGGTAATTTATTCGTGGGTGCTTCCTATATGGTTGTTTATGTAGACTCTTGTCTGAATCTTGTCTAATGTAACTTGACATCGTACAAAATATGAAATGGTAAATTATTAGATCTAATTTTCTCTACTTTATTGTAAACAAGTAAGAGCGGGCTAAGTTCGCCCGGGCCGAATCTTATATACCCTCCACTATGGATCGCATCTGTCGAGTTCTTTGCGCAGTATCTCTTTTTAGGCAAACAAAGAATAATGAATATGAACGGAGGAGGAGCTATATCAAGTAATAGTCCGATTCGGGGCTCAAGAAGCAAAATCGGGAGATCGGTTTATATGGGAGCTGTGTCAAGCTATAGATCGATTCACACCATATTGCACACGTATGTTGAAGTCCATGGGAGAAGCCGTTGTACAAAATTTGTGCCGTGTCGGAAGACTCAAGAACTCAAGATCCCAGATCGGTTCATATGGCAGTTATATCAGGGTATGGACCGATTTGGACGATACTTCGCACAAATGTTGAAAGTGATACCAAAACTCCACGTGCAAAATTACAGCCAAATCGGATAGGAATTGCGCCTTCCAAAAGCTCAAGAAGTCAAGACCCAAGATCGGTTTATATAGCAGCTATATCATGTTATGGGCCGATTTAAACCATACTTCGCACAGTTGTTGGAAGTGACATAAAAATATTATGTGCAAAATTTCAGTCGAATTGGATGAGAATTGCGCCCTCTAGAGGCTCAAGATGTCGAGACCCTAGATCGGTTTATATGACAGCTATATCAGGTTATGGACCGATTTTAACCATACTTAGCACAGTTGTTGGAAGTGACATCAAAACATTATGTGCAAAATTTCAGTCAAATCGAACTAGAATTGCGCCCTCTGGAGGCTCAAGAAGTCAAGACCCAAGATCGGTTTATATGGCAGCTATATCAAAACATGGACCGATTTGGACCATTTACAATCCCAACCGACCTACACCAATTAGAAGTATTTGTGCAAAATTTCAGGTTAGCGTGCTTTCGACAAACAGACGGACGGACGAACATGGCTAGTTCGACTTAAAATGTCACGACGATCAAGAATATATGTACTTTATGGGGTCTTCGACGCATATTTCGAGGTGTTACAAACAGAATGACGAAGTTAGTATACCCCCACCCTATGGTGGAGGGTATAAAAATACATATACAAAATGATTTTCATATATAAAATACGACTAATCGATGCAAGAGAAATCGGAATAAACCTAACACCCTTAAATATATTTATACAGACCCGCCTATTAATACAGGATCGGGAACCTCGATTGCCCAGCGCGTTATACGACGAAGTCGCCACCGGAACTGGCACAGCCAAGCGGGATCCCCCAAACAAGGCCAAAGAACTCCGCGAATTATTCAAAATCGTGTGCAACAAGCTGGGACGATCAGGGGAAAATCACAGAAGACAACCTGAGACGAAGGTCGTGGAAACCAGCGGTCCGGCAGCACCCACTGTCGAAGGCAGACATAGCTGAGAAGACGAATTTACTATAAGATTTTTCTGAGATCACCTACATCTATAAGAGATGCATTACATGACACAATTATGTGATAGATACCTTCAATATAAGGTTGATGTATGATGAGGTTTAAATGTACTTCGCATGTGCATCTATGATTTTGATCCGGGAACAAATGGAATCACATCCATATTGTAGAGAAACTGTGCTATTTCGCTGTATATTTCCCAAACTGAATTTTCACTTACTCTAAAGAATGAAATAGCAAAACTGTTCGAAAAATTTGTGAAAGATAGAATAGTTTATATGATAAGCTCTTTATTTTTATACCCACCATCATAGGATAGGGGGTATACTAATCTAGTCATTTCGTTTGTAACACTTCGAAATATTGATTCACGACCCCACAAAGTATATATATTCTTGATTGACATTCTAAGTCGTTTTAGCCCTGTCCGTCCGTCCGGCCTCGTGTCGGCCTGTGAAAATCGCGATAGCGGTCAAACGTGTAGAGATAGCTGCACAAAATTTTGGACAAATACTTCTTATAGATGTAGGTCGTAGGATTGGAAATGGGCATTATCGGTTCAGATTCGAATATAGCTCCCATATAAACTGGTCCCTCGAGTTGACTTATTGAGCTCCTAGAAGATGCAGATATTAACCGAGACGGTTGAAATTTTGCAAATGGAGATTCGTTGCAACTTGCAACAATCGTGCCAAGTATGGTCTGAGTCGGTCTATAACTTGATATAGCTTCCATATAAACCCATCTCCAGTTTTGACGTCTTGAGCCCCTAAAAGCTGCAGTTGTTATCCGATTGAGCTGACATTTTGCTCGTAGAGTTCGGTTATGACTTCTAACAATCGTGACAAGTGTGGTCCAAATCGGTGTATAACCTGGTCTCAAGCCCCTGGAAGCCTCCATTTTTATCCGATGGGGCTGAAATTTTGTTCGTAGTGTTCGGTTAAGACTTCCAAAAATCGTGTCACGTACGGTCCAAATTCTATGGGTAAAATTTTATCAGCCGAACTTAGGACGCGTTTACTTGTTGGTATTTCAATCTGGATTTATTGCAGTTAAATCAACATCTTCTAACCTCCTTGCAGTTAGGTCTCTTATTATTGAAGCGTTTTTAAGCGGTGGCAACTCGATGTTATATACACCGGTTTTAGTAAGGCCTTTGATAACATAAGCCACAGACTTCTGATTGTCAAACATGATAAAAATAGGGTTTCCACTTAACCTCTTGCATATCATAATAACATATTTATGTGATAGAACTCAACAGGTAGTTTTTGAAGGAATCTTATCCCATCCGACATTTCGTTAATCACAGGGAGATTTCCAAGAAATATTGACCAGCATTCACTACGGATAGGAATTTGCTGAAAAAGTCCAATCTAAAAATCTGTTGATATGACACGATGTTATGGACTGATTCGGACCATACTTTTTATAGATATTGGAAATCATAGCAGAGCCAACATGGTATAAGGTTATTGACCAGCTCAAAGTTCAAAATCTACCACAACGAAAGCATATTGGCTATATGGTAACTATACTTAATATACTTAAGTATAACCCTCTTTGGCGTCTTTGTAATACCAACCAACCTACTTCATAAGGAAGAATTTTTGAAACAATTAGGATAGACAGAGGGCTACATTGACTCAGAATGTTGTAGCGATGAAGAAAATATGGATGTTATTCGGCATTGGATAAATATTCGATGGCCTACAAATGGAACGACCAAATAAGTATACCATTACCACATACACACAGATAGACTGCTAAGCTAAGCCATAAAAATTTTGGGCAAAATCGGTAGACCACCATCCCAATATGAATAAATTAAATGAAATATGTGTAGTTGTAAGTGTTCGGTAATTTCAGTTTAACAATCTTTTTTACTATAGCCACATAACAAAAACCACATCATATATTAAAAAACCAGTAAGGAAGAGCAAAAGTCGGGCGGTGCCGACTGTATAATACCCTACACCTTCCCTATAAGTACAATGTGGGACCTATATCCAATTCTGAACTAATTTTAATGGACCTCGGCGAGCAAATATGTTCAAACTGTAAAAAATACGCTTGACAAATGACAACATTATGGCAAATTACCCAAAATCTGACGAACGTATATATGGGAGCTATATCTAATTCTGAACCGATTCCGAGCAAACTTCTCAGATAATGCGGCAGTCGTCGAGGAAAGCGTTGTGCAAAATTTTGGCAAGATGGATCAATAAATGCGCTTGCTGTGAATTTAGAAGTTAAAATCGGGCGATATAAAGGGTGATTTTTTTGAGGTTAGGATTTTCATGCATTAGTGTTTGACAGATCACGTGGGATTTCAGACATGGTGTCAAAGAGAAAGATGCTCAGTATGCTTTGACATTTCATCATGAATAGACTTACTAACGAGCAACGCTTGCAAATCATTGAATTTTATTACCAAAATCAGTGTTCGGTTCGAAATGTGTTCATTCACCGTAACGTTGCGTCCAACAGCATCTTTGAAAAAATACGGTCCAATGATTCCACCAGCGTACAAACCACACCAAACAGTGCATTTTTCGGGATGCATGGGCAGTTCTTGAACGGCTTCTGGTTGCTCTTCACTCCAAATGCGGCAATTTTGCTTATTTACGTAGCCATTCAACCAGAAATGAGCCTCATCGCTGAACAAAATTTGTCAAAATTTGAACACATTTCGAACCGAACACTGATTTTGGTAATAAAATTCAATGATTTGCAAGCGTTGCTCGTTAGTAAGTCTATTCATGATGAAATGTCAAAGCATACTGAGCATCTTTCTCTTTGACACCATGTCTGAAATCCCACGTGATCTGTCAAATACTAATGCATGAAAATCCTAACCTCAAAAAAATCACCCTTTATAAGAGCTATATTGAAATCTGAATTGATTTCCATGAAATTCCCCAGTCATATTGAGAGTCAAGAGAAAATCCCTCCTCCCGAATTTCGAAAAAAATCGTTTAACAAAAGACCATTTTATTGTTATTACTGCAAATCGGACGAACATATATATGGGAGCTACATCTAAATCTGAACCGATTTTGACCAATCTCTGTGTATATTGTGGTAGTCGTCGAGGAAAGCGTTGTCCAATATTTTGGATAGATTGGTCAATAAATGTGCTTGCTGTGATTCTAGAAGTTAAAATCGGGCGATATATATATATAAGAGAGCTATATCTGAATCTGAACCGATTTTCATGAAATTCACCAGTAATGTCGAGAGTCGCAAAAAAGTCCTTCCTGCCAAATTTCGAGAGAATAGGTTAACAAATGACCATTTTATTGCATTATTACTGAAAATCGGAAGAACATATATATGAGAGCTATATCCAGATCTGAACCGATTGTTTCCAAATTCAATAACTTCGCCTCCCAAGCCGAAAAACATGCCTGTACCAAATTTGAAGACGATCGGATGAAAATTGTAAGCTGTACTTTGTACACAACATGGACAGACGGACGGACAGACAGACAGACGGATTTAGCTAAATGGAAACAGACTTATCAATGGGTCTTTCTCTCTTCCTTTTGGGTGTGACAAACAAATTCACTAAGTTATAATACCCTGTAACACAGTAGTGGTGTAGAGTATAATAAATTCACATCTGAGTGAAACCAAACACTGGCCATATTTGAAGTCAACAATATTTACTTCTATATACAAATACTCAATAATTGTTTTTTACAATGAAGACAGAAAAAATGAGACTACTTCTTAATCATTTTGATTTGATATTTTGCAAATAGTCCACAAAGTAATTTAAATCTCTTTCAAAGAAATAGGGTTCATCCCCACAGCGTGCCTACACCCACTCCATCTTGGTAGCACGAACACCATGGAGATGTCGCTGTCCTTTCAATCGAAGACAACATAACCTAAAGCTTTAAGGTCAACATTTGAATCGTAAAAGATTATGGTGATCAAAAATGCTTGGTTTTTTAGGGTGTGAGCTGGAGGGACAGCAACAGTAACAGTGTTACCTACCTGTTTCAGTAACTGTCGTTGACGGCCCAGGTGGCCCAGGAGCATGTGAGTGCGGGGCCGAGAATTCATAACGTCTTTGTTGGTGACATAAGATGTTTGCAAAACATTTTGCGTGTGTTTATATCTTTAAGCAAAATATTCTTCGCAAAGTGGAGAAGGAGAGAAAAAGAATTTGCAATTTTAGTTATTCATTTCATTCATTATTCATTCAGTCGTCATTCACACGCTTGCTCTGCTTGGAGTGGCTGCTGAACCAACGACCTCTTAAATCAGTGGAAACACTTAAGAAATATCATTTGGGCAACATAAGTACCCCCTCAAGACCCATTTACCATTGCTTCGGGCAAAGGCAGCCAAGATTTCTTGGAATACTGAGCTTCCAAACAATTTAACATGCCGAGGGTTTTAAGTGCAATTGACGCGTGCAAATGTACATGTCTTACAATTCTAATCTTTATAAAGATCTTCAAATGAGCGACTGAGCAAGCACCTCTTGTTAATTTGCCCATAGGGTTATCCGGTAATTTTTTTTTTAAAGTTTTACTAGAATTTTCTTTATTTGGATAATACGCTATTAGATTTATTTGTTTGTGAAATAGTTAATCAAATTAAATTTCCTTAGCTATGTGTTGTTTTTATTCGATATTAAGAACGAAAACAACAAAATTTGTATTTTAGCCCATCAAGTTTGAAACACAACATAGGGTGTAAGAAAACGAAATACTTTACTAACCCTTTACTGGAAAGACCAAATAAAACGACATTGGGTTCCGGCGGGTCGAACATTGGATACCCACCCATTGCATATATCTATAGCGTGCTAAATTCGGCCGGGACGAATCTTGGCAGCTCACCACCATGGATTGGGTGCTGAAAAGACAAACTATTGGTTGCCCAAAAAGTAATTGCGGATTTTTTACAAGAAAGTAAATGCATTTTTAATAAAACTTAGAATGAACTTTAATCAAATATACTTTTTTACACTTCTTTTCTAAAGCGAGCCAAAAGTAACAGCTGATAACTGACAGAAGAAAGAATTCAATTACAGAGTCACAAGCTGTGAAAAAATTTTTCAACGCCGACTATATGAAAAATTCGCAATTACTTTTTGGGCAACCCAATAGATTTAGTTGAAGGGCATAATTTTATTCTACATACCAATCTTATATCAAACCAGCAAAAATTAAAGCAAGCTTCTAGGAACAGAACAAGGATAATCGAGAGACCAGTTTGCATTGGACCTATATCAGGTTATAGACTGTAAGGACTATAAGGACTATATCAGGTTATAGACTGATTTGAACCGTACTTGGTACAGTTGTTGGAAATCGTAACAGAACACTATGTGCAAAATTATTGCTAAATTGGACAAAAATTGCGGCTTGTAAGGGATCAAGAAATCATATCAGGAGATCGGTTTATAAGAGTGCTATATCAGGTTATAGACCGATTTGAACCTTACTTGGCACAGTTGTTGGAAATTGTAACGGAATACAACATGCGAAATTTCCGCCAAATCGGACAAAGTATGTGGCTTCCAGGGACTCAAGAAGTCAAATCGAGACAATTTGCGGCTTGAAAGGGCTCAAGAAGTCAGATTGAGAGATCAGTTTATATAAGAGCTATATCAGGTTATAGACCGCTTTGAACCGTACTTGGCACAAGTATTGGAAGCCGTAACACAACACCGCATGTAAAATTTTAGACAAATCGGACAAACTATGTGGCTTCCAGACTTAAGAAAATGAAATCGGGAGATCGGTTTATATGGAAGCTACATCCAAATTTGAACCGATACGACCCATTTGCAATCTCCAACGACCTACATCAATAAGATGTATCTGTGCAAAATTTCAAGCTGCTAGTTTTAGGTTAGGTTAGGTTAGGTTGAAAAGAGGGTGCAGATATTAATCTGCCCCATGCCACTATGGACATACACCTAAGCCAGTAATCGGCTTGTTGTGCGCTCTCAAAACTATAAAGTAACCTCTAAAAAGAAAATTTGAAGTTAGGAATTCCGTGATACTTACAAAATCCTTAATTGTTTTCAATGCCACTCCTCTAAGTTGGTTCATGTCTGGTATGTGTCTCCACCTAAGTGCCGGTATCTGTTAGACGCGAAAGCTGGGCAATGACAAAGGAAATACTCCAACATCATCTTCGCCGCATGCCCTTTACATGCTATCACTTGCCGCACCGATTTTACATAAGTGAGCTCGTAGTCCTATGTGTCCCGTTATGATACCAATAGCTATACTCACCTCCTTCTTGCTTCCTTTCAGTAATAGCCTCGTCTTCTCACGATCTGGATCCCCCCCATAGGATTTTCGCTATCCTACCGACCGTTTCGCTGTTCCCCAATGTCGCATGCGCATTTATCGCCCACTCCCTTAATTTGGACTGCGTCGTCCCGAAAGGCTTCGGGTTAACCAAGTTTATTGACGGCAGCCCTCTGGCCTTCTTTTCATTTCCCCTTACTCCTCTCATTACACCTTACTCCGTTATGGCCCGGCACCCAAACGATACGGATTTTGCCATCCTCAGAGAAGGCGTTAATCTCCTTATTACACTGCAAGACTGTTCGTGACCTTACCGTCCTGGTTGTTATTGCCCTTATGGCAATTTTACTGTCGGTAAAGATGTTCACACTCGACGTGCTCGCGTTAGAACCACACGCATTCCGTGATCGCCTGGATCTCCGCCTGCAGGACCCAGGCTCACTTTGTCCTCTAGCTTTGATCAATCCGTGTAACACGGTCTTCCAGATGGCAATACTAGGGTTCCGTCAATCCAAGACTGTGCCGATGGCAGCAGTGCCTCGCACTCAACTTCAAGTTTCATCTCAGGTATCCGATCGGAAACCACTCCACTTCCTTCTAGGTTTCCTATCGTCGCGTCGATTATACCGCGATGGTATGAGCTGTTCCCATCCTCAATCCATTCTAACATTGCCTTAAGTCTCCGTAAATGGCTGCCTCACACTTAATCTGTATGTCAATGGGTCGCATATCTAGAATAATCTCCAGTGCCCTAGTGGGCGTGGTCCTCATCGCTCCGCCTATGCCAAGGCAACATATTCTCTGAACTTGTTGTATAGTCCTTATGTTGCACTTTTTCTCCATAGCAGTCCGCCAAACTACTGAGGCGTAAGTAAGTATTGGTCTAATTACGCTCCTGTAGAGCCAGTGGACTATCCTAGGATACAGGCCCCATTTCGAGCCTACGGCCCGTCTACATAGTGTCCAACATCTGTGAGCCTTCTCAGTACGCTCCTGAATGTGACACTTCCAATTCAGTTTCCTGTACAAGATCATAATTAAGTATTTGACCTTGTCAGATATCGAAATCGTCTTATTGAGGAAACGTGGTGAGTTAAATTGGCCCACCTTCGTCTTCCTCGTGAACAGGCACATTTCAGTCTTCTCTGGGCTAACATTGAGACCTCTGGGTCTTGTTGTTTTAAGCGCTCGATCGCTATCGTGATTTCGACAGACGGACGGACGTACATGGCTAGATCGACTCAGAATGTCGAGACGATCCAGAATATATATACTTTATTGGTTCGCAAATCATTATTTCGAGATGTTACAAACGGAATGACTAGATTAGTATACCCCTATTCTATGGTGGTGGGTATAAAAATGCATATCTAGCTATATCGAAATACTGTTCAATTTGGACCAAACTTGTCACGGATGTCTAGAGTTTTTATACGATTCATTGTTCAAGTTGGCTTTACGAAATATTTGTCTATATGGCTATTAGCTATATTTATATATAGGACAATTTGATTCGAACTCATTGTAACAAATTTCACCGAAATCGGTCAAAAAATTAACCTTTAATAGGCCCAAGAACTTCAAATGGGAGATCGATATGTGTATGTGACAGCTTTATACAAATAAAGACCGATCTGAACCAAACACGACATGGATGGCCAAAAGCCTTACATAACTCACTGTGCCAAATTTCAACAAAATCGGACAATTAATGCGCCTTTTATGGGTCCAAGACTTTAATCGGGAAATCGGTCTATATGGTAGCTATATCCCAATATAGACCGATCTTGGCCATGTTGAACCTGGGAATTGAGGAGCTGTGTGCCTCAGTGTGCCAAATCTCACCAAAATCGGATAATAATCGGTGCTTCTCTGGCCCCAAGAATTTACTCGGGAGATCGGTATATATGACAGCCTCGGACATAGTCTGGGGGGATTATCGGGCTCGAGCCCCCTTTACACAAATTTTAATGAAATTTTTTCTAAAGACATAAATTAAGCGTACACTGAAAAAAAAGTTAGTCCAAAATTTAAGATTTTTTCCTTATTCGTAGAATCTTAACAATGAAATCGAGCCAAAGAACCAAAACTGTGAACCAAAACTGTGATTTTGAT